>NW_027142386.1:1995921-2595921 GCF_026170545.1 Melanerpes formicivorus | reverse complement strand
AGGGCCAGAGCAACCACCTGCCAAGTAGAAATATCTACAAGGAGCTTTAATGAGCTTTGTTTATTTCTGGAGTTAAAGAGCTCCCAGAAGGAATTTCTTCCATCTCAAACATGGTATAATTTCACGGAAGAAGTTCAGGATGGACACGTAGAAAGAAAAGCATCTAGGAGGTGACCAAACTCATGCATCCTGCACTGCCCCTCCCTGAAAGCCAGCCCTCTGCAGCACCTAACCCTTCCTTCTGAGCTATCTGCATGTAATTGCTGTATACTTAAAACATGCAGAGCATCCAGCTCTGATCTACAGACAGATGGAAGCTCTGTTTGTTTTGTTTCCCCTTTACCTTGGGAAAAAAATGCTCTCCACCACATAGAAGTCTTGCATCAGGACATCTCTCTCTGGCTTGGAGCTTAGATTGCCAACAGTATATCCAATTCCCAGCTGGATGGCCCCCTTCAGAGTGGATGAAGTGGTCTGGCAGAAAGAAAAGAGCAGTCAGTGAACACTGCACAGCAGATCATCACAGTAACATCACCCGTGCAGTAACATCACCCGTGCACCCGTGCTGTTTCCTCCAGTCCTGGCTCACTGGTGAGGTCCCAGATGACTGGAAACTGGCCAACGTGGTCCCCATCCACAAGAAGGGTCGGATGGAGGAACCTGGAAACTACAGGCCAGTCAGCCTGACCTCAGTGCCAGGGAAAGTGATGGAGCAGATTATCCTGGCAGCAATAACTGCGCACCTGAAGGATGGCCAAGGGCTCAGGTCCAGCCAACATGGATTCAGGAAGGGCAGATCCTGCCTCTCCAACCTGATCTCTTTCTATGATCAGGTGACCCGCCTGGTGGATGTGGGGAGGCCTGTGGATGTGGTCTACCTAGACTTCAGCAAGGCCTTTGACACCGTCCCCCACAGCAAACTGCTGACTAAGCTGTCAGCCTGTGGATTGGACCACTACACTCTGTGCTGGGTTAGGAACTGGCTGGAGGGCCGGGCCCAGAGAGTGGTCGTGAACGGTGCCGCATCCAGCTGGAGGCCAGTCACCAGTGGTGTCCCCCAGGGATCAGTGCTGGGCCCTGTCCTCTTCAACATATTCGTTGATGATCTGGATGAAGGGGTAGAGTCAGTCATCAGCAAGTTTGCAGATGACACAAAGTTAGGGGCAGATGTTAGTCAATTAGAGGGTAGAAAGGCTCTGCAGAGGGACCTCGACCGACTGGAAAGATGGGCAGAGTCCAATGGGATGGCTTTCAACAAGTCCAAGTGCCGAGTGCTGCACTTTGGCTATGGCAATCCCATGCAGAGGTATAGGCTGGGGTCGGAGTGGCTGGAGAGCTCCCAGACAGAGAGGGACCTGGGGGTGCTGATCGACAGCCACCTGAATATGAGCCAGCAGTGTGCTCAGGTGGCCAGGAGGGCCAATAGCATTCTGGCCTGCATTAGGAATAGTGTGGCCAGCAGGAGCAGGGAGGTCATTGTGCCCCTGTACTCTGCTTTGGTTAGGCCACATCTTGAGTCCTGTGTACAGTTCTGGGCTCCTCAGTTTAAGAAGGACATTGAGACACTTGAGCGTGTCCAGAGAAGGGCAACAAGGCTGGGGAGAGGCCTTGAACACAAGCCCTATGAGGAGAGGCTGAGGGAGCTGGGGTTGTTTAGCCTGGAGAAGAGGAGGCTCAGGGGTGACCTTATTGCCCTCTACAACTACCTGAAAGGTGGTTGTAGCCAGGAGGGAGTTGGCCTCTTCTCCCAGGCAACCAGCACCAGAACAAGGGGACACAGTCTCAAGCTGCGCCAGGGGAGGTTCAGACTCGAGGTGAGGAGGAAGTTCTTCACCGAGCGAGTCATTCGGCATTGGAACGGGTTGCCCAGGGAGGTGGTTGAGTCATCGACCCTGGAGGCGTTCAAGGGGAGATTGGACGTGGCACTTGGTGCCATGGTCTAGTCATGGGGTCTGTGGTGTCAGGTTGGACTCGATGATCCTCGAGGTCCTTTCCAACCTAAGTGATACTGTGATACTGTGATACTGTGATACAATACAGGCTGTGACTTCTGAGGGGTCACCTCAGGCACTAGGCACAGCTGAACAAATCCAACCAGCTGCTGAAGGGATGGACGAAGGCTTCCAGGTTTACTCTTTGCAAGATTATGCAGTACAAGGGTGCTGCATAACAGCTGAATCAGCTTGGTAGCTATTGGGCACCCAGAGCTGCCACTCCTCACCCCAGAAAACCAAACCTTTTTGTAGGTGGTTTCTCCAGAAGCATCAACACTTCGGTGACCAATCTTCTTCCCTTGGCTCGGCTGTCCCGGCAGCGATGGTCCCTGCAACGAAGGTGCATGGTTAGAGCCACAGGAGCTGACCTGGCTGGAGCCAGAATGGGAGCTGACCTGGCCAGCAAGAACATGCATAGCAACAGACATGATGATCTTCAGAGGTCTTTTCCAACCTTAATGATTCCATGATCACAGCTGGGAAGGACTGTGGGATTGCTTTCTACTGCAGGAGAAGTATCTGCAGGGTGCAGAGGGGCACCTGGTGCTGCAAACTTCATCTAGGGCTGTCTGGGTTACAGAGCCTCCCCTCATCACCATCCAAGCACTCCCTCTGACATCCTCAGCACTAACTGGGCAGAGCCCCCAGCAAAGATGAGGGTTCAGGAGAGATCCATTCACTTCCCAGCTGCCAAGACTCCCCTGGTGCTTGGCTGCAGTTTCTCTTTGCTTTAAGCCACTGAAGTGTTAAAGCAGACAGCCAGAGGAATGTGTTCTGAACAACCCCACAGTGCTTCACTGGAGAGATGAGACAGGCAACAGGGCCAGCACAGTGCCACTCCTGCCTTCCCCTGCAGAGAATCTGTCTGAGCAGGGCATCATTTGTTCACCATTCAAACCAGGAGCCCACACAGGATGAGCTGCAGGAACTCTCCCTGACGCTTTGCAAAGCCTTTACAGAAACACTGCAGGGTCGTCCCCAGTTCAAAAGGGACAGGGATCTGCTGGAGAGTGTCCAACAGAGAGCTGTGAGGGTGACCTGGACACTGGGACATCTCTGCTGTGAGAGCCCTGGGGCTGATTAGCCTTGAGAAGGCAGAGAGGAGATCTGATCAATGTGTGTAAACATCTGAGGGGTGGGTGCCAGGATGCAGGTGCCAGGCTCTTCCCAGTGGTGCCCTGTGGCAGGACAAGGAACAAGAGTTACAAGCTAGAGCCCAGGAGGTGCCACCTCAACGTGAGGAGAATCTTTGGTGTGGGAGTGCTGGAGGCCTGGAGCAGGCTGCCCAGAGAGGTTGTGGAGTCTCCTGCTCTGGAGACTTTCCAGACCCACCTGGATGTGTTCCTGTGTGAACTGGCTTGGATGATTCTGCTCTGGAAGTGGGGTTGGACTCCATGATCTTTAGAGCTCCTCTCCAACCCCTACCACTCTGTGATTCTGTGATCAGGATTTCAGAGTGAGAATAAAGCTGCTCCTGCCCCATCCTCCTCTTCCTCTTCTACCACCAAGTCCATCTGGGCCTTTATTTGCTCATCAGGAGGCAGTAGATTGTGGCTGCATCCTTTTGTAATCACAGAATCCTAGAATTGTTTCAGATGGAAAAGGCCTCCAAGATCATCCAGTCCAAACATCAGCCCAGCCCCACCATGGCCACCAAACCACGGCCCCAGGTGCCATGGCCACAAGGTTCTGGAACACCTCCAGGGATGGGGACTCCACCACCTCCCTGGGCAGCCTGTGCCAATCCCTGACCACTCTGGCAGCAAAGAAACTTTTCATAATCTCCAACCTAACCCTCCCTGGCACAATCCCAGGCCATTTCCTCTCCTTCTATCACCTGAGACTAGGGAGCAGAGCCCAACCCTCACCTCACTGCAGCCTCCTCTCAGGAGCTGTGGAGAGCAAGGAGGTCTCCCTCAGCCTCCTCTTCTCCACACTAAACACCCCCAGCTCCCTCAGCTGCTCCTCCCCAGCCCTGTTCTCAACCCTTCCCCAGCTTTGTTGCCCTTCTCTGGACCTGATCCAGCCTCTCAATGTCCTTCTTGGAGTGAGGGCACAAAACTGAACCCAGGATCCAAGGTGTGGACTCACCAGTGCCCAGCACAGGGCCATGATCACTGCCTTGCTCCTGCTGGCCACACCATTGCTGCTCCAGGCCAGGCTGCTGGTGGCCTTCTTGCCCCCCTGGGCACTGCTGGCTCATCTTTAGCTGCTGTCCTCAGCACCCTCAGGTCCTTTTCTGCTGGGCAGTTTCTAGGCACTCTGGCCCCAGCCTGGAGCCTTCCTGGGGTTGTTGTGACCCAAGGGCCAGACCCAGTACTTGGCCCTGAACCTCATCCCACTGACCTCAGCCCATGGACCCAGAGCCTCCCCACCTCTGAGCAGATCAACACTCCCACCAGGACCACCACGTCTGGCCAAGCTCAGTACGGTTCCTTTTGCCACCCCAGGCACAGGCTCTCTATTCATTGCCATGAGGTGATCCTTTCCCTGCTCCCCCATTCTCCCACCACCCCAGCAGGCTGCAGATGCCAGCAGATAGCTAGAACTGCTGGTGAGCCACCAGCAGTATCTAGAGGTTGGCTACATTAAAGAACAGCCAGGCCTTGGGTGTTCCTCCAAGCACGTGCAGAGACCAAGGTCACTTCCCAAGGCACAGTGTGGTCCCTCCCCTCTCAGGGGCCCCACAGACCCAATCTCAGAGCTGATGTCTGCAACAGACAACGTCCACTTCTGCTCAGCCTACAGAAGCTCTTTGTGTTTTAGCTTTTAATCAAGAGCCTGCAGCTATTTCTGCTCAAATCATTTGTACTCCTGGTACTAAGGGGCAGCCTGATTTCTCCTTCAGAGATCTCATTTCCTCCTCTGTTTTAAATATTTAGCAGAGCCAGGCTTGGTTCCCAGCACTCCTTCTCCAGGCAGTTGTCACCAGCATACAACTCACAGATCATGGAATGGTTTGGGTTGGAAGAGATCTCCAAAGCTCAGCCAGTCCAACCCCCTGCACTCAGCAGGGACATCCTCCACTAGATCAGCTTGCCCAGAGCCCTGTCCAGCCTCACCTTGAATATCTCCAGGGATGGGGCCTCAACCACCTCCCTGGGCAACCTGTTCCAGTGTTTCACCACTCTCATGGTGCAGAACTTGTTCCTCACATCCAACCTAAATCTGCTCTGCTCCAGTTCAAAGCCATTGCCCCTAGTCCTGTCACTGCAGGCCTTTGGGAACAGACCCTTTGCAGCCTTCTTGTAGCCCCTTCAGGTACTGGAAGGTTGCTCTAAGGTCTCCTTGGAGCCTTCTCTTCTCCAGCTGAACACCCCCAGCTCCCTCAGCCTGTCCTCAGAGCAGAGCTGTTCCAACCCTGATCATTTTTGTGGCCTCCTCTGGACCCTCTCCAGCAGCTCCATATCCTTCCTATATTGAGGGCTCCAGACCTGCACACAACACCACGACAGGTGAGGTCTCAGCAAAGTGGCAGAATCACCTCTCTGATCTGCTGGCCAGGCTGCTTTGGATGCAGCCCAGGATCATCCCCTCCTTGCAGCCTTCCACCAACAAGGTAGATCCTGTTCCAGGTCCTGCCTCACCACATCATCCTCCTCTCAAAGCAGTTAACAGACACAAGTACTGGGTAAGAGATTGCCACAGTAGCAAACACAGGAACCAAAGTCTCTTGGCCCTTCTCTTGCTCTGCCTGTCTCCAGGGCAAGAACACACAGGGCTATTTGTGGACTGAATGAAGCAAGCAACTTCACAGGAGCTGAGCTTCCTACTCTGTGTATTTTTGGGGGGCAAGGATGTGTCAGGTGCCACATCCTGGCAGCTTTTTGGGACAGTTTTGCTCTCCATGTACACAAGTGTTCATCACCCCAGGGGAGCAGTGCAAAGGGCTATGTCAGAAAAGGAGATCAAACAAAGACATCATTTGATCATGATGCCCTAAACCAAGAGTGTGGGCTTCAGGGAACAGCTTTCAGGCACAGATCCTCCTACTGGATTCCCTGCTGCCAGCTGCCAAGAGGTTTGCTTCAAAAAGCAGCAGTGACTCAGGAACCTGCAGCCTGGACTGTGTGTGAGAGATGAGTCCCTCGAGATGTTCCTGTTTTGTGGCTCCACAGATTACAGCCTCCTTGACTCACTGCCAGGAGCCTGTCAGATCTTACATGGAGCCCTGCAGATGCCCAAACCACAGATTTTCCATTTCTCACCTTCAGGCTCTGCTGTGGAAGAGGTCCTGCCCTTGGTCACTTACTTACTCATGGAAGATGCAGCCAGAACTGCCCACACGGTAGGCACAAACCCTTCATGTCTGCTCTGCCACTGTGAGGATATCAACACAGAGACTCTCCAGAGGCCTGCCACTGATTTTCTTTCTTCCAAATAGGAGATAACAAATTTTCAGTGATCTTGAGTATAATCTGAAATCCAGCTTTGCCCAAAACCATCAGGCAGTAGTGTTCCCTAGAGCTCTGGGTTCTCATTCATCAACAGGAGATTTGCATGGCCAGCAAGTTCTGCATGGGACAGCAATGTGCCCTTGTGGTCAAGAGAGCCAATGGGATCCTGGGGTGCAGCAAGCAAAGTGGGGCCAGCAGGGCTAGGCAGGTTCTCCTCCCCCTCTGCTCTGCCCTGGTGAGGCCACACCTGCAATACTGTGCCCAATTCTGGGCTCCCCAGTTCAAGAGAGACAGAGACCTGCTGGAGAGAGTCCAAGGAGAGCCACAAGGATGATTAGGGGACTTGAGCATCTCCCCTATCAAGAGAGACTGAGAGCCCTGGGGCTGTTTAGTCTGGAGAAGAAAAGGCTAAGAGGGGATCTGATCAGTGTCTAACAATATCTGAGGGGTGGGGGTCAAGTGGAGGGGGCCAAGCTCTGTATGGTGGTGCACAGTAAAAAGACAAGGAACAATGGATACAAACTGGAGCATAGGAGATTACACCTCAACATGAGGAGAAACTTCTTTGCAGTGAGGCTGACAGAGCCCTGGAGCAGGCTGCCCAGGTTGTATAGCCTCTTTCTCTGGAGACTTTTGAAGCCTGCCTGGATGCATTCCTGTGCAGACTACCCTGGGGTCCTGCTGTGGCAGGCGGTTGGACTGGATGATCTCTGGAGGTCCCTTCCAACCTCTTCTCTATGATTCTATGATTTACACTTCTCACCTCAGTGATGGCTGCCTTCTTCAGTGCCAGACCTGAGGAGAGAAAGGAAGAGATCTGTCAAAATAGGACCATCAGAAAAAAAAACCAAACAAACCAACCGAAAAACCAACCAGAAGAACCCAACCAACCCAGGACAACCCCAAACAAACCAGTGAGAACACAGCCTCAGGCTTTGCTCCTTCAAGCAAGCTGGGAGGCCTCTAAAGCAGCTGGGTTTGCTCAGTTCTGTTTCACTGGTGCATGAGTCTGAAGTTGCAGAGGTCACCCAAAACCCTGCATGTTCAGAAGCACAAAGATGCAGTTTTTTTTTCCTAGAGACTTCAGTGGAGAGGGCTCTTGTGAATCTCTGCTGCTGGTATAAATCCACACTGCACTGAAGAGTCTGCTACACACAGGAGCCCAGAGAGACACTTAGGAAGCTGCTTTCTATCTACTCAGCAGGCACCTGAAAAATTCTATTGATAATTGAATCTATTTATAGAACCCAATGTCCAAATATATCACCAAAATGAATGCATCTTTCACCCCTACCTCTGCCTGTGCCACCACTACAACATGCAGTGAACAGTGAGAAATGAGGACTTGCCTGAAGCTTTTAGATCTAAGATCAGAGCTGGAAACATGGGCCCAAAGCCTCTCACATGAGGCCATCCTTCTGCCTCCTAAGAGGAGCTCAGGTCTGCAAGGAACTCCTCATTATTAGGCATCAGTGAGAACAGGCTCCTGCTCCTCTGCTGCCCACCCCATGAGGGGTTTGCTGACCTGCTGAGAGCCTCACGTATGGGGCCACAAGCTCCTGCCCAGCTGACTTCCAAAAGCCACCATGAACAAGGCCCAAGAGCTAAGAAGAGCTCTCCAACCTCATCCCAGCAGCTCAACATCCCCTGCCAAGGCAGCTCCCCAGCCTCCCCCAGCCCCCTCTGCACACACAGCCCAGTGGCTCAGAGGGCAGCCTGCTTGCAAAGAGCACAAATCCAAAGGATGGATTTAAGGCCACATGGTTCCAGGCACGAGTTTGCTGCTCCCTGCTCCTGGCTGAGGCATTCCTACAAGCACAGAAAGGCTTTTCCAAGCCCTCAGCTTTGCTCCATCTGAGGGCAGTGGGTGGATTACACAACTCCACATCAATTTTTGAGCTGAAAAATCAGTTCTTGGGCTCCAGACAAAACAATTTGATGACCACTCAACACAAAGCCCTGCAAGTGCCAAGGGAGCAGGAGACCTGCAACAGCAACTCCAGACCACAGAGGAACCCAAAGGGGCTGCCCCACGCTGGAAATGCCTGGAAGCCAACACAGCTAAGAGGGCTCTGTGCTGGCCCTGCCGTGGCTGTGGCTGCTCTCTCATTGCACTAATCTCTTCTCTGCACTTTGTCACCATTCCAGAGCAGGAGATTATCTTTAATTTTGTGATAATTACCACAAGCTGCTTTCGTTCCTGGCTGTTAAGTGTCTGCTGCTGTACATCTACCAAACCTGGGAGCAGTGCTGCCCATGCCAGGAGCAGGCAGCGGAGGCAGAGAACTCTGCACCTCCAGGAGAAAATGACAACTTCAGGTGGACAAGAGCATCATGATTAAAACCTCCCTCCCTGTCTCACCAAACAACCAAGAAATGGGCTTTACAAAATCAACTTGCCTAAAATCTTCCACTGGGTGCACAGCATTCAGCTGACAGATGGCCTTGCAAGGATCGATTCAGCTCCAGGGCTTGCAGAGCCAGGAGGGCCTGCACTGGGGTTTATGGGCAACAGGAGCTCTGCTGTGAGAAGCTTTATTTAGAATAGAATAAACCAAACCAGGTTGGAAGAGACCTTCAAGATCATCGTGTCCAACCCATCAACCAATCCAACCCACCCAAACAGCTAACCCATGGCACCCAGCACCCCATCAAGTCTCCTCCTGAACACCTCCAATGACGGCGACTCCACCACCTCCCCGGGCAGCCCATTCCAATGGGCAATCACTCTCTCTGTGTAGAACTTCTTCCTAATATCCAACCTGAACCTCCCCTGGCGCAGCCTGAGACTCTGTCCTCTTGTTCTGGTACTGGGTGCCTGGCAGAAGAGACCATCATCAGCCTGTCTACAACCTCCCTTCAGGTAGTTGTAGAGAGTGATAAGGTCACCCCTGAGTCTCCTCTTCTCCAGGCTGAGCAACCTCAGCTCCCTCAGTCTCTCCTCACAGGGCTGTGTTCCAAACCCCTCACCAACTTTGTTGCTCTTCTCTGGACTCGTTCCAGCAAGTCAACCTCCTTCCTAAACTGAGGGGCACAGAACTGGACACAGGACTCGAGGTGTGGCCTAACCAGTGCAGTGTACAGGGGCAGAATGACCTCCCTGCTCCTGCTGACCACACTGTTCCTGATGCAGGCCAGGATGCCATTGGCCCTCTTGGCTGCCTGGGCACACTGCAGGCTCATGTTCAGCCTGCCATCGACCAGTACCCCCAGGACCCTCTCTGCCTGACTGCTCTCCAGCCACTCTGACCCCAGCCTGTAGCACTGCCTGGGGTTGTTGTGGCCAATGTGCAGAACCCAGCACTTGGATGTGTTCAATCTCCTGCCCTTGGCCTCTGCCCATCTGTCCAGCCTGTCGAGGTCCCTCTGCAGAGCCTCTCTACCCTCCAGCAGATCAACTCCTGCCCCCAGCTTGGTGTCGTCAGCAAATTTACTGATGATGGACTCAATGCCCTCATCCAGATCATCAATAAAGATGTTAAAGAGCACAGGGCCCAGCACTGATCCCTGGGGCACACCACTAGTGACTGGCTGCCAGCTGGCTGTGGCACCATTCACCACCACTCTCTGGGCTCGGCCATCCAGCCAGTTCCTAACCCATCGCAGTGTGCTCCTGTCCAAGCCAGGGGCTGACAGCTTGGCCAGGAGTTTGCTATGGGGGACGGTGTCAAAGGCCTTGCTGAGGTCCAGCACTTACCAAACTAACTGAAATCATTCTGATCTGATTGGGTGCAGCTTAGTGAGGCTGTACTGAAGAACATGGATGGCTTGGTGAGGGGTGCCCCAGGCTGAAGACCCAGCTTCCAGCCTTGCTTCCAGCTCCTGCCTGCCTTTTGCAGTGCAGTTCATGCACGCCTGACCTGCTGCCTTCAGATCCTCTTCTCATCTGCACACAGCTTTAAGTCAATCCTACCCAATGCTTGAGCTTCTCCAGAGCCCCAGAAATGAATGTTTTGGTTGCAGCATTCAGCAGTTTTCATCTCTGGTTTAACACTGACTACCCCAGGACCCTGCTCTGGCAGCTGGGTGGACTCAGTGATCTCTGGAGGTCCCTTCCAACCTCTAATGTTCTGTGATCCATTTATTTCATATGCCCCTCTGCACACTTGTCCAGCCCCATCATGATGCTGACACCATGCAGGACAGGGATAAGTTTACTCCTGCAAACCCTCTGCACATTCACTGTCCAACACAGGAATGGGCTCTTGAGTTTCAGCTCCACCATGACAGAGGAACACAAATGCAAGATGAGATCAACCCCTTCAGGGCAATAAATTGGTGTTCAGACCTTCTAATGCCCCTCACCTCCCATTTACATGTGATTGATCGCTTACTCCCAGTAAGCAAAGCACAGAGCAGGCTGGCAGGAGGGCTTCTGCTGAAAGGAAACCCTCATCATTACCAAGCTCATCAGCCAGCCACATTGGTGCAACAGAACTCAGTGCAGAGCTGGGAGCAGAGCAGCTCCCTCAGCTCCTCTCCCTCCAGATGCTGCCATTAGTGATGTCAGAAGTTAAGAAGTTTAAACACAACCAACCAACCAACACCCAATCATCAACTCTTTGGGTTTAAAAGCAAACTTCATTAAAACCTGACAGTGTTGTTCTTGTTGTCCATAACTTAACCAACAGGTTTCATTTCTGTGCAGAGAACTAATTGTTAAGGACTAATCAAGGAAAGAAGAAAAGGAAAATAACTGAGATCTCCCCAAAGCAGCTAATGCAAGCAGCACCCCCCCCCTATAAATGTGGGAAGAGCCACCAGAGGTTTCTGTCCACTGACCAGGCATTTCTGAAGGAAGTTGACAAACATCCACCAGATGTGCAAGATCCACATAAGAATTGTCTTGGTTTGGAGTGAGACAGATTTGCTCTTTTACCTCTTCCAAAAGGGGTAAAAGAAAAACCTTCACACAAAGGACTGGATAGGATTGGAAAGTTTAAGTGGAACTGCTGTTCACAACTACACAAAACAGAGCAAAGCAGATAAAACAGACAAAATCCATGGTCTGGGCTTAACACAGAACCCCATCAAGCCAAAGCTTCTCCCAAACATCCCTTTACACCAGGCCAGCAAACCCGAAGCTTCATGCCCCTCTCCATACCCTCCATGCCCCTCTCCATACCCTCCATGCCTCTCTCAGCCCATACCAAACCACGCTGACAGAACTGAAATTCAGCTTGGCAGCTCCAGACCTAATTGGCAGCATTGACAAGGCCAAAACCAGGCCTCCCCTGCAAGAGATAACAGCCTGTGCATACTTCTGGGAGGAGAGGGGGAGGGAAAAAAAGGAAGAAAAGCGATTCTGCAGCCAGTTTTACAGGGATGCAGGACTCATGGGAATGAAATACTTTCTGGTCCACCTCCTGGACTCTCTGGAGGTCTGTAACTTTGTGGTTTTTAAAGGCACATAGCCCTTAAACCATCACAAGAAGTCTTGTAAGACAAAGAGAGCTATTCACAAATGGTTGTTTTATGAGGCACCACAGAAGGCAAAGCAAATTGGAGTAGCTGCTCTGTTTACCTGGGCTCCTCTCTCCAGCCAGAGGTGGGGCTGTGCCTTTAATAAAAGCTTCACTTCAGTGAAGTGTTCAGGAGGAGATTCACAATGTGACTGCAGCTAAAATCCTAAGCCTGTTTCATAGTTTCATTCAGGGTTGGAAGGGACCACAAGGATCATCTAGTTCCAACCCCCCTGCCATGGGCAGGGACACCCCACACTAGGTAAGCCTGGCCAGAGCCTCATCCAGCCTGCTCTTAAACACCCCCAGGGACGGGGCCTCGACCACCTCCCTGGACAACACATTCCAGGGTCTCACCACTCTCATGGGGAAGAACTTCCTCCTCACATCCAGCCTGAATCTCCCCACCTCCAGCTTCATTCCATTCCCCCTAGTCCTATCACTACCTGAGATCCTGAGAAGTCCTTCCCCAGCCTTCCTGTAGCCCCCTTCAGATACTGGAAGGCCACAATTAGGTCACCTCGGAGCCTCCTCTTCTCCAGCCTGAACAGCCCCAACTCCTTCAGTCTGCCCTCATAGGAGAGGTGCTCCAGCCCTCTGATCATCCTTGTGGCCCTTCTCTGGACATGTTCCAGCACCTCCACATCCCTCTTGTAATAGGGGCTCCAGAACCGGACACAGTACTCCAGGTGGGGTCTCACCAGGGCTGAGTAGAGGGGGAGGATCACCTCCCTCGACCTGCTGGCCACACTTCTCCCGATGCAGCCCAGGATCTGATTGGCTTTGCGGGCTGCAAGTGCACACTGAGAGCTCCTGTTGAGCTTTTTGTCCACCAGCACCCCCAAGTCTCTCTCTTCAGGGCTGCTTTCCAGCCAGTCACTGCCCAGCCTGTATTTGTGCCTGGGATTGCCTCGACCCAGATGCAGGACCCTGCACTTGCTCTTATTGAACTTCATGAGGTTGGCTTGTGCCCACCTCTCCAGCCTATTCCTTCTTTCCAAGGGGTAGAGTGATGGTATAGGCTGAGTTCATCCCTTTCAGCCCCTCCAGGTTGGAATTTAAGAACCAAAGGTGGGATCCTGAAGTTTTGTTACCAGCTTAGTAAAGGTGGAAACTTGGGCAGGAGTTCCCTTTCAAAAGCACCTCTGCTTCAAACTAACAAAGAAGGGGGAAAAGAAGTTACACAAAGCATGAAGAGGTAAGTGCCTCCCCCAGCCAAACACCCAAGGAAGTGATTTTATAAACCACCTCTCACCTTTTCTGATTCCTGAGGCTTTATGTCTCAAGCTGTGCCAGGGGAGGTTTAGGCTGGAGGTGAGGAGAAAGTTCTTCCCAGAAAGAGGAATTGGCCATTGGAATGTGCTGCCCAGGGAGGTGGTGGAGTCCCTGTCACTGGAGGTGTTCAAGAGGGGATTGGATGTGGCACTTGGTGCCATGGTTTAGTTAGTCCTGAGGTGTTGGGTGATAGGTTGGACTTGATGATCTCTGAGGTCTTTTCCAACCTTATTGATTCTACTCTACTCTATTCTACTCTATTCTATAAAAGTACAGCAGAATATAAGCACCACAGAGCTGGAGGCTGCATCTGGATGAGCCCTGCAAAGCTGCAACATGCTGGAGACTTGCAGCTTGCTCTCTGTCAGGGCAGCAGCAATCACACCCGAGCCTGGCTTTCCAAGCACCACTCTCCATGGGTGCTGGGCCAGCAGTTTATGTCTGTTGTTGTCACTGTTGGTGTTTTTTTTCCATGTACCCTTTGTTTTTAAACTGCTCAGCTGACAGCAGCCTTTGCAAACCTGGCTTTTAACAGCAGCCCAGTGTGGAACTCTGACAAGTCACCTGCACACCAAAGGAGGTCTGGATCTGATTTTGCGCTTAACTTATTGAGAAAAAGACAACACCACACACCTGAGTGACCCATTTAGACAGCAAGACTGCAACCAGGAGGCTGTGACCCGCTGTTTGGTCGGGCTGCTCCAAGTGCAGCCCTGTCTGCTCGATGCACTGTGCGCAAAAGCATCCAGAGTTCAAGGCTGTAGACGTGCAGCAGATGTGCTGCAGTCAAAACACAGAGAGAAAGGCTGGAAATGAAATGCAACCATCCAAAGGGAGAGCTGCTATTGCCCACAAGGGACCAGTGAGAAAAGAAGTTGAAGTAAGGGGAGTAGGGGAAGGCAGCTCAGAGGAGATGCCAGAAAACGGATCTCGGCTGAGGAGTGGCATCTGAACCAGCACAGGCAGCTGGCTGAGGCTTCCCAAGGATCTGGCATGAGCATCAGGCCCCATCAAAATGGAAAGGCAGAAGGCAAGCCCTGAGTTTCTTCTTGCACTTGAAATGTTCAGCTTTGGCTCCCAGCAAGCAGCACACAGCATCAGGCAGCCCAGGGCAGTCATCAGAGAGCAGAAGGCAACATGAAGCAGACCTGGACAAGGGAGCTATTTACAGCCTGCCCTTGCCAGGCATCCAGAATGACCTACTTAGGATCACCAAACACATTTTCTTCCCATAAACCAACACAATTTGATCAGGATGAGAAACATCAAGGAAGTCACAATATTAGACAAAGTGTGGATTTTTTTTCTCCCCTGAACTGCAGCATCTCTCAGCAGAGAGGAATAAAGCAGCCTGGGATGAATTCTGCTTGCCATACAGAATCTACATATAGCTTTGATCCCCAGAGCTATCCATTTTTCCCCTGAGCACTTGCTGACTGACTTATTTTTGGGATCATCTAGACAAAAGTGGTGCTGGCTGAACACAGCCCCAGTCCTCTCTCTCCACTGGCTGGCCCCATCCAGCCTGGTGCTCAGGCAACACTTGCTCACTTGCAGTGAGCAGAGCCAGGGGCACCCACAGCTCCATGCTCCTCAGGACAGTTTAGTCACCAGCAGTTATTTGCAGACAGACAGACATGCTGTCAGCAGCAGGCAGCATTCAGGCTGGGCTAGCAGGGGCAGAGGGCAGTAATCCTACCTAATCCCACCTCAGCCACCCTGCTCCCTGTGCACTGCTCCCACTCACTGCCCACACCAGCTCCATGCTGCATGGAGCAGGCAGAGACCATCACCCCCTCCTTTTGCAGGGCAGATGCCATTTGCAAACCATGATCTGCACCAGTTCAGTGTGCTGCACTCTTCCCATGCTCCAAGCTCTGTTAATATGCTCACATCCAACCTAAATCTGCTCTGCTCTAGTGTGAAGCCAGTGCCCCTGGTCCTGTCCCTGCAGGCCTTTGGGAACAGTCCTTCTGCAGACTTCTTGTAGTCCCCTTCAGGTACAGGATGGTTGCTATTAGGACTCCCTGAAGCCTTCTGTTCTCCAGCTGAACAGCCCCAGCTCCCTCAGCCTGTCCTCTTAGCAGAGCTGCTCCAAGCCCCTGATCATTTTTGTGGCCTCTTATGGACCTACTCCATCAGATCCATGTCCTTCCTGTGCTGAGGGTTCCAGACCTGGATACAATACTCCAGGTAAGGTCTGACCAAAGCAGTTTCCATTTCTGAGCTCTTCAAATGACCAGAGAGGGGTGGATGGCAGAAAGCCCCCCAGCCTGTCCTGCCCCAGTCACCCCTCCAGGTCTCTTCTTGAGCTTTGAGCCCCAAGCCCAGAGCTGCTCTTGCTGCTCCTCAGGGATGCAGCCATGTAAGCCAAGGCTGCCCAAAGCAAAACACCCAGCTCATGGAGCATCACCACTGCAAGGGCCTGCCACAAAGGGATGATTCTGCAGTAAAGGCACCTAGCAGCCTATTTTATTGAGGGTTTTATGCCAAAGAAACTCTTTTCTGCCTCAGAAATAAATCTGTTTATCCCAGCTCAGGAGGCAGGGCAGAAGCTGAAGCTGCAGGCGGGGAGTTAACACATTCCTCCCTCAGCTGCAGGTGCAGGATGAATCCTGGGTGCAGCCACAGTGCTGAGGACACAGCAGGCTCAAACGTTTCCTTGACAACTCACCAGAACAGCCTTAGAGCACGGAAGCCAAATTACAGTGAGGAACGAGCAGGACAAGGGCAGGGAAATGAAATTTAAAAAGAGATGATTTGCTTCCTTGTCTGGGATCAGCTGTGTGGAGAAAGGAGGACAATTTTGGAGTGCCAGGCCCACAGCGTGTGACACAGACAGCAAACCGCCCAACCCAACAAGCCCTCAGCAGCAGCAGCGCACAAGAGCTGACAGCCAGCAGCAGAACAGGCTGCAGCCGCTCGGCTCCACGCTCAGCTCTGCCATTATGCAATCCAGGGGGATGGTCCAGAGGAACAGCTGCTCCATGAGAAAGGTGCAGCCTTATCTGAACACAGCCCTCCTGCTCCCTTCCATGCTGCCAGCCACGGGAGCTCAGTGGGGTGGAACAACACAGGCACTGCTGCACCCTGAATGGCCAAGGCAGAGCGGAGATGCTCCCAAGGCCAGGCACCGGGGCAGCACTGCCAGGGACACCAGCCTCACCCTAGCCTCTGGCTTTTGTCTTTATTACTACCTTTGAGCCCAAGTCTTCCCAGCAGAATTCACAGCAAAGCTCAGTCAGGATTAATGAGGCAGGAAGCGCAAACCTCTCCAGGACACTGCCAGCAGTGTCACACCTCTGACGACATCCAGGCACAGTGGCACCACCCAAAAGCCACGATGCCAATTTAGGGTGAGCCATAAAGGGCTGACAGAGTTTTGAAGTGCCATTCCTCACAATCACCCATAAAAACCAGAGCAACATCCAGTGGCCACCTCGCCTTTGCTCAGGGGTAGAGCGAGCTTCACATCCCAGCCCATTAACACTGCCCTGGAGCATCTCCTGGCTGCTTGGCAAGCTGTAGCTCAGCAGCAAACACAGAGAAGCTCCTGGTGCCCTTCTAGTAGAGCTACTGAACGCAGTGCATGACCCCAGGCAGCCCTTGGGACTCTTCCTGTGTGTTCAGGTGGAGTTTTCAGCTGCCCCAAAGTCCCAGAGAAGTGTTTCCCAACCCCAAGTCAGAGGAGCACAGAGCAGTTTTGCAATTACTTAGTTCAGAGCTCACTTCCCTCCTTGGTTTTCTGAGCATTGTGACCTCCCTGCCTGGAAGCAGGGTTCAGCACTTCTAATGGCTGCAGTGTCCTACCTCTGTGCAGGGCAAGGTGCTCAGCTGCATCCTCCATTACGCTGTTCTCCAAGTACTAATGCAGAGCAGCAGGAGCTGGCTAGTCAGAGGTTGCACGCAGATTGCTGGGGCCACAAGAGCTCTTCTGCCCCAAATACACCAGGTTTGCAGCATGGCAGAGCTCAGTGCTTTAGCTGCATGAGGCTTAACATCAGGCCTAAGCACCCCCTGGTCAAGTAGGGATTAGTGCTGCTGGAAGCTCTCCTCCACCAACCAAACTTCACAGGCTCCCTTTGCTCTCTCTGTGAGGGAACCCACAAAGCACAGGACCAGGAACTGGGGTCTGGAAAAAGGACAACCTCACTGTAGCCAATCCCAAAAGCTTCTCAATCTGATGAACAGCACAGGATATTGCTACTGAGAGGGTAGAGCCCCTCTTATCAGAGAGCCTTGGCTCCCTTTACCATGCTGCTTCTTTGGGTACCCCTCCAAAGGATCTCAGCCTGTCCTGGGAGAGCAGTGGCAATGCAAAGAAATCATTTGAGCTGTTTGTAAGGAGCAGCACAGCAGATAGCAAGAGCACAGGGTCACAAACTGTATGAGGCAGTGACAAACTAACTCCCCTGTTTCAGCCCCTTCCACAGAAGGTTCTGCAGCTAAGCCTCTAACCCAGAAAGGATGGGTCAGGTTGTTATGGTTTCCATCATCTCAGAGGCTTCCTATAGCTGTTACTTGACAGAGCTTATTGCCCTTGCTCCATCAGCAATTATTCTCAGACTAGATCACATTCAAACAGAAGAATGCAGCTCAAGAAAGATGTCCACAGCCCCAGATTCCCCATTTTCTGCCCCTCTACAGCCACGTTTAAGTGCAGTTACCACAGCCACAGCAGCTAAAGAAATGAAGTTTCACAATAACCACCACCCACAACATGGTTTAGGGGTGAACTTTGTAGATTAGGGTTAATGGTTGGACTTGATGATCCCAAGGGTCTTTTCCAACCTGAGTAATTCTGTGATCAGGACTTACAGAGGTTACAACAGCTTCCAACCTGTGGAAGCTAACATCCCAACCAGCAGCAGCCTCCAAAAGGCAAGCTGCCTGTAGGCCACCCTTCCCAAGCCACCCTCAAGTGCCACCTGGACCTTAATGAGAGAGGTATTTCCTGATTTACTCTGTAGCCAAAGCTGCTCAGCTAAATCCTCTAAGATTTAATTCTGCTCCTGCTAATGTCACTTGACAGAAGTTTCCCAAGGGAGCCTTGGGGGCCTGGGGGATTTCAGAGCAGGGTTGTGTACAGCACACATCACCAGACAGAGTCCTCGGGCTGGGCTGCTCCCTCCTTTGTGAACGCTCCCCGATGCCCACCAGCGATGCTCACAGCATTGCAACACACACACACATAAAGGGCTGTGGAGGTTTGCATTGCATGCTGAGAATGAGGTCTGGTGGGAGAGGAGGTGAAGGACGCCTGTGAGTTCTACCTGATTCAAAGCCAGATGTGAAGGCAAGAGCAGGCTGGATTTCTGGAGCTGTTTTTAGAGCACAGCTTTGTGAGGCAGCTCTCAAATCACAGAATGGTCTGGGTTGGAAGGGACCTCCAAAGGTCATCCAGTC
Source organism: Melanerpes formicivorus (assembly GCF_026170545.1). Classification (NCBI taxonomy): domain Eukaryota; kingdom Metazoa; phylum Chordata; class Aves; order Piciformes; family Picidae; genus Melanerpes; species Melanerpes formicivorus. The sequence continues at coordinate 2,577,387 of NW_027142386.1, read as the reverse complement.
CAACCCCTTCTGCAGTCAGCAGGGACATCCTCCACTAGATCAGGTTGCCCAGAGCCCTGTCCAGCCTCACCTTGAGTATCTCCAGGTACCGGGCCTCAACCACCTCCCTGGGCAATCTGTTCCAGTGTTCCACCACCCTCATGGTGCAGAACTTGCTCCTCACATCCAACCTAAATCTGCTCTACTCTAGTTTGAAGCCAAAGAGCCCTCTGCACAATTTACAAAGGTTTCAAGTGACCAGGACCCAGCAAAGACCTGCAGGTAAAAAGCTGTCACAGGGAAAACAGAGCAGGGATCCATCTTTGATCAAGAGATCCACTGCTGAACAACCCTAAGCTTGTGCTGCCCTAACTGAAAATCCAAACTCTCCAGGCTGCATCTAGGTCTCATCTGAGCTCATTAGGCACCAAGATATCAGAGATTTCTTGGCCTCATTCAAAATTAACCACCCCCACTCACATGCAGCAGAAGGCTAGCTCTGGCTGGCATTTTGCTGCTTCCCATCAGTGCCCCCTGTGCCCTCTCAGCAGCAGCCTGCCAGCCGTGCTGTGCCCTCCTCCCACACAGCCGGCACAGATTTTGCACAACTCATCCAAGCCCCAGGGCGAGCTGCAGTGAGGGGCAGCCAGTTCCTGAAGAGCAAGCTCTGCTTAATCCATCCTAGCTACTGCAATTGCTCTCCTCCAGATGGATTCCAGCCCTCCACCCCAGGAGGGGTACCAAGCCTCCAGCCTCAGGGCTCTGTGAGCAAACGTCCCCTGCAGCAGCAGCTCTAGCCAGACCATGGAGCTGTGTTGTGAGGCTGAGGAAGCAGCCCAGGGCAGAAGCTGCAGCCATGAGGAGTGCCATCATCATTCACCACCATGTTCTGTTCCCATCAGCACTGCTCAGGCCTCTCCTGCTCTCTGTGACCAGTGTTTCAGCTGGGTGCTCCTGCTCTGCTCTCACAAAGGCACCTGAGCAGATGGAACAAAACAAGCCAGAGCTGAACAAGCTTAAAAAGGTGAAGTGTGCTGCCAGAAATCATAACTCAAAGTTTCAGCAAGCACTCCCTTCTCTCCCTGGGATCCTGGCTGTGGCAAGGCAGGTAGTGACTCAGCTGTCAACTGAAAACAAGCTACCTAAAAATGCATGAGAGTTTAAACAACACTGGCAGAGCTCTCACTAGGAAACACAAACAGGTGAGGCAGAGAGATGGCAAGGGGAGGTAACCTGGTGCCAATGCTGGTTCCACAAGGATATTGCAGCTACATTCCAGTGACTGTCATGGCCACTGGGCAGGACACAGAGCTGTGCCTTGCTCAAAAGCTAGGTCAGTAAAGCAGCTTCTCCAGCTCAGCCTGGAGGATTTTCACTTGGAGACTGAGCCACACATTTTTGACTTCTATTTGATCAAGTGCAGCTTGATTTATGTACTCATTTGGGAACAAACTCTGCTCCAGAGCCTGCACACCTCTACATGTCCAGGCTGGAGATGCTGAAGAAAAAAGAGCAAAGCCCAGAAGAGCACTTGGGTTCCCAAAGCACTGTGCAGCCACAACTGGTGCACTGGTTAGCCCCAAAAGGCAGCCAGATGATGTTGCTTTTACCCTTTGTGTTCTGGACTCAGCACTGCCTGCATGGGACAGAGGAGTGGCCAAGGCCTTTCTGAAGGAATTGTGTGGTTTCTAGGATGTGTTGGACACCAAACTGTTGCTATGTGAAAGAAAACAACTTACTGTAGAGCTGAACCACAACCAGCTGGGGCAGCTCTTTTCCCAGCTTGCCAGAGGCACAAGGCAAAGGATGTTTGGAGAGTACTACCTTGACAAATCAAAGCAACCAAAAGCAGGAGCTCTAATATAACACACTGAGCAGCAGGCAGCATCTGTCTGCACTACAGAGCCTTCTCCCTTCAGATAAGCAGCTGTCATTCAGGCACACCTTGGCTCTCCCTCCCACAGGCCTTCTACACAATTTTTCACCCCACCTCACCCTTACAGGGAGTTTTTCACCTCACCACTCAGGGAAACTTGCATTTAAATTGCCTTTCTTCAGATGTTGTAAAAACCTCACCTCCTTCCTCCAGGCCTCCTTGTTTTTCCTTTATTTAGAATAAATCTAACCAGGTTGGAAGAGACCTTCAAGATCATCGTGTCCAACCCATCAACCAATCCAACCCACCCAAACAGCTAACCCATGGCACCAAGCACCCCATCAAGTCTCCTCCTGAACACCTCCAATGACGGCGACTCCACCACCTCCCCGGGCAGCCCATTCCAATGGGCAATCACTCTCTCTGTGTAGAACTTCTTCCTAACATCCAAACTGAACCTCCCCTGGCACAGCCTGAGACTCTGTCCTCTTGTTCTGGTACTGGGTGCCTGGCAGAAGAGACCATCATCTGCCTGTCTACAACCTCCCTTCAGGTAGTTGTAGAGAGTGATAAGGTCACCCCTGAGTCTCCTCTTCTCCAGGCTGAGCAACCCCAGCTCCCTCAGCCTCTCCTCATAGGGCTGTGTTCCAAACCCCTCACCAACTTTGTTGCTCTTTGTTGCTTGGACTCGTTCCAGCAAGTCAACCTCCTTCCTAAACTGAGGGGCCCAGAACTGGACACAGTACTCGAGGTGTGGCCTAACCAGTGCAGTGTACAGGGGCAGAATGACCTCCCTGCTCCTGCTGACCACACTGTTCTTGATGCAGGCCAGGATGCCATTGGCCCTCTTGGCTGCCTGGGCACACTGCAGGCTCATGTTCAGCCTGCTATCGACCAGTACCCCCATGTCCCTCTCTGCCTGGCTGCTCTCAGCCACTCTGACCCCAGCCTGTAGCACTGCATGGGGTTGTTGTGGCAAATGTGCAGAACCCGGCACTTGGATGTGTCCTGCTGGCCACTTCCAGCCTTCTGCTGCTTGCAGTTTTCCATTTAGGAAAAAAAGATCCAAAATAAAACCACTCTGTGTGTTTTAAAAGTTGGGAGTCAGGAAGTGAGAGCATCTCTCTCAGGTCAGCTACAAACCTTCAACCTCAGCACCTCATGGAAACTCTTGCACTGCCATCCTTCCAATGCCAATCCACAGCCTGCATGCTGGTGTTGGAGTCCTGAGCCCATTACCAGTATTTCACCTCAGGAGGGTCCTCAGTTCACTAGCAGCCTGCAGTAGCCAGCTCTGCAGCTGGGATTTGATGAGCAACCCAGTTTCTTATACCAAAGTGAGACAGCCAAGGCAACTGCTGCCTAACTGCAGTGGAACTGCCTGGTCTGCCAAAGCACAAAGCCTTCTCCCTTCACTTTAAATGCAGAGCCATGATCATCAGAACTGAGTCTCTCTGCAAAGGAGCTGCAGCAAAGATTGCAATTACACAGGGGCTGGTCTGTGAAGAAGCCACAGAAGCAATTAGCAGTTTCAGGATGTTCACTCCTTCAGTTTCTCCTCTCCTTTAATCAGCACTTTCTGGCACTACCAGTCCAGAAGGCTCTTTCTCAAAAGTGTCCTAGATAGTTAATCCACCAATGTCTCCTACTTAATGCCCAAATTAAAACAAACACTCAGCCCTCTCTGACTGTGTCATCATTTCTCTTCCACCAAAATTACTTCAAGCCTGAAGTGATGCCAGTTTGAGAGGAAGTATCCTGGAATTATAAACCCCAACAGCAGGCACATCAACAGCTGCACACCAGCACAACACCCACCCCCCAGAAACACTACAGTGACTTTGTAATGGAAGGATTGCAGGGGACAAAGACAGTAATAAATTAAGCACAGGCAACTGATTCAGCCTCTTTGCTCTGCTGAGGCATCACCTCCAATCCTGCCTCCAGTTCTGGTGTCCCCAGCACAAGGATGACACAGAGCTGGTGGAGTGAAGCCAGAAGAGGCCACAAAGATGATCCAAGGGCTGGAGCAGCTCTGCTGTGAGGACAGGCTGAGGAGCTGGGGTTGGTCAGCCTGGAGAAGAGAATACTCCAAGGGGACCTCAGAGCTGCCTTCCAGCACCTGAAGGGATCCTCCGGGAAGGCTGCAAAGGGACTTTTCCTGAGGGTGTCTAGAGACAGGACAAGGGGGAATGGCTTGAAGCTGAGGCAGAGCAGGGTTAGACTGGAGCTGAGGAAGAAGTTCTTCAGTAGGAGGGTGATGAGACTCTGGAACAGGCTGCCCAGGGAGTCTGTGGATGCCTCCTCCTTGGGGGTGTTGAAGGCCAGGCTGGATAAGGCTTTGAGCAGCTGAGTCTAGCTGAGACGTGTCGCTGCCCATGGGGGGGAGTTTGCAGTAGATGATCTCTGAGGTCCTTTCCAACCTGAGTGGTTCTAGGGTTCTGTGAATTGTTAGCCTTCCAGATTTCAGTTCTGGTCACTGAACAACCCATCCTCACTAATCCAAACCTCACCCCACAAGTAACCAGCACCTGTGAGGCCAAACTGAAACCAACTCTGGATTCACCAAGGCAGGGGTTTGCCCTGCTCCTGCAGCACCTCAGCTCGGGGTGACAAGTGCGGCTCCAAGGCAGCACAATTTGCTGCTGTGTTCCAGCTTTGAAGTCAGGGACTGTTTTACATGTTTCTAGTTTGCATGTCTGCTAGCAAATCCTGTGCAGGTTTGTACACTGGCCCTGCCAACACACAGCCAGGCAGGTGGTGAGAGGAGCACTGAGGACATGCAGGAAGCAGAGCTGTCATTTACAGATGACACCCACTTGAAAGTGGCATTTGAAGAGAAGTGGTTGCAGGTATTACCTCTGCCCTCTCAGCAGTCTGTAGGACCTCCACTAGCATCAGCCCTTCCTCCTGGTGTGGGGATGTGCAGGCTGCAGAGCTGGCTGAAATCACTGAGGAGAGAACCAAGCTCCACATCAGCATCTCAATGGAGCGAGCGAGCGCATGGAGAGCCATCAGGCACACATTCAGGGAAGGAGCACTCAGCAAGATGCTTCCAGCCAGCTGCCTCCTTTTGAAAAATGCAGCAATGGACAATTTTGCCTTGAAAAATCCACAGAATTTGGTCCCTTGGAAGTGCAGAGAATACAGGAAGAAAACCTCTGCAGCAGCTTTGTCACCAGCTGCTGGATCCTGCCCACGCCAGGAGCTTCTGTAATACTTTGCTCGTGCCACTGCCAGGTCACAGGAAGCCATGGACATGACAAGGAGCATTAAGACACGGGAAGATTTTCCCTGTCTTTTTAGAGCAGTTGGCAAAGTGCCATAACCACACTGCCTGCCCCACACACTAACTGGCACAGTAAGTGCTATCAGGGCTGCAAAGTCAGCATGAGCTTCAGCTCCCAACTCTATGCCTAGAAGAGAACAGGAAGAAACCAAGCAAGGGGAGGCTCCAGCCAATTGCCTTCATTTTACTTTGTCAAATGTTTCCTTGTACTAAGCTTGAAGGTTCTTATTCAGTCCATCAGATCGTCAAGTCCTTGAGTAAAATCACTGGACGCCAGGGATGACACCTAACAGAAGCTGAGCTGCTGGAAGTTTGTGGATCATAGAACATCTGAGTTGGAAGGATCCCATAAGGACCATCAAGTCCAACTCCCTGCTCCTCACAGGACTCATATTTAACTTGCCCTCAACCTAAATCCCCAGCTCTCTCTCCTCAGTTTTTCACAGTCTCACAGTATCACCAAGGTTGGAAGAGACCTCGAGGATCATCAAGTCCAACCTGTCAACACAGACCCCATGACTAAACCATGGCACCAAGTGACACATCCAGTCCCCTCTTGAACACCTCCAGGGATGGTGACTCCACCACCTCCTTGGGCAGCCCATTCCATGACCAATGACTCTCTCAGGGAAGAACTTTCTCCTCACCTCCAGCCTAAACTTCCCCTGGCACAGCTTGAGACTTGTTCCCCTTGTTCTGGTGCTGGTTGCCTGGGAGAAGAGGCCAACCCCTTCCTGGCTACAACCTCCCTTCAGGTAGTTGTAGAGGGCAATGAGGTTTCCCCTGAGCCTCCTCTTCTCCAGGCTAAACAATCCCAGCTCCCTCAGCCTCTCCTCATAGGGCTTGTGTTCAATGTCTCCCTCAGCCTCCTCTTCTCCAGCCTGAACACACCCAGCTCCCTCTGCCCCTCATAGCCCAGGTGCTCCAGACCCTTCTCCAGCCTTGCTGCCCTGCTCTGGACAGGCTCCAGACCCTCAGTGTCCTTCCTGGAGTGAAGGGCCCAGAACTAAATACAGCACTCGAGGTGTGACCTCCCCAGTGCTGAGCAGAGGGGGATGGTCACCTCCTGTCCCTGTTGCCCATCCTGTTTCTGATCCAAGCCAGGATACCATTGACTTTTTTTTTACACTGCTGCTCAGTTTCAACTGGAGAAGACTCAAGCACATACCCAAGTGCTCAGGAGGATGCTGTTACCTTGCCCTTTACAGAGAATCACTTCCACTCACAGAGCAGAAATTCCACCCTAAAAAATGACTGACAACAGCCTGAAGCCATTCATGGCACACACAGAAACAGTCCTGCTCTGCTTTACACCTGGGGAGATTTCTTACACACACACACACACACCCCCTTTTTTTTGGCCTGTAATAAACTAGTAGAGAAGCTGCCAAGATCACACAATGCTCCAAAGGCAGAGAGCAGCAAAGGTTGTCCCACTTCACCCTCGCCCTGTGGGCACACGTGGCTGGAACTCTCCCATCCTGCAGGAAGGGGAGGAGGGAGAGCAGATCAGGATGACCTGCACTGCTCCTGCTTTAAACACCAGGTAGCACTGCTCTTACTCCATTTCCCTCATTCCTCCCTGCCCCACGTGGGGCTGAGCAGGACACACTCTGCTCAGGTGGAGGGCATCCAGCCTTGGCCAGGAAGGCAGAAAATGAGTTTGTGCATCCCAGTGAACAGGCAGGAGACTGAGGCTGCAAACAACATTCTTTAGTGGTGGGTATGGGTGGGTTTCATGTCAGTCCTCAACTCCATCAGCAGTCTCAGCAACCATCTCAGCCACTGGAGACCTGGACCTTGACTTCATCGTGGTGACTGAATATAAACCAGCAGCTGAGAATGGCAAACTTGAAGGGGATGGAAGGTTTGTGGCAACACCACCTTGCCAGTCAGCAAATGGAAGGACAAAACCTGGCTGACCAAGCCTACTCTTGCAGAGCCATACTATGGCCAGCAGCATGGCCTGACACACTCAAGCATTTTGAAGGGCAGCGCCCTGATTCACCCAGGGTTTGACTCACACCAAGGACAGGTTTCCAACATCTTCCCTGCCAGAGGACTGTGTGAGCTCCACTGTCCCACCTCCAAAGCTGCAGACCTGTTTGCCTCCTATGGAAAATCCCACGGAACAGCCAGGAACTGCTCGGAATTACTAAATTCAGTGGAAGAGTAAGGACCTGACTGGCTCCCAGCCCAGCACTCCCCTCTCTCTGATTATGAGCTGCCTTTCCTCACAGAGCTCAGTGCTGGTTCAGGTCAGAGTGCTCCCAGATCTTCTGGAGAAGAAAGTAGGAGGTGTCTGCCATGGTGCAGCAACACGGAGAATAGGAATTCAGTGGTCTGACAGAGAGAGCATCAGCAAGTTTAGATTGAAATGAAGAGCTGTTAACTACTCTGGCTACCAGGGCCTTCAAAGCACAGGGACCTAATTCTGCAGGAGCCACCAAGGCTCATCCAAGAGCACTGCACAGGAGCAGCTACCACAGGCACCACCGGAACCACCGCAAAGCCAGGAGACAGAAGCAGCAACATCTTAGCAGGGGGAGCACAAGGCAGAAGCCAAATGAAACATCATGGCTGAGAGATTCACTGTTATGTAGTAAAGTGAAAAGCAGGGTTTGAGCTGCTTGGAGTCTGACCAGGACCAAGCTCCCCACCAGCCCATGTCACTGACAGCCATGTCCTGGCAGCACACTGCTGCAAGCAGGGCAAAGCTGCCCCCTCCTATAATCCACTAATTCCTCCGAGTTCCAGAGCCCGAGCTGTTGCACACACAACAAAGATGTGAGCTTGTTGCATGCGGTGTTCCCATGCTCAGCTAATCTCCAGGCCCTTTCAGAAGCAGCAGCATATCTGCCCAGGTCAGTCTTGTGACAAACCCCTGGCTGTGACCCAGTGTCCGTGGCCGGACCCAAGAGTGCCAGGAGCAGCAGGAACAGACCCAGGTGTGCCAACCTCTGTTACTGCACAGGCAGGCCTGGCACAAGGCAGACACCAGAGAAGCAAACAGCCATTTCCAACTTTTCTCCCAAGGAGCCTTTCCCACTCTCTCCAACAGTAATTTCTGCCAAGAGATCACATCAGCTCTGCTGGGTGCAGGGGGTGAGGATTGTGCCCCCTTCCTGAGCCTGCAGAGCTTTTTATGCTCCCCACACTGGATTCAAACAGGACAGGCAGCAGCTGGACATTCACAGACTGCATCATGTTGGAAGAGACCCATGAAGGTCATCCTGTCCAACTCCCCTGCAGTTAGCAGGGATACCTCCAACTAGAGCAGGTTGCTCAGGGCTAGACCAAGTCTGATCCTGAATGTCTCCATGGACAGAGCCTCAACCACCTCCCTGGACAAGCTGTTCCAGGGTCTCCCCACCCTCACTGTGCAGAACTTCCTCCTGATGTCCAACCTAACTCGGCCCTGCTCCAGTTTCAAACCATTGCCCCTTGGCCTATCCCCACAGGCCATTCTGAACAGTCCCTCCCCAGCCTGCCTGCAGGCTCCCTGCAGATATTGAAATGCAGCTATGTGGCCTCCCTCGAGCCTTCTCCTCTCCAAGCTGCACAGCCTCAACTCTCACAGCAGAGATTCTCCAGCTCTCCAATCATCTTCACAGCCTTCTCTGGACCCTGTTCAGCAGGTCCCTGTCCCTCTTGTTTTGGGGTTCCCATAGCTGGACACTGCAGGTGAGGTCTCACGAGAGCAGGCATTATGAGGTTTGCTCTCTGCAGCTCCAGATCTAATGGCTGCACAGCAGTGCCACCACCCACAGGGGCAGCTCTTTAGCATCATGTGCCAGAGGTGCAACTAGACAGAAGATGCAATCTCCATGCCACAAAATAATGCTGCTTCTGAGCATCTCTCCCATGATGAGAGGCTGAGAGCCCTGGGGCTGTTTAGTCTGGAGAAGGCTAAGAGGGAATCTTACCAGTGTCTATAAATATCTGAGGGGTGGGTGTCAAGAAGGTGCCAGGCTCTTTTCAGTGGTGCCCAGTAATAGAGCAAGAAACAATGGATACAAGCTGGAACCCAGGAAGTTCCATCTCAACATGAGGAGACACTTCTGTATGGTGAAGGTGACAGAGCCCTGCAGCAGGCTGCCCAGAGAGGTTGTGGAGTCTCCTTCTTTGGAGACTTCCAAAACCTGCCTGGATGTGTTCCTGTGTGACCTGCCCTGGGTGCCCCTGCTCTGGCAGGGGGTTGGGCTGGATCTCTGGAGGTCCCTTCCAACCCCTATCATTCTGTGATTCTTCAAGGATCAATTACATACTGAACATAGACTCAATGATGTGTCTGTATTATACAGCTAGGAGAGCAGCCCTGGGGAAGCCTGGAGGCTGCTGTGTTCAGAGAAAGTTGGGAGAGAAGCAATGGGCCCAGCTCCTCTGGGAGGAAGACTCCCAGCCTCCTCCCAGAGCTGTGAGGGGATGAAACAAGCTGCAGGTGGCAGTGCCCAGTGGCATGGGACAGGCTGTGGACAGCAGGGCAATTGACCAGGTTGAAGCCTCCAGAATTCCCCAGGGCAGCAGCTGTCCTCTGCCCCAGGCTGGGCTGCTCACCACAGGGCAGCGCAGAAGCCCTCATGTGAGCTGCAGAAGCCACAGCAGCACACAATGGAAGAAGACTACTCTTAATTAGGGGTTGACAGCATCTTCTGCTTAAATATGTGGGCGAGGAGAGACAAAGTGACAGAAACATTTAGCTTTTTAATTACAGCAAACGTTTCCCAGGAAGTCCTGAGGTTAACTCAGCTACTGGCAGCACTGAGAAACTCACACTGAGGAACAGAGCATTTCTGAGACCTGCCTATGGAAGGAAACCCTCATTATTACTGCCTCTTGTAGGGCTGCTTGGAAAGGTCCAGGTCCTCTCCCCCCCAGGGACTCAGCCTGCTAGTTAGCTAGAGAGGAGGTGGAGCACCCAGGCCAGCCAGCAGATTCCTCTCCTTTTGGCACACCAATGCTGGACTGCCCTGCTGAGGTCACTGCAGATGAAGCCCAAGACAAAACCCACTTCACACAGACCACTTTGGTTTCTTTACATGACCTCTTCTTTCTTGTGCTTTCACTGCTTCATTTCAGCATCAGGTGGCCTTTTGTTTGCAGTCCTTTGGTTTAATTCTCTGCAGCAGAACAGGCTGCCAGCCCTGCACAGACAGGGGCTCAGCATGGCACAGGTCCTTCCTGCAGTGTCCTTCCCCTCTGAGGAAAGCAAAGTGGCTGCACTGTCCTGCTGGATTAACACAGAGCAGTGCACCATCAGAAGGCAGCAAACACAGAGAGGGCCTCTGTGCCAGGAGCTCTTCTGTGCCAGAGACTTACAGAAAATGACTCCTCTGAGTTTCTGCATCAGCCACAGATGGATTCAGAGATGGTGAAGCACCACACAGAGATATTGTCCTGTGGCAGCTCCTTGTTGGGAACACACCAAACTGTCAGAGCTTAGCACTCACACAATGCTTTAGGAATAGCTTCTGCCCAGCCCCGTGGATGCTCTCACAGATGTCCAGTCCCATGGCACTAAGAAATTCTCCTCTCTGACACATTCACAAGGCAGCTTGCAGACCTCTACAGAAGGCAGCAGCTTGGGAGATAGCTGTGAGTGCCACTGTCCCACCTGGGCCTTCTTCCACTGTTCTGCTGTTTGTGGGCTCACACAGTCACTGCTGTCCCCACACATGCATCTTCAAGAAAAGGTGCCCAGGCCTCTGCTTAACACTTTCCAGGGTCCAGAAAGCACTCCTGAAAAGGAGCAGCCTGCTCTGGTACCTGCTTCTCCTGCTAGCTCCCTTGGCACTGCAGGTGCTGGGGAGACCAGGGAGCACAGCCCTGTGACCAGACCATCTCGGCAGGGCAGGACCTGCTTCAGCCCCTCCTCTCCCACAGGCAGGTGCAAGAGGGAGCATTTATTAGAATAAACCTTTATTAGAATAAACCAAACCAGGTTGGAAGAGACCTTCAAGATCATCGTGTCCAACCCATCAACCAATCCAACCCACCCAAACAGCTAACCCATGGCACCAAGCACCCCATCAAGTCTCCTCCTGGACACCTCCAATGACGGCGACTCCACCACCTCCCCAGGCAGCCCATTCCAATGGGCAATCACTCTCTCTGTATAGAACTTCTTCCTAACATCCAACCTGAACCTCCCCTGGCGCAGTCTGAGACTGTGTCCTCTTGTTCTGGTACTGGGTGCCTGGCAGAAGAGACCATCATCTGCCTGTCTACAACCTCCCTTCAGGTAGTTGTAGGGAGTGAGAAGGTCACCCCTGAGTCTCCTCCAGGCTGAGCAACCCCAGCTCCCTCAGCCTCTCCTCATAGGGCTGTGTTCCAAACCCCTCACCAACTTTGTTGCTCTTCTCTGGACTCGTTCCAGCAAGTCAACCTCCTTCCTAAACTGAGGGGCCCAGAACTGGACACAGGACTCGAGGTGTGGCCTAACCAGTGCAGTGTACAGGGGCAGAATGACCTCCCTACTCCTGCTGGCCACACTGTTCTTGATGCAGGCCAGGATGCCATTGGCCCTTTTGGCTGCCTGGGCACACTGCAGGCTCATGTTCAGCCTACCATCGACCAGTACCCCCAGGTCCCTCTCTGCCTGGCTGCTCTCAGCCACTCTGACCCCAGCCTGTAGCACTGCCTGGGGTTGTTGTGGCCAATGTGCAGAACCCGGCACTTGGATGTGTTAAATCTCATGCCGTTGGCATGCCACGAGTGGCATGACCAGTAGCTTTAGTCCCCACAATGCTGGTAGGAAAGGATTGTACAAACCAGCCTGGATCACTCCCCATCAAACACAGCCAAAGCCTCCTTGTGCTAGCAGTTAGCAAATATTTCCCCCTCCAGCTTCACTTCTGACTTGCATGTCAGGAGTTAACAAGCCCCATGGTACACTTGCACTTCCCATAGACAGACAGTAGCTGGTCTCCTGCCTTAAGGTCCCAAAGAGCACATCCACAGTTTAGGAAGAAATTCCTTATAATGAAGGTGAGGAGACACTGGAACAGGTTGTCCAGGGAGGTTGTGGCTGTCCTCTCCCTGGAGGTGTTCAAGGCCAGGCTGGATGAGGCCTTGAGCAACCTGGGCTGGTGGGAGGTGTCCCTGTCTACGGCAGGGGGTTAGAACTGGGTGATCTCTAAGGTCCCTTCCAACCCAACCCATTCCATGCATCCAGAGTGCTTTGTCCATGCGGGGAGCCAGGCACCTGCCAAGACCCTGTGGATGGGTCCTGGTCCACAGGAACATGCTTGGCTACCTGAAAAGATGGATGAGAGTAATGCAGCATGAGAAAGATGTGTGTGATGAGAACCTTCATCAGGGCAAGAGCCCTGGCAGGCCTGTTTCTGGCCTCCACTGCTGCAGCTAAGGATGCACTGGTGAATGAAGCCAGCACTGGAGCTCCTGCTGCTGCTCTTCAGGCTGCAGCCACCTTATAAGGGAAAACCACATCCTGCCAGATTGTGCCTCTGAGGAGAGCCCACAGTGGCCAAGCCAATGAATCACTTCAGGAATGGCTCCCAAATGATGCACTGCTCATACTAAATCCCCTTGGGTGGCTGCCCCAGGAGCCCTTCTGGAGAGGCCCAGCCAGCCGCCCAAGTGGGGCACAGCAGCAGCTCTGGCAGCAGCAGATCCAGCAGCAGTGCCATGAGCTGTTCTGTGCAGGTCAATGCCAAATGCTAGTCAATGAAAATTAATCATCCTTCATCCTGGGTTCTCAGGGATTTGCTCTCCAGCCTGTCCTGACACCGATGCAGAGGGGCTGGGCATCCTTGGGGGCAGTGCCCTCATATCCCTGCCACACAAATCCTGCCCCTCCCAGCTCCCAGCTTTTCTTGTTGTTTCCAGCCAATTCACATCTTAAAGGACAATTAAGTTGCCAGAGCAGCCTGAATTCTATTTTCATTGCCTTCCTCCTTCCCTGCAGCTGAGCTGTGACTTATTGACTGTGAAGTAACTGCAGGGTCTTTAAAAGGTCAAGGCACAGGGTGGGTATTTTTGCCTGTTTGTGCCCAGCTGACTCCCTCTCTAATCATCCTCAGCAGCACCATTTCAGGGGAAAGAGGCATGTGACACCCAGCCAAGCTGTGAACTGCAGTCGTGCTGGGGATGATGTTTACATGTGATTGTTCCTCAAGCTGATAAGCTCTCTCCAATGTCCCTCTCCATGTTGGTATGGATTGAACTGCCTGTGGCCCACAGGCTGGAATTCTCCTCTTATCTCTAATCTGCTCACTGAAAGAAGTGCTTCCAGCAACCCTTCAAAAGTCACTTTAAAGCTATTGTTGGAGGAGGGAAGAGCTGCACACCACTGCTCAGCGTGTCCCCACCAACGCTCCCCCGGATGGCCTTAAAGGTGCTGCCAGGACCCAGCACCCTGGACACCCCTGGCTGAGGCCAGGATCTCCACTGTGGTATCTCCAGCTCTGGGTACAGTCAGATAAGGCTTGAACAAGAGCATAAATACTTGTTAAATTGTTTCACCTCCCTAAAGCAGAGAGATTCAACTGAAAAGCACACTGGTGTGGAGGCTTCTGCCCAGGCTCTAAGCCACAAATGATGGCAACCCAGGGAAGAAGAGATGTGAGAAATGGAAACAAACTGGACATCTACTTAACCTCTCCACTGAGCTCACAATTTCCACCTTTGCAAGGAGATGATGGAGATCAGTTTTGTACCAGCAGGTCTCAAATAATCTGAGTCCCCTTGAATAAAAGTTGGTTTCCAGATTTTCTGTCTCCAAGTTGCATCTAGGCAGGACAGTGATGTGATGTGCCCTCTGATTTGGGGTCCAACTGATTTGGGATCAGGACACCCCAGACTGCACAATCCCAGGACTGAGCTGTTACCCTACACACACTGGCCCTGCTCCTGCCAACAGGCCTGCTGCCTGCCTCAAACCCAGCAGACAGCCCCTTCCCAGGGCAGGAGGCACAGCAGCCATCTACAGCATCACCCCTGGGAGCTCCCATTTCAACAGCAGTTGTTACAGAACTTTAAAACCTCAAAGCTGGGCTCCTGGGAAGGGGCAAATGGGACCTCTGTATCCATGCAGGAATCCAGCTGCTGGCACTAAGTGAGGCTTCTCCCTCGGGGCACACCACGCTGGCTCCAACAGCTCCCCTCAGGAGACTCTCCATGTCTGAAGTCAACATACTGCCAAGGTTTCCCTGACCTTCAACCCCTCTCCTCCAGCCACTTTTACACCTGTCCCAGACTAACTTGCTCCCTTACAAACATTTACAGAGTGCTTGGGGAAGGTCTTTGCTGACCTGAGCCACAGCCTGGATGAACCCCACTACGTTTGTTTAGTAATGCATGAAGCATTCCTGGCTCACATACTGGGGAGCAAATCTCAGCCCTGCTGGTAATCCTTCAGCCACAGCAGGAGCATTAAGGTGAGCAGCACACAGGATAGGTAGGTCACGAGCGCTTCACTGCCTCCCACCACTGCTCCAAATAGCAGCGACGGCATCAGCGCCGAGCGAGATTTGTCACCATCAGTCAAGAAACCAGGACTGAACTCACCACAAACCCCCTCTGCTCCTGGGCACATGGCTCTGGCAAGCACTGCTCCCATCTGCTGCCAGGATGACCCCAGAGCACACCGATATGCTCCATCAGCCAGCAGTCCCAACCTGAGACCTGCAGCCCATGCGTGCCTGTGGCTGTTGCCTTCACACACAGCCCACCCAGGGCTGCCTCCAGTCCCCCCAGGTTTTGTTCTCCTCCAGAACCTGCTTGTAAGCTGTCGTGCACACTGTGCCCAGCACTCCTGGGAGCTCCGGTTGCAAGTGTGGCTGAGGCCAAGGGACACAATTTGGATGCTACCCAAGAGAGGAGTAAGCAACTTGACAGGAAAAATCAAAGCATGGGTGAGATCATTGGCTCTGTTTCATCTTTTGTACTATAGGTGTAAGGTAAGAGCCCACAGGTGGGCAAATCCACAGTTACTCACAAGGGAAGAAAAACACATCCCTTGCTTAAACCCTTCCTGAGCACCAGCCTTCAAGGATCCCTTCTCTTGCTCTAAACAACAAGCCTCTACCTTCCTGAGAGGCCAGAAAGGTGACTGAGAAATCAGGGGATATTTTAATAGTTCTCTCCTCAGCATCACAAGCTCTAAGCCCAACAGCCACAACGCTCCCAGAAAAGAGGTCCAAGGGCGGGTGGGGAGTGCCTCAGGAAAGGCTGCATGCAGCCAGCCCCTCCATTTCCCTTGCAGCACCAAGGAACTAAAGCAGGAAAGGCCAGGAGCAACTTGCCACTTGCCTACATCTTAGCACCTTACCAAAAATTACATGCTACATCCACCTCACAACACAGCAGAGGACATCTGTGAACTAATCATGGCCTCTACTGCAACCGTAGTATTTCCGAGATCTAATGACCCTCATTTAAAGGCCTGGGGACAAGGAAATTGCTGTCATAACACGATCAAAATCGGGCTACCCAGCAGCAGGCTCTGCATGAAGTTCAGGCTCAGACAGGTGCTCAGCTTTGCATCAGGCCCAGCGAGGTACACATCACCCCAACAGCACAGCAGGGCTGGGCGATCCCAGGCAGAACCACAGCCACCAACTCCGAGGCTGTTAATCAACTGCAAACTAGCAGGCAGCAGAGGTGGAGACAGCTCTGCTTCGCAGCCCCACACATGCGATCTGCCAGCAGAGGGGCCCAGCAATGGTTCGTTAGGGCTCTGGTGGTGTTGTCAGGCTCGGGCTCGCTCCCTGCCTCGCCACTGCCAAGATGGGTGCTGGCACAGCAGCAACGCCAATGCCACCCTCCCGGGTCGAGAGGCCACCCGGACTCCGCGGGAGCGCCGGGAGCCGCAGCAACCCCCAAAGCATGGCAGGACCGTCCCCACCCCCGAGCCGAAGCCCCCTTCCAGACCCCCCCGCCCGATTCATCCCCAGAGAGGGGGTGAGCACAGCCCGGGGTCCCACTCGCCAGCCAGGCTAGCGCGCAGCTGCTCCGGAGCGACCCGCTCCCGACGGTGCCAGGGTGCAGCAACGTCCGCCACAGTCCCCCGAGCCCGCCCGAGGCGGGTACCACAACTGTGGGCCGGAGGGTGACGAGGAGCAGTCCAGGAGCTGAGCAGGCTGCCCCGTGCCCTGCACGTTGCTCCGGGGATCGCCGATGCCCGACCCCAGCGAGTACCGGCCTGGGACCCCCCAGGGCAGGCGGGGGACAGAAGGCAAAAGGGAGCACGGTTCCGGCCCCCGCTCCGGGGAGTGTCGGCTAAGGAGAAGCCCCGGGGAGGCGGAACCATTCCGGGCTCCCCGGGGGAGCTGCGGGGGACGGCAGTTAGACGGGGCGGCACACGCCGGGGAGGGGGCTGGGCTGAACCACTCCGACACACCCCCCGGGGGGCTACACCGCACACTGCGGGGGGCCTAGCCGGGAGGTACCACTAGGACCCCCTCGGAGGTGCAGCAGGACTAAACCACTGCAGGCCCACGGGGGAACGAAACACAGGGACACACACTCCGGGAGGTCTGTCCGGGAGCGGCCCCTCGGAGAGAGGACGACACGCAAGAGAACAAGCCGGGGAGCCCGGCCGAATGTGCCGGCCGCCCCGGTGCTCGCACCGCGTTACCTCCTGCCGCGTCCAGTCCCCCAACACCAGCCTCCGGAGTGATGGCACCGGCCCCTGCCACCACCGAGCCTTCCGCCTCCTCGGGCACCTCCAGCTCCATGGCCGCCGCGAAGGCCGCGGGCAGGGCAAGCACGGGGCAGGACAGGCCCCCGCCCGCCGCCGCCGCGCTCCTCCCGGCTCCGGCCGCTGCCGCTGAGGAGACTGGGAACGGTGAAGACCATAGAGCGCGGGAGGTGCCGCGGCTAGACACGCCCCGCCGGAAGGGGCCGCGGCCAGCGCCGGCAGCGCAGCGCTCCCCTTCCGCCGGAACGAATCGCGGCGCGGGGGTTGCTGGTCGCGATAGTTCGGGGGCTGTGGGACCGGGGTAGATCTCGACTACAAGGCGAGAGGGACAGGGCTTCACACACCACACAGCGGCGAAAAGAAACAGCCTCGCTCGTCCCCTCGCGGTCCTGAGGCACCGGGCAGCCGCGAGGGACCGGGCTCTGCCGCTCGCCATAGCAACGCGGCAGGCGGGGCTTGGGAGCCGGGGCCGGGCTGCCCCGGCACCGCGGGGTGCCATGACCCCGGGACTGCTAGTCTTCGGTGCGGCGGAGAGCGCTGCTCTCCCTCGCTCTGGCCCAAGCGGGACCGGTGCCTGGCTCCGCATCGTGGCACTTCCCTTCGTGAACTGCCTCGCCGGGCTTACCCCACCGCCGGGCACCGCGCTCCCTTCTAGAGGCCTCAGGCCAGGCCAGCGGGACGCGGGTGCACGCCGCCGCTCGGCGAGCCTGGCCCGTGGCGCCACCTAGTGGCACCGCGCTGTCCGTCCCGAGAGGGCCTCGGGGCGCCTGGCAGCCCGGGCCGGCCCCGCCGGTTCTCCCGGGGTGCTCCCTTCAGGCCAGCGTGTCCCGGTCCCCAGCTCCGGGGTACAAACGTGTCACGGGCAAGGGCATTCACGGCCGGGAAACCGGCTCGGCACTAACGCGCGGCCCTCGGTGCCACGATGGCAATGAGGCTGGGCGGCCGCGTCCCCGTCCCCCTGCCCGAGGGGCTCCCGGCCGCGTCCCTGCGTGGGAGGGCGGCCAGTGGCCCCACAGCAGCTGGATACGGCGGCCCGGCCTGGGGAGCTGCAGGCGCCGGTGCTGGAGCCGCTCCGTCCTCCCCTCGGGACTGGCGAGGGGCTTTGGAGGGAAGGAGGCGCTTGATACCGATCTGACTGGCCGTGGGGAAAGCGGTGGCTCCATGGCTCCAGGGTGGTGGCTGGCGGCCGGGGGGTTTAGGAGGAACTGGTGCCCCTGTAACAGCCTACTGCAGGACTCTGACCTCATCCTGCGGCGTCGGTACCGACCCCGGCCGGAGGCAGCAGTCTACACGGAGAGCCAAGGCGTGGAGCTGATTTCTGTCGCTGCACGGAAGCGACCCCACAGAAAGAGGAATGACGTGGGGCTGGCTTCCAGGTGGGGGGCAGAAGAAAGGGGGTGTGGAGGAGAGGGGATGACAGCCATCAGCAGGGCTGTTTTTTCCCCACATCAGCCATAGGGGGGCATTCTGCTGGCCACCATCCCTGTCGCCTCTTGGGGCACTGGATGAAACTACTTGGTTCCCCCTTGGGCAATCCTGAGCAGGGCTGCTCAGACGGTTTTTGGGGGTCTGGCACAGAGCCCTTTCACCTTTCTGGAGAGCCAGCCTCGGGGAGGAAGAGCCTCCATCCCCTGGCACTATCCCCACCAGCATCCTGTCCTTGCTCTGGGCTAGGTGAGGGGCAAGTGGACGTGACTGCACCATAAGCACCGTGGAGGGCAAAAGGAACAGCGCCCTGTGACTCCTGTGGTGCTCAGGAAGCTGCCCTGGGACCCCCTTTATCCTCTGTTCCCTCCTGCAGGCAGCGTCTGGGCCACAAAGGGTTACGCAAGGCACCCTGGAGTGACACCACTGCCACCAGCCCGGGAGCTCAGCTCCTTCCTGGTCGGATCCGAAGCTCGGTGAGTGCCTAATTCTGTCTCCCGGGATTTGTTGGCCCTGCTTGCCGGCTGGGGACAGTGACCCACCCGTGCTTTCACCTGGGCAACGAGCCGTGCTGGAGAACCGGCCGTGCTTTGTTTCTCTCTGGGTGGCTTCAGGACTCTGAGCCTCCAGGAGTCCCACTCTAATGGCAGGGACATACCCCGGGGAGAACCCTGGGATTCCTTGTCACAGCTCCGCACCTTGAGGGCTGGAGGTTGTGCCTATTGATTTACACCAAACCTTCCAGAGACCCTTTTACCAGTGAGGTCAGGATCAGCTCATTGCCATGTGGCTGGGCCTAGGTCAGAGGAGCTTCTGGGGGAATCTGGGACCTCGGTCCTGCATGGCCAGGACGAGACAAGGGATGAGCGGCTTTGCAGCACAGGCTGAGACCAGGGACCTTGCTGATTCCGGGAAGGCTTCGGGTTCCCAGTTTGAGGACGCTTGGTGGTGGTGAGCTTGTGAAACAGGTGGTGGGAAGGGCTGTGGGGCAAGGCTGGGGTGGGCAGGGTGCGTTGGTTTCCAATAAACCTCCCCGCCCACTGCTGTCCCCATGCGGGGCATTGCCAGCGGTGCCACCTGGGTACAGCCGGGGACCTTGCGGTGGGATGAGCTGCCCCGGCGCAGTCTGGGCTTTTTTTGGCATCGAAACCCCTCGGAGGTGCCAGCCCAGGTGCGTGCCCGGGGCAGGGTGGGGTGCCCGGGGCTCCCCGTGGGGCTCCCCGTGCCGCCGGTGCCCTGTGCTGGGCGCGCTGGGCCGCGCCGCGGTCAGCTCTGCCCAGATACCGCCGCTCCCGGCGGGGCCATTCCGGATGCGGGTTGGTTTCTGTCGGAAACCGGCCGAGCCGGCTCTGCCGCCTGCCAGCCTCGGCCTTTGGCTTGGGGCAGGCCCTGCGCCAGGTCCCTGCGGGGAGACAGGGGCAATACAGGAGCTGCTGCCAGCCCCACACTGCCCTCCCCAGACTGCTGCTGCCCACGGAGAGCCACGGGTGGCAACAGGACGCAGGTGTGTGGCTGATCTGTGGTGTGCGGTGATGGGACGGCAGTGGGAGGAGGCTGGGGACAGCCAGAGGCTGTGCTGGGTGGCAGCAGGGTCACTGCATGGCAGAGGAGTTGTCACCCCGGGGCGGGAGTGCTCTGGCTGCCTCGCGATCAGGGGGTCCCCTGGCTCATGCCGTGTCACCCGTGGGCATCCAAGGAGCTCATTAAGCAGTGGCAGTGGTGACAGAGCTGAGATGAGACCAGCTCAGCTCACTGGTCTGGCAGGAAAACACCACGCTGCCATGCTGGGCTCTGCTGTTTCTTACTGCTCTTACAAGCACCAGGACAGGACTGTGGGTGCCCCCCACTGGGGTCCTGCTCAGCCCCAGCTGCCCCTTGGGCACACACATGTCTCTGTGCTGAGCACAGGCAGATGGGCACTTGGGCTGGTTTCACCAGGCTGGACTCTGCCCTCCACAGTGGCTGGCTCGCAGCCCGGCCAGCCGGGGCTGTTGGTGATACAGCCTCCCTCCCCATGACTCATTTTGGGGGCCCAGCCCAGGGCCTCCAGCTGAGGACTGGCCACAGAAAGGCCTCATGCTGGGGCTGAGCTGCTGTGCTTGCCCCAGGGCTGGTTGCCCACTGCTGGCCCCAGCTTCCTAATGGGATTCCTGCTTGGCACTGCCTATGGCATTGCCCGTGGGGCAGCAGCGCTTGTCTCTGATGCCCTCTGGTCCTACTGAAGCTGCCTCTCATGGCCAGTTCCCAAAGGGGCTGTGGAGGTTTCTAGCTTCTGTGGAACTGACACAGGGAGGCCCCTGCCAGGTTCAAGGGTGGCCAAGCTGCACTGGGGAGTCAGCATGGCCTCCAGAACAGCCATCCCAGAGCCCTCAGGCAGCACAGGTCCATGCAGATGCCATGGGCAGCAGAGCCAGTGCAGCCTGAACTGGGGACTGCTGCTGCAGCAGAGCCAGTGGCCAGTTAGATCCTGGAGAGTTGTCACAGTGGAGGTATTAGCCATGCAGAGCTGCCAGCCAGTTGGTGCCAGTGGATGGTGCCCACACCTCAGCTATAGGCCAGTCAGCACTGGAGAGATCTCCCCCTAGCTGGGCAGCTGGCCAGTCACTGATGGTGGCACCCGGTGTGGCCAGGCTCATTGTGCCCATTATAGGCTCTGGCCATGGCTGTGGCCATTCCATGCTTGTGCAGTGCTGTGGGTGGGACCAGGATGGGCACTGGCAGTGCCAAGGTGCCTGGGGCAGCAGTGAGCTGTGCTGTCTGGGAGCAGCCCAGCTTTGCTGGGGGTGTTTTACCTTCCTCTTGCTGTTGGCTTGGGGCTGGTGTGGGCAGGCAATGGGTTTCAGTCTGTCCCACATGGTCCCTGTGCTGGTTGGCAGGGTGAGGACCTGGTGCTGGTGGCATCATGCTAGTCTGTTAGATTTCCTGTCCCCATCACCCTGGAACATTACTTGGTGGTCTCTGTAGAGTTTCCCTGGCATGTGCAATGGCATAGACAAGCTTAGCCCCTGTCAGACCCTGACCAAGGCTCCTTCTTGTCCCACCCCACTGGGAATTGCAGGAGGCTCTGGCTTCACTGTCCCCCACCCCATGCAGGGCTCCCACATCTCTCTGCCTTCAGTGGAAGGGATCCCTGGCCCTGTTCCCAGGCATTTCAACCCAGATGGGATGTCACCTGCCAGCCAGGCCTCTCTCCTGGGTGAAAACATTGGATTTGGGGGAGACTCAGGGAAACCAATGGCTGAAGCTGGGCACTGATGCTCCCAAAGTGATTGGTAGAGCTGCCTGTTCCACGTTGTGCCAGAACCCAAGCAGGCAGGCAAGGAGGACAGCGAAGCACCTCAGGGTCTGCCAAGTCCTGGCAGGAGGAAGGAAACAGGACCATGAGAACAACATGAGCAGGTGGCCCAGACATGGTCCCAGTCCTGACCTGCTGGCCCTCCATAAAACCTGTTTGTGGACACGTGTCTGAAGGGATGGAGATGGACCTCTGGAGAGGGGAATTTCCTGCTGGTTTGTGAGCCAGCTCCCACCCAGGGCTAGCTGGGGTAGAACATAGCTATGAGTCCCAGTGCCCCTGCTGGGTGCCTGGGCACCACTGTGGGTTCTATCCCTGCACCCTGTTGTCACCAGTGCCTGCGGCTCAGGTTTGCTTCTGCTCTTTACTGCAGCCCAAAGTGGGATTGAGGAAGGGGCCAGCAGCTGCAAAGAGGAGCCGGAGCCAGTCCGTGCCGCCAGCCTCTGGGCAGGGGCTGCTGTGCCCACAGGCTGCTGCGGCTGCCCCGCCTCGCTTGCGCTGGCTGGGGGCCACCATGGAGGAGATGGTGATCTGGGAGCAGCACACAGTGACCCTGAGCAAGGTGAGCATGGCCTGGGGTGGGGGCTGTGGGGCTGGCTGTTCCTGACCTCTCTCTGCCTGACCCCTCTCTGCTGTCCCCACTAGGACCCTCAGCGGGGCTTTGGCTTCGCTGTCTCTGGAGGCCAGGACCATCCCAACAAGGCGACTGGGGCCACGGCAGTGATTGTGTCAGATGTGGTGCCAGGGGGACCAGCAGTGGGCCATCTCCAGTGAGTGACAACGGGGGGTGCTCACTGCCAGCAGGGAGAGGAAGGGCAGTGAATCATTCCTGCTGGGACAGGACCAGCACCGCTGCCACACTGCCCAGCTGGGCTGGGGATGCCCTGGAGCAGCTGGTGCTCTTGCCACCCTGCCAGCTCCGCTGGGTGGGGGCTGCACCTGGGGCTGAGCCAGGGCTGTGTTTTCCCTCCCAGGAAGAAGGATCACATCGTGATGGTGAACGGCATTTCCATGGAGAATGTTTTGTCCTCGTTTGCCATCCAGACCCTTAAAACCTGTGGCAAGATCGCCAACATCGTGAGTGCCCTGTGGCGGGGCCGAGTCAGTGCTGTGCGCAGGACCGCAGCCTGCCTGCTCCACACACCCCAGGGGGCCCGTTCAGGTCTTGGAAACTGCTCTACAAACGTCTCCTGGCAGAGATGGCTGCACCTCTCCTTCTCACTTTCCACCTGCAGACAGTGAAAAGGCCACGAAAAGTTCACTTCCCCGTGCGCAAGAGCAGCCCCGGGTCCCCTGCCGCAGCCCGGCGCCACGGCTCGGACGAGGACCTCGGGTTACGCGGCGCAGCCCCAGCCCTGCACCGCTCCCGGGACGACCTGGACCACAACCGGGGCTACGACGGGGACTCCTCCAGCGAGAGGAGCTCCGGTCACTACCGGGATGACCTCCGCCAGCACAAGCCAGCGTCCCGCAGCCGGAAACGAAGCCAGGACAGCAGCTGCCAGAGACAGAGCCCCGGCAGTGGCTCGGACCGCAGGGACTACAGCCGGCGCCGCTCCACCAATGGCTTTGGTGGAGAATGTGACACCGAGGGGCTGGCCTTGGTGTCTGGCTTCAAGCGGCTGCCGCGTCAGGACGTGCCCCTGAAGCCCATCACGTCTGTCCTGGTGAAGCAGAAGCAGAACGAAGGTGAGGCTCTTCCAGTCCCTCTGGCCCTAGTTTTGCTGCCTGATTCAGGGCTGCCTGCCCCTGGGGGAGGGGGCAGTGGCAGGGCTGGTGTGAGGGTCTCACGTGGTGAGGGGCAGTGCATGCTGTGCTGGGTCACCAACCTGCCTGGCCTCAGCCCAGGGGTGCAGAGCTCAGCTTTGAGGCTTGCTTGTGCCCAAGCCAGGGTGGGCTGGGGGGGGTGTGTGGTGAGGGGGAACCTGCATCTGCCTGGCTCCTGCACTGCCATGGGCTCTCTCTGTTGCAGAGTATGGCCTGAAGCTGGGAAGCCAGCTCTTCATCAAGCACATAGTGGAGAACGGGCTGGCAGCAAAGGACAGCTCCTTGCAGGAGGGAGACCTCATCCTGAAGGTATGGAGGGCCCATGGAGTGCATGGCACTTGCTGGGGATCTCATCTCCTTCTCTTCGGGTGGCTTGTCCCTGGCTAGTGTCACCACAGGAGATGAGCATTCTTCTCTTGGCTTCCTGCAAAGGATGGCAGCTTGGCTGGAGGCAGCTCTGCTGCCCACACCCTGCCCTGGTTCCGTAACCATCTTTGGAGACCCAGTGTGGGCTCTCAGGGACCTGCTCCCCGCAGTGCTGGGGCTGGCTGGTTGAGGCAGCCCTGTGGTGTTCAGCCCGGGATGGCAGCTTGCCCCACGCCACAGCAGGGTCACATCTGCCCTGCTGTCCACAGGGCATGTGGTCCCCTGCCACATGTCCATGTCCCCACTTGGGAGCAGCTGGCCTGAGTAGCTCAGGTGTTCAGGGTTTGTCAGGTGAAATGGTGCTTAAAGTACTTGGGGGAGGGGGAAGTAGAGGCAGAGACTCTTGTGCATGCTTGAGGCAGGGACAGCTGTGGCTGCTGGGAACTGAGGCCAAAGTGACTCTGGGTCAAATGGGAGGATTTTGCCTCAGCAGTCCAATGAGAAAAGCTGCTGCACCTTGGGGAGATCAAAGCTTCACAGTCTGGGATGGCATTCAACAAGTCCAAGTGCCGAGTGCTGCACTTCGGCTACGGCAATCCCATGCAGAGCTACAGGCTGGGGTTGGAGTGGCTGAGAGCTCCCAAACAGAAAGGGACCTGGGGGTGCTGATGGACAGCCACCTGAATATGAGCCAGCAGTGTGCCCAGGTGGCCAAGAGGGCCAATGGCATCCTGGCCTGCATTAGGAATAGTGTGGCCAGCAGGAGCAGGGAAGTCATTGTGCCCCTGCACTCTGCTTTGGTTAGGCCACACCTTGAGTCCTGTGTCCAGTTCTGGGCCCCTCAGTTTAAGAAGGACATTGAAACACTTGAAGGTGTCCAGAGAAGGGCAACAAGGCTGGGGAGAGGCCTTGAGCACAGCCCTGTGAGGAGAGGCTGAGGGAGCTGGGGTTGCTTAGCCTGGAGAAGAGGAGGCTCAGGGGTGACCTCATTGCCCTCTACAACTACCTGAAGGGAGGTTGTAGCCAGGTGGGGGTTGGCCTCTTCTCCCAGGCAACCAGCACCAGAACAAGGGGACACAGTCTCAAGCTGCACCAGGGGAGGTTTAGACTCGGGGTGAGGAGGAAGTTCTTCACCGAGCGAGTCATTCATCATTGGAACGGTTTGCCCAGGGAGGTGGTTGAGTCATTGACCCTGGAGGTGTTCAAGAGGGGATTGGACGTGGCACTTGGTGCCATGGTCTGGTCATGGGGTCTGTGTTGATAGGTTGGACTCGATGATCCTCGAGGTCCTTTCCAATCTAAGTGATACTGTGATACTGTGCTCCCCAGTACCAGTCTGGTGGGTGGAGGAACAGTGCTGGGCCAAGGTCAGAGCCAAACTCAGCTTCAGGCAGCATCTGAGCAGCTCCTGCCTCCATGCAGGCTAAAGGTGGGAGTTAATTAGCCTTGCTAATTTGTTTCCTCTGTGTGGGATGAGGTCCCACTGAGCAGCAGCCAGGAACGGGGCCATGGCCCAGGACAGGCAGAGTGGCTGAGGCTGGGAAGGCACCCGGGAAGGTGACAGCTGGAGAATCCTTGTTGGAGTGGGACTTGCCTGGGGGCAGCTTTCCCAGCAGTGTGCTGAGGCCTCTCACTCTGCTCCCTGCAGATCAATGGGGTGGCCAGTGAGGACATGTCCCTGGCTGACACCCAGCAGCTCATTGAGAAGACAGAAGGTGTCCTGACCCTGCTCATCCTCCGGGACCACCGGCAGTTTCTGGTCAACATCCCTGACCCAGAAGACAGCCAGAGCAACAGCTCCCAGATGGAGGGTGAGGGTCCAGGGTAGAGAGGCTGGGGGCCAAATGCACAGCAGAGGGACTGGGTGGTCATTGATGTCTCTGTTGTTGTAGATATCTCTGACATCGACTCTGATCTGTTGTCCCCTGCAGCTGCTGCCAGAGCGAATTCCCCACCGTAAGCTCTGCTTTGTCCTCATGAGCCCCTCCTTTCCCCCATCAGATCCCCGTGTTCTCTGCCTGGTGGGAGGGGCTGGTTCTCCTCCCACTTTGGAGCCACCTCACCCTGGAGGTGGGACTGCCATTTAGACCCCAGCTTGCTCTGCTAGTTCTGCTGCCCACTTGGCACTGCCTCCCCATGCCCATCCAGCACCTGCCTTTGTGACCTGCCTAAATCATGCCCAAACTTTATTCCAGGGAGACCAGAAAATCCAGCAGGGACCCTGCAACTGATGCAACCATGGATGATACTGGGGGTTCTGGTGAGTGAGCTCAGATCAGGTTGGGGGATGTAAGGGTGCAGAGTGGGCTCTGGACCCTGCACACCTCTGCTGCCCCAGCCCCTCTGGTGGAGCTGCACCAAGTCCCCATGTGCTTTGGCTGCCCTGGCAATGGCACAGCCACTGCTGCCTCCTGGACCAGCCCTCCTTGCCTACAGACATGCTGGAAGCTGTGGAGGGGGATGGCTGCCACAGTCCCCATGCCAGCCCTGCTGCTCGAGCTGCCCACAAGGATGGGTATGTCTGTGGGAAGGGCTGGGGGGGATGGAAGCTGCCCCACCACAGTGCTGGAGACAAAGGGCTGGTGGCCCCTGTGCTGTCCCCTGCACGTCATTGCTGGGCTGAGCACGGCTCCCCTGTGGCAGGTACAGTGCAGACTGCAAGGTTGTGCACTTTGTGAAGGCCAAGAGTGTGGGGCTGCGGCTGGCAGGTGGCAACGATGTCGGCATCTTCGTGTCTGGCGTGCAGGAGGGCAGCCCAGCTGCCAGCCAGGGCCTCCAGGAAGGGGACCAGATCTTGCAGGTACCCAGGGCTGGCAACAGCTCCAAATGCTTCTGCACTTGGCCTGACAGCCCAGCCCAGGGTTTGGGGTTAATGGTGGTGCCTACTGCCCTTGCCCATTGGGCTGGTTCTGCAGGCACTGCCTAAGGGGCTGGTCCTGTGAGCACCATGCAGGCACTGCCTCAGCTGGCTAAGGCCCCCTTCAAGGTTACTACGGGTTGTGGCAGATCTCCTACCTTGCCCTGGGCCTTGCTGTCCCTGAACCTCCACTGGCACCTGTGCCATCTGTCCTGCTGGTGGGGCTGTGCCCAAGTGCTTTTGTGTGGCAGGTGAACAGCACCAGTTTCCAGAACCTGACCCGTGAGGAGGCTGTGGAGTACCTCATGAACCTGCCTCCTGGTGAGGACGTCATGCTGTGGGCCCAGAGCAAGCAGGACAGTGAGTGACAACCCAGGCCCATCCTGGGCTTCTGCTTCTCCATTCTCAGAGCTGCTGGACTTGCCACAGCTCTTTCTGCCACCACACCCCTCTCCTCTTCCAGAGAGGTGATGGGAAGGGACCAGGCCATCCTAGCCCTGTTTCTGCCTCAGCATCCTGGAACACGAGGGCTTTCTGGCACCGTGGCAGAGGCCAGCATGTGCTGGAGGGCCAGGTCCTGCTGTTCTCAGGATGCCTGAGAGCCATGATAGGCAAAGGTGTTCCCACTCTGCAGCAGCAGGGGCTACAGTGGAGGCTCCTGGCCGGGCTGCAGTGGAGGCTCCTGGCCGGGCTGCAGTGGAGGCTCCTGGCCGGGCTGCAGTGGAGGCTCCTGGCCGGGCTACAGTGGAGGCTCCTGGCCGGGCTGCAGTGGAGGCTGCTGGCCGGGCTGCAGTGGAGGCTCCTGGCTGGGCTGCAGTGGAGGCTCCTGGCCAGTCTCAGTTTTTCCCAAATCCCTCCAGCACCTTCCTCTCCATTACCTTCCTCCTTGGCCACATCCTGCTCTGATGGTCCCTCTCACTCTGGCCTGCAGTTTACAGGAAGATGATCTCATCCAACGTGGGGGATTCGTTCCACATCCGGACACACTTTGACTTCGAGAAGGATTCGCCCTCAGGGCTCAGCTTTGCGCGCGGCGACGTCTTCCACGTGCTGGACACTCTGTACCGGGGCAGGCTGGGCAGCTGGCTGGCTGTGCGTGTGGGCAGAGACCTGGTGGAGCAGGACAGGGGCATCATCCCCAACCAGAGCAGGTAGGCATGGAGCCAGCAACAGCCCCAGCATGAGCAGAGCCAGAGGATGGCTCCCTGGTGAGGTGGGGACACGGATGGCAGTAAGAGGCAGGTCAAGGGAGGTTGTAGCCAGGAAGTGGTTGGTCTCTTCTCCCAGGCAATCAGCACCAGAATGAGAGAACACAGTCTCAAACTGTGCCAGGGGAGGTTTAGGCTCAAGGTGAGGAGAAAGTTCTTCACAGAGAGAGCTGTTAGCCACTGGAATGAGCTGCCCTGGGAGGTGGTTGAGTCACCGTCCCTGGAGATGTTCAAAAAGGGATTGGATGTGGCACTTGGTGCCATGGTTTAGTAGTCAGGAGGTCTTGGGTGACAGGTTGGACTTGTTGATCTCTGAGGTCTTTTCCAACCTTACTGATTCTATGATAAGGGCTGGCAGAGCAGCAGTGGAGGTGAGCTGCTGGAGTCCCTTCTCGGGGTGATGGTGCAGCTGCTGCTCTGGTTGTACAAGGGGAGGGCTACCGCAGCACCATGGAGCTCCTGCCCCACACCTTAGAGCCTGGAGAGACTAAGCAGGAGGTAAATTCAGAGCCCTTCCATCTCCCAGGGCCGAGCACATTGCCAGTCTGGAGTCAGCGCTGAAAGCCTCCGGAGCCAACCCCTCCGGGGCCCGGGCGGAGTTCTGGAAGCTGCGGGGCCTGCGCGGAGCCAAGAAGATGCTGCGGAAGAGCCGGGAGGACCTGTCCAGCCTCACAAAGCAAGGCCACTATCCACCCTATGAGAGGGTGGTCCTCAAGGAAGGTGAGGTGACTCTAGCACCCAAACCCACCCAGGGGATGCTGCCCTTGGGGCTGCCTCACTGCAGCTGTCACTGGGTTCTGCTCTCCTGGGAGGAAAGGCATAAGTGCCAGGCCTGTGGGCATCTCATGGAGCAGAGGTGGAGCCCTGGGAGCTGTGAGCTCTGCTCTCACCCCCAGCCTCCCTCAGCCAGTCTGTGCTCTGTCCACAGCCACCTTCAAGCGGCCAGTGGTGATCCTGGGCCCCATCTCGGACATTGCCATGCAGAAACTGAGCACGGAGCTGCCTGAGCTGTTTGAGATTGCCCGTAAGTGTTCCTACCCCATGAGGAACTCATGTCCAACCGCTGGAGCTTCAGTGGCCAGGGCCTGTTGGGAGCTTTGGGAGCTCTTTACCTGCAGCTCTGTCCCAGTCCTGCCTCATTGCCCCCTCCCATGACACCCCAACAAGTTCCTGGACTCATTTACCCTCTTCCTGTGTGTCATGGTGCCAGCCAGACTGTGGGCAAGTCTCCCCTTTGAGGGACACTGGCCTGGGGCTGAGCATGGCCAGACCCAGTCTGGGGCTGCTGGAGATGCCACATCTCCCCCAGTACCTCTCATACCACCTCTGTGTGCCCTGCAGCAAGTGTGCCCCGAGATGGGGCAGCATCCAAGGTCGTCAAGCTGGACACTGTGCGGCAGATCGCAGAAAAGGTGAGACCTTGCCTGTGTCCTTGGGGCTGGGGGCCAGGGCCTGGCAGGGAGCCCACAGCCTCCATGGCTGTGCCTGTGGGGCTGACAGCTGTGCCCTGCCCCAGGACAAGCATGCCTTGTTGGACATTACGCCCTCAGCTGTGGAGCGCCTCAACTACGTGCAGTACTACCCCGTGGTGGTGTTCTGCGAGCCCGAGAGCCGGCAGGGCATCAAGGCCATGCGCCAGTGGCTGGCACCTGGCTCCAGGAAGAGCTCCCGGCGCCTGTATGCCCAGGCCAACAAGATGAAGAAGCACTGCAGTCACCTCTTCACTGCCACCATCAGGCTCAGCGGCAGCGGCAACGCCTGGTACGAGGAGATCAAGGACATCATCAGGATGCAGCAGAGCCAGCCGGTCTGGATGACAGCAGAGCAGGTACAGGGCAGGGGGTCCCTGCAGCAAGGCTCAGCCTGCCCGGGCTGCAGACAGGCAGGCAAGAGGGCCATGCATCCCCACCCCTCTATCCAGGGTCCTAGGTCTTTGTCATCCCCATGCTGCAGGCAGATGTGGCCGTGGAGGACAGTCTGGACCTGCTGAACCCACAGAGCAGGGCAGGCTCAGGCTACCTGACCTGCGACAGCCGCACCAACAGCGACTACGAGGACACGGATGTGGAGGGGGAGGGGGACGATGCCTATGACCAGCCTGGGCTGCTCCGCTCCTCCGAGCCCGTGCAGATGTCCCCCAGCCTGAGAGAGCAGGTGGGTGTCCCTCTGCCAGGATGAGGGGCTGGTGGGGCACAGCTGGGGTGGCACAGTAGCCAGCTACAGGGGCAGGTCCATGCCCAGATCTGGTTCCCTATGCAGGAATGCAGCCCTGCCCCAGGCTGTGACACAAATCCTGCCCCTGCCCCCCTCATACCCCTCCCTCTCTCTGGCCTTTCACAGGCAGCTGAGCAGCAGCAGCAGCAGCAGCAGACCCAGCACTATGACAGCATCAGGTACCTACACAGCAGGGCAGCCAGGCCAATGCAGCCTGGTATGGGCTGGCAAGGGGCCTGCAGTGCCCTCAGTGCTGGTTCTGTGTGGCCTGCCCTTGCCACCTGTCCTGACTGGGTGGCAGAGGCATCACTGCAGCTTCTCATCCCCCAGGGCATATGAGCATGAGGCAGTGAGGAAGAGGTTCACACGGGCCAGGGATGACTCCGAGGAGGATGAAGGCTATGAGTGGGGCCCAGCTACAGATGTGTAGCAGCACCACTGGCCTGTCCCAGCAGTGCCATGGGACAGTGCAGGCAGTGCCACACAGCACCTGGCAGGAGGGTAAGGGCTAGCAGAGAATAAAAGAGGTGTCTGGATCAGAATGGGCTGTGTCTGTGTAATGCTGGGTGGCAGCACCCAGAGAAGGGTCACACAGAAGGGTGGCCTGGCTGGGAGGCAGGCACTGCCATGGCCACACATCCTGCCTGCCCCAAGAGGCATCAGTGCAGGGATCAGGCTTTGAGTTGTGCCAGCACCTGGCACCGCAGCAGGCCCAGCCTGTGTGCCCCAGAGCTGAGCCTCCACTGCTGCAGCACAAGCAGGGCTCCCATGCTCCCCAATACTTTTATTTTTACGTCATCCAAGCACACAAAGTTAGTTCAGCACTGCCCTGGCTGCAGGGGCCCAGAGACCCACATCTGGGACTGGGCTTTGGGGCTCACCCTCCCAGGACGTGGGGCTGGGCAGTGCTGCATTCCCTTCTGCTGTGCCAAGGGACAGCCCCAAGGGCTGCAGTGCCCTGTTGGGCTGGGGCCAGGCTGTGTATGCAGAGCAGTTAAAGGCAGCACCAGAGAAAAGCGAGGCTGGTTCCCCAGCTTAGTGCAAAAGGCCTAACAGGGAATTTATTTGCACCCATGACAAGCCTCTGGCAAAGCCAGAGAGGAGGAGTGGCTGCCAGGGCTGCTGCTGCCTTGAAGGCCGAGTCTGGGAGTTGCTGGATCTTCTCTTGGGGTGTCAGTGTGCACCCACACACTGGTGTGCAGGGACACTGCTCCTCTGGGGCCCCGCTAGAGCAAGCCCTGGTGCTGTGCTTCCAGCACCATCCCCCACAGGGAAAGGCACTGTTGGTGTTTTCAGTCTGTGGTGATGGATGGGCTTCCCTCTCCTGCCTGAACTAGGCCAAGGTGAGGGACCCTGTGAGGCAGCAGGAAAGGGTGAAGGGAGGGGGTGGAGGTGCCCAATTCATGGCACTGTAAGACCTGACACTGCTCACGCTGGCTGTCAGGTCCTGAGTTCCCCACTGTGTCCTGAGCAAAAACAAAGAGGTGCAGGATTAGGCCCTTTCTGAGGACCAGAGGGTTCTGGGGCAGGAGACAGAGCCTGTCCTGGCCCCAGGCACAGGTGGTGACAGCCAGGCAATGTGGGTGGCTCAGAGGAAGAGAGGCTGCTCCTGGCCGGTCAGCAGGCGGTAGGTGGAGGCTGGCATGGTCTTGATGTGCACCTAGGCAGAGATGCAGAGATCAGCTAGGAGACAGTGAGCCTGGGGATACTGGTGCAGACCTGAGGCCAGCCTGCTCCGTGTGCAGCTGTCAGGCAGCCCAGGCTGCTCACCTCGCTGACTGCCTGCGTCAGGATCTGGATGATCTTCTCGTGCGGCGTTGCCACCACGCTCTGCCCGTTGATCTCGATGATGCGGTGCCCCACGCGGATGCCACCTCTCTCCGCGATGCCCCCACGCATCAGGCTGCAGATCTGGGGAGCAGGGAGCACTGCTAAGAGCAGAGCTGTGCCCACAGCCCAGGGCCGTGCACAGCCACCACGCCAAACCCTCTCACATCTGTGCAGGCTCCCAGCGAGTGCCCAGGCCCTGGCTGCTGTCCCCTCCAGCCCAAGTGTGTGCAGCAAGGCCAGGGATAGCCTTTGGCAGTTCCCTGACTGAGGGAGAGCTCAGCTCCCCCCACCCAACCCGTGTGTTCCCATCAAACCTGAGCTGCAGACAGCTTCTCCATAGGGGCAGCTCCCACATGCCTGGGGGTAGCCATCTCCAGTGACTGGGAGCACTGCTCAGAGCATGATGCAGCTGTGCCACCCCCTCTGCTGCCCAGCCACCCCAGCAACTGGTGCTGAAGTGTGTCTCTGCAGCCCCATGCAGCCCCCGTGGAGCTCAGAGCAGGGAGGGGGTGGGGCACTGGGGACAGCAACAAATGTGTGAAAGTCACACCAAGAAAGCTACCACCCAAAAAGCAAACAGCTAAAGAGCACCAGAGAGACAGAGGCAGCTGCTGGTGCTGCAGGAGAGCGAGGAAGAGCAGGCAGAAGGAGTGCTGGAGCTGTCAGCTCCCCTCCGGGGACAGCCAGAGCCCTGTCCCTCTGGCAGATGGGGGCTGAGCCCTCACCTCGGGGGCACTCACCACGCCCATGGGGGCTGAGCCCTCACCTCGGGGGCACTCACCACACCCATGGGGGCTGAGCCCTCACCTCGGGGGCACTCACCACGCCCATGGGGGCTGAGCCCTCCCCTCGGGGGCACTCACCACGCCATTCTCCACACAGAAGCCCAGCTGGTACTTGGAGTCAGGGCGCCGAATGACTGCTGTGGTGACAGGGGGGCAGTGCACAATGTTCAGCACCACCTCAGTCTGGTGCTTCAGCTCCTGGAAGATGGGATGTGGCTCTGTCAGACTTTGGAGAGCTCTTTGGCTTGTAAAGAGAGGTGTTACAACCACGGTGCTCACAGCAGGGCTGAGGATTACTAACCTGCTTTTAATGGGGAAACTGAGGCAGACACAGGGATACTGCCATGCTCAGAACTTACAAATCCAGGCCTCTGACTGCCCCTGAGGCCACACTTTCTGCTTGTCACATCCCTTCCTTGCAAGCACCAGAGCAGGGCCTGTTACAGCCCACACTATAGGTTTGCCTCCTCCTGCCCCACAGCCTCCTATCACACATCTGCCACCGGACCAGGAGCATCAGGGCCCCCAGCATTACAGACACTCCCAGACACGTTCAGGCTGATCCCACTCTGCCAGCCCTTGCTCTCCTGGCAGGGTAGAGGCAGGA
Organism: Melanerpes formicivorus; assembly: GCF_026170545.1. Classification (NCBI taxonomy): domain Eukaryota; kingdom Metazoa; phylum Chordata; class Aves; order Piciformes; family Picidae; genus Melanerpes; species Melanerpes formicivorus. The sequence continues at coordinate 2,544,227 of NW_027142386.1, read as the reverse complement.
GGCAACCCTGTGCAGCCCCCACTCACCCGGATGATGCTCTGGCAGGTGGAGAGGGGCAGCCCCACCAGGCTCATCCCATTGACGGACATGAGGCGGTCCCCGATGCTCAGCTCGCCTGACCTCTCTGCAGGGCCCCTGTGCATCAGGTTGGCAATGACCACGGTGGGCAGGATGGAGCCCCAGCCTGACTCCACGATGGCAATGCCCAGGATCTCTCCCTTCTGCTTCTGGATGCAGACCTAGAAGGGCACAGATGGGTTATGGTCACCAGTTATAGGGCACATGTCCCAGCCCCACAGCACGGTGTCCTGGGCCCACAGCCAGCTGGCATGGGGCCCAGAGCTTTAGGGAGCATCTCAGCAGCTTAGGGAGCCATGAAGGTGATGACAGAGAGGTGCCAGCATGTACCCCCCACTGTCCCTGCTCCTCCAAAGCAGCTCTTACATCCTTGCAGTTCTCCTGCCGCGAGAAGTGGGTCAGCTCCGCATTGTACTGCTCCTGGTCTTTGAGGGCACAGCTGTACTGGCGAGGGCTCAGCTCGCTGGGGTCGATGCTGTTGGCCTCCAGGAAGCGCTGGTAGGCCACACCAAATGCCTGCCCAATGGCCTGAGCAATGACCTGGGCCTGGAGAAAGAGAGGTTGCTCATGCCCATGGCTCAGAGCCGACAGCATGGCCAAACTGCAGCCAACAGCTGCTGGCACCCTGCAATGCCCAGCACAGGCACTGTGCCCTGGGAGCTCTGGGGCACCCTGGCTCCCTCTGTGCCTGAATGGGCCTCTGTATGGTGCCAATCCTCCTGCCTTTTCTTGCTGGGCCCCTCTACACTGCAGAGGTACCCAATGCTGGGCTTCTTTCTGCTCCGTGCACTCACCAGGAGCCCCCAGCACACGCAGCCAGAGTACCCAGAGGAGCTGCTCATCACAGTGGGACAGGGCCCAGGACCCCCACACCCCCTGCCCTGCCAGGGGGCTCACATCAGCTGACTGGAAGACGTGGCAGAGCAGCTTGTAGAGTCGCTTCTCCTCCGCCCCCTCCGAGCGCTGAGGCAGCTTCCGCCGCGCCATGAGCACCACGAGAGAGCCGATGTCAGCGATGTAGGAGATGGTCTGCAGGGAGTGATCCATCATGGCCTCCTGGCAAGAGCAATACCAGCAGAGATCTTCAGCCCTCTCCAGCCTGATGGAACCCATGGGCAGCCTGTGAGCCAGCCAAGTGGTGTCACCAGCAGTTTGTGCTCAAGTGCCACAGTGCCGGGGAACGCCTGGCACATACTGGGCCTGTGCTAAAGGGCACCAATGGCAGTTTCAGTCAAGGACTCAGCCACACCTCTGGGTGCTGCTGGTGCTCAAGGCAGCTCTACCCTCTTACTGTAAAGCAGAACTAATCCTGAGGCAAGGAGCTAGAGAGCATGGTCTGAGAACCCAGCAGCTCCCACCTGGCAGAGTCTGCAGAAGCCTCATGCAGCCCCATAGGGAAGATGACACAGGTGGGGTGGCTGCAGGGTGAAAGGTCTCCTCCCACGTGCTTGTCTTCACCCACAGACTATTCTTGGCACCACGACTTGGTGTGGGCCTAAAGCCAAAGAAGGTTTCAGCAGCCCCAAACCCTGTGGCTGCCCCCAGTCCCTGCTCACCTGTGTGTCAGCCGTGAGCACCTTGATTCTCTGCGTGGAGACAAACAGATCCACCTCCGTCATGGGCTGCGACTCTCCCTCTGGTGCCTGCAGAACCAAGCGTCCAGGAGAGGTCACTGCTGCTGCTGGGACTCCTCTGGGTCCTTGCCCCACAGCCAGGAGGCTCCCCTGCAGGTCCTGAGTGCTGCCCCAGCACGGCCAGGCTGGTGGCAGTGGTGGCCCCCTACCCTCCTGCACCTTGATCCTGTCCACCGCCTCCTGGGCCTGTGCCATGCGGACGCTGGCTGGGGGGTTCCTCTCCGATACCAGCTGGGTGGAGCCCAGGTACTTGGCCCCAAAAATGACACCATCCAGCAGCTCCTCTGGGTCACAAGGGCCTGGAACTGAGGCAGCAGGAGGGACTAAGCAGGGGCTGGTTCCCCCACCTCTGGAAACCAGGGGCACCAACTCCTACTGCCCTTTAGCTGGTTTCCTGTACACAGCAAATCAGAGCAGTGCTCAGGAGATGGGCTCCTGGCATCACCAGGGAAACAAATCTGGCCCTGGGGCTGCTTCCCCTTTCCCTCAGGCACACCCTGGCATTCCGTTTTCCATTCCCAGGGCAGTGCATTCCCCCTCCACAATCCCTGAAGCACCCCTCTTTGTTCAGCAAAGGAGAAGCTGGGATTGCAAGAGCCACCCAAAGCTTACAGCTACGTTCCCACCTTGTGTGAGCACAGAGCCAGGTGCTCCCCACCCTGGCTGGGACCCCTGGCCAGCCTACATTTGGGGTTGGAGGAGGAGGTGATGAGTCAGGACTCTGGGTGCTTTTGCTGCTGGACCATAGAACCAACTCACCCTCTTTAAAGGCCACACAGGAAGATGATGATTCCCTGTTCTGCAAAGCAATGAGAGCAGGTGAGGCTCTGGTTCAGTTCCCAGGGATTCAGCCTGCCAGCCCCGTGGCCATGCTGCCCCTGGAGCACCGGGACAGCGAAGGGAACAACATCCCTGAGGCTGGGGGGCTGTTTGGACCCACCAGCCTCTTCCTTGGGGCATGCACAGATCACACAGCCACAAATGTTATCTCCCTGCATTCAGGGCAGCAGAAGCCAAAGCCAGGACTGGGGGTCTTGCCTAGGCACCCTGGCTGCATGAGGCCCTGTAAGACCCAAGAAAAAGACATCTCTGGCTCCTCTCTGCCCCCACCCAAAACCCCACGAGGGAGCAAAGCCAAGGGGCATCTCCTGGCTCACTGCCACAGCACCAAACCACAGCACTTTGCACTCACAGTCACACTGCTTTGCGCTGGCTGCTCTGCCTCTGGGGCTGAAGCAGGAGGCAGGGCCACCCAGCCCGGCTCTGGGGAACCTTCCTGATTGCTCTCATAGGTGGAGTCGACCTCGCAGAGCCCTTCTCCGTAATACCAGCCACCAGAAGGGCCTTCCTCCGAGCTCTCTGGCCTCTGCAGCCCGTCGGGCTTCTCCACAGCAGCCATTTCCTCCTGAGCCTGCAGCATCTCCAGATCGGTCCCGGTCAGGATATTGGAACGGGCCAAAGGTGTCTCAGCACCGGCCTCAGGCAGTCCCCCCTCATAGTGCAGGAGGCTCAGCAGGTCCTCCCGGTCAGCCTCGGCAAAGAGCAGGCCGTGGCAGGGCCGGGCGCAGGCGGAGGGCTGGCAGCAGGGCTGCGTCTCCAGCCCCCGCCCCATAGCCACATGCAGCAGGCAGGGCCCGCACTGGCCCTGGCACTGCCCGCCGCGCCGGGGCTGCTCGCCCGCGGCAGAGGCTGAGCCAGCGCCGCAGGGCAGCGGCAGGCCTCGTTCCGAGCGGGGAGAGCGGTCGGAGAGGTTGGAGTCGAGGGTCTCTAGCTGCGCCAGCAGGCCCTGGATCTCCGAGGGTTCATCCTCGGCACCTTCTGCCCACTCAGCCCTGCCGGGGAAAGCGCTGGAGGGAGCCTCGTCCAGCTCCATGCCTGTCGGGTCAGCACCGCCGGGAGCCCGGAGGTGTCCTGTGTCCTGAGCGGCAGTCCTGCCGCTGGGTTTCCAGTCGGCAGCGCCCTGCAGCCCCGCGGGCACTGCCTGCTCTTCCATCTCTCTTCCCGAGCCCCGGCCACGCTCAGTTTGTTCTTCTCCCCCTCCCCCTCCTTTCAGGTCAGAGCCTGCAGCAGGGCCCGAGATGGGCCCCGGACCCCTCCGCTGACCCTCGGGGACAGACAGGTCCTGCCTGGAGCCGCAGTCCGTGAGCAGGGTGCTGAAGGGGGGCCCCTCCGGCTGCCCACCGCCCACACGGAGCTCGGGGGCGCCAGGCCGCACCGCCGCCTCCTCCGTGTCCATAGCCGGCGGCTCGGGGGCGGAGGGCGCAGCCGCCTGGAAGTCCATGCAGCTCTCCATGGCGCCGCTCCGGCGGGGAGAGCGATGCGGGGAGCCCGGCGGGGCTGGGGCCGGCTCCGGCTCTCCGCTCTGGGGACTGACCCGGAGGTTGCTGCTGCCCTTCCGGGCGCTGCCGGCGGCGCATGCGCGGCGGGGCGCGGGGCTGGCCCCCGACCCGGACCCGGACCCGGACCTGGCCCCGTGGCGCCGCAGCATGGCCGCCCGGCTGCTGCTGGGGCTGCGGCCGCTGCTGCCCGGCCCGGCCCGCGGCTACGCCAAGAAGCCTGGTGAGCCTCGCCTCCCGCTCCTGCTGGTGGCCCGGCCCGGCCCGCGGCCCTGTGTCCCGCTGCGCCCCGCTGCGCCCCTGTGTCCCACTGCGTCCCACTGCGCCCCACTGCGCCCTTGTGTCCCACTGCGCCCCACTGCGCCCCTGCGTCCCACTGCACCCCACTGTGCCCCTGTGTCCCACTGCGCCCCTGCGTCCCACTGCGTCCCTGTGTCCCACTGCGCCCCTGCGCCCCTGTGTCCCATTGCGCCCTTGTGTCCCGCTGCGCCCCACTGCGCCCCTGTGTCCCACTGCGCCCCTGTGTCCCACTGCGCCCCACTGCGCCCCTGTGTCCCGCTGCGCCCCTGTGTCCCATTGCGTCCCACTGTGCCCCTGTGTCCCACTGCGTCCCACTGTGCCCCTGTGTCCCGCTGTGCCCCTGCGTCCCGCTGTGCCCCTGCGTCCCACTGCGCCCCTGTGTCTCACTGTGCCCCTGCGCCCCACTGTGCCCCTGTGTCCCACTGCACCCCACTGCGCCCCTGCGTCCCACTGCGCCCCACTGCGTCCCACTGCGCCCCTGTGTCCCACTGTGCCCCTGTGTCTCACTGTGCCCCTGCGTCCCACTGCGCCCCTGTGTCCCACTGTGCCCCTGTGTCCCACTGCGCCCCTGTGTCCCACTGTGCCCCTGTGTCCCACTGTGCCCCTGTGTCCCACTGCGTCCCACTGTGCCCCTGTGTCTCACTGTGCCCCTGCGTCCCACTGTGCCCCTGTGTCCCACTGCGCCCCTGTGTCCCACTGTGCCCCTGTGTCCCACTGCGTCCCACTGTGCCCCTGTGTCCCACTGCGTCCCACTGTGCCCCTGTGTCCCACTGTGCCCCTGTGTCCCGCTGTGCCCCTGCGTCCCACTGTGCCCCTGTGTCCCACTGTGCCCCTGTGTCCCACTGCGTCCCACTGTGCCCCTGTGTCCCACTGTGCCCCTGTGTCCCGCTGTGCCCCTGCGTCCCACTGCGCCCCTGTGTCTCACTGTGCCCCTGCGCCCCACTGTGCCCCTGTGTCCCACTGCACCACTGCGCCCCTGTGTCCCACTGCGCCCCACTGCGCCCCTGTGTCCCACTGCGCCCCTGTGTCCCGCTGCGCCCCTGTGTCCCACTGTGCCCCTGTGCCCCACTGCGTCCCTGTGTCCCATTGCCCCCCAGGCCCCCAGAGCGTCCCGGCTGCAGCGCTGTCTCCTCCTCCCGGGACCTCCTCTGCCCTGCTTGCCGACCTCTCCCTCAGCCCCGGTCCCCATGCCCTGTGCCTCGCACCCACCCCCCGCCCCGTTCCTCTGCCCCGTCCTCGTTGCTGCTGCTGCTGCTCGTCGCGGCGGCCATGCCCCCGGCCCCTGCGCTGAGTCCTTGTCATTGCCCCGCATGCGTCTCTGTCCCCCTCTTCACATGCCCTGTCCTGACCATGCCCTGTCCTGACCATGCCCTGTCTTAACTACGCCCTTGGCCCTGCAGCTCTGAAATCCAAGGGCAAGAGCGTGGCAAAGGAGCCAGTGAAGGGGCCAGAGGTGTGCACAGACCCTGCCATGCTCACCACCTACGCCATGGGAGTCAATTACTTCAAGGAGGGCCCAGAGGTGGCTCTGAAGCCTGACTCTGAGTATCCTGACTGGTAGGTGGTGCCCAGCTCCCCTTGCTATGTGGTTGTACCCTCCCGGGGTGCACATTCCTAGGGAGCTGCCATCCTAGAACGTCCTGCACAGATGAGTGTAGGAGAGACTGTTCTGGGAGGAGGAAACTGCTGCTCTGCAGTCCAGAGACCTTCCCCAAGGGCCAGGAGAAGAGAGCAGGCTGTGCTGTGGATGTGGTTGATGAGGCCTCTGCATGTCTTGTCACACCTCCATCACTCTGTGCCATGCTTGTGCCTTGTACCCTCCGTGCCACAGCTTCATATCCTCTCTATTCACCCTCAGGCTCTTTAAGATCCACCTTGGGCCCCCTAAGAAGCTGGAGGAGCTGGACCCTGACTCAATCGAGTATTGGAGGCGCCTGCGGAAGTACAACACATGGTACCGCAACAGGCTGAAGAAGGGCAAGAAGCTGTAGGCACTGCAGAGCCTGGGGCATGGGGGCTGCCCTGTGTGCCAGCATGGGTGGTGCTGGGCCCAGCTCCTGCTTTTGATCTCTTCTTTCTGTGAACAAATAAATCTCTGGTGAAGCTGATACCTGTTACAGAGGCTATGACAGACCCAGGCCCTGGGCAAGCTTGGTGTGGGTCACCCCTTGTGCCAGGGGCTTGTGGGGCCACACAGCACACAGAATCTTGGTGTATTTGCTAAAACAGAAGCTCAGTGTTATGTTTGTAGAGGGAGCCTGTGCCAGGGAGCCTGTGCCACCAAATGGGTCCTGCTCCTTGTTCTGTCACAGCCTGTAACTGTGGCAGCTGGGGCTTAAGGACCCCACAGCAGGCAGGGGATGTGGTGGGTTTGGGGTGAGGAATGACTCTACTGACTGGGTCCCCTGCAGGAGACTTTGAGGGCTGAGAAGCTGGGGGGGCAGGTGGACTGGGACCAGGCTCTGACAGTGCTGTGGGGGCAGCAGGTGATTAAGGGGGGGATGTAGCAGCCTATCGTGCTGCCAGCACTGCCGCAAGCTTGTTCCTTCTCCGGCAGCAGGGTATGGACCCAGTGTGGCTGGGCTGTGGTGAAGGATCCCTCACACTACAGGGACATCACTGCCCCAGCCCCATCTTTCCTCAGCTGGGTCCAGCCTGGCTGAGCCCTGCAGCTTCCCCTGGGCCTCCCATTCAGCTCCCCTGGCTGAGACGTGCCCTGCCTCAGTTTGGTGGTTCTCAGTCCTGGGCTCACTGCCCTGCAGCTCCTCCCTGGCCCTGAGTTAGGCTTTGAGGACACAGCAGCCACCCACGCAGTGCTCCTGCAGTGAGGAAGGTACAGTGGAGCCACAGCAGCATCCCCAGTGCCTCACACTGTGGCAGGGCTGGGGGGCTGTGCCCAGTACCCCCAGGGAGCTGCAGGGTGTCTGGTTTGGCAGCTGCAGTGCCTGCCTGCTGCGACACAGGAAGCAGTGGAGGGAAGCAGAAGTGGTGTGCTGGGGCGGGGGTGCTGGGGGAGATCTTGGGCTGAACCCTCATTTCCTCTGCGTGGAGCTCACTGTGCACCTCGGAGCTGACAGGGCTTAGGCCGGGACAGAGCCAGTGGTGAGTGCCGTGTCCCCATCCTGCAGTTTGCCCTCCCTTTGCTGACCCCCAAATCCAGCAGCAGGTGGGCAGAGGGAGCGCCTGAGTCCCTGTCCTCTGTCTCCAAGCCCCCTGCTTGGGTGAGTGTCGCCCAGACACCATGGATGGGTTGGTCCTGGGGCTGAACACCAATCCAGGGTGGGTTGCTGAGGACGAACCTGAGGGAAGGAGGGAGCCTATCCCTGGGTGCTGACCCCACTCTGGGGTATTTCATGGCACTCTCCCCTCACTGCCAAAGTTTTTGCCAGGGCCAAGGGGAGCTGAGGCAGGTCCCATCCCCAGCACCCCCTTGTACCCTCCCCTGAGCACCATGTGGGCTCCTCGTGGCTCAGTAGGGCTCACACTGGCTCCAGAGGCAGGCCAGCTGCTGCTGTCCCACTGGGCTCTCTGCCAGGATAGAGGCCCCCAGACAGCCTTCCATGACAGGTCCTGTTCTCTGTGTCCCCCAGAGGGATTGGAATGGGGGCAGGGAGCGTTCCTCCTTTCCAGTTCCTTGGACCCCACAGTGTCTGAGCTCCAGGCTGGTGTTGCTTGCCCAAGGCCAGGGAGCAAGAGAGGTTCCCCATGCTGCTGTCACAGCTCTTGTCCTGCAGGCGTTGGGGGGCTTGTGGCTGGCTGCCGGTGGTCAGGTCCCAGCACTTCCCCTGGGAGGCCAAACCGCTGCCGGGCTCCGGCGGGGGGGTGTCCCAAAGCTGGTGAGCTAACACCGGTGGCTCTCTGGTGCCATCCTGCACGGAGCCACAGCAGCACCTGCCAGTGTCCTGTGGGGCACAGGCACCTGCCACCCGCTGACAGCTTGTCCCCTCCATGTCCCCAGGCAGGGCTCGCACAGGATGGGGGACTGGAGCATGCCCCTCAGCTCTCTGAGCGAGGAGGTGGTGGCTCGGCTCTGCGAGCTGCTGGATAACGCTGGGCGGGGCTGGCGGCGGCTGGCCGAGACGGCCGGGCTGGAGAAACGCTTCAAGTGCAGGTAGGGCGGGGGGGGTAGGGGGTGGCATCTCTTGAGGGGGCTGCCTCCAACTGGGAGACTAAATGCATGTGGGCGCAGCCCGCCATGGGCCGAGCCAGGGGTGTGTGTCCCCAGCCACCCATGGTGGACTCAGCCCAAGCTGGGGGCACTGCCAAGTCTCCTGGCAGGGCTCCCCATCCTCCCTGGGGGCACTTGGGGTGTCTTGCAGTGCAGAGGAGCTGGAGATGTGCTCGCTGAAAGTGCTGGAGCCCAAGGGCAGCCCCACGCAGTGCCTCCTGCAGCTCCTGGCCGAGCGTGACTGCAGCCTCAAATACCTGCTGGGCTGCCTGGAGAGGATGGGGCACACACAGGCCTGCCAGCTCCTCAGCAGTGCTGGTAGGGATGAACAGCAGGCTCCCATTAGGCCTGGAGAGGGACAGGGAGGGACATCAGCTCAGCATAAAGAAAGCAGGGGCAGGTGAGGAGCAGCTCTTCCTGCTGGCAGCAGAGCCCTAGGCAAGGAGGGATGTGATGGATGCAGTACACAGAGGTAGGATAGGAGGTGGTGTGATGGGAGGTGGGCAGTGGGATGTGGTGGGACAGGGTGAGCCAGATGAGATGAGACAGGACAGGCTTGGAGACGTTGCAGTGGGACAAGACAGCATGGAATAGGGTAAGGTGGGATGGGGCAGGACAAGATGGGATGGAGATGAGCAGAGTGGGGTTGGATAAGAGGGACCAGTATGAGATGGGGTGGGATGTGGGGTGGCACAGAGTGGTACAAGGTAGGATGGTCAGGAAGGTTGGGACAGAGGGATGGGATGGGATGGCATGGCATGGCATGGCATGGCATGGCATGAGAGAGGACAGGCTGTTGTGGGCAGGCATGGGATAGTGTATGATGGGATTGGATGTGATGGATGGTGCAAAGCAGGGGTCTCAACCAGTCCAGCCTGATCTCTCCTCTCCCACAGTCCAGGACATGATCCACATCACAGTGCAGCCAGAGTCACAGGTGGTGACAGAGGGGACACGAGTGTCCCTGACCTGCTGGGCAAGCGGCCCACCCGGGCTCGTGTACCAGTGGTTCTGTGGGAAGCAGGAGGTGAGGTTCTGCTGTGCCACATCGAGCAGGGCCCCAGGACTCTGTCCATGGCAAGGGCACCCAGATGGGTGGGAAGGAGCCCTCAATTCCATGGCCCTCTCCCATCTTGTAGGTGCCTGGAGCCACAGCCCCAGAGCTGGTGATTGACACAGCCACGCTGCTGGGCCAGCCTGAGTGGTACATCTGCAGGGTGAGCTGTGGGGCCACCTTTGCCTTCTCCAGGTGGGCCCACATCCAGGTGGAGAAGAGCAGCAGCCCTATGTCAGGTGGGTCCCAAGGGCTGGCATCCCTGGGCTGGCACCAGTGGGGCACTGCTTGCCCACTTGGGACTGGTGTGGGTCCCATAGAGCATCACTTGGCCTCTTGTGCCCTGGCTCAGCCACAAGGGCTTGCTGGGGTAGCAGTGCTCAAGGAGGAGATGAATGCCCTGTGTCCTGGCTTGTGCAACCTGTGGGTGCCAGGGCCTGTAAGGGAGGGACCTGGGGCCTGGGAGCAGCTGTGGCTGGGTGTTGAATTTGCTGCTCTGTCCCCTCCCCAGCCAGTGGTTACTGCCCCACCATGGCAGGGCTGCAGATCCTGCGGCAGCCTCAGCCGTGCCACCTGGCTGAAGGGGACACACTGGCACTGGAGTGCAGAGCCATTGGCAACCCACCCCCCCAGTACCAGTGGTTCAGGAACCGGTGCCCCGTGGAGGGTGCACAGGCACCCCGGCTCCAGGTACAGTGGGACCACTCGGCATGGTGTGGCTCAGCATGGCATGGCCTGGCATGGCATGGTTTGGCATGACATGGTACAGTATGCCATCCCAGATGCCTGCTGTGTCCCCCTGGCAGGTGAAGCTGGTGACAACAGCTGAGAGGGGCAGCTACTCCTGCCGTGTGTTCAACCTCTTCCACGAGGTGTGGAGCCAGGAAGTGGATGTGGAGATTGGTGAGGGCGCTGCACAAACCTCCATGGCTCACCACCCCATGTGGTCCTCCCTTGCCTGCCATGCTGGGGGGGCTCATGGGGCTCTCTGACCCCTTTGCTGCAGGCCCACGGCTCTTCGCCTCTGGAGGCTCCTGGCAGGAGGGGGATGGAGGTAGGTGGTGGCAGGGCAGGGCAGGCGAGTCCCTGCTGCTCTGCCTGCCGTGCTTCCCAGACGCCGAGGAGCTGCAGGGAGGTGTCCCTCTCTTTCCAGGCTCCCCAGAGTGCAGCAGCCCTGGCCAGCTGTATGGTAAGAGCCTGCCCAGCAGGGGTTGGTGCTCCCCTGAGGCTGTGACTGTCCCTAGTGTCACCACTGGTGCTTCAGGTGCAGCACACCAGGGAGAGTGAGCCAGAGAGGCAGGGATGCCACAGGGCACCTCAGTACCCAGGGATGCTGGGGGAAACCCTGTGGGATGAAGGTAGTGGTGGCAGCAGGAGCGTCTGGCTCTGTCCTCAGCGCCTCCCACTCCTGTCCCTGCAGCCACCGACAAAGTGGCCCTGCTGATTGGCAACATGCACTACCTGCACCACAAGCAGCTGCGGGCCCCCATGGTGGACGTGCATGCCCTCAGCGCCCTGCTCCGCCAGCTCGACTTCAAGGTGGTCTCCCTGCTGGACCTGCGCAAGGCGGAGATGCAGATGGCTGTCAACGAGTTCCTCCTGCTCCTCGACAAGGGAGTCTATGGTGTGCAGCGGCTGCTGAGGCAGCTCGAGCTGGAGCGGGAGCCGGGGAGTTGTGCTGCTGGGGTCTTGGAGAGCAGCTGGGCAAGAAGCAGGCGCTGGCAGCTCAAGGGATGCCAGCTGCTCTCCACCTCTCCTGCCAGGTCTGCTCTACTACGCCGGGCACGGTTATGAGAATTTTGGCAACAGCTTCATGGTGCCCATCGACGCACCCAGCTTCTACACCTCTGCCCACTGCCTGTGCGTGCAGCAGGTGCTGCAGAGCATGCAGCAGCGCCACACCAGCCTCAACATCTTCCTGCTCGACATGTGCCGCAAGAGGTGACCCAGCCCTGGCCACCACCTGCACTCCTTGCCACTTTGGGAGGTCCTGGCACTGGGGTGCCCATGGGTGCTGGTTTCTGGGGCAGCAGAGTAGAGATCCCTGAGGGCCCATCCATACCCTCTGACTTTGGATGCCCCAAAGCATCACAGCCCCAGCTGAGCCAGCAGGAGCCACAATGTGTGGGCAGAGGGACACAGGGAAGAGCCCAGGGTGCCTTGTGGTGAGTTCTGAGAGGGTGGCAGGTGCCAGGCTCTGCCCAGCAGCACTTCTCTTGCAGGAACCTCAACGACGACGTCATCCCGCAGGTGGAGGCGCTGCAGGTCACGGCCAATATCGTCTTCGGCTACGCCACGTGGGTGTCCTCCCTGCCACCCCCAGCATGGGCAGAGGGCACTCCTGCCTCAGGGCAGGGGCTCAGCCCAGTTCTCAAGTTTTCACACCTCTGCTCCCTGTGCTCAGTGCTGCTGGGCGAGCAGCAGCCCCCTCAGTCCCTCACAGGGCAGGGAGATGCCCATGGCACTGCTCAGCTTTCAGCAGCTCCTGCGGGGATGCAGCCTGGAAGCTTCCCAGGGCACAGGCATTTGAGCTAACGATGCTTTTGGCATTCGCCTGTGGCTCCCACCTCTCCCAGCATGGTTGATGGGAGCAGGTAGAGCCGTGGGTGCCTGGCTTTGGCTTCTGCATGGCTGTCAGCCCAGTGGGGCAGGCCAGTTCCCAGGGGAGTGACAGAGCCCAAGACAGAGCTGACCACTGCCTTGTCCCCACAGGTGTGCAGATGCTGAAGCTTATGAGCTGAGCCAGGGTGAGCTCTCCAATGGCATCTTTGTCACCTTCCTCAAGCGCTGGCTGCTGGAGGATGAGAAGATCACAGTGCTGCTGGACAAAGTGGCCGAGGGTAAGCAGGGATCCTGCAGCAAGGGACAGTGACCCCCTTGGCAGCCCCCATCAACCCCTCCGTGCCCCCTGCAGACATGGGCACGCTGGAGATCACGCGAGGCCGTCAGGCACTGGAGCTCCGCAGCAACCTGTCGGAGAGACGAGCGCTGACAGACCCCATCCAGCCCCTGGGCCAGGATGAGTCATCTGCCAGGAACCTGCAGTGGGCCAAGGCTCATGGTGAGAGTCCAGCATGGCCACCCTGCCCAGAGCTGGCAGGGAGGGGGAAGTGCCGAGCCACAGGGAGAGGTGGCAGGCAGCGCATGCTGTGTTTCTCCCACACTGGAGGAGAGTAATCACCAGCACAGAGCTGCCAGCCTGTCAGGAGCATCAAGCTGGCATTCATGCCAGGGTGATCCCAGCCCATGGTGCAGCTCCAGCCCAAGCACCAGCCCTGTGCTCTCTGTGCCCTCCCAGTGCTGCCGCAGAGCCAGCACCTGCGCTTTGAGTGCGGCGTGCACGTGCAGCTTGGCTTCGCCGCAGAGTTCTCCAACATCCTCATCATCTACACTCGTGTGGTGGCCACCCCCAGGGACATCGCCAGGTGCGAGGCCAGGCTCACAGACATGCCCCAGGTGGGAGAGTGTTGTTGCAGCCTGTGCCCTGACCATGCCAGGGAATGGGTGGGGATGCTCGTGGTGGCTTTCATGGCTGGATGCTGTCTGTGGCAGGAGCTGGATGTGGACCTGAAGTGCACCAACAAGGAGAATGCGGAGGAGGTGGGCAGCCCTCTGGCACCCACCTGGAGCCTTGGCTGCCCCTCCTGCTGCCTCTACAGCCGGCTCTGTGGCTTGCAGAAGTTGCGGGTAAGAGCTGCGCTGGGTGGCGGGGCACAGCGCGGGCACAGCCCAGGACGGTTGCCCATGCTGCTGGTGTCCTTGCAGCAGGAGCTGGCCTTCACCGTCTGCCTGCAGTATCGCTACCATGGCATGGATGACTTCATGGAGGAGAGGCAAAAGGTGAATGTGGGGAAGCCTCTCATCGCAAAGCTCAATCTGCAGCTGGCAGCCTCCTCATCGCCGCCTGGCAGCCCACTCTCCACCTCTCCCCTGGGAAGCTGGGGGGTAACGAGTAGCTCCTGGGTCAACACTCCCGAGGAGAACCTGACCCCTGAGGTCCCCAGCTCCCACACCCTGTAGAGGAACAGCACAGCCCCCACCTTGTCACTGCAGTCCCCTGGGGCCAAGTCTATCCTGCCAGGGGCCCAGAGGTTGGATGTGACAAAGATGACATTTGCAGGGGTGGGCACCAGGAGGGGGTGAGCTCCATCCTGCCAGGGGTTTTTGGGCTGGGACCCTTGGCACAGGGGACTGCAGCTCAGTGCTGCCCCATGTACACAGCATTGCCATTGCAGGTACAGAGATTACTAGGCCCATGTTCCCTGGCACAGAACTGCCAGCCTCACATGCCTTGGCATGGCAGTGCTAGCCCCATACACCAGGACAGTGCCACCACCATGTGCCCAGGACACTGATAGCTCCATAACTCTGGACAGTGACAGACCTATAAACAGGGCACTGCCAGCCCCATATCTCCTAGCATGGCAGTGCCAGCCCTGTATCCCAAGTTGGTGCCAGTGCCACATGCCAGGACACTGCCTGGAAGCCTGGGGGGCAGAGTGCCCAGACCCCACAGCTCAGCTGGCACGAGGCGTCATGCTGGGGCAGGGTTGAGCTTGTTCAGGCCTAGGAGAAATAGAGAGAAATAAGCAGATTAGGGGGAAAATCCCGCGGGAGGAGATTAGAGGGGGTGGGAGTTGGAGGGCTCCTGCTCCACCACCAGGCTGGGAGAACTCCTTGGTTTCCCCCAGAAGCACCCAGTCCTCCCAGTACCACCCCAGGTGCAGGACTGTGCCAGCCCCGCCTGGGCAGCGAGCGGTTTCAGAAGAGGCCTGGGGTCTGGGGAGGAAAGCTTCCCGTTTCTGGGAGCTGACCTCAAAGCAGAGCCCTACATGGCGACAGCCGCAGCTGATGTGTGCTCCACCGGCTCTCGGCTGGGGCAAGCGGAGAGGGCAGGGCGGGAGGTTGAGCGCTGCTGCGGCTTTTCTGCAGGGCAGGGAGGGGTTCGGGGCAGAGAGGCTGTCGTCTGGCTGCTCCACGCAGGGCGCAGCCCCAGGACACCCGCGGGGAGAAGAACCAATCGATCCTTCTGGCGGGGGTACCCCGGCACCCCCTTCGCGGTGCCCTGGGCCGTGCCAGTGCCACCCCATGCAAATCAGACCATTTCAATAATTTGCCGCCCCCCCCCCCCCCCTCCCGACCCAGGAGCCGCATCCGCTGCCCGGGGCCTCTCCGAGGCGGTTGCGGGGCTGGGGGCGGGGGCAGCCCCCTCGCCCCAATTAGGCTCCGATCAAACAGGTCGGGGGGTGCCAAGCCTCCCGCTCCCGGCTTTTGTTGGCGCTCGGGAGGACGGGGGGTGCCCCGGGCTGGCGCCAGCCCCGGCGGTTGTGTCATGCGAACGGCGCAGCCCCATTGAGCGGCGCCCCCCCGCCCCGAGCCCCATTACTTCCGCGGCCCTTGCTGCTTTATCTGACCGCTGCACGCCTCGGCCCCGGCCCATTAGCCGGGCTGGACAGCCGGGGGAGCATCGATTATGCGTTTAACGAGTTGTTAAAGGTTTAATTGTCACTAACGAAGCAGACGAGCAGCAGCAGCCGGGAGACGGGGGACAAGGGGAAGGGTCTCGCTGGGGTCAGTGCCTCGCCCGGCCCAGCGGCATCCCGGCAGGTCCCGCCCGACCCCTGGGGCTATAGGCACGGCAGCGCCTGGCCCCGCGGCTGTGGGGCTGCGCTGAGACCTCGAGGGGAGCGGCGGTACGGGCCCGGCCGGGCATGTGCGGGGCCGTGGGGACGTGGTGGGGCCGGGGTGCCCCCGCCGTGCCTAGGGTGGTGGCTGTCGGGTCCGAAGCAGGGAGATCTCACTTTGGTGGGGGAAAGTCTGCACTGCCTGGGCTTCCCCAGGGGCCTGGGGCACACAAGGGCACCCCAGGAACTTGGGGCAGATGAGGGAGTCCTTGCTGCTGAGCCTCTGTGCCTCACTGTCCCAGCTGTGCATCAGCACCCCGAAGCCCCCGTGGGCTCAGCCATCTCCACCAGGCTCTGCTGACCAGGGCCACCACTGTGGGGATGCAGGTGACACTGGCCCTGCCTCGAGCCGGTAGGTGTGCAGGGTTCCCCTGGAGTGCAGAGCTGCTCTGGGCACCCCCGGGGACATAGCACCTTGCCACCACCACCACCACCCCACTCCCACCTGTCAGGAATCACTGTCCCCCTGCTGCGAGGACCCCAGGACACCCACCTGGATCCTCCCTTGCGCCACCCCCAGCCAGGGGCTGCAGGGATCCTCATAGCACAATTCTGGCAGCTTTGTGCCACCAACATGTGGCCAGGCGGCCACCACTGGGCAGCAATTAGGGCAGGCAGGCGGCAGGCACAGCCCTTGGGGATGGCCAAGCAGATGCTACTGAGGACATTTGTGCAGAACAAAGCTGGGCCCAGTCCTCAGCCACGGCTGGATCAGGTCGCTTGTGCCAGGATCCAGCCCCACACACAACATCCTCTTGGAAAGCTCCTTCCTGGCAAAGCCTTGGCAGCCTCAGACAGCAGGCAGGGCCCTGGCAGCACCCACGTCCAGCAGCACCCGACTCCATCAGGCAGAAGCCATTCAGCTTATCTCTTTACTCACAATACAACTGTCTCCTCGGGACTGGCACAACCAGTGTCATGCCCCAGTGCAGCTAAAAAACGTCCCCCCAGGTCCTCCCTATGAAACTAGAGCTTTTCTGTTCAGTTTTGTTCAAATCTGCAGCATTAAAAAACAAAACAAAACAAAACAAAACAACCAAAAAAAATAAAAAAGAAAAAAAAAGGAGAGGGAAAGGGCCTGGGGAAAGGAGGTGTCCCACCAGGAGCAGTGGGTGACCCAGCGGCAGGGTGGGATGCCCAAGCCGTGGTCAGATCCTCAGCCCGGGCCGGTGCCTCGGCAAGGCAGAGGGGCTGTGAGTGACTGCCCTGTGGTGGGGTCCCACCAGCGCCTTGTCTCCCTCCCCTGCCAGCCACAGCACTGCCTTGGCAGAAGGAAGATGCAGCCTGGCATCCCTGCCCTGTGCCTGCTTTGATCCTACTGAGCACCCCGCCTTCACCCCCTCACCCACCCCAGGGCCGAACCGGTGCCGGGAGCAGGAGGCAGGGACCCGCGGGGCTGGAGGGGAGCGTTCATCAAATGGGCTGCCAGGTCTTGTCAATGGTCTGAATGTGCTCCTTGGCTTTCATGCGAAGCGAGGCGATGCTGGAGCTCCTCTGGTCCACCTCCTCCAGCGGGTACTTGTCCACAAAGGTGGTGCCACACTGGTAGGGCGTGGGGGCTATGGGCTGCATGCCCTGTGCCATTGGTGGGGGGGTGTTGAGGAAGGAGTGCCCTCCGTACGGGGGCTGCAGGGCCTGGGGGGCTCCCATGAAGCCAGGGATGCTGTGGACCGTGGTGGCGCTGGAGATGGGGGATGTCAGCCATGGATCCAGTGGGAGGGAGTTGCTCATGGGCCCCACGTTGGGTGTCATGGGAGGCCGGTTGAAGGAGAGCACAGGGGTGTCATGGAGCTTCATGGAGCTGGCCTCCATCTTCTCCTGCCGCCTCCACTTGGCTCGTCGGTTCTGGAACCAGACCTGCGAGGAGAGATCCAGGGTGAGCCCCACCGTGCCCAGCAGATCCCTCTCAGGGTGCCCCACGTGCTGTATCCCATGTGGGGTGCCCCACACAGAGTACTCCGAGTGGGGTGCTCTGCATGGGGAATAGTGTCTGGTTCAGGGTGCCCTGTGTGTCGGGTCCCACGTGGGGTGCCCCACAGGGCTCCAGCAATGCCAGCACACCATGCACCTTTGCCAAACCTTTCCCACAAACACCAGAGACTGAAGAGCACCTCCAAGGTATGGAAAGCTGCTCCACAGCCCTGCAAACACCCCTCCAGTCCTCAGGATAACATTATCTGACCCTTGGTAGAGACATTTAGAAGCCAAACTGCCACAGTTGCACCAAAATCCAGCAGGAATGAGAGGTACCAAAGCTAAGGCCAGCAGTGACATCTCACCCTGTGAGAGCTGCTCACTAGAGAGCTGGTCCCCATGTCCCCAGAGCACCCAGCAGCACAGGGCACAAGCCAGCTGCTGTGCAGCGCAAAGGGGGAGTAAGGATGAACACCTGAGCTGTGGAGGGGATGTGTCCTATGGGCTGGCCATGGGTGTTGGTGGACACTGGACCACAATGGTGCAAAACTTCCTGTCCAAAGACAAGGAATGAAACCACTGAAGGGTCCTGTGAGGAGCTACTGAGAGAACTGGGGTTGCTCAGTGTGGAGAAAAGGAGCCTCAGGGAAAACCTTCTCAGATTCTACATCTCCTTGAAAGGAGGTTGGAGTGAAATGGGATTGGTCCCATCTCCCAGGGGACAAGAGTTAGAATGAGACAAAATAGCCCCAAGTTGCACCAGGTTGGAGATGAGCAACAATTTCTTTCTTGAAAGGATTGTCAAGTCCTGGGCCAGGCTGCATAGGGCAGTGGTGGAGTTCCCAGCCCTGGAGGGATCTGTAGTTGTGGTGCTGGAGGAGATGGTTTAGTGGTGACCTGGCAGTGCTGGGTTGGATTGGACTCGATGGTCTTTCCCAACCTGAATGATTCTGTGGCTCTCTGAAACTGGTTGCTGCTCAGAGATAGGAAAGAGGTCCCTGTAGTCTGGGCCTCCCCAGAAGAAGGCTGAGTTGTCTTGGGCTGGAGCAGAGGCCTGGGGAACTCAGCCCCTTTGTAAGGGGATTATTGCTTTGCTTAGCTGTGGGTTTGTCACTTCTTCAACATCCTGAAGAAGATCTTTTCCCTCCCCAATCTCACCACATCAGTGTTAGGGGCAGTGGGAAGCAGATTGGTGGCCCCCAGGCTCTTCCCTAGGTTTTCCCCACAGAGCTTTCTAATTCAGCCCAGGGAATGAAACCTTCTCAGCTCTGCCAACCCCCTGGAACTGCCCCAGTCTGACAAGCCTGAAGTCCTCACAGCCATAAGCATCTTGTGCTCTTCTGACTCTAAAGATCTGTAATCACAAGTGGCTGAGGTTTGGATTCTTTCCCATGGGATCAGCTGGAGGGATGGGAGCAGGCACCACTAGGAAGGGAAAGACATCTCTGGAAACCATCTCCCTCCCAAATGGAGCCCCTGCCACATGGGGGGAACTAGGACCTCATGGGGCAGAAAGGCTCAGTCCCTAAATCCCTTCTCTGCTCGTGGGAGGAGCTGGCTCTGTCTGGATGCTGCTTTCGTTTGGAGCAGCGGGGAGGCTGAGGCAGGGAGCAAGGCAGCAGTGGTGGAGCTGAGAGCAGCGCAAAGTTCTGCAGCGCTGGCATGGACCCTCCGCCACTGCCCGGGGGGCAGAGCCGGCGTGCCGGGTCCGGCAGGCAGCCTACCTGCACGCGGACCTCCGGCAGGTTGACCTTCATGGCCAGCTCCTCGCGGCTGTAGACGTCAGGGTAGTGAGACTTCTCAAAGGCGCGCTCCAGCTCGTGCAGCTGGTAGGTGGTGAAGGTGGTGCGGTTCCTGCGGTGCTTCTTCTTGGGCTGCTCCTCCTCAGTGGCAGCTGCTGGGGTGCCCTCACCATCCCCCGGCTTCCGCAGCTCACCCAGGTCCCCCTCACACTTATTCAGGAACATGGTGACGCCTGCAGGGGCACCGCGGGGGTTAGCTGGGCTGTGGGGACAGTGGCCCTGGGCGGCCCCAGGCCGGGGCTGGGTGGATGAGGGAGGGATGGACAGGAGGATGGGAGAGCTCCAGGAACAGGTTATGCAAAGTTGTAATCCTCTCTGCTGCTGCAGCCTTATCCTGGGCCACAGCGTGCCTGGGACTGACCTGTGGTCCTGGGGACAGCTGCCATGGGCACCCTGCTGCTGGACTCCACTGTGGGATGCCACCAGCCAACTGCACCCACCCAAAGCTGCCAGGCAAATGTCACCCGAAGTTGGGGATCCTATGAAACCAACAGCCAGCCTGTCCTACCCCCTGCCCTGGCATGGAAGGGACTGACCCCATGTCAGCTTCCTCCTGCCAGCCCATCTCCTCTCCTCCAGCCACTCCGCTCCATGGGCTACAAGTCCAGCCCTGAGCCAGTGGGCAGCCTAATGTTGGTCCTCAGTCATGGCTGGAGAGTCCTAGCAGCACCCCCTGGCCCATAGGCCCTTTTCCTGCACTCTTACACAGCAATTTCAACCCTTGCAATGTTTCATCTTTAAGCTTTTTATCCAGTATCTGAAATCTTCCTGCAGTATTTGCTGGGGATTAAAGGATCCTTTTCCAGTGGGAGGATGCAGGCAGACGAGGAAATGGGGCAGGAAGCCACAATCCTGGGGGCACTTCTGCCAATGGGAAGGTGCTGCACTGCCCAGCCCTGCCAGCAGAAACTCACCCAGGTGGGTGTGGGGAGGGAAAGGAACAGTGATGAATTCCAGGAGGGATGAAATGGGGGTCCCAAGCAGGAGCATGCAGGGCTGTGCCAGATGGTGCTCAGACTGTGCATGTGCCAGGTGCCTGCACAGGGAGTGCCCAGGCAGGCAGCGGGCAGCACAAGTACGAGCAGCAGGGTGCAGCAGGTGTGTGCCTGTGTGGGCACAGGGATGTGTGCAGTGTGCAGCTGTCCCTGCAGGCAGGGACGGGGTGCTCAGGGTGCTCAGGGTTGCCAGGGTGCTCAGGGTGCCCTGGTGGCGTGCAGCAAAGGTGTGGTGTGTGCTGAGCACAGGGTGGAGGGTGTGGAGGTCCGTGCGGTGTGGGTGCAGCTCTGCAGGGCAGTTTGTGACACGTGCCTGCTGCGTGCAGTGTGGGTGCAGTGCCCAGGGCGCAGTGTCCGTGCTGCATATACACAGGATATGTGTGTGGAGTGCGTCTGCAGTGTGCAGTGTGCACAGCTCAGTGCAGGGTGTGGGCACAATGTGAATCCATGCCAGCAGCTGTGAGCACACAGTGGGCGCAGTGCCCTCACCGTGCACGTGCTGCCTTTGTGTGCAGTGCATGCACTGCATGCAGTGGAGGTGCTTGTTTCTTGTGCAGCACACTGCATGAGGGGGCACAGCATGTGCAGTGTCTGTGCATGCAGCATGGGTGCCCAGTCCCTGCCAGTGCTGGCACCTCTGCGTCATGCTTGGGCATGCGCCATGTGCAGGACAGCGGGCACAGCACGCACAGCACAAGCAGTGCATGCCCAGGAGCCATGTGTGCAGTGCAGTGTGCGCAGTGCAGTGTGTGCAGGGTATCTTTCATGCAGCACAGTGTGTGCAGTGCAGGCTCAGGGGCTCTGTGCAATGTGTGCAGTCCACATGCAGGTATGCAGTGTGTGTGTGGTGCCAGCATGTGTGGTGCCAGCATGTGTGGTGCCAGCATGTGTGCCTTTGGGAGTTGCTGCCCCCTGGGATGTGCTGCTGCCCCTCACCGTCTGTGCTGCAGCCCCAGGGGCTCTGGCTGGCTCTAAGTCTGGCCCTGTGGCTGCAAGGGGACTGCAATTTTGGGGTGCCCCAGGGGGTGTCACAAGCCAGGGCAGAGGTATTGGATGCTGAAGCATGGGGTACCCTGAGGCAGGGGTGAATGGGTGATGGGGGGAGCAGGGGCCCTGTTGTCACTGTGGGAGCAGTGCAGTGTGTCCCTGGGACATGGGGAGGGGGTGGGGTCCCCTGCTGCCATCTCACTCTCACTCACCTGCTTCTCATTTGCGCAGCTCTGCACCTGCAAGGAGAGGGGAGAGGGGGTGAGCACCCAGAGCACCCCGAGCCCTTGCCTGGGCCATCGACCCCCTGGGTGTCCCAGCACCACTTCAGGGCCCCTAGCTGCCCCAGGGGAATGTCCCACAGCCCCACAGAGCAATGGGGATAGCTGGGGCTGGAGGGTGGGAATCAGGGAAAACTGGGGAATGGGAACAGGTGAGATGGGCACTGGGGGGCACAGGCAAGACAGGCTGCTGGGGTGGGGCTGGGAAGAGGGAGGAGAGAAGATGTGGGGCAATGGAGCATGACAGGGACAAGGTGTGGTGATGGAGGTCAGGGCCAGGGCTGAAGGTAGCCTCCATCGTCCTCCCACTCTGACCCCATCTGAAAGCAAAGGAGGCTAAAAACTGCTGGGAAGCAGAGGAAACCCTGCCATGGGAGCAGGCGTGAGGCAAAGAACAGCAAAGTAACCATCAGGTGGGACCTGGAGCAGGACAGCAGCATCAGACCCTGCGGGATGGGGGTGGGGTGAGACCCTACCCATTTCTGCCTCAGCCTGGCCATGGGCATGGATGTCCCTGGGCATGGAAGAGGGGACCCCAGCACGGGTGGGCTGCAGTATGTTGGCACTGGCCACCCCATATGACAACCCCATAGTCCTCGTCTGCCAGAGCCGCCCCAGGGATCGCAGAGCCTTCGCTCCCGGCATTTTGGGAATGTTGCCTGGAAGGGGCAGCGCCGAGCGAGCACCGCGGGCAGTCCCCTCCCTGCTGCCCTCGGACATTTTTCTGTGGCCGCTGTCATCCCGGCAGCAATTTGGGGGTTTAAGCCCTTCAGCTTTAAAGTTGTGCTGGGAACCACAAGGACCTGAAGGCTCGGGAGAGTTCCCGTCCCCCCGTCCGTCCGTCCCCCCCCCCCCCATTCTCCCTCCTTCCCCATCTACTCCACTTCCAGACCAGTGGTTTTCCTGCAGGGGCTGTCAGCCAGTGGGGGAGGGGGGCTGCTGGTAAAGACACCCGAAAAGGCAGCAGAACGGGCCTCGAGCTCTGGTTGAAGTGGGGGGAAAAATATCAGTACGCTGGTGCCAGAAAGCAGCAGAGCAGCAGTGAGGACAAGTAGCCTCCCCCAGCAGCGGAGGACGAGGGGGCGACAGCCAGGGGCCAGCCCCGGCTTTGGCTGCGTCCCATTTTTTTACTTCTGAAGTCCCTCCGGGTGCCAGGATTTGGCCCCCTGGGCTCGGCCCCCCGGCTCGGGCTGTTGGCAGTGGCTGGTGCGGGCGGTGGGGAGCGTGGGGGGCTCCTGCCCTCCCTCCCCAGGTGTAAATCACAGCAAGTGACGCTGGTGGGTGCCCGGCGCCTGGCACCCGCCGCCCGCTCCCAAGGCCCCGGAAAAGGGTGCCAGCCCCGGCCCTGGCCCCAGGCACGCCCTGGGCATACCCGCTCCCTTTTTCAGCGTCTTCCCCCAGTGCTTCCTCCCGAAGTGGAATAAAACGGCGTTACCTGCTGGGCACAACTCGGCTTTTCCAGGAGTATTTAACTTTGCCGGTCCCTCCTGGGAACCAAACAAGCGGCTCAAGCTCACCAATCTCGCAGCTTTGGCAGCCAAAGTTGCCTCTAGTCTTCTTATTTGTCACAGAACCGCCGTGCTAAGGCTCGGGAGAATCTTTATTTAGTGTTGCAGATGTCACCAAGGCACCGCAGATTGGAAATGAGTCCAAAGGATTAAGACAAGGTTATTAATTGGAGGCCTTCCCCTTTAAGAATGATTGACAGTTACTTTCTGGACAAGTAATTGCTCTAAATGTCCCCCCAGCACGGGTCCGGGGGGGTGGCGGCGGACAAAGCCCCGAACTGCCTTCCCCACTCAGATTGTCTCCCCACAAAGGCGTCCTGCTGGAGTTTGCCTTGTAATCCCCTCATTACGGGCGAGGAAAAAGAATTAGAAACAGGGGGAGTGGAGAAGAAAGGCCGGGGCCGTGGGGGGGAGGGAGGAGGATTTCCTTCAGCTACGAAGGCTCTGCTCTGGGGCTGGGGTCCAGGGCAGGCACCCCAAGCCCCGGTGGGATGAAGATGCTGCAGTGGGTGTCATCACTGCCGGATGGGGATGTGAGCCTGGGGGTGGCCTCGGTGACGGCGTGTGTGGCCCTGTGGGCTTCAGGGGATGCAGAGCCCTGCCTGCGTGAGGATGAGGGACAGGCAGTGATGGGCACTGGGTGTGGGGACATGCCCTATACTGGGCAAATGTGGGGACTACCCGTAGGGACCAGGCATCCTGAACAGCTCTGGGGACCTGATATGGACCAGGGGCAGAGACCAGGCAGGGGGACGAAGTGTGGGACCAGCCATGAGAGGAGGCACTGGGCACCCTGTCCATGGGACCAGGTGAGGTGATAAATCATGGACATGGAATTGAGCATGGGGACTGGGTATGGGGACACTGTGGGGAGCAGATGCCAAGGTACAGCCTTGGGGATCATCCCTGGGCACTGCCCATGGGCCCTGGATGTGGGGATGTGGGGCAGAGGTAGCTGGGCTGGGAAACAGAAACACCTCCTGCCTGCTACCCTGGGGACCCCAGCATGGGGACTGGGAACAGGGCAGTGGGGGTTCTAGGGTGCTTTGGGTGGGGGTGCTCAGTGCTGCTCCAGGGTGGGTTTTGTCCTCTTCTGTCTCTGTTCTCTTTTACTTTCTCCCAAAAGCCTCTTCCTGCCACCTGCAAAAGCTGCCACCCCCAGCCATCGTCTCGGCTTCCTCCCACTCCCTTCCTCTCCCCACCACAGTTCCCCTTTCAGGTGGCAAATGTCGCCAGGGGATTTTTGGACCCCTCCCACCCTGTGCTGGGTGGCTGCTGGGCCCATGTAGGTCTGTACCCTCCCCCACCAAGGATGGTGTCAGCAGGACTCCACAGCCACCTCTGTGCCCCAGATTTGGCCCTGAGGCCATTACAACTTCACCTGCTTCATCTGACCCCACTCTGGGGACACCTTGACACTATCCTGAGGGTGTCATGCCACCAGCTCAGGGACAGTGTGCCACCACCCTGGGGACACACTGGAATCACTCTGGGATAGTGTAACATGACCCTGGGGACCACACAGCCCCTGTGAATAGGGTGACATCCCCATGCCATTCAGTGCTGCCAGGGCCCCACCTGCAGCAGGGGGGTGCAGGGGTTGTCACCTCTGGGCAGTGTTTGCAGACATCCCCAGGCACAGGGGCTCTGTGGGGCCAGGGACGCAAGTGGGCACCTGGCCCTGCTGCTCCCGCTTGCCTGCAGCCAGTATTTGTGCCCAGACCATGGCAGGTGCCAGAGCTGGGTGTCCTGCTCCAGTGGCCCTTGGTGGCTTCCCCCAGGGTGCCACCAGCCCTGGTGGGCGTGGGGAGGTGTCGCTGTGCCAGGGCAGGGGCTGCCCAGCTGCGGTGTTGCCCATGGGCAGTGTGCTGGCCCTGCTGACAGCCTTAAGGTGTTGGCTCACCCAGGGGGAGGCCAGCAGGCTCATTTGCCAAATGATTATAATTGCCTTTTAGGAGCAGATAGCAAATTGATTTGCTTCCTCGTCCAAGGCTCGTAATCACTTCATCACTTTAAAATATTAATGCTATACTTCTTTGCTAGTTTCCCAATTACCCTAATTGAAGGCAAATTGGTTAAGAAGGTGCAATGCAGAGTATCAGGGGGTTTAGTTCACTCAAATGACAGTTTTAAACCTCCCTAATCCTATTAGCAGGCAAAGCTGCTAACGCTTAGAGACGCTGCGTCAGCTTACCAGGGCGGTGGGGCCGGAGGCGGGGGTCGGGCCGGGGGGCGGCCGGGGGCCGCCGGCCTCACGTGACCAGCTCGGCCGGGGATTTATCACTTTTTTAGTTCATTAAGAGGCCTTGGGCAGGCGGGGAGGCGGCAGGGGTGACCCAAAAGGGTGCTGAGCGGGAGGCAGGTGGCAGAGTGGTGAGGGCGGGGGGTGGGGGGGGACAGGACGATTAGCCAAGGAGACCTGGTGGAGGGTCCTGACCCGAATCCCAGCCAGCGCTGGGAGCCTTAGCAGAGCCCCACTGGGAGCATTGGGATCTGGACTGCCCATTAGGGCCCCAGGGCAGAGCAGGAATGGAGGAGCTGGGGGGGGACAGCGTGTGTTTAGGACCTCGGTGTCACTGTCCCAGTGGCTGGAGATCAGTGTCGAGCCCCAGCCTTGGGGAAAGTGGGGACGTGGGATGGGAATGAGGCTGTGCTGGGTGGCATGGCAGCTGCCGCCCCATCAGGGACCCGGCTCGGATGGGGAACGTGGGGATGGCAGGGCGAATGCGGATGGCAGGGCGAGTGGGGATGGCAGGGCCAGCAGGGCAACAGAACATGAGGAAGCTCGCAGGTATCCAGCCCTTTGGTGCCTGTCACACACTACCTGGGATGCTCCAGCAGTCACCAGCCTCTTGACTGGTCCCTGGAAGGGTGAGTGCTCGAGGGGAAACTGAGCACCTCAAGCACCCAGGACCCTCCTTGCTCCTTGTGTGGTGACAGCAGTGAGTGCGACGGCAAAACTCCCACCGCACCTGTGCTGCATCCAGCTGCCTCCTTCCATCGCCACCGCCCGAGCCGTGGGCAGCGGGGCCGGGCCCGTCCCCAAAGGCCTTTCCGGAGCAGATGGCCCCGGCGTGGGGAGCCCGGAGGCGGCTCAGAGCCTGCTTCCTTTCATGCGGGCGCAGCGTGACTCCCGGCGGCTCCCGCTCCGGCTGGAGGTGCCGCTGGGGCCAGCGCCGGCCGCACATTTTACAAGGGTTCAGCGAGCTTAGTCCTCGGGGACAGGCGACTCAGGCAGATTAGACCTCACTAAAATAGGCAGGTATTAGTGATCTCAGCAGCCCCCAGCCTTCCGGCCCGCTGCATTTAAGCCAGTGCAAGCGGCAGTGCCAGCGCCAGTGGCAGTGCCAGCGCCAGTGGCGGTGCCAGTGCGGGTGCCGAACGCCCAGGAGCAGAGAGGAAGTTCCCAGAGGGGCAAGAAGCACCCCAGCTGCAGCCCAAGGAACCTTACTGCCTGCTCAAGGATGTTGTGGGTGGGTTAAATGCTGCTAGACTCACCCCCACCCCCTGCCTGTGTTACCCTCAGGGGATGGCACGGGCGGGGCACTGGGTCCCGCTGGCACTGGGGTGCAGTCCCTGGGCTGCTGCAGAGGAAGGGACAGATCCAGCCACTGAGTGTAAGGGTCTGGGTCCTGGCTTTGGGGCACGTGGGGCAGCTCTGGTGCAGGGCTGTCATCGTGTGTCTCCCTGCTCAGGGCAGAGCTCCTGCAGGCAAAAGGTACAGCAGGAGTGCCAGAGTGGTGCCAGCAAACACTATGTTTATTGAGGCAAACACTTTGTGAGGCCCCAGGGTGGGTTCCTGGGGGTGACAGAGCATCAGAGACTACTGCCTGCCCATCTCAGGGCTCACACCAGGGGTACTGCGGGGGATTCAGACAGCAAGGCCATCTCTGCACTGACTCAGTGCACCCCGCAAAGGTAACAGGGAATGGTTTTGGGGAGGAAAGCCAGACCCAGCACATGGATCGGATCCCTCAGGTAGCGACTCCCGAGACACGCTCATCTCATCACTCCTGGGCATGCAGGAACTGAGCCCCAGCGCTGCTGCTGTCACCCCCGGCAGGGCCCCGCGCAGCGATGCTACATCAGGGAGCACTTCTCCTTCACTCCCTCCACGCCGCCCAGCGCACGGTCCCGCAGCGCCGGCAGCTCCACCTCCCGCAGCTTCGTCAGGAAGGTGAAGACCCCGGCGTCTCCATCCTCCTCCTCCTCACCCTGCACCATGGCAGCCAGCTCCTGCGGCAGCTCCGCCGTGCCACCAGCCACATGCAGCTGGGCATCGTCCCGCTCGTCCTGCACGCGGGTGGGAGACAGTGTCAGGGTCGTGGGCAGACTCAGGCACCCACCAGCTCTGAGGCGGTTGGACGGTGGACAGGAGGTCCCTCAGGGCTAGTGAGGTGCTCGGGGGGAGAGCTGGGAGGGTGGGGTGCTGGGGGGACGTGGCGCTGTCCGTCTGGGACCGTGGGGTGGAGGCTGGCAGCAGATGGTGCAGGTGCAGACAGCAGCAGTTTGCTGCCCTCTTCAGGAGCCATCTCCCACCCCAGGGACGTCCAGCAGCCACCGAGCCTGGGGCTGTCCCAGAGGATGCAGGGGGAGGCGAAAGACCCCCGAGGTCTCGTCACGGGTGGGCTGCTCCTTACCTGGGCCAGGTGATACTTGTCCCGCAGGTGCATCCGCACGGCAGCCCGGCCCGCCTTCCTCTGGGCAAAGGCTTTGTCCCGCTCGATCCTGCAGCAGCAGGCACCACACTGACTGCACCCGGGCTTCACCAAGCCCCCAGCAACAGCCCTCTGGCATTGCCCTGGTCCTCCAGCAGCACAATGGCTGTGCCAGCTCTGGGCTGGGCAGGAGGAGAAAGGGATGCAAAGATCCACAGGAGGGTTGCAAGGGGGGTCAGAAGGTGAGGGCCATACTCTGCCTCTCCAGCCCCAGCAGCCGTTAGAGATGGTCAGTGAAGGTGCCCATTGGAGGGACTTGTTCCTTTTGGGCCTCTCAGCTCACAGCTGTTGGGCTGCTGGGTCCCCACAGTATCCAGTACCCAGGGAAATGAGACCCTAATGCTGTGTCCCATGCCGTCACCCCTCGACTCTGTGGGTGTTACCCACTGCTCCAGGGTGCTGACACCCTGGGGTGTCCCTTATCACCGACAGTGCACCAAGCCACTGACCCAGCCCCATGCCAGCACCCACAGGGACCTGCCACACTGTGGGGAGAGGCACCAAAGGGCACCCACTGTGCCCTTGTCCCTTGCCCTAGCTGCCTCCCTGTCCCTGGACCACCTGGGAAAACCCCATAGAGCGTGGTCCCAGTCCCAGTGCACGGATGATTGCAGCGGCTCTCATGCCCCACCAGCCTTACTTCTCCTCCAGCAGCTGCCGCTGGTACTCCTCAAACTCCTCGCGGGCCATGCCGTTGGGCAGCGTGCCCGCCCTGCCATCCTTGGGGGGGCCCTTGGGTGGCTCCTCCTCGCCCCTCTGGAAGCTCTTCAGGGCAGTCATGAAGAAGGAGGCCATGGGTGGGTGGCTGTGGCAGGCTGTGCCCCACGGTGCCCAGCGACACTGGGTCCCTTCCTGGGGCCAGTGCCTGCAAGGTCAGTGGGACCGAGTGCTCCAGGGGCACTGCGGATCAGGGGTGGATTAAAGCATTAGGAGGGGAAGCCACAGCCTCTTCCCATGCTGCTTGCTGCACCCAGGGGTGCTTGGCAGGGACAGCAGAGTGGGGAGACAGGGGGCTGTCACTGGGGAGGAGGAAGGAGTCACTGAACCCCAGTGCACCCCAGACTGAACTAAAAGACTCCTCCCCCCTCTACCCCCATTGCACAGGACCTGGTGAAGGGCAACCACAGGGTCAGATCCTGCTGGGGGGGAGTACTGCATTATGGGCACCCAGAGCCACCCACACCAGCACAGCAGGTTTGGAGGTGCAAGAGTCAGTGCAGAGGAGACTCAGGAGGATTAGCCCAAAACACCCAGCTGGGGGTTAAAGGGCTGGGAGGCTGAGGAGGCAGGGGCAGGGTGCACACTGTGCATGTGTAGCCCTGTGCCCCCATTAATCCCAGCTTCACTGTGGAGATTGCTTAGGAGCTGCAGGGCTGGGGGCTTCCCACTGCCTGTCTCTGAGAGTTGAGTGCAGGCAATTCCCACACAGCCACTGATTAATGGAATTATCCCTGGGGAAAGGGGTTGGGCTGAGTGTGGGGGGCTCTGAGGGCTGGAACTCCTGGGCCCCCCTAAGCCTTCCACTGGGCTTTGCAAGGGAGGGATAGGCCTAATTTGAGCCCAGAGGCTTAAAGATGCTGTTGAACTAATTTCTTTGGTTTAATCAAAAAGCCCAAATCCCTGTGGTTTAGCTCCCTGTGCCCAGTGTTCCTTTGTGGGGCTGGAGTGTGTCTGCCATGTGGGTCTAGGGCTTCATCCTCCAGTGAGCTGAGATGTTGCCTCCTGGCAGCTATCACCAGAAGTGGCAGCTTGAAGGGATGCCACATGTGGCACCCATTGCCCAGGGCTGAGCATGGGGTATGTGGGGCATGGTCCCTGGTGGGTCAGGGGAGATCCATGGGAAGCTCCTCTGGCTTGTGTGGTGGGAAGGACATGTGCCAGGATGGAGGGAAGCTCTTGGCTTCTCTTCAGGCATCCCAGGGGCAGAGAGCCTTCTCCCCAGCTGCTGCCCTATGTCCACCAGGAGAGAGTGGCACTGTGAGCCACCCTACTACTTGGCCACCCCTCTCTGTGCTGCTCCCAACTCCAGCAGGTCCAGGGGGCTTGTGGTCACAGGTCCTGGGAGCAGGATGGGGATTAAACATCCCTCAGGTGCTTCAGCTCCTTCTGCAGCTTCTCTGTGAGCTTCTTGAAGGACGGACGCTTGCCTGGCTCCGTGTCCCAGCAGCTCCTCATCAGGGCATAGATGGTGGGAGGGCAGCCCTCGGGGGGCTCCATGCGGTACCCCTGCTCCAGCAGCTCTGTCACCTCCTTCAGGCTCTGGCAGGATGGAGAAGTCAGCTGGGACCATTCCTTCTCCACCCTGCCAGAGTCTTGTCCTGGCAAGGGCCCGAGAGGATCTCCCTGTCCCATCAGTGCCAGCAGGTTGTGACCGGCAGGATCCCCTGGCACAGCACTCACCAGCTTGGGGTACGGTGCTCGGCCGAAGGAGAAGGTTTCCCACAGCAAGATCCCATAGCTCCACACGTCTGACTTGGAGGAGAATTTCTGCAGCAGTAGGAGGGGAGAGGCTGAAGCTGGCTGGGGTCTGTTCTCAGCTCCCATCCCTCCCCAAGGGCAAGAGAGTGCTTGTCCCTCATCGACCCCAGGTCCATGGGCTGCAAACCCCTCCCTTCCCATCACCTCTGTGGCCTTGGGTCCACCTGGACACAACTCACCAGAGCTGCCCCAGGTGAGGGCAGGACAGAGGGGCTAGATGTGCCGGAAGGCACCGCAGGGCAGGGGCAAGCTGGCAGGAAGGGGGCAAGCAGGGGGAGCCCAAGGGGATGAGCTGCTTTGAGAGGACCTCCCGGGCCCCGCTCCCTCCCGGGCCCCGCTCCCTCCCCACCATTGCTCACGTTATGTTTCAGGGCCTCTGGGGCCGTCCACTTGACTGGCAGCAAAGTGCCATCTGCGCCCTTGGGGTTGACTCTGGCCAGGCCAAAGTCGCTCACTTTGGCCACGTTCTCCTCAGAGATGAGGATGTTGCGGGCAGCCAGGTCCCTGTGCACCAGCTTCTTGGACTCCAGGTAGTCCATACCCTGAGCCACGTCCCTGCCAGGACCGAGCAGAGCAGAAGGCAGTGTCACCGTGTGTCCCTGGGGCTGCCCAGGGGGATGCAGAGCAGCCTTGCCCAGCCTGTGGGGAGGGAGAGGAACTCACAGAGCAAAGAGCAGAAGCTGCCGGGCTGGGACAAGGGCTCGGCCCCGTGTGCGCAGGAAGTTCACCAGGTTGCCCTGACGGAGGAGCAGAAACATGTAGGGACCAAGAGGCTGGGGCTGCGAGGGGACTTTGTCTCTGTGGGGACTTCAGCACCTGGCATCTGCCCAGCTCAGCCCCTAAATGGAGCTTTTGTCCCCAGATGTGGGCAGTGCTGGGCACTGCTGGCCAGGGCCTGGCTGGGTGCCCTCACCTTGCCCATGAACTCCATGACGATGTAGAGGCCGTTGTGCAGGATCACGCCCAGCAAGCACACCAGGTTTTTGTGCCTAACCTTCCTGAAATGGAGGGGAGGCAGGCCAAGGGGGTGCCTGCTTGTGCCTTGGTTGTGGGGCAGGGCTGGGCCATGTTTGGCCACAGGCACTCACGTCATGGCAGCTGTCTCAGCAAGGAAGGCCTGGGCGGTCACATCACACTTGATGTTCTTCACAGCCACCTTCTGCCCCATGTAACTGCCCTGCAGGACGTCTGGGAGCAGACACAGAAGGGTCAGGATCAGCCCAGGTCACAGCTTCCCACATCCCTGGCTGAGCCCCCATGCCATGGGAGGGGATGTTAGGGAGAGCCACTGGGGAAGGTGTCAGACAGGGAACCTCCAACCTCATCTCCTCACCCACCTCCAAACTCGCCTTGCCCAATGCGATCTCCCAGTGTGAGGTCCTGCAGGTTCAGCAGCCAGCCAGCTGGGCACAGGCACAAGGACAGGTTAACAGGGGCCACCAGCTGGGCCATGCTGCCTTCTCCCCAAAACAGAGACCATGACCCTCTCCTGCCATCTCCTACCTTTGGCCAACTCCTCCTTGGCTGACTTTGTTCCAGGTTTTGGTTTGGGCTTCACCAGCTTGGTGCAGAGGGCTCCCTGCTCCTTCATGTAGTGCTGCCAGGGGATGAGCAGATGGAGGTGATGCAGTGATGCCCAAGAAATGCCCATGGGATGCTCCACAGGACCCCACCACCACCATCACCCTCAAGGAACCCAGAGCAAAATGCCACATCTGCCCCAGTTCTGCCATTCACAGCCCACATCTCAGCCCTGCTCCCCTCTGGCCACAGCCAGGGAGACACTGCCAGGGACCATGGGCTGTATGGGGTGCTGCTTGTGAGCCTGGTGAAACCCCCTGGTGAGTGCTGCAGCAGTCAAGGGTATTTGGACAGTGTTTGGGTTACAGAGCAGGGCAGGGCAGCTGAAAGGGGAAGGCTCCCACCCCAAACCAGAAGCTGTACCTAAATGAGGGAAAAATAGGAGAGTGTAACCCCCTGGAGAGGAGCCAGACAGCAGCTATGAGACAGGGCAAGGATGGGCCCTGGGGAAGAGCTTTCTGGAAGGGACCTAAGGTGGCAGCCTGGGAGCCCCACTGGGTCAGCAGGTGAGAAGGAGGCTTGGAGAGGAAGGAAATACAGCAGAAAAGCTCAAAGCCTTGGTGGGGCTCAGACCTCATGTGGAGTTCAGGGGTAGCAGAGGCTGCCAAGGCCTTAATTTTCCAAAATGCCCCAAGCTCTGCTGAGGTGTGAAGCACTCTACAGGCAGGGATGGGGCAAACATGGCCCTGGGCAGGGGACTCAGGCTGCTGCTGGCATGGGGGGTTGGCATTTCTGGGGCATCCCAGGTGTGTTCATTGCACCCCAAACTGAGTGGGAACCACAAGCTTTTGGCAGGGATGGAGAATTACACCAAGAGATGGAACCCAGTGAGAACCACAGATGAGAGGGGTGAGGAGCAGCACGAGGGTCTGACCCTCGGGCTGGCGCTGGTGGGGCTCACTGCCCGGGGTGGGGGCTCACTGCCCGGGGTGGGGGCTCACCTCGATCATGTCGATGAGGTTGGAGAAGTACTGCTGGCTGTCGATGCTGAGGGTGCTGTCCTGGTGCAGCACTCGGTAGTGGATCACGGCCCCGCCGTGGCTGACGCACAGGACATAGTCCCCGGGGTGCCGGACGGACTCCCGCACCAGGAACAGACCATCCTCGGGGGGCTGTAGCTCCTGCACCGCCTCCACCCCCGAGATCTTCCCGTGGAACCAGCTGGGGAGAGGGGCGTTGGCAGGAAGGGCCATGCCAGCAGGCTGCCCCCAGTGCCAGCAGCGGGGTGGGGAAAGCGGAGCCCCTGCCGAAGCTGCGCAGAGCTCACCGCACCCAAATCCCTCCCGGTCAGATCCATCCCAGCTGGATGCACACGACTGGGACTCTCTAAAGCCAGGCACTGGCACTGCAAACCCCTCCCTCACCAGGGCATGGCTCTGGGTAGCTCTGTCCCCAGCAGGCCACCCAACCCCTGGCTGGGGGGAACGCACCAGACCCCATCCTCCCCCAGCTGCACTCACGGCATGAGGCTGAGCTTGGGGTCGATGCGGATGGCTCCTCGCTGCCGCAGTGCGCTGGCCGCCAGCAGCCCCTCCTGCCCCGTCTCGTTGTGCTTGGCACGGTACCAGCCCTTGCCCTGCAGGCGAGAGGGCCTCAGTGCGAGGGAAGGAGAAGGACATCCTGCTGGCAATGGAGGGCTGGCTCTGGCAGCTCATCTGATGGCACTTGGGTCCCACCCTCTCTGTGCCTTCCTGGGCAGCAGGTCCCTCGGCTCACCTCCACGGCTTCAATGATGGTGACCACATCACCCTTGTGGAAAGCCAGCTCCTGGGCCTTGGGCTTGGTGTGGTCGTGCTTGGTGACACACTGTGTCCCGGGAGGCCAATGCTTCTGCAGGGGAGGAGGCAGCTCCAGCAGCACGGCAAGAGCTGGCTCCCCTCTGCCTCCCACAGCCATCAGGGCCAGCCCCAAGGACCATCTGAAGACAAGGGCAAGAGCCCTCCTCCACCCCACTGTGCTCCTGTGAGGACATCACTCTGCCATCAGCAGGGAAAGTGCTGGCACCCCTGTGGCTGTCCTGCTCACCCCAGACATGGTTGCCTGTCAGTGCATCAGGGTCTCCCTGTCCTCTTCTGCTGCCACCTGCAGAGAAGAAGCCAAAAGGACCTGTGGAGGGATGGTGTCATGAACCACAGAATGTTAGGGGTTGGGGAGTCCAAATCCCCTTCCAGAGCAGGGTCACCCAGGGCAGGTCACAGAGGAACACATCCAGGTGGCTTTAAAAGTCACAGCCTGCCACCTGTGTCTTGCCCCCCACCCCTCAGATATTTACAGACATTGATGACATTGATTCCCTCTCAGCCTTCTCCTCTCCACACTACCAGGGCTCTCAGTCTGTCTTCACAGCAGAGGTGTCCAAGCTCTCCATTGGGCTCTCTCCAGCAGATTTTTGTCCCTCTTGAACTGGGGAGTCCCAAAACTGAAACCCAGAACTGAAACCCAAATTGAAACCTCCCAGCTGGCCGTGGGACAGGGAGGCAGGTTGGGTTAGCAGCTTTGAGAGCAAGGTCCAGAGGCAGTGCCTCAGTTTGCTTTGAGCCCCTCAGCAGTGTTTTTGAAGTGCAGATCTGCCAGGCTGCTGCCAGAGAGCTGCAGAAGGGAGCCTTGTGAAGATCAGACAGCTCTGCTTTGGCTGAAACTGCTGGAGCAGGGCTCAGAGGACAGAAACTGCCAACTACAAAGCAGGTTCTGGTGCTGGGGTGCCCAAAAGACAACCTTTGCCTAATTAACTGTGGGTTTAATATTGAAGCTGACACCCCTCAACAGGCTAATGAGGAAGTCCATGCTGAGCAGCTGTGACTGTTCACAGAATCACAGAATGTTAGAGGTTGGAAGGGACCTCCAAAGATCATCCAGCACAACCCCCTGCCAGAGCAGGGTCACCCAGGGCAGGGCACACAGGAACACATCCAGATGGGGTTTGAATATCTCCACAGCAGGAGACTCCACAACCTCTCTGGGCAGCCTGCTCCAGGCCTCCAGCACCCTCACACCTAAGAAGTTTCTCCTCATGCTGAAGTGGAACATCCTGGGTTCCAGTTTCTATCCATTGTTCCTTGTCCTATTTCTGTGCACTATCAAAAAGAGATTGGACCCTCCACTCGTCCCCCACCCCTCACACATTGATAGACATTGATCAGATCCACTCTTAGCTTTCCCTTCTCCAGACTAAACAGCCCCAGTCTCTCTTCACAGGGGAGAGGCTCAAGTCCTGTAATCATCCTCATAGCCTCTGTTGGACTCTCTCCAGCAGGTCTCTGTCTCTCTGGAACTGGGGAGGCCAAAACTGGACACAATCCTCCAGGTATGGCCTCAGAGGGGCAGAGCAGAGGGGGAGAAGAACCTCCCTAACCCTGCTGGCCACACTTTTATTGCTGCACCCCAGGACTCCATTGGCTGTCTTGGCCCTAAGGGCACTTTGCTGTCCCATGCAGAACTTGCTGCCCACCACCACTCCAAGGTCTTTCTCTGTGAAGCTGCTTTCCAGCAGGGCAGCCCCCAACCTGTCCTGGTGCCTGTTGTGACTCCTCCCTGGATGCAGGACCCTGCACTTGTCCTTATTGAACTTCCTGAGGTTTGCCTGCAGCCAGCTCTCAGCCTGTCCAGGTCACACTGGATGGCAGCGCAGCCTGAGGGGTGTCAGCCACCCCCCAGTCTGGTATCATCAGAGAACTTGCTGAGGGTGCTCTGAATCCCCTCAGCCAGGTCATTAATAAAGATATTGAACAAAACTGGGCCCAGCACTGATCTCTGGGGAACACCACTGGCCACAGGCCTCCAAGTTGACTCTGTGCCACCCTCTGAGCCAATTCCCAGTCCGCCTCCCGGACCAGCTATCTGTGGCACATTTCCTGAGCTGTTCTATGAGGATGTTATGGAAACAGCTTCCTCAGCATTCCTCCCAAATCATGCTGAATGTCACCTAGAAGGCAGGGAGTGCCTGGGCTGGGCTGTGAACCCACCAGAGGGACATCTCAGGGTGCTGCCTCTGGCACTGGTACCAGGGTCAGTGAGAGGGATGCAGCACCAGCACCAGCTGCAGCTGAGACTAAGGCAGAAGACAGAGAGGAGGCCAGGCCCTGGGCTGTGCTCCTGTTCCTCCACCCCAGCCAGGGACACCCTTCTGGGTGGGAATTGCAGCTGTGACTCACAGCTGGACTTTGGCTGCATTAATTTGAGGTAATTTTGCAGGCAGTGCCTTTGTCACCAGCAGTCCCCTCCCTGCTGTGGCTGTGAACAATTGAACCCTTGCTGGCTCTGGCTCCTAGGCTGTCACAGCAAGGCCTTGGGAGGCACTGAAAACTGGAGGCAAAAGTTAATCTTGCCAAAGAGTGCAGGGCTCTGGGCAGGTGAACACTGGGGTTTTTCACCTCAGTGTGACAGATGGGGCTGAGCTGGTGTCCTAGGTCCCCTCTGCTGTCCCCACAGGCTCCTCTGGCCAGCACAGTGGCTTACAACCTGTCCATCATGTGGGGCAGACACACACCACAGAGAAGGCTGCAAACCTGCCTGCATGGGGACACTCTTGTCCCAAAGCTGGCTGGGAGCAGGATCCAGCTGCCCTGGCCCCTACCCCTTCTCCCTTCTGTAGAGTCCAAAGATGTGCTCTGCTGCCTGGGGGCACAGCTGGCACAGCTGGGGCCCATGGCTGTGCTTGCAGTGGGTTCATGAAGCTTTATCAGGAACTGGGGTTTTTTCACCTCCTGTTTTATCATCTCTGAGTCATCAGGAGAGGCACCAGCCACGGGGCCCTGCTGACGTGGGATGTGGCAGGGCTGGCATGAGGTTGCCTGCCCAGGGCAGAGCTGAGGCAAGGGTGTCACATCCCCTGGCTGTGCAAGGTCCCTGACACCAGCTGGTGATGCTGGGGTGCACCTGACCACTCCCCTGTTCAGAGCTGTGGGTGTTCTGCTGGAGCCCTTTGTGCTGTCACCTCTGTGGGAGGATCACAGACGCTTGGTTTGGGTTGGAAGGGACCTTTACAAGAATTATCCATTTCCAGCCCCTCTGCCATCAGCTGGGACATCTCCAACTAGAGTCCCAAACAGCCTGACCTTGAGCACTTCCAGGGATGAGGCATCCACAGCTTCTCTGGGCAGCCTGTCCCAGTCTCTCAGCCCCCCAGCATAGACTGTGTCTTCCTTATGCTCAGTCTAAACCTCACAGCTTTTATTTCCAAGCCATCCCCCCTTGTCCTGCCCCAACAGGCACTGCTCAAAAGTCTGTCCCCAGCTTTCTGCTCAGATCCTTTAAACACTGCAAG
Source organism: Melanerpes formicivorus (assembly GCF_026170545.1). Taxonomy (NCBI): domain Eukaryota; kingdom Metazoa; phylum Chordata; class Aves; order Piciformes; family Picidae; genus Melanerpes; species Melanerpes formicivorus. The sequence goes on along the minus strand of NW_027142386.1, from coordinate 2,507,446 downwards.
GCCACCAGAATGTCTCCCTGGAGCCTTCTCTTCTCCAGGCTGAACAACCCCAACTCTCTCAGCCTGGTCCCACAGCAGAGGGCTTCCAGCCCTTGGATTGTCTTTGTTGCCTCTTCTGGCCTTTCTCTAACAGGTCCCTGCCTGTGCTGTGCTGAGGACTCCAGAGCTGCCCCAGCACTGCAGGGGGGGTCTGAGCTGAGCACAGCAGAGGGGCAGAATCCCCTCCCTGCCCCTGCTGCTGGGGACCAGCCCAGGACATGGTTGACTTTCTGGGCTGCAAGTGCATATTTGCTGGCTCATGTCCTGTTTGTCAACCACCAGCACCCCAAAGCCCTCTGCAGGGCTGCTCTCAACCCACTCACTGTCCTGCTTTTATTTGTGCTTGGGATTAGCTCAGCCCAGGCACAGGACCTTGCCCTTGGTTTTGTTGAACTTCATGAGGTTCACTGGGCTCACTCCTCCAGCCTGCCAAGGTTCCTCCAGATGGCATCTCTTCACCTGAGTGAATTCACTGCACCACTCAGCTTGGTCTTCTCTGCAGACTTGCTGAGGGGCCACTCAGTCCCACTAGACACACCAGTGATGAAGACATAAAATGGCACTGGTCCCAGGATGGACCCTGAGGGACATCACCTGGACACTAAGCCACTGAGTGTCACTCTTTGGATATGGCCCTTCAGCCAGGTCTTCATCATCTCTGAGTCCATCCTCAAACCAGATCTCTCCAGTTCAGAGCCAAGGGTGCAGAGGGGAACCACGAGAAAGGCCTTACACAACTCCAGGTGTAGCTCTTCCCTGCTCCCCAGCTGCAGTCACTCCATCCTGGAAGGCTGCTGGGTGAGTCAGGCAGTCAGTGAAGCTGTGCTGGCTGCCACCTCCCTGTCTTCCAGGAGTTTCAACATCCAGGAGGATCTGCTCTGTGGTCTGACAGGGCAGTGGGGCGAGGCTGACTCCTTGGTATTTTCCTCTCACCCTTCTCAACACTGGGAGGGCTGCTGCCTTTTTCCAGTGGCTGGGAGCTTTGCCTGTCTGCCACAACCCTGCAGCCAGGGTGCAGATGGCTGAACAACATCAGCCAATGTTGTTGATGGGGACAACATGAAGCAATTTCCTCAGGACCCTGGGCTGCATCTTGCTGCTTCCTGTAGACTTAGGTGTGTCCAGGTTCCTCAGGTGGGCTTGGAGCTGATCTCCTCTTACAATGGGAGGGACTTTGTTCCCTCAGTCTCTATGCTGAGGCACAGGGGCTTGAGAGATGTGGGAAGAGAGACTACCATGGAGCACAGTGTCAAGAAATAAAGATGCTGAGCACCTCCTCATTCCCCTGTAGCTGTCACCAGCTCTCCCACCCTGTCCAAGCAGGGGACACCTTTTCCTTATCCTTCCTCTTCTGGCCAGTGCAGAGCCCCATCTTGTTATTCTCTTGCCTGATCCCACTCCAGCAGTGCCTTAGCTTTCCTGATCCCATCTCTACACATCCACGTGGCATCTTAATGCTCTTCCCAGGATACACCTTCCTGCTTATGCTGCCTGTGCCTCCCCTCCTCATGAGCACAACTGAAACTGTGGATGCTGGGACTCAGTGAGCAAATTCCTTCCTGCAGCACAAAAGGCTGGAGGGGGGACAGGCACCTGCTGGAACACTGACACCAAGTGTGTGTCCTCAGTGGCACTGCCATGCACCCCCATACCACAGCATCATCCCCAAACCCACCACAGTCAAGTCACAGCTTCTGTCAGTTGAGTTCTGATTTCAGCACCAGATCCATGCTGCAGCTGGAAGTTCTCTGCCACTGCAGTGCAGAGGCTTTCTCTCCTCTCCTGAAGGAGGTTTGGATTTCTCTCACATTTCAGCTTGGTCAGAGATCCCAGCTTTGCCCCTCTGCCACACAGCAAAGGTGCCTCATGCCCACCTTGCTCCATCATATCACAGAGCCAGACTGTGAAGCTATCCCTGCAGCTTGGTGCCCCTCTTTCCTTCCAAGATCTCAAAACAACCACAGAAACATCAGCTTCCAGAAAGGAGGAATGTCTGGGGAGTGGGAGAGGTGGTTTCATTTGGGCCTTGGTTTTCTTGGTGGTCACTGAACACAAGAGCTTGGGCAGGGCAGTGAGGGGCTGGGACATGGTGCTGGCTGTACCTCACTGCTGGCCTCTTGGGAATGAAACTTCTGTCCAGAGCAGGATGCTGTATCCCAGCTCTGCTGCCTAGAAGAGGTGCAGAAGCTCACTGGGCTCCTTGGAGCAGAGGTGACAGCCTTTGCTCTCTTCCTCTTTTGGAGGTTGAGTCACAGTCACTCCTCTGCATCACTGGTGCTAAACCCCAGACTGTCTCCATAGTGGCCCTGCAGTCCCTTCCCAGATCAACATCAAAGGGACAGCTGCAGCTGTGGCAAGGTTCATGTCAGCAGGCAGCAGGTTCAGCTGTTCCAGAAGCCATGGTTAGCCAGCACTTTCCTGTCCTGCAGCCCAGCTGTGCTGTGCATAGCTTTGGCTGGGGTGAGAGATGCACAGGCAGCCAGTCTGTGCCTGCTCCCCAAGAGGCACAGCCAAGGCCTGATGTGACTGGGAGCAGCTCAGCTCACTTCCAGGACGGGTGAGGACCTCACAGGAACAGATTGCTTAAGGACTTGGCCCACTCCATATCCCTTACCATGATACAGCCTGGTCTGAGGAGGGATGTGTTGGCTGAGCCAGGAATGGTCAGGTCCTCCACTCTGAGCACCCAAGGACCTGGATTCTCTTCTGCTCAGCTGGCACTAGGGCTTGGAGTGCTGGACATGCACCTCAGGTGGATATCTGCTGCTTGGCAGAGCCTGGAGAGCAGCCGGTGCCTCCACCCAGCCACCAGTGGGCACTGGCAGTGAATCACTTTCCTCCTGGGGACACTCACATGCCTTGCCCTAAAGCAACAACTTGTTCTTGGAGATGTTTGGTCCATAGGCTTCTGATCAGAAGCATGAACATTGTCCTGAGCAGGGCATGTGGGCAGAAAGCCTGGGAGGAGACATTTGTCCCCTTCTTGGGTTTGGAGGTGTTCTATACTTTCTGTTTTGTTCACCTCAGTGGTTGCAATGAGGATGAGAAGTGCAGAAGCACATTGGGGTTTGGTGGAGCCATCCCAGCCTTGAACTGCAGAGTTCAGCCACTGAGGAACTGCCAGGGCCCAGCAGCACTGTGGCAGACGAGGGCACCCTCACACTCACAGATGGCAGCTCTGCCCCCATGCTGGGCATGCTGGGCACACACCTGGGAACACAGCCTGGAGAGCTGCTCACAGACACCTGGCCACACCAAGGCTCCTCGGGGCAAAGGGCAGGCACAGCTCTAGGGCTAAAAGGCAGCTGACCCCCAGCTGCTGTCCCCACTGACCACCCCTCCACCCCCTGGCAGAGCAGAGTGACACTGAGCCCCCTGCCCTCGGCAGCTGCTGCCTCTCACACTCACCTCCCAGCAACGTCCATGCAGGGCCCTGAGGGCGACGATGTCCCAGGGGAGCTCGCAGCTGAGGCTGGATTCAGAGTGCTGAACTGGTGGAGGGTGAATTCCCTGTGATCCTGTGATCATCTGGAGCAGCAAAGCTTCGTTTTCAAGGGCATGCTCCAGACAGAGCTGCTGCGTTATTTCCTGATTTCACTTCTGCTGAGGGCTGCAGATGCAGCCCAGAGGTCCTAGTGCCTGCCACCGCCTGCAGTCAAATATTAATCAGAGATGACTCATTATTGACAGCTCCTCAGACAAATTCTACCCTTTGGGAGCAGCAGCACACAGCCCCCCTGGAGAGGGAGAGCAGCAACTCCTGCAGCCTGCAGCACCCTGCATCAATGATCCAGCCTGCAAGCAGACAGCCTGGGTGTCACACCTTGGGTGCCAGCATCAGAGCAGTGGGCACCCAGCCTCCAGGGAGTCAGGAGAGGATGTGGTGGCAGCAGGGATCTGAAGTCTAATCCCATCTTAGGAACATTTAGTGAGACCTGGACAGGCTGCAGAGCTGGGCAGAGGGGAACCTCCTGAGGTTCAACAAGTGTAGAGTCCTGCACCTGGGGAGGAACAACCCCTGCAGCAGTACAGGTAAGAGGTGACCTGCTGGGAAGCAGCTGCATGGAGAAGGGCCTTGGAGTGATGGTGGACAAGAAGTTATCCATGGGACAGCAATGTGCCCCTGTGACCAAGGCCAGTGGTCTCCTGGGGTGCATTAGTAAGAGTGTGGCCAGCAGGTCAAGGGAGATTCTCCCACTCTACTCTGCCCTGGTGAGACCAGATCTGGAGTCCTGGATTCACTTGTTGGCTTCCTAGTCAAGAGGGACAGGGAGATAATGAAGAGTGTCCAATGGAGGCTGTGAGGATGCTGAAGGGCCTGGAACATCTGTGTGGGGGGAAAGGCTGAGAGCCCTGGGGCTGCTTAGTCTGGAGAGGAGAAGGCTGAGAGGAGATCTGATCAATGTCTATAAATGTCTGTAGGGTCAGAGCCAAGAAGGGGCTGGGCTGGGCCAGGCTCTTGTCAGTGGTGTCCTGTGCCAGGACAAGGGGCAATGGACACAAACTGGAACCAGGAGGTTCTACCTCCACATGAAGAGAAACTTCTTTGGTGTGAGGGTGCTGGAGGCCTGGAGCAGGCTGCCCAGAGAGGTTGTGGAGTCTCCTTCTCTGAAGACCTTCAAGACCTACCTGGATGTGTTCCTGTGTCTTACCCTGGGTGACCCTGCTCTGGCAGGGGGGTTGGACTCAATCTTCAAAGGTCCTTTCCAACCCCAACCATTCTGTGAACTGACATCTGTGAGACTTAGGGGAGGTTGATCCAAGAGCATGGCTGTGCCTCACTGCTCCACTGGAGAGGAGAACCCCAAAGCATCACAGGCTGGGCAGCTGCAGGGACCTTTAAATGAGCAGCACTGTCCAAGGGCAGAGTTTTATCTGCATCCTCCAGCACCCCACAGCTGGAGGGGAGGGAAGAGTCTCCTCTGCAGCTCCTCATCCCAGCCAGGAAACTGGGGATCTGCTTTGCACTGATGTTTAGCATTTCCAATGTTCTGAGCCAAGTGGGGAAAAGAACAAAACATGGTTCCAGGCAAACAGCAGGCTTCATTCAGGGGCTTGGGCTGAGCTTTTCTGAGTGTGCTTTCTTTGTTGTGTTTTTAACAAAAAGGTGTTTAAGGCTTCAACCCTGCTGGAAATTCCTGGGCAAAGGCAGTGTGGAAGCAAATGATCCCAAACCAGGCAGGAGTTTCAGCTCCTGGCTGTATTTGTCCATCATCAGGAGGAACTTCTGCACAGTGAGGGTGGGGAGACACTGGAACAGGTTGTCCAGGGAGGTGGTTGAGGCTCCATCCCTGGAGACGTTTAAGGTTAGACTTGATGTGGCCCTGGGCAGCCTGCTCTAGTTGGAGCTGTCCCTGCTGCCTGCAGGGAGATTGGACAAGGTGACCTTTGAGGGCCCCTTCCAAGCCCAGCTGTGATTCTGTGATCAGTTGAACATTTCAGTATGAGGTATCCTAACCTGGCTTCCACCTCCTTCAGCACTCCTGGCAGTGTCTGATGAATTTCTAACGAGGGAAGCTTTTTGGAGGGACTGCACCATTTCATCCTCTTTTGATCTGACTAAGGTAAAAGACTAGAGATTGCACACAGCATTTCAACACTTCCCAATCCTTCTGATTTACCAGAAACAGCTGAGGTATAACAGAACTGTGTGGCAGAGGGAAGATCTGAGTCCAGGCTTTGGTGTGAGGTTATGGCAACACAAAATGCACAGAAGGGTGGCAGATTATTTCAACAGAACTTGCTTCATGCTCCCCCCCACCCCCCAAATTAAAATGGTTGCAGAAGTCACAGCTTCATTTGCCAATAAACAATGGTAAGTCCTGGTTTGCAGGGAGCTCTGCCAAACTGTTGTTCAAAATACTCCAAAAAACCTGGAAGGGATCTCAGAGATCATCTCCTTCAACCTCCCCACCATGGGCGGGGACACCACTCAGCTGAACTCAGCTGCTCAAGGCCTGAACGAATGCAAAAGGTGGTTTGAAACCTCTGTTTCAATGAAGAAGATGTGCTGATCTGTGCTGATCTGCTGTCTAAGCCCACAGAACACCACACACCCCAGCAAAACTGTTCAGCTCTGGTCTTCTCCACTGTAGCCCTCTCCCAGGTACTGCTGCAGCCACACAGCAGCCTGGCTGACACACATTTGCATCACAGAACGTTAGGGGTTGGAGGGGACCTCCAGCGAGGCCAGGGCAGCATCACCCACAGCAGGTCACACGGGAAACACATCCAGGTGGGTCTTGAAAGTCTCCAGAGGAGGAGACTCCACAACCTCTCTGGGCAGCCTGCCCCAGAGCTGTGGCACCCTCACAGGGAAAAAGTTTTCCCTTCTGTTCCCAGGGCACCTCCTCTGTTCCAGCTTGCCCCCACTGCTCCTTGGCCTGTCCTTGGCCATCCCTGAGCAGAGCCTGGCTCCAGCCCTGCAAATCTTTATCCCCAGCAATGAGAGTAGCCCCCAGGCTCCTCTGCTCCAAGCTCCAAGCCTCAGCTCCCTCAGCCTGGCCTCACAGAGAGACGTTCCACAGCCTGCAGCAGCTCTGTGGCTCTAGGATGGACTCTCTCAAGCAGTTCCCTGAGGTCCTTCTTGCTTGGTCAGTTCTGCCAAACCTACCAAGAAGGCACTGAGTAAGCAGCTGTCCCTGCACTACTTTGCACCTGTGCCTCCTCCCAAGCAGCAACCTCAGGAGTGCAAGAGCCACTGCTGCAAAAGGCAATGGGGGGTAAAGCCCAAAGCCATCTAACAGCATCAGGCCAGGAGCTACCTGCAGTTTGAGGGCAGAAAGCTAAAGTAATAAAGAAAATGTATGAAGAATACACTCAGGGCCTGAAAGTGAGGGCTCTGTGTTTGTCTGTCTGTTTGTCTATCTATCTGTTTATCTGTCTGTCTGCCTGTTTGTCTGCCTGTCTTTTAGGTTGTCTGTTTGTCTGTTAGTTTGTCTGTCTGTTTGCCTGCTTGTCTGTCTGTCTTTTTGTCTGTCTGTTAGTTTGTATCTTTGTTTCCTGGCTGCCAGCCTGGTTGGCTGTGGGAAGAATTTCTTCTAGAGCAAGGGAGTGGAAGGGGAAGCAGACACCACAGGCGGAAAGGCAGTGTTGCCACAAGCAGCTTCGCCCTTAGCCAAGGGTGCAACTTCCGCAGAGGTTACAGAGCAATTTTAAACAGTTTCAAGGAAAAGTTACTAAAAATGCCAAACATCAATCAGGACTCATTGTACTGAAAAATAGCAACCTCACGAGCAGCATTTTAAACAAGCAATACCAGTGCTACAAGCTCCTCCATTTTGCTACTTCTCTCTCCGCCCCTCCCCTCCCCATCTCTCCTCTCACCTTGCCTCGCTCCGCTCCTCTCCTCTCCTCTCCTCTCCTCTCCTCTCCTCTCCTCTCCTCTCCTCTCCTCTCCTCTCCTCTCCTCTCCCCACCCCATCTCTCCTCTCCCCACCCCATCTCTCCTCTCCCCACCCCATCTCTCCTCTCCCCACCCCATCTCTCCTCTCCCCTCCCCATCTCTCCTCCCCATCTCTCCTCCCCTCCCCTCCCCTCCCCTCCCCTCTCCTCGCACATTATGCCCAGATATTGAATCTTGTCCCAGCATGTGGACAAGTTCCTCCTCTTTCATGAGGGAAACAAAGGCCAAGGCATTAGCCAGGCCAGCACGGATCACTGCACGCCCCCAGTGCATGGGATGTTCATGCTAATACGAAGTGTGGGCACAATTCTAGCTTCACGCTTCCTATAGGTTGAAGCCAGTTGTTTACAAGAGTGCCCACTGGTCGAATCCAGCCTCGAGGAACCTATAAGTATTACCCCAGCTGGTAAACAAGTTGCCCCCTCTTTCACTTTGCTTTGCTCGAGAGGACAAAGCTCATGCCACAGCCTCTGCCATTGAGCTCATTGCTATTAAGTCTTTTCTCTCATACACACAAGCAAACTAGTAGCCTCTGCATGATGAGAAGCCCACATCCAGGCAGGCCCGTTGAGCCTTAGCCCTGAGAGTCTTCCCAGAGGAGGAACCTTCGCTGAGCCTGAGAAGCTCCAGCGTCGCATTGCCAGTCACACCGACCGGGAGAGCCCACCGTGCCTCCAGAGGACTGGACCCCCGAGGGTAAGATCTGCCCAGTTGCCGGGGAAAAGGACCTGGCCGAGTCCGGCAGTCCACACGTCTGCGTTAGCCTTAAGCAACAGACTGAGCCTGTGTGTCAGGTCGGAAAGCAGGCTCGCATGCCGGCATAGCCCTGCCATCGCGGGAGAGCAGTCGCTGCTTCTGCTGCTCCGTGCCCTGTAAACCTCAGGGAAATCCAGAGCACTGCTCCGAAGCCGGGACCGCTCTGAGAGGGTCCCGCTGCTCCTTTCAGCCAGGTAAAGGGGAAGCCTCCGCTCCACACAGCCGCGCTTCTTCCCCGGGGCCGTTCACATCAGCCCCGAAGTCTGTCGCACCAGGGCCGACCCCACTGGGTCCAGCCCCGCCTGCTGCCGTGCCAGATCGGATCCTCCGAGCCCGCCTATCGGGAACCATCGACCCGCCCTGCCGTGCGAACCGACACTGTGAGGGCTGACCCGGGACCAGCCCTACCAGCCCTTGCCGGGCCGACCTACCAGGACCGCTCCCTATAGCCTGGAGGGAACTTGCCGCGTCCTGCAAGGGAACCTGCTTACCAGCTAACCCTAGGTTCCATCTCCTCTCCGCTGCCGCGGAGAGAGGATTGCCACCCAGCGCCGCCGTCCAGACCAGCCTAGGAACCTGTCCAGCGGCAGTAGTCTGCCGGAGCCCAACCTCGCTACACACAAAGGACACAAAGGCTCTCCCACGTGCTCTCCACTCACTAACATTCAGTTCAAAGCATCCGCGGCTGGCAGTAACCTCTGACGTCTGTAGCTAGCAGCCGCCTGCGCCCCGTCGAGTCGCCACCTGGTGGCCAAGCGGCGGAACTGCACCCTGCGTTCTATAAATGCTTCTGTAAATATTGCACTTCAGTTCTAATTAGAATACTAAACCACTCATGGAGTGTATTTCACTATCGTGCACTAGAACATGTATATAAAATAGTGATTAATCATTTATTAATAATTTTTATAATAAAAATATTTATATAATTCATATTTAATATTTGTGATTTAATAACCTCTTCATCACACTCTCCCCCTCCTCTCCTCTCCCTCTCCTCTCCCTCTCCTCTCCCTCTCCTCTCCCTCTCCTCTCCCTCTCCTCTCCCTCTCCTCTCCCTCTCCTCTCCCTCTCCTCTCCCTCTCCTCTCCCTCTCCTCTCCCTCTCCTCTCCCTCTCCTCTCCCTCTCCTCTCCCTCTCCTCTCCCTCTCCTCTCCCTCTCCTCTCCCTCTCCTCTCCCTCTCCTCTCCCTCTCCTCTCCCTCTCCTCTCCCTCTCCTCTCCCTCTCCTCTCCCTCTCCTCTCCCTCTCCTCTCCCTCTCCTCTCCCTCTCCTCTCCCTCTCTATGCATGAACAAAATGTACTTTTGGGGCCTCTTCTTTGGTTTTAGTGGATTTTTTTTGGTGTGACTTTTCCTGCTGAACACCAACCCAAGAACTAAGCAAACAGAAGAGAAGAGCCCTGCAGCTGCACCCTGTACAGCTTCAGGGGCAATAAAAAGTGTGACAGAAGACTGAGGGCACACAGAATCCTCTAAGGACACCTGGAGTCTCACATGAAACATTCACTCACTTTGATGAATCCCTTGATTGACAATCAAGCAACACCACCACAGCTTCTGGTGTAACTAATGATAGAAATATCAGAATATGTAAAAGGCTGCCCACATGTCTCAGCAGTTTGGAAGTGTCCATGGCAGTAGGGATCTCACTGCCAGGAATAGTTACCAAAGTGCTCTCCTCAACTGGTGGGAGCTGCTCTGCTGCATGGGCTGGGACATCACCTCCCTCCCAACAGCTTAGTCTCCCAAAGCAGCCAATTTGCCTTTCTAATGTGGGTATGGCAGCCCAGGTTCATCTGACAATGAAGAGCAGAGAAGGCAAACACATCACAGAAATAAACCCATGGCAGCCAGCTTTCAAAAAGCCAAGCTCAGCAGGCAAAGAACTGAAAATGATGGTTAAAAAGTCTTTAAATAGCTCTGGAGTTTTGCTTTACCCTAAGTATGAAAATGTGACAAAGTGACTAAGCTTTAGGGTCTCTGGAATGAGAACACAGCTGTGGAGCCTTCCTTTGAAAGCTCTTCTACAAATAATGACTGCAGGCTCTCAGAAAAGCAACCTGGGCCACCTCTAAGTGCCTGAGGGCTTGAGACACATCTCTGACAGGTTCAGTTCTTACACAGCAGCAGACAGCTGGGTCTGTCCTTCCTGGAGAGTGTTGCTATCAATATTCACAGAGCAGAGGAGTCACAACATGGTTCTCAGCACTCTTCTGTAAGGAAACAATCAAGAGGCACAGAGCTGAGGAACAAGATTGCAGCACCAACTGCTGTGCAGAGGTTCCAGCGAGGCTGCTGAGTGCTGCTGAGATACCAACCTGCCAACAGCCTCCCTGACACCTGCAGGAATAGAGCTGCCAGAGCTCACAGCCTTGGGGCCTGACTCCTGCCTTTTCTACTGAAAATCCTGGTGCCTGTGGGGAGGAGGATCAGAGTCACAGGATCCCAGAATACATCCAGTTGGAAGAGACCTCCAACCTCATCCAGTCCAACCCTCAACCCAGCACTGCAGGGGCAGCACCAAACCATGTCCTCAAGCACCAAACCATGTCCTCAAGCACCAAACCATGTCCTCAAGCACCAAGGCCACAGCTGCTTGAACACCCCCAGGGATGGTGACTCCAGCACTGCCCTGGGCAGCCTGATCCAGTGTCTGAGAGCCCTTCCAGTGCAGAAATATTTCTTGAGATCCAGCCTGAGCCTCCCCTGGTGCAGCTTGGAATCATTTGCTCCAGTCCAGACCCTTGCTGCCAAGGAGCAGAGGCTGCCCCCTCCTCACTCCAACCTCCCTGCAGGGAGCTGTAGGAAGCAATGAGATCTCCCTCAGCCTCCTCTTCTCCAGTCAGGTGTTAGAAGTAAAAAGCAACCAAATGAGCTCTCCCTTTAACCAAACCTTGCTGCTTCTTTGGACATTTGCCTGTCCTTGGGGGTTTTTAGTGCTTTCAGATTAGTTTCTGGTGGCATTGCCACAGGCCTGTAAAACCCTTAGGAATAGATCAACTTCTGTGATATTTTTCATCATAGGAACAACCAAGAAAGAGATGATAATTTTTTCCCTCCCCACCAGAGCAGGCACACACCCTCCCCACCCAGCCCTGCAGCAAACAACCCTTTGACCTGCACTTGATCATAAGCAGAGCTTCCTAGGGATGAATGTCAAGTGAATGAAGAGCTCATTTCAGAGCGCAGACAACTGACTGCAGGCAGGATTTTGCAGCTGCCTGTAATCTTCTTAACTACAGCAATCAGACAAGAAATTTTCCCTCAGCCTCACAGAGAACAGCAGCAAATATCACCTCTGTCACTCAGACTCAGTTTCTGGGGGTCTCTGGGGACATCTCTTTGCACTGGCATTTTCCCACCGCTCACCTGCTCCAGTTTTATGGGGGTGTGAAGGAGGAGAACTTGTTCTCCCCACCTCCTCTCACATTGGATCTTGGTGGCAGGATTCTAGCACTGCTCCCTGAGCACTGAACACAGCCCCCCAGGCTGCACTTGGAGCCTGCAGTGCAACTGCTGTCTTTTCCTTCACCATTCCCATTTAGAATAAACCATTCAGAATAAACCAAACAGTCTCACAGTATAACTTAGGTTGGAAAGGACCTCGAGGATCATCGAGTCCAACCTATCAACACAGCCCCCATGACTAGACCACGGCACCAAGTGCCACGTCCAATCCCCTCTTGAACGCCTCCAGGGATGGGGACTCCACCACCTCCCTGGGCAGCACATCCCAATGACGAATGACTCGCTCGGTGAAGAACTTTCTCCTCACCTCGAGCCTAAACCTCCCCTGGCACAGCTTGAGACTGTGTCCTCTTGTTCTGGTGCTGATTGCCTGAGAGAAGAGACCAACCCCTTCCTGGCTACAACCTCCCTTCAGGTAGTTGTAGAGGGCAATGAGGTCTCCCCTGAGCCTCCTCTTCTCCAGGCTAAGCAACCCCAGCTCCCTCAGCCTCTCCTCACAGGGCTGTGCTCAAGGCCTCTCCCCAGCCTTGTTGCCCTTCTCTGGACACCTTCAAGTCTCTCAATGTCCTTCTTAAACTGAGGGGCCCAGAACTGGACACAGGACTCAAGGTGTGGCCTAACCAAAGCAGAGTACAGAGGCACAATGACTTCCCTGCTCCTGCTGGCCACACTCTTCCTGCTGCAGGCCAGGATGCCATTGGCCCTCTTGGCCCCCTGGGCACACTGCTGGCTCATATTCAGGCAGCTGTCAATCAGCACCCCCAGGTCCCTCTCTGTTTGGGAGCTCTCAGCCACTCTGACCCCAGCCTGTAGCTCTGCATGGGATTGCCGTAGCCAAAGTGCAGCACCTGGCACTTGGACTTGTTGAATGCCATCCTGTTGGCCTCTGCCCATCTGTCCAGTCTGTCAAGGTAACCAGGCTGGAAGAGACCTCCAAGATCATCGTGTCCAACCCATCAACCAATCCAACCCACCTAAACAACTAACCCATGGCACCAAGCACCCCATCAAGTCCCCATCTGAGTCACAAAAGATGTTGCTCAGGGTAACCACCCATGACAGCAACAACTCTCTGGCATTGAGGACTTTTTCACCAGGGTGTACTCTCCTATTCCTCAGGCCAATTTTGCCATCCCATGAGTAATGTCCCACATCTGTTTTAGAGGCTCACCATAACCTTACTGTACTCTTGAAGATGGGAAGGAAATGCCTTATCTCTTTCAGCTCCAGAAAGACACAACTGAAAACCCCATGTAGACCTTTAACTAGAACTGATATTCGCATTCAGCCCTCCAAGCTCATCCAGTCCAACCCTTGACCCAGCACTGAAGGGTCAGCACTAAGCCATGTCCCTAAGCACCAGGGCCACACACTGCTTGAACACCCCCAGAGATGGTGACTCCAGAGATGGTGACTCCAGCACCAGCCTGGGCAGCCTGATCCAATGTCTGAGAGCCCTTCCAGTGCAGAAATACTTCCTGAGATCATAGAATCACAGAATCATAGAATGGCCTGGGCCAGAAGGGACCTCCAAAGGTGATCCAGTCCACTCCCCCACCTGCTGTCAGCAGGGACATCCTCCACTAGATCAGGTTGCCCAGAGCCCTGTCTGGCCTCACCTTGAATATCTCCAGGGATGGAGCCTCAGACACCTCCCTGGGTAACCTGTTGCAGTGTTCACAGCAGCACAGGGCAGGAAAGGAGAATTTCATCCATTTGTTAGTGCTTGGGAGCTTTTCATACCTCACAGGTTTCAATGTGACTCCCAAGGGAGGATTTGGGGGGGGGGTTTGTTTGTTTGTTTAATCCGAGTGTATCAGGAAACTTTGCATTTCTTTTCAGAAGAAAAACAGAGCTGACATTGAAAGGGAAATGAATATGTTGCCCTATTTGATTGCAGACTGAGCAGAAGCCCTTAGAATGACAAAACCTCAGCAAGAAAGAAGCTGTTCAGAGGGCAGGAAACTGAGGAAACCGGAGCCCAGCCGGGTCCAGCCCCAGCTTCAATGTGAGCTCTGTGATGTCTCCTGCACAGCAGCAGGTGCTTGTGCAGCACATATCCGGGGAGCTGGCAGGAGCTGGGGTGGGTTTGCAGGGTTAAGAACACGACAGACCTTGCCTGTGCTCCAGGAGTGTGCACAGCAAAGGAAAGGATCCTTCAGAACCATTTCTGCAAGCAAAATTGTGGTAGAAATACAAACTGTGAGTCAGTTCGGTGCAGGGAGCCAGCTCTGGGGAGCACCAGGCATGAGCTGAGGCTGTGCATCCTCTGGACTGAGAAACCCAAGCAGTTACAAAGGTTACCTGTGGCATTTTTCTCTAAACTCACCTTTAAGGGACATTGCAGCTAACAGGAAATGACCTCCTCACTTCCAGGAAACCCAAGGAGCTAAAGAGAGCAGAGTCAAACCCCAGGTGTATTGCACAGAGCCAGAGATTCACAGAATGGCTTGGGTTGGAAGGGACCTTAAGGATCTTCCAGTTCCAACCTCCATGGTGCCCAGGGGCTCCAGGCCCTTCTCCAGCCTGGCTGCCCTGCTCTGGACAGGCTCCAGCCCCTCAGTGTCCTTCCTGCAGTGAGGGACCAGAGCTGAACACAGCACTTGAGGTGTGGCCTCCCCAGTGCTGAGCACAGGGGAATGGTCACCTCCTGTCCCTGCTGCCCACCCTGTTTCTGATCCAAGCCAGGATGCCATTGGCATCTCTGAGTGCTGCTGGTAGAGCTTTCTAGTGAGCTTCAGAGAAATGCTTCTAGACTGGAGCACCTTTGCAGCTTCCTTGGAGTGGCAGGCTGGGATCTCATGGTGAGGTGTTCCACATCCAAATGCCTCTACACAATCAAACCAAACAAATCTGACTATGTTTTTCCCTCTCCACTGCAAGCTTGTCTGTGTTGAATCTCCACCTCTCATACCAGCAGGAACACTGAATTTTGTATGTTCTAATGAGGTCTTGTACCTCAGCTACAGCAGGGTGCCAAAGATTCATGTTCCCCACCAGCCAGGGCTACCTACCTCATGGAGGAGTGTGTGGAACCCCCCCAGCTGTGAATTCCACTGAGAGAAACAGAGCTTGAAGGGGATTTTCCCCTCACCTGTGTGGCTTCCTCAGTTTGCTACCTGGATGATAATTTGCTTTTCATGGTGGGAGAGAGCTGTGTTGCTTCAAGCCATGTTTGCAGAGTGCTGGGGTGCCTTACAAGAGTACACTGAACAACCAAGAAGTTACCAACCTAAAGCTCCTACAGATGTGTCCAGAAGCAAGCATGTGAGGTGCCTGCAACTGCCTGGCCTCTGTGAACTGTCTGGTTTGGTGTTGACCCTGCAGTGCTGGCTTGAGGGTTGGACTGGGTGAGCTTGGAGGTCTCCCTGCTGTGATTTTGTGACTCTCTGAAATAGGATCTCAGATCACCTCAACTTGCAACAACTTCTTCAGTGGTTCAGGGTTCCTGACAGCCTCCATGTGGCTGTGGGCTGGAGTTCAAACACCTCGGAACTGCGAATGGCTGTGGGCCACCGGCTGGGGGCCACACAAGTCACAGAGCAGGGCTGTCCTCGGAGGTGCGAGAGGATCCCAAAGGAACTCATCCTGCCGCTTCTTTCTGTCGCCTACAGAGGGAGCCCAGACCAACCCAGGCGGGAGGAGAGACCAGCCCAGCAAAGCCAAGAAAGCCATGAAACGGTGCTGCAGCAGTTGTGTGAGGGCTGCCAAAAAGGTGCCACCCAGCAGTAGGCACAGGAAGCCATGCCATGGTGCTGCAGCAGCTGTGAGGGCTGCCACAAAGGTGCCACCCAGCAGTAGGCACAGGAAGCCATGCCATGGTGCTGCAGCAGCTGTGAGGGCTGCCACAAAGGTGCCACCCAGCAGTAGGCACAGGAAGCCATGCCATGGTGCTGCAGCAGTTGTGTGAGGGCTGCCACAAAGGTGCCACCCAGCAGTAGGCACAGGAAGCCATGCCATGGTGCTGCAGCAGTTGTGTGAGGGCTGCCACAAAGGTGCCACCCAGCAGTAGGCACATCCAGTGCTACCCAGCACGGTCTCTGCTGCCTGTACACAAAAGCTGAGGGATGAGGCAGCACAGAGTGCCCCCTCGAAACACACTCTGCTTCCACTGGCAGCCCTAAGAATATCCCAAGCCTGACAGAAGTTGGCCTTTGATAACTCTCACAACCTCTCTCAAATACTTAGCCTCCTATTTTCCACAGCATCCTTGAGGAAGCCTCCCTCAGACCTGGTGCCTATTGCAAGCATCATCACCTCCTTCAGCTTGCCTTGCAGCTTGCTCTTCACAGCTCCACCTGCAGAACTGGGTTCATGCAGCGCTGGAAGAGGCTGTGAACAGTCAGGTCCTGTCCAGCTGCTTCAGCTCTCTTAGGTTCTGTAAACATCTGCTTTGCATGGTCTCTCTGAGGCTGCAGGGTCCCAGCACACTGGGGAGTGCAGAAAGGCTTAGTAATTGGGGGGTGGGGGGTGGAAGGGGACATTCAGGACTGGGATTTTGGCCTGGTTTGGTGGAGGCTGGGAAAAAGCTTTGTCCTAAGGAGGTTTTGGAGAGCTATGGCCTATGACTTTGTATTTGATATGCTTTGCACTGTAGTTTGTAGTTATTAATAGCACTTCTATTTAAACTTCCCATAATATTCTGTATCTCTATCCAATCCTGTGTGCAGCTTTTTCTTTAACTGCTTTGAGAAGAGTTTGAGAGCTCTGTCTCACTCCTAAAACCAAGAACACTGCTGAATCTCTTCATCCTTGATACCAAAGCAGAAGCAGTCCTATCAAAATAAACAACCAAAGTGTACCCAGAGCTCCACTGGCTGCTGAAGTGTTCTCAGCACATAGATGAAAAACAAAACAAAGCAAAGCAACACCCATGCAGCTTTCTAGTTCAAAGCCACAAGCCTGAACAAAAGATCTGGCTGCTTGAACTCAGAAAGCATCAGCAGAGTGTTTCTGCAGCGAACCACACGAGATGGAAAGACAATGACTCACATCCTTATCTCTACAGCATGAGAACAGAATACTCTGCAGAGACAGAAGTCCCTAGGAAATGCTGCTAGCAGCTGCACTTTGCTCTCTGGCAGCACCCTCAGCAAGCAAAGAACAATAAAATGATTCTGACAACCTGCTGCAGAGATGATGTGGTTTTAGCCTGACTGTGCTCTACACACTCACTTCACAGTGACAAAAGTCAGCCTAAAGCCTCAGCACTGGACATGATGCAGAGTCAGAGAACAAAATGCCAGCACAACAAGTTCTGACGGCCAGAGAGCGGTGACCTCCTGTGCCACAGCTGATTCTGCTGACAAACCACAGTGGGTAGTTCAATACATTCCCAAAGTGACACTTCCACTGTGAGCAGCAAATGCCTGCAAAATCTTCCTCAGTTGATCTTTTGGCAAAGCAGGAAATTCCTAATTTAATGTACCTGGGGCCCTCACTGTCCACAAGCCACAGCTCTTCTGTCCTGCTGCAGTCTGAGCCTGACAGAGGTGGACAGGTCTGTTTGATGTGCTTCATCTGGTACACAGCCACAGGTGACTGGAACCACTCTCTCCTAAAATGATTGAAAATGCACACTCTAAAATCAGCACAGCTGATGACAGCTCAGAACCATAACTCTGTGTGCACAGCTGCCACAGAGCCACTGCCTGTGACCAGTGATGCTGCTGAGGTGTGTTCTGCCAGGAGCCCTGCAGAATTCCTTGCCACAGCCTAGACCAAAAGCTGGGACTTGTTAGCTGTGGTACACTGCCTGCTGCTGACACAGCTGCCCAAGCAACACTCAGCAGCAAAATTTAAGTTCCCCTTAAATTTTCCACTTATTCCTCACAATAAGTTCCACTTATTGTGGGGCAGAAAAAAAAAAAGCTCCAGACCTGAGGGTTACTTTTCATTACCCCATCACCCCAAATCCACATTTGGAAGCCTAAATGAACCCTGTAGGCTTGAAGAAAACTGGAGGTAGTGCTGACCAAGTCTTCTCAAGTAAAGATTAGACACAAACATCATAAAGCTGCCTTGACTGTGCAATTAACATCAGCCAATACCAGCAACACAGGGTGACAGCTGAAACCTTCACCGTGCCCCTTCCTGACAGGCTGGTGCTAGGACAGGCTGGGCAATAAGCTCCTGCTGCTGACAGCCAGAACCACAGCCCTGCCCCAGCTGCACCCAGCCTGCTGCAGAGCTGATGGCTCAGCTGTGCTGTGCAATGGGCTGAGCTGGACCGGCTGCTGAACTCCGATCCACGCTGCCGTCCTGCCAGCTGCAAAGCCAAAGCGCTGCCTGGAGCATCGTGGGGCTTGATGCTCGGATTGCCACAGTTTGCTCTCACTTGCAGGGGTAGAAGGAGCCACTGCATTTCCCAGGGGTGGAAGCACAGCCCCAGCCCTACACTTTGGATTTGTGCTGGACTGATCCAAGCTGTGCTGGAACAGGGTGGAGCTCCAGAGAACCTGCAGTGAGCAAGTGCTCTGTGCACTGCAAAGCGACCTCATGCTGGGTTAGGATGGACACCGACTGAGGTTTGTTGTGTGCGATGGGAACTGCTGCTGGGCTTGACGCAGGTGGAATAGAATGAGGGGTGACGAAATATCCTGGGTTGAGCTGAATCTGCGGCTGCTATCCAATCCCACGCTGCTGTCCTGCCAGCTTCAAAGCAAAGTGCTGGCTGGAGCTAAGCATCATGGGGCTTGAAGTTCAGATTGCCACCTGAGAGGCTTCCTGTCCCAGCTGCTGGGTTTGGTTTCCAGTTTGGGCTGCTGGTCTTTTCCCTTGGCTGCAGGTTGGGGGAGTGGGAGGAGGTCGCTGTTTTCTGCTGCTGTTTCTGCATCCTGCTGCACTCTTCTGCAAGCAGGCTGAGGGAACTGTGGAGCATTCCCAGTGAAACTCTTTCTCTCAACTCTTTCTCTCAGTCCAGACTTTTTTTGTGTGTGTGTTAGTTTCCCTCCTGTCTGTGTGGGACAGAGGAGGGTTTGTGTGGTCCATGTCTAGCCAGGACACCTGGAGGAGATCCCCAGGTGGGAGTTTGCTCATTCCAGTGATGGGCCAGGATTAAAATGCATGAGAAAAAGAAACAAGTGAGGCAAAGTCTGACCTAACAGCCCTTGCTTCCATGGGTAGAGTTTACTGACACATCATGGACAGCACCCTGCAGGCCAATCAGCTTATGAAGACTGACTAATGCAGTTCAAGTCCATGATGTAAAATGAAGATCATGACTGATCAGAGCTGGGACTAAGAAAAAGTCACACAAACAAGCCAGGAAATGCCACTCAATAAGCAAACAGCTGTTGACTGTCTGGAAATGAAGGATTAGCGGTCCCTTAAATCGCTATAGGGCTGCTGCCCAGTGGGACAAGCCCAGCACTGTGCTCTTACTTAGCAGGCTGTAAGGTAACAATTATCACTGAAATTCTGAAGGTATTATTTCAATCACCACAAAAAGCTGCTCTGTTCTCCACATGGACAAACCAGCAGTGGCTCAGGCCCTGTGAGTTACCTGAAGGAGAATGCAGGCCCTCCATTCCTACCTTGCAAGTTGTATTGCAGATTTAAAAAGCAAATCAATTATCTTTCCCTCTGTCCTTAGGCCATTAGCTCACAACCCTATTTGTGTATTCAAGTTTTAGTTTGCTGTTAGATTTAACTGAAATCAAGGGCCATATCATGTAGAGAAGCAGTCTGCTTGCACCAAGGAGATCCAAAACTGAAGGGAGAAAAATATGAAGGCTCCTCAGTTGTCCCAGCAAACAGAACAGGATCCAGAGCTGTTCAACTGCATGGGAAAAACTGAGCTAAGAATGTGCTCTAAAAGCCTTTAGCAGATCACACACTCACAGAATCCCAGAATGTTAGGGGCTAGAAGGGAACTCCAGAGATCATCCAGTCCAACTCCCCTGCCAGAGCAGGGTCACCCCAGGCAGGTCACACAGGAACACGTCCAGGTGGGTCTGGAATGTATCCAGAAAGGAAGATGCCACAACCTCCCTGAGCAGCCTGCTCCAGGGCTCTAGCATCCTCACAGCAACTAAGTTTTCCCTTCTGTTCAGGTGGAACCTCCTGAGCTCCAGCTTGTACCTGTTGTTCCTTGTCCTATCACAGGACACCACTGAAAAGAGCCTGGAACCTTCATCTTGCCACCCACCCCTCAGATATTTATACACATTGATCAAATCCCCTCTCATCCTTCTCTCCAGGCTAAACAGCCCCAGGGCTCTCAGTCTTTCTACATAGCAGAGATGATCCAGTCCCTTCATCATCCTCATAGCCTCTACTGGACTCTCCAATAGATCCCTGCCCCTCTAGAACTGAGGATCCCAGAACTAGACACAGTATTGCAGGTGTGATCTCACCAGGGCAGAGCAGAGGGGGAGGAGAACCTCCTGAGGCCTTCTGGCCACACTTTCACTGCACCCCAGGATGCTGTTGGCCCTCTTGGCCACAAGGCCACACTGCTCACCAGGGAAGGTAGGAAAGCATCAGAGCCCTCCTGTTGCTTCAACTCTGCTGCCTGTGCATGCTCCACTCTGCAGCCACACTGCACCTCAAGAGCCAAGCAACAGAGGTTTTCTTCTGCAAAAGTCAACAACTGCCAAGGAGTTCCTAACAGTTCATAATGCCACTGGTTTCCACACTCAGGGGCTTAGCTGGGCAGGTGAAGATACATTAACAGAGCTGCCAGGAACTACTGAAATGAAAGGTCACTGGCAACACTTTGCATTTAAACCAAAACAGGCTAAAATTCAGTACCAGCCTTACTGTAATAATTGCAGCCATTGGTTTCCATCCAGTGAGAAGAGTCCTGAAGAGAGAAACAAGAACCACCATGCCTTGGAAAGAAACTTCAAAGAGATACTGAACAATTTGTACACTTAGAACTTTACAAACTCAAAAGCATTGTGCCATGAGGCTTAAAACCCTAAGAGCTTACCAGCCTCCAGGGAAAGGCTTTTGTCACTGAGGAAAACTGGGCCTGGAGCATGGCCTTGACTTCAGTGTATTGTCAGGTTCAGCTCTTCTGGACAGGGGGGGAATGGTTTGAAGCTGATGGAGAGCTTATTTGTAACTTGTGCACAGCAGGTGAGCCCAGGGCAGCCTGATCTAGTTGGAGATGTCCCTGCTCACTGCAGGGTGCTTGGACAAGATGGCATGTGAAGGTCCCTTCCAGCCTGATGCAGTCAGTGAGTTAGGCAGCGTACAGGGCTCCTGCAGCTCTTCCTGATCATGCTGCAAAGGGCAGGCTGCTGTTGTCCTCATTCTGCTCAATCTTTCCCTCTGCTCTGATGAGACCTCACCTCAAATAACTGCCTCCAGTTCTGGTGTCCCCAGCATAAGAAGGACATAGAACTGCTGGAATAAGTCTAGAGGAGGCCACAAAGATGATCCAAGGGCTGGAGCAGCTCTGCCATGAGCACAGGCTGATGCAGCTGGAGGTGTACAGCCTGGAGAAGAGAAGCCTCTGGGAGCACCTCACAGCTGCCTTCCAATACGTGAAGGGATACTGCAGGAAGGCCGCAGAGAAACGCTTCCTGAGGGTGTCTAGAGACAGGGCAAGGGGGAATGATTTGTAGCTGAGGCAGAGCAGGGCTAGGCTGGAGCTAAGGAAGAATTTCTTCAGTGTGAGACTCTGGAACAGGCTGCCCAGGGAGGCTTTGGCTGCCTCCTCCCCGGGACAGCGCAACACAGCCAGGCTGCGGCACGGGCAGCAGGCTGCCACCCGCGCTGACCGCCGCCATCTCAGCATCGCCGCGGCCACTGGGACCAGCAGCGGCGGGCTCCGCTCTGTGGGCGGGACCAGGCCAGCTCCGCCCCGGCCCCGCCGGTTCCCGCCCTGCAGCTCGGGGCCGCCGCTCGCCGCCATTTTAGGCGAGCCCCAGGGAGGGCGCGCAGCAGCTTGGGTTGCAGCCCCCGGGAGGCAGAAAACGGTGCTGTGAAAGTAATTTGGTTTAATAACCACGGGAACAACCTAAACCCAGGGAAGTTCATTAATTAATGGAGCTGCCGTCCGGAGCCTCGCCAGCGAGCCGGCAGCCTGGCGCTGCCCGGGAGGGAGGGGGGCGGGGCCGTGGGGGGCGTGGCTTGCTGCTGCTGCTCCTCCTCCTCGCAGCCTTAGGCAGGAGCGCACCCCGCTCAGGACCCTTGAAGCCATCCTGCGCATGCGCAGCAGCTGTGCTGTGGCAGGCTCTGCCGCGATCTCCCTCCTTTTGAAACCTCGAGTTTCAGGCTGATGTTTATTCATGGCCGGTTATAACCGTCCGTCCTTCTGGCACCCGTGCCAGAAACTCGCTGTTTATTTTCCTGCCACCTGAGAGCCACGGTGACAAACGGCTGCCCGCCTCGCTCTGCTCGCAGGGAACCTTCGTGTTTCAGCCCACGGGTGGAAGAGCACAACTGCAAGATACCTGTGAAGAGCCTGCATCACTGCACTGGATAAAGAACTGGCTGATGGCCAGGCCCGAGGAGCGGTGGGGAATGGAGTTAAGTCTGGCTGGCACCCAGTCACCAGTGGTGTCCCCCAGGGCTCAGCCCTGGGGCCTGTCCTCTTCAATGTCTTTATCTGGCTGAAGGCATTGAGTGCACCTTCCAGGATGTTTGCAGATGGCACCAAGCTGGGTGGCTGTGTTCATCTGCTAGAGGGTAGGGAGGTTTTGCAGTGGGACCTGGACAGGTGACACCCAAGGCCAAGGTGTGCAGATCAATAAGGCCAAGGGCCAGGTCCTGCACCTGGGTCACAACAATGCCATGGTGACCTACAGACCTGGGGATGTGTGGTTGGAAAGCTGCAGCTTGGAGGGGGACCTGGGGGTGTTTGCAGTCACTGAACATGAGCCAACAGTGCCCAGGTGGCCAAGAAAGCCAATGGCATCCTGGCTTGGATCAGAAACAGGGTGGGCAGCAGGGACAGGAGGTGACCATTCCCCTGTGCTCAGCACTGGGGAGGCCACACCTCGAGTGCTGTGTTCAGCTCTGGTCCCTACTGCAGGAAGGATGTTGAGGGGCTGGAACCTCTCCAGAGCAGGGCAGCCAGGCTAAAAAAGGGCCTGAAGCCCCTGGGCTGAGAGGAGGGGCTGAGGGAGCTGGGGGTGTTCAGGTGGAGGAGGCTGAGAGAGACCTCATTGCTCTCTACAGCTCCCTGAAGGGAAGTTCAAGTGAGGTGAGGGCAGCCTCTTCTCCTTGGCAAGAGACAGGACCAGAGGAAATGGTTCCAAGCTGCAGCAGGGGAGGTTCAAGCTGGATGCTAGGAAATACTTCTGCACTGAAAGGGTTGGAACAGGCTGCCCAGGGCAGTGCTGGAGTCACTATCCCTGGGGGTGTTCAAGCACCGTGTGGACTGGGGACATGGTTTGGTGGTGACCCTGCAGTGCTGGGTTGGGGTTGGACTGGTTGGTCTTGGAAGTCTCCCAGCTGTATGTTTTCTGTGATTGTAAGACACCAGGAGACAGCTTCCTCCTTCTTAGGTTTCACATTCTCGTGATACCTTCAGACTGCTGTGTTTCATATTGAACTGCAGCAGACAATTAATATATTTCATCATCACTTTAAAGCTGACATACAGTTTAATAGGAGAATACCTCCTGGTAGCCAGCACAGTTTAAAACAACAAAGTGCTTACAGTGATAAATTAAATGATCAGGTTGCAAATGGACATCGAAGAGCTCTGTGTTGTCTTATTCCCATGGCCTCAGCTTTTGGAGACTTGAGGTCCATCTTGGGCTCAAGAATGACATTGCTTTTGTATGAGACAGGGAAATGTATAAAAGCGGCTGTAACAAAAATCTGCCACCGATGGAAATGACAAAATTGTGACATTGTGGCTGGCATTCGTAGCAGCACAAGCAAATAACAGATGCACAAACATCTTTAATGTTTTATGAGGACTTGAAGGATGTTTCCAGACCTGTCAGGCTTGGAGTTTACATGTGAGGATTTCCCATCTGGCACTGAAAGCTGTCATAAAGGGGAAAAATAAAAGCAAATGGCAATGTTTTAAACATTAACCTCCTCAGTGGACTCTTCATGTCACCGTGCTGACCATTGCATTTTCTTTGATGCTGTGCCCTTCAGACAGTGGTAGAGGCTGGGCTGTTCCTGGGCATGACGTGTAGAAGATCAGAAGCCTCTACGTAATGGTTCAGTGTAACACTTGAAGGGGGTTCTGAAACCAGTTTCTGGGCAGATAAACCACACACCTTCAGTGCAACAGTGCTGGGAATTTACAGTTCAAGGTATTGCCAGAAGCCACATCCAGACAGGTAAAAATATTTGCATTTTCACTGTGCAAATTTCCATTTGTCCAGTGCAGTTGTTGCTGGGTGCAGAGTTCTTCAGCACAGGTGTGCAGGAAAAGGGCAAAGATGCAGCCTTGTGAGCATGGTTCTGCTGCTGTGTTGCCATTTCCTGCCTGCCCGGTGAGATCTCACTGCTCTTGCAGTCCAGAGAAAGGTGCATTAATTGGATTCTGAGTTCTGTTACTCGTAATTTGAGGTGTCTGTGAATGAAAAATGACATCACACATCTGAATGCAGAAGTGTTCTGAATTTTGAGTGCCTTCACAGGTACACAGCACGTACAGACTTGTAAGCTTACAAGTATGTCACACACTAAAGGCACTGCTCTGTACCACAGGAGTAACTGCAGAACAACAGTGTGTTAGGGACAGAAAGATGTTTGCTGCAGAACAGTGGAATTTTACATCCACAGACGACTCCTGTGCAGTGGGAATAGGCTCAGGTATAAAGGGATGCCCTTGCCTAGCAGGGAATTGCTGCTACTGGGCAGATGGAAAACCCCTGAGCAGCAAGCCCAGTAATCGCTGCAGGATTTCTCTTCTCCGAGCATAGAAAAGCACTGACGACGGCTGCTTCTCCCGCACTTCACCACTTGCAGCTCATGTACACAGGAACTATTCAATCTCTTGACGCGTGCATTCCTTTGTATCACTGCTCAGAGAGGCTCCCCGATTCACCCGAGTTCCAGCCGGCACTTAACGCCCATGGAATGTGAAGGCTCCAGCTAACGGGGAAGTGCTGACCACAAACACCCCAGAGCCTGGGGCTGTCCTGCTACACCTCCTGCTCAAGCCTGAACTTTAGCTACAGGGGAAAACTTGCGTTTCCCCTCCTGCGACAGCAGCGAGAAAGGCCTCGCGCATAGGCGAGATCCAGGCTTGCCTCCTGGCTCCTTCCCACGACTCCAGCAGGCCAGGCGGAGAGGCCGAGGCTGGCTGGGCACCGGCTCCTGGCCTTTTCTGAAGCTCGGAGACATCCGTGGGGATGGCTCGGGTCACGCGGCCTGCCGCGGTCCTTGCCTGTGCCCTCCGCCAGCCGCGGCTAAGACCCCCCCCCGCTCGCGCACGGCCCCGGCCTCGCTGTCGGGCGGCAGCCAGCTCGCAGCCCGCGGCCACGCAGGGCCCGGCTCCCCGAGCCGCACGCGCAGCGCCCCTCCCCCCGGCGCGCCGCCAGAGGCCGCCCCCGGCCGGCGCTTGACGGACAGGCCGCCGAGCCAATGTGGCGCAGGGCACGTGTGCGCGGCAGCCAACGGAGCTCGGCGGGCGGGGTGGAGGCGTGGACGGTGGCGCTGCGAGCGGCTTGTTGTGCGCGCTGCGGAGCCGTTAGTCTCCCGCTGCACGGGCCCTGCCGAGCCGGCCGCAGGTGAGCCTAGGCTGCCGCGGGCTCTCGGTCGCTCTCCGCGCAGCCTCTCCTGCCTCCCGAGCGGGCTGGAGTTGGGGGGAGCGGGGTGGCGAGGGCCGCGCCAGCGAGGCCGAGGCCTGGGCCTGCTGGGGAAGAGCCGGGGCCTGCGGGGGGAGGGGCCAGCCGAGGGGGAGCGCGGGCCTGGGGCGGCCGGGCGGTGAGCAGGGGCCGCGGCCTATGGGCTGGTCTGAGGCCTGCGGGCCCGGGAGAGCCTGGGAGAGGTGGATGGGCATGGGCGGTGGAGGAGGGGCCCGAGGCCTTCGCAGCTGTAGGCGAGCAGGCCGTGGGTCTCGCTGCCCGGGGCCGCCGCGGAGGGGGCCGGCGCAGGGGGGCGGATGCACTGCCCGGGCCGGTGTCTCATTTTGCAGCCGTCCTGCTTCTGATTAATGCTGTTGTCTTTCGTATTTATTTTACCAACGTCCTGAGAGGTGTAGTTTTTGAATCCCTCACCTTCGTTAGGACCGGTGCGTCTTTATTATTTGCAGTATTTGTGGGTGGGCTTACTAACGTGGTCGATACGTGTTCATAACCATGCTCGTTTGTGCCTGGCTGGAACTGGGTTCGCTAATGTTGTGCTAAGTGCTTTTGGCCGGAAGAAATCAGGGCTAAAGCAGCAACACACTATTGTTAGTACTTGTGGGAGGCTTTTCAAAGTAAAGCGCTTACCGTTTTTTGGTGATTGGAGGAGGCAAGAACACGTTAAAAGGTTATTGGGTGGGAGTTTAGGTGCAAGGAATGTGGGTAGACGTGGCCCGGAGAAAGGGCTCCGGTGCGGTGGTTGTCTGGAGTAGTATTTCTGTTGGGCAGAGGCTTGTATCCGAGACTTTCTGAGAAGGGAAGTGTGTTTGATTGCGTGAAGGACTTGTGCTAGGATTCTGTGATTCGCTTCATGAAGCCTTTCTGGAAAATACAAGGGGAAGACTATGGATCCTTTGACATCAAATTTTAATAGGTGAATGTTTGATTTTTTTTTTTTCATTATTTCTATATTTTTGCCTTTTTTTCCTTCTGTGCCCTGATTGTAGATGGAGACTGCTCACATTGCTCAGCTCTTACCTCTTTTCCAGCCTGCTGTTCCCCAATAATCATGGTTTAGGCATTTTTCTTTCTAGATCTGTGTGAACAGAATTCTCTGACTTCTGTATCTCTTTAAAACTCGGGCAGTGCTTACCTTCTGCAGGCTTTGTCAAACCCACCTGATCGATAGGATTTCTTGGGTTTCTGCTGCCTCTTGGGCTGTGTCTGTGTTGTAGGGCAGAGAATAAAGTCTAGATTTCTCTGCAGCATGATGTGTTGCTCTGTGACTGCCCTAGTTTTGTTCTGGAGCAGCGTAACTGTATTTGTATAATGATGCAAATGAGTCTGTGGTGTCACGACTCAGTGTGCAGCAGGCCTGAGTTGTGTGACTATGGACCTGTGCTTGCAGGAGGCTCTCCCCTTGGCCTCACTGAGCAGGAACACCTGCTGGGAGAGTTTTATGTTGTATAGTAAGCTTATAACCGTAGTTATTTACGTGTGATGTGTGTGTGGCTCTGCAGGGCCGGATAAAGGTTGGTTTACTGCTTGGCCGTGTGAGTTGTCTTGCAGGGTACCAGGCTTGCAGGCCCAACAGTTGCAGTAAGCACAGGCTAGGTGGGAATGTGAATAGTGTGGCTAGTAGCGTTCTGAAGTTAATGGTGGCGCCAGTGCCTGCTGCTGCTGCCATCGGCTTCACCAGGAAATGTGCTCTCTGCTCCCAGGGAAAGTACTCTGTTTTCTGTTCACTGATTCTTGCATGTTCTGTCATTTTCTTCCTGGAAAAAAGCCCTCCTCGTCTTGAGGTGTGACAGAAGTGTCCTTTTACCTTCAGGATTTATTTTGTTTAAGCTGTGGTACAGCCTGCTTGCTTTCCTGAAGCTTTGGTCTCTGTCTTGTTTCTTCCTTGTTTGTTCCTAGCCCTCCCCGAGCTGATTGCAGTGAAACCTTGTCAGATGTTGCCCTGACTACAAGCCTTGTGGAGATGGTAGAGTTTTTGTAACAGAAAACTCAGGCTTGCCTGATTTGCAGATGTCAAAAAGGTGTTTCAAGAAGCAGTGCTTTTTGCACTTCCAAGTACTTTAGGAAAAGCCTGGAAGGCAGATGCAGGAGATTCCTGCCAATTCAAGCATTTAGGAAGAGTGACTTAGTTGAGCAAAGGAGAGGTGTTAGATTTCACCTTGTTCTGGAAATTGATCAGGCACTGCTCTTCCAGCTGCCGGCCTCAATGAGCCCTGGGGTTACACAGCCTTGTTGTGTTGGTGATGGATGCAGAAAGAGATTCTAAGCTTGGTTTGTTTTTTCCTCTGGGGGGAGAGAAAGGGTAGAAATGAGCTCAATGGAGAAGGCAGAGGTGTTCTGCATGCACCTGAGTTTGCTGTTCCTTTCGGGGGGGTTAAATATTAGTGGCAGTGGCACAGTAAGTATGAAGTGCTCCTGGTGATCACTGCTTCTATGGCCTGGTTTTAAGAGTGCAGTAGCAAGTTGTGAGGTCTTGTCAAGCTCTCAGAGCTGGATTTCCAGCTGCTGGTTTTGTACTGGTGAATGAGTTGGATGCTGTCTCCTCCTTTTAACTTCACTTGCCTTCCTGTCCTGTGCAAGTACCAGCTGCCAGTCACAGGCAGGATTGATGTTTGGTGCAGGTGGTGTCAGAATGCCTGGAATCTACAGTTCTGAGTCCAGTTCTCATCTACTGCAATTGCCTGGAGCATAGGAAAGGAATTGTTCTGTCACAGCACAGCTCTTTGTATCCAAGTGATGGTTTGTAGGTGACACATTTTCCAGAGGCAATAGCTGAACAGTTCTGATGCTGTAAAGGACAAGGCAGATAATAACTTTTTAATGTCTGCTTATCCCTGAACCTGTCCATTTAAAACACCACTGCAGAAGGTGAAATAGCCTCAGCTGCAGACAGTTGTTCAGCTTGCTCTGCTTAGAACTCCTTGTGTTAACTATCAGCATCCTGGACCCAGGAAGGAGGAAGGTGCTGCTGTGAAGCTCTGAGCAGAGCTCTCTGTCAGGGCTGACTGTTGGCCTTGTAAGATGGGAGATCTCAGATCTAGCTGCAGATCTTTACTATCTTAGCTGCATGGTTTCCAGTTGCCAGAGGCCCTGGTCCTCCCCTTGGTGTTAAGGCAGCAGAATTATGGCCAGCCTGTGTCTGTTTTTTTTGACAGCATCCTAATTATGATTAATTTTGTTCTTTTGAATTTGGTGGAGTTCATCAGACTGATAGTAAAATGAGGTCATTCCTCTGAAGAATGCAGCTTAGTTTTTGACCTCAAATCCTTCTGGCTCTTGATGACAATATCAGCACTGAGAGAAACCTTTACCTTGGTGAGGCCAATATATGGGCACGAAGAAAACCAACTACAAAGCACCTAAAAGCTTTCTGGGCAGAATTGTCAAACTGTAAAATGACTTTAAGGTAGTAAAATTCTGGCAGGTGGGATTTGTTAGGCTGGCAGTGCTTTGAAATCTTAAGTTTATGCCCAATGGGATTAAAAAAACCCAAAACAATAAGGAAGCTTAGTCTGCTGTACCAGAAGTCCTTGATGGGGCAAGAAAGTTTGTTGCAAAGCAGTGGTAGATTTTAGCAATGGCCACATCTGATGCAGAAAATTTTGTTGGAAGGACTGACAAAAATGTTGGAATCTTAAACTTAGGTGAGCTAAGGAGAAAGGAGAGTGGCTTCATGCTGGGCTCATGAGGTGGGAGAGGGATCAATGCAAAGGTGAAATCTATTAGCTTTGAAGATGTGACAGAGTAGGTCAGCAGCAAGAATCTGATTCACAACCAGAGCTTGCATGTCATTGAGGAAGGACCCAGATCTGTTGGAGTGAATCCAGGGGAGGCCACAAAGGTGATCCAAGGGCTGGAGCACCTCTGCTATGAGGATAGACTGAGGGAGCTGGGGGTGTTAGGCTTAGCTAGAGAAATGACTTCAGGGGGACCTCAGAGTTCTTCAGTAGCAGGGTAGTGAGACTCTGGAACAGGCTGCCCAGGGAGGCTTTGGCTGCCTCCTCTCTGAGGGTGTTCAAGGCCAGGCTGAATGAGGCCTGGAGCAGCTGAGTCTAGTTGAGAGGTGTCCCTGCCCATGGTGGGGAGGTGGGGGAGATGATCTTTGAGGTCCTTTCCAACCTGAGTCATTCTATGAGATCCCTCTACATGGGAGAGGACCAACCTTACTAACTCCTATGGGACAAGAAAAGGACTAACAGTACAGTCAGTGGGGAGGGGTCTCTGATGCCTCACTCTTTGCCTTTATGTTTTCATTTGTACCTCAGCATTGTGCCTATTGCAGTGAAATGTGATATCTGGGCTCATTAAACACAATAGCTGCTAATTGGCCTAGGCAAGCCTAACAAGCCAGAAGAGGTGAGATCAAGATTCTTCCTTTGTGGTCATGAGCTTGCTTTATGGAAACAGCATCAAGCATCTCTCCAACACGGGCGTGCCTCTTCATATCTAAATTGCTTTTATTCAGAAGGAAAACTCAGGCATTGTCCCCTGTCTCTGCAAGCCTACATGGAAATCATCTGCTGAAAGGCTTCAGCATGGAGCTCAGCTCTGAGTGGAGATTTTAAAGTGCCTGAGCTGCAGTGAGCATGCACACACTGGGATAACCTTTTATGTTAAAGGTGGTGGGGTTTCCCCTCGTGCTGTATGTTATGGTTACAGAATCACAGAATGCATCAGGTGGGAAGAGCCCCCCAAAGGTCACCTTGTCCAACGCCTCTGCAGGCAGCAGGGAGGCCTCTCCAGCTGTACCAGGCAGCCCAGGGCCACATCAAACCTGATCTTGAATGTCTCCAGGGACAGAGCTTCCACCACACTCCTGGGCAACCTGTTCCAGTGTCTCACCAGCCTCACTGTGCAGAACTTCCTCCTGATGTCCAGCCTTGGCCCCTCAGGCTATCCCCTCAGGCCCTTCTGAGCAGTTCCTCCCCAGCCTGCTGGAGGTCCCCTTCAGATGCTGAAATGCATCACTGTGGTCTCCTTGGAGCCTTCTCCAGTGTTGTGGGTTGAATTTCCCATAGATTGGAGACTTACTCCCTTCCCCTTTCCCAGAGTAAATTTACCACACTTTACTCAGAATTTTTGGAAAGAAAATGAAATTATTATTTAAAAATTCAGACTAAATATAAAAGTATAAAAGGCAATACACATCCAAGGTATATTTACATTAATTTACAGTTCAGCAGCATCAGAATACCCTCCTTGTACAGCAATTCATCATTTTCTAAGCCCCCAACCCCCTGACATAATCCCAGAGAGGCAGTGCACAGCCAACCTGTCTCTACCCTCCTTGTACCTCGCCAGTCAAAGATCAGCCAAGCAATGTGCAAAGTCAAAGGAGATAGAGCAGCCCCAGAGAAGAAGAGAGAGGGAAAGAACACTCTGTATTCCTAATCTGTATAGAAATTTACAGAAGCAATGAAATGAAACAAACTTCTCTGTTACTTGCTCAGCCTCTTAGAAAAATTTATGCAGCCCTGGACTGACTTCTCTGGAAAAACCTGATTCTTATTTACAATTAAGTATAGCCTTTAAAACTGTAACATCCAGGCTGATCAGCCCCAACTCTCCCAACCTGTCCCCATAGCAGAGCTGCTTCAGCCTCTGATCATCTTTGTGGCCTCTTCTGGACCCTCTCCATTATGTCTGTTTTGTGTTGGGGGTCCCACAGCTGGACAGAGCACTGCAGGTGAGGTCTCCCCAGAGCAGAGGGGCAGGATCCCCACTCTTCATCTCTGGCCATGCTGCTTTGGATGCAGCCCAGACTGCCATTTGCCTTTGGGGCTGCCAGTGCCCCGTGCTGGCTCTTGTCCCACTTCTCCCCCCACCCCCTGCAGCACCCTCAAGTCCTTCTCTGCAGGGCTGCTCTCAATCTCATCACTCCCATCCTGGACTGATATTGAGGATTGCCCTGACCCAGATGCAAGACTTTGCACTTGGCTTTATTGAACCTCATGAGGTTCTCCTCAGCCACTTCTCCAGGCTGTCCAGGTCCCTCTGGATGCCACCTGTCTTGGCCATCACTCTTATCAACCATACCACTCAGCTTGGTGTCATCAGCAGACTTGCTGAGAGTGCTTCAGTCTCCCTGTCTATAGCACTGAGGAAGGTACCAAACAGCACTGGTCCCAGGTCAGCCTCCTGATGAGCACCACTTGTTACCCATCTCCCTCTGGGCATCCAGCCATTGACCACTACCCTTTGGATGCAACCATCTAACCAATTCTTGGACTGAAGAGAGATATTGTGATTTGCCCTTCACCCCTCCCCACAGCTGGCTTTTGATGTTTGATCAAAATTCAGCTCTGCTGCTTGTAGTAGCTCTTCATGGATGCAGCAGGAGTCGGCACTGGGTCTAGTACTGTCACTGAGCTGTCTTGTTCATGGAGAGGGCTTTGCTTGGGGGTGCAACCTGCAGAGCTGCTGGGGACAAGAAAGAAGCTGGTGTAAAGGAAGTAGTCTGTGCCATATGTGAAGTAGAGGGGTCTGGGTTAAAAGAGAGCTGTATTCTGGCTGTGGAGTGTTGGGAAGCTTTTCTAGGAGGCATGGAGGCCTTGTGGAGGGTTCTCTGCTTCCAAGGTGAAGCCTGTTCTGTTGCTTGCAGTGATTTCTGAGAAGAAAACCTGTTCCTTCTGTATCTTGATTAAACTCTGGCTTCTCAATCCAGTCTTGACAGCTGTCTGCAAAGCAGTGTCTTGCATGGTAGTGCTGTGTTGAACCACTCTTGAGAACTGTTTTTCTGAGACAGAAGTAGGGGAGGTCAGAACCTCCTGCAGGTTCTTCAGGCCCTGTTGTGTATGGCATTGCTTTCAGCATGTGTTCAGACCTAGGCATCTCAGCACCTCTGCATCTGCCCTTTGCAGCTGGGTGGGTTGGTGTGGCACATCCCTTGAAGCAATAGTGTACTACTTGTCCTGTTTCAGGTGTGATCTCCAGGGAACACTGCACTGCAGCCTCAGAGTTGAGTGGTAAAGCAGTGTCCAAGACAGAGGCAAGTAACTGTGGCTGAGTCAGCCATGACTTGCAGGTTGGGGCATAGCAACAGCCATGTGCTGATGAAGCAGGAGGTGGTCTTCTCTTTGTATGGGCCTGAAGCTCTGCTTGGAGTACCCAAGAAGATGATTGAGGCCAGCCAGTGTATTTCAGAGTAGAGCCTTGAGCCTGAAGCCTGAGTTGCTCAGAACAGCTAAAGAGAGTCACTGGCTGCAGCTCAGGGTCCCTCTTCATTCTCCAGCAAGGGACTCCATCAGTTTAGGGGGTTCTATGAGACACCACCTCCTGAAGTCTTGAACTTCAGTGGACAGAAAGGCTGAGCTGTGTGGGCAGAACCTGTCAGCAGCCTCACTTCTACTGTAGTTTGAGAACCATGCTGCGCCCAGTATGGCCTGTTCCCCATGCCATGAGCTTCTGTGAACACATTCATCCAGTTCTCTGGTCAAGTGTCCTGGTGGAGTCAGTGTGCTTCTGATATCAGACTCAAGATGTTTTGAGGTAGCCCTGATGTTGTGTTTAGTACAGCTGAAGTCAGTGCTCAGTGCTGCATGGGGCTGGAGAGCTGCTTTGCATGAATGAGAGCAGGTCAGTTGATGGAGTGAGAAGAGCTGCTGCTAGGATGGTAATGAAGGTACTAATTGCTGGCATGAGGGTCCACAGAGCTCACTGCTCCTGGGAGAATCTCCTCTCTGAAGCTGTGCAGTAGCTGCAGTGCTCATGGTGTTTGTGTATTTGTCTGCATCCAAGCTGGATCCTGTAGTGGTCCAGTGCCTTTGCAGACCTGTGCACCAGGTGAAGATGTACTAAGTCTCTTGCCTGATCTTGAAGACCATTGTCTTTCATGTCAGTGTTCTGTTCCAAATGATCTCCTCAGATTCATCCAGGGCTTCTTTGGCAGACACCTTGCAGCCAAGACTTCCAAACCCTGTATCCTAGAATCCTGGATGGAGATCCTTGGTGTTAGTTGGAAGAAGATCTTATTGGTGTGTTACCAGCAGCATTTGTGCTTTTGAAACGTTTTGGAGTCTCATGCACTTCCATGGGAGGGTGATGGTCATGGTCAGTGCAAAAAAACCCAGTTGGTAAGAGTATGAGACTGTTAATCCCAGGGTCATGGGTTTGAGTCCCATGTTGGGCACCAATTCCACTTCCTGGGAAGAACTTCTTCCTCACCTCCAGCTTAAACCTCCCCTGGCACAGCTTGAGGCTGTGTTCTCTTGTTCTGATTGCCTGGGAGAAGAGACCAACCCCCACCTGTCTACAACCTCCCGTCAGGTAGTTGTAGACAGCAATAAGGTCTCCTCCTCTTCTGCAGGAAAGAGAATTTACTCTCACTGGCATGGCAGCTGTTCATTGCCAGCAGAGGAAGTGTTTTCCCACTGACTTCTAGAATGGTCAGGATGGTGTTGCTGTTGTAGGAGGCTGTGTAAATGCTTGGTGAAGGATTAGGAGGAGAGAAGTGTCTTGATCAGTGCTGTGCTCTGCTCCTTTCCCTCTCTGCTCTGCCTTTGTAGCTTCTACAGGCTCCATTCCTGTTATCCCGTGGCACTGTTTGCCAGGCCTTTGTGCAACTGCTTCCTCTGTTCTTCCTGAAGAAAAGCAGATGGAAGGCTTCCTTCACAGTCCTAATGGGTTCTGAATCAACATTGCCTTAGGCACTCTTTAGAGTTGGTTAAATGTTGCAGGCAGTGAGATTGGAGGCCGTGGTAAAACGATGTAAACTTGATAGCCATTTGCCAAGCTCCTGTCAATTCTGCTTAATGCCAGTGAGTCTGTAACTTCTGGTGTGCTGGGCTCCCTCTGCTTGGCACCTGGCCCTGCTGCCTCTGTAGGCAGTGGAGACACCTTGGGTGAGAAGGAAAACTACTTTTCCTTTTTTAAATTTGAAGTCATTGTTTTGGAGGGTGATAAAATCTGTAGTAACCTCTTCAGCTTGGTAGGAGAAGCTGAGCAGCAAGAAGAAATTCTTCACTACGAGGGTGGCAAGAGTCTGGAATGGATTATTCCGAGAGGTTGTGGGTGCCTCCTCCCTGGAGATGTTCAAGGCCAGGCTGGATGAGGCCTTGAGTAACCTGGGCTAGTTGAGAGGGATCCCTGCCCATGGCAGGGGGTTGGATTAGATGATCTCTAAGGGTCTCTTCCAGCCTAGGCTGTTTTGTGGTTCTCTTGGGCAAATTTGGTTCAAGTGAAGGAAATTCAAACTTGTGAAGCTGGCAGAAACCTTCCTTTGCTTATTCATTGTACTGTAGAACTTCCATGCTCAGCAATGTTGGTGTGGTGTGCTTGGGGTTGAGTTCTACACAGGACACAAACAAGCAGAGTTGGTTTTGTTCAGACAGTTCTAAAGATGTTTTGTAGCTCAACTGTGTTGAACAGAGGTGGTTCTGACAGAGCTGGAGGGAAGCATAATTTCACAGTACAACAGAGACAGCCTGCCAGTTTAAAGTCACCTCAGGAGTCTCTTCCCTTGCTTTACCTTTGCAGCCTTTCCTCTTGCTCTCTTCTATCCTCTAGCATTAGCTTTGGTGCTTATCTTGCTGCAGAGAAAGCAGATCAAAATTGCTGACATGACAAGAAATGCTTCCCTCCTGGTGCAGTTTGCCATTGCTTTCCTGGCACAAATTGGTTACCCTGTGGACAGAAGGGTGCTGGGCTTGGCTCCTGGGGACACTTGAAACAGAAATGGGGGCAGAAGGCTCAGCAGCAGGTGAAGGGCAGCAGGACCTCTCTGGTAAGCTGCAAGTTCTTAAGGCTTCAACATATTAGAAGGAAAAAAGGATTCAGCTGGAGTCTGCTGTGCTGTATCTCCAATGAGCAGAAATGGAGCCATGTTTCCTTCTAAAATGCTGTACTCTTTTACTGACATTTAAGGTCTGACCTCCAGAAGAAGAAAGTATGACAGCAATGTCAAATGTGCCTAGTGAAGGGGCAGGAAGCCCCTTCCTGCAGGCATTTCCTTTCTAGACACAGGATTTCTAGTGACTCTTCCTGACTTTTTCCATTATTCCATTTCCAGTAGCATGGCAGTCCCTGGAAAGGCTCATCCCTGAGGGTCCTGAGGCATGAAACAAAGCAGCAGCCATTGTTGCTCAGGCCCTTGTCTGTAGCTTCACAGAGCTGTAGTTGTCTTGTGCTGGTGGCTGTAACTCAACATCACTACTTTTTAAAGGCCTTCTGGTGTGCTTCTGACCCAGCCATGCACAGCACACAGACAGCAGAGCTGCTGGCAGCCACAGGGCCCTGTGGGGCTGCCTCCCTGCACTGAACTGGAAGCTTTTGTATCCTCCCCCTCTGCTCTGCCCTAGTGAGAGCACATCTGGAACGTCCAGTTCTGGGCTCCCCAGTTCAAGAGGGACAGGGGTATACTGGAGAGAGTCCAGCAGAGGCTGTGAGGATGCTGAAGGGCCTGGAACATCTGTGTGATGGGGAAAGGCAGAGTCCTGGGGCTGCTTGGTCTGGAGGGGAGAAGGCTGAGAGGGATCTGATAAATGTCTGTAAATATCTGCAGGGTGGGTGTCAGGAAGGGGCCAGGCTGGGCCAGGTTCTTTTCAGTGGTGTCCTGGGACAGGACAAGGGGAAAAAGACACAAACTGGAAGCCAGGAGGTTCCACTTCAGCATGAGGAAAAATTCTTTAGTGTGAGGGTGCTGGAGCCCTGGAGCAGGCTGCCCAGGTCTGTTGTGGTCCCTTTCTCTGGAGTTCTTCAAAACCTGCCTGGATGTGTTCCTGTTTGAGATGCCCTGGGTGACCCTGCTCTGGCAGTGGGGCTGGACTCCAGATGTCCCTTTCCAACCCCTAGCATTCTGAGATTCTCCAAACAGCTGCCCTGCTGCTGGCTGAAAAGCAACAAGATCTTAAACTGTTGTAGTTCAGCTGGGATTGCTCATTCTTCAGGCCCTGTGCTGTGACTCCTGCTCAGTTCTGAAGCAAACTGCAGCGAGAGGAATCTTTAGTAGATGCTTCTGTAGAGTGTCTCCTGTGAGTCTTTTGGCCAAATGAGTGTGTTGGGGAAAAGTTTTATTAAACACAAAGCTCATCTTTGAGCCTGTGGTAATTAATTTTTCCATGGGGGCACAAAGAGAGTCCATGAGAAGCAGATCTAATGCTGAACTTGGAAGGTTTACACTGAACTTTCAGAAGGGAGGTAGAGCTGCAAGTCTGCTGCCAAGTTTCCAGTGCTTGACTTTGTCATTAGCCTCAGCTCTTGGAGGAGCATTCATTTGCTGTACTCTGGAATACCATGGTGTGAAGCTGAGCTTAAGAGTTGGTAACCTGGGTCTGTAAGAACAGATCACAGAATCCCAGAATGGCTCAGGTTGGAGGGGACCTCAGATCATCTCCTCCAGCACCTCGCAGCTAGACTCAGCTGCTCAAGGCCTCATCCAGCCTGACCTTGAACCCCCCCAGGGATGAGGCAGCCGCAGCCTCCCTGGGCAGCCTGTTCCAGAGTCTTACCACCTCAGCTCCAGTCTAACCCTGCCATCCCTCAGCTTCAGACCATTCCCCCTTGTTCTGTCTCTAGACACCCTCAGAAAAAGTTCCTCTGCAGCCTTCCTGAGGTATCCCTTCAGGTATTGGAAGGCAGCTCTAAGGTCCCTCCAGAGGTTTCTCTTCTCCAGGCTGTGCACCCCCAGCTTCCTCAGCCTGTCCTCATAGCAGAGCTGCTCCAGCCCTTGGATCATCTTTGTGGCCTCCTCTGGACTCACTCCAGCAGCTCTGTGTCCTCCTTCTGCTGGGGACACCAGAAGTGGAGGCAGTATTTGAGGTGAGGTCTCAGCAGAGCACAGTCAAGAGGAAGATGATCACTTTAGCTGATTTAGTTTTATGCAGCCTGACTTCTGAAGGTGTGACTGCAGAGAGAGCTTGTGGTTGAAGGGGAAAAAAAAAACCCCAAACCACCTCAGTCCTCTTGTTTGAGCCTTAATCTAAAAAATGAAAGTGCTTGGTCTTCTGCCTCTTGCTGGGGGAGCTTGAGCTGAAATGCGTTCATCCTTCAATGTGCTTGCAGCTTGTTGGTGCAGGCTGCCCTGCCTGGGTGCTGAGAAGTCAAAGTGCTTGGATTCTCTGTTGAAATGCACCAATGAGTTAAGAGGAGGAGAGCTGAACTGAACTTGAGAGGGCTGAGAGGAAATCTTAACAACTTCTGTGTTTCTGAGGGGTAGGTGTCAAGCTGCAGGTGCCAGGCTCTTCTGTGGTGTCTTGTGATAGGACAAGGAACAATGGGCACAAACTGGAACCCAGGAGGCTCCACCTCGACATGAGGAGAAGCTTTGGTGTGAGGGTGCTGGAGGCCAGGAGCAGGCTCTCCAGAGAGGTGGTGGTGTCTCCCCTGGAGACTTTCCAGACCCACCTGGATGTGTTCCTGTGTGATCCTGCTCTGGCAGAGGGGTTGCAGTCGACAATCTCTAGAGGTCCCTTCCAGCCCCCCTACCATTCTGTGAGTCTGTGAGCATCAGGAGGGCATGAATTAATTTCAGGTACTTCACAGCTTTTCTGTGTGTGCCTCAGAGCTATCTTTAAGAGCTGTTAAACAAAGCAATGCTCTTCTGGAGCTAGAGAGGGCTGCTGGGCTGTGAGGACGAACAAATCTGCAGCAGCAAACTTGAGAACCAGAGCTGAGCCAGACAAGATAGGACCTTCCTGGTAGTGGTGTTTGCAAGGAGCAGCCCAGTCCAGGTTTCCTCAGCCTGTTTACCTCTCTCTCTTGTGGCAGGGTAAGGTTTAGGTCTCCTGATTTTGACAATTTCAAAGTGGTTGTAAAAGTGCTTTGAGAAATCTGCTTTTCTGGCAGGGTATGGAGGAAGAGCAGCTTGGGTCTGCAGCGAGTTGGAGCTGCAGATGTCCCCTGCATCTGAGGTGTCAGCTCTCAGTCCCTGCTGCTGGCTGGGAGTACCTTTGTGAGAGAAATTCTGGTTGTTCTCTCAAGGCTTTAGGAAAGTGCAAACCCCAACTGTGAAACTCTTGCTGTGCACCAAAGGCACTGTGCTGTACAGGTTCATGTGGGAAGTGTCCACCTGCTGTAGGTGAGGTGGGCGCAGGCCACTGCTGGCTCCTTTGGCCAGTGGCTATCCCAAAGGAGCCACAGGCACATCCCAGCTGCCAGAAGACCTTTGGTGGCTTGGGAAGAGTATTTGGGGAAGGAATGGTGCTGGTACTGCTCACTTCTCTAGGGATGGGACTTTTTGCCTATGAGGAAAGCCTCTGGCCTTAGGGAAGCATGGCCTGGCCTTGGCTGCTGGGAGGGAGGGAGGATGGGTTTTAGGGCAGGTGGATGTGGCTGAGGTTTTGGCAGGGTGTTTGTGGAGTGCTGGAGAGGGATCTGGTGACAGGAGAGTTTGAGTGGATGCACCTCAGCGATGGTGAGGGTTTGGAGGCTCAGCTCTGCTAAATAGAGCCTTGATCTTTCACTCTGACCTTGTGCAAGTGTTGAAGTGGTTTCTGAGGTTCCCATTTGGTGGCTTCCCTTCCCTGTGTGTCACATAGCCACATCCTGTCCTGCACAGAGCTATTGGAACAGGCTGCAGAGGGAAGTGGTGGAGTCACCATCCTTGGAGAGGTTCAAAAGATACGTAGACATGGCACTTGGGAACCTGGTGGTGTTGGGGTGAGGGTTGGACTGGATGATCTTGGAGGGCTTTTGCACCCTTAGTGATTGTGTGGTCCTATGTGTGCAGTCCAGCAGTGACCCAGAGCCAGCTGTGGCACAGTAACAGGGCCTTGAGGGGCAGGATGAGCAACATGTGAAGGGTAAAACATTCAGAAACTTGGTAGTCCCCAGCTGAAAGACTGACCCAGTCCTGGCAGGTCTGGCTGCTGCTCTGCTTTCTGCTTTTTAGGGGTTCTGGATTGGGTGATCTCTGGAGGTCCCTTGTAACCCCAAACATTCTGTGGTTCTGGGCATAAGGTGGGAGTGAAGACTGAGGTGGCAGGTGTGGTTCTGGCTGGTCCCAAGAGCTTGGATGCAGGGAACCTGCTGTGGCCTCTGTGGCTGTGAACACTTTGGCGTTTGCAGCAGTGTGGGGTTGGTTTTGTTAAGGTAGAACAGCTGCCCTTAAGAGCTCTTCAATGGTGCATGTTTTGTATATTGCCCTGCTTGTTCCTTTGAAAGAGTGAATTGTGCTGGAATGTTCAACAGACCCTGTTTTGTTTTGTGACTGGAAAAAATGTGGAGCTGAAGCAGCTGCTTGTTCTCAGCTCTGACATCAGCATTCAGACTTATTTCAGGTGGAGAACTTCTTGAAGCGCAAAGATCTGCAACTTACTTGGGCTCTTTCTCTTTGCAGGTGTACTATAACATGTCTAATGGTTATGAAGATCACATGGCTGAAGATTGCAGGGATGATATTGGTAGAACAAATTTAATTGTGAACTACCTCCCTCAGAACATGACACAGGATGAGCTGCGGAGTCTCTTCAGCAGTATCGGCGAAGTTGAGTCTGCGAAGCTCATCCGGGACAAAGTTGCAGGTACCAGCAGTGTCTGAGACACTTTGTGGTTGGCTGCTCAAGCAAATCCTTATCTGAGTGCTGTTTGATGGAGAAATAGGAAATACTTGTGTGTGTATAGTCAAGCTGAGCTGCTGCCAAGTGTGCATGTAATTCACTTAGAACCACAGAACTGTCAGGGCTGGAAGGGACCTCAAGGGTCATCCAGTTCCAACCCTCCCAAGGGCAGGGACACCTCACACTAGAGCAGTTTGCTCAGATCCACATCCAGCCTGGCCTTAAAAACTTCCAGGGCTGAGGCTTCCACCACATCCCTGGGCAACCTGTTCCAGTCTCTCACCACCCTCATGGGGAAGAACTTCTTCCTAACGTCCAATCTGAAGTTACCCATTTCTAATTTTGCTCCATCCCCCCCAGTCCTATCCCTCCCTGACACCCTAAAAAGTCCCTCCCCAGCTTTCTTGTAGCCCCCTTCAGATCCTGGAAGGCCACAATTAGGTCTCCTTGGAGCCTTCTCTTCAGACTGAACAACCCCAACTCCCTCAGTCTGTCCTCATAGGAGCGGAGCTCCAGCCCTCTGCTCCTCCTCGTGGCCCTTCTCTGGACACCTTCCAGCACCTCCAGATCCTTCCTGTAGTAGGGGCTCTGGAACTGGGCACAGTACTCCAGGTGTGGTCACAGCAGAGGGGGAGAATCATCTCCCTGGCCCTGCTGTCTGCACTTCTGATGCAGCCCAGGCTTTGGTTGGCTCTCTGGACTGCAGGTGCACACTACTGGCTCAGGTTGAGCTTCTCCTCCACCAGCACCCCCAAGGCCTTGGATATTATTAGGGAGCTGGACTAATTAAGGCTAAATTAATGACTGGTTTGTATGTGGTTAAGAATCCCAAGAGGTGCAGCTCCTCACTGCAAACACCAGGGGCCTCATCTTATTTATTCTTCCTATAATCTGAACAGTTTTGTCTCTCCCTGAGCACTGAACCGACAAACCAACCTTTGGAGCTGATTTTGGTCAGTAAAGGAGTGGCACCCTGCAGGCCTTATCACTCTTGAGGAATTTCACTTGCATGTTCTTTAGGATTCTTAGTGGGAGCTTTGAAAACTGAGAGGAATGAATTGTTCAGATCTTTGGAACTTGGTTTCCTTGCACGCAGCAAATGCTGCCAGAGCAGCTGCTCTTAGGAGCTGTGTAGCTGTCCTGGGAAGGATCCTTGCAGTGTTCCCAAGTTTTCATTTCCAACTTCTGGGTATTCCTATTCAGGATTCATAGAACCTGGCTCAGTGGGAGCATGGTTTCTGTAACTGCAGGTTCCTGTGCTGTTAACTGGCTGTGCACACCTGGCTGTGCTCAGCCTGCAGCTGCTTGCTGCGGGGCGTTTGCTGCTGCACATGCTCAGTGTCGTGTTTCAGAGCCTAGCAATACTGACTTGCATCACTATCTTATCCACAACAAAGCAGGTCTGGAACTACCTCCCTGG
Organism: Melanerpes formicivorus; assembly: GCF_026170545.1. Taxonomy (NCBI): domain Eukaryota; kingdom Metazoa; phylum Chordata; class Aves; order Piciformes; family Picidae; genus Melanerpes; species Melanerpes formicivorus. Next base: position 2,466,136 of record NW_027142386.1, on the reverse strand, counting down.
CTGTAAAAACTCCATAAAAGCTGATCAACCCCATGAGCATTTGGTGCTGTCTTAACAGATTGGGCTGCTTTATTTTGTGTGCTTGAGGGCAGGCACGAGAGCTGAATAATTAAGCTTTAGAGTTTACTTTCAGAAGGGCTTCTCTGCTTTCTGTGTCTCTAATTTCTTTCAGGTGAAGTGTTATGTGATAGCTCTGTCTCTCTGCTTACAAAGTGTGCATGTAAAAACAATCATGAAATGCTTCCCTGCAGTGGTGCTTGCTTGGAGTGTTCAGCCCACGCACTGCCATAGCCCTCGATGTGCTTAGAGGCAGAGGTTTTGCTCTGGAGGCTGCTTTTGCAAGGATGTAAATCCACTCCTTTACAGCAAGCTCTCATCAGATGGCATGGCTCATCCCCACCTTAGCCTTTCAGGCAAGCACAAAATGGTCTGTGGGGGTGGTGAGGATGTTTCAGGTGGGAAGCAAGGCAGAGCGTTGCCTGATTTTGGGAGTCCATGCAGTTCCCTGTAGCATCCAACAGTCTGGCAGAGTCTGGTCTACTTTAACTCAGAACCTGACAGTGCTGGGTAGTTTAAAGTCCAAAACCTGCTTGTGTGCTTCAGGCTTTGCTAACACCCCCCTGAGGACTCAGAAGTGAAATTCCTGTAACGTTGCATAGCCCCTGAGTGCCTGTGGACAAAATTCCAGCTTGGCTTTGAAGTGCAAGTGTCTGGTTCTGCCTGGCTGCTTTGCTCAGACCACTTACTCCTGCTGCTGCCAACTGTTGCCTTCAACTGCAGCCCTGTCAGGAGCAATTCCCAGGCTTCTCTATGCTCCCTAATAGTTTTGGAGTGTCAGTAACCAAGAATGAACTCCTTCAGGGGCCTTTTTACTTCCTTTCACTTTTCTGCCCCTTTGTGTTAAGATTCTTGGCTTGTCCAGCTCTGAGCAGAGCTGATGTTTGGCCTCCCCTGAGAGCAGCCCTGGGGCCCAGTCCTGCTTTCCTTAGGCATTTTTCTGACCCCATGACAGGCTAGCAGGAAATTAGAGCTGCAGAAGGATCTGCTCAGCTCCCTGACCTTGGTTTCTGTGAGGTCAGGTAAGCTGTGGTATTGGCAAGATGTTGTGGGGTGTAGTGGCCTGGGCAGAAGGGAATTGGACTTTTTAGATTAATTTACCTCTCCTCACTGAAATCACAGCTTTGGTGCTCTTAAAGCATTTTGTCTTCAGAATTGCCTTTACTGACTATTTGCAGAGGTGGAATCAGTGGTTGGTGATAATGTGTATTTTCTTACAAAGCAGTGACTGATACATGATTTTTTTTCCTCAGTTAATGAAATATATAAGGCAGAAAATGCCTTCTGCCTGGAATGCTGCTTTCCATGACTCAATGAACTGGGCTTAGCTTCCTGCAGACTGATCACTTGCATTCAGGAATCCATTTGAAAGGCAAAGTTGTTTTTGTGTTTCCTTTGAGCAAGCTATTTGATTTTTGACCAGTGTCTGTGAGGTTGGATTTGGTTCAGCTGCAGCATGGTGCTGAGCAGGCTTCCATGTGCCATGATCAGGTTCTTAAGGTTGAGAGAAACTCTTTAAAGCCACCAGGCTGCTTCTCCACTTTTTGATGTCGATGAATGCTGTGGGAGGCTGCAAGTAGCTGCAAAGCAGTGTCAGTTTCCATCCCTCACTGGGAATCTTCTGCTCTGGAAGGGACCTCAAAAGCTCATCCAGTCCAACCCCCTGCCAGAGTAGGAACACCTACACCAGATTGCACAGGAACACATCTAGGCAAGCCTTGAGTATCTCCAGAGAGGGAGACTCCACAGCCCCTCTGGGCAGCCTGTACCAGGCTCTATCACCCTCACTGTGAAAACTTTCTTCCTCATATTTATGTGCAACTTCTGTGCCTGAACTTCCACCACTGCCCCTGGTGCTGTCACTGGGCACCACCCAGCAGAGCCTGGCTCCAGCCTCTCCAGACTCACCCTGTACATATTTGCAAACATTGATGAGGTCACCTCTCAGTCTCCTCCAAGCAAAGAGCCCTCAGCTCCCTCAGTCTCTCCTCATATGGAAGATGTTCTACTCCCTTCCTCATCCTCGTGGCTCTCTGCTGGACTCTCTCAAGCAGCTCACTGTCTGTCTTGAACTGAGGGGCCCAGAACTGTACACAGTATTCCAGATGCAACCTCACCAGTGCATAATAGAGGAGGAGGAGAACCTCTCTTGACCTACTGGTGACACCCTTTCTAATCCACCCCAGGATAGCATTTGCCTTCCTGGCCACAAGAGCACATTGCTGGCTCATGGTCATCCTTCCATCTGCCAGGCCCCCAGGCCCCCTTCCCCTTCACTGCTACCAGCTTAGGCACCAGACTGCCCAGTGGGGCTGAGCTTTGCCCCCAGCCTGGCACAAACACTGTCCCATGGGACTTTTGCAGGGCTTTCTTGGTGTTTGCATGGCCAAGGATAGCTTTGGGCCTGCCTCAGTACCTGTACCAGACCCCCTGTACCTAGCTCTGTCTCCAGCAGCATGTGACCTGGGTTTGGGGCACTTGGAGTGGTCACCATGTTACAAGTGGGAGAGAAAAGGGGGAGCCCAGCAGCTCCTCAGTGCCAGAGCTGAAGCAGGTGTGAGGACATTGCTGAGGAATGCAGGAGTGGGTACTCAGGGACTGGCTCAGCAAAGAGCTCTGGGTTCAGACTGGGTTTCAGCTTCATGGTTTTTGGAGTGGCTGAAATGCATCATTAATACCTTCAGTGAAGGACTGAGGTTGAGCTGTGTGGTAGACCAGTGATAACCAGGTGGGCTGCTGTGTTTGGTGTTGGATTTGGTCCGAACAGGCTTGGAATGGGAAATGAGGCCCTTCCACTGCTAGGTTGGAAGATCAGTGCTGAAATACTTCAGGTGTTTGCACACATGCAAAAATTCAGTTTGACTCCCTCAAGAAGCTTTCTGGTTCTGGTTGTTGCCACTGGTTTCTTTCTGGGGTGTGTTCTATATTGGGGGGAGATATGTGTGGTGTTTTGTTTGCTGGGGCTTTGGTGTGGTTTTATTTGCTTGGTTTTCCTTGTTAAGGACATGGTAGAGTCACTAGAGCTGCAACTTCAAGATGGAGTCCAGCTGTAACCCAGCTGCCATGACCACTAAACCATGTCATGAAGTGCCACATCTTCAGCATCTTGGACACCTTCAGGGATGGGGACTCCACCACCTCCCTGGGTAGCCTGTTCCAATCCCTTACCACTCTGGAAGCAAAGAAGCTTTTCCTAATGTCCAACCTAAATGTCCCCTGTCCATTTCCTCTCACCCCTGTGCTGGTTACCTGGGAGAAGAGAGCAACCCCAGCCTGACTGCAGCCTCCTTTCAGGGAGCTGTAGAGGGCAGTGAGGTCTCCCCTCAGCCTCCTCTTCTCCAGACCAAACATCCCCAGCTCCCTCAGCCTCTCTGTATATGATGCCTTCCCAACCCCTCACCAGCCTTGTTGCTGACCTCTGGACACCCTGCAGCCCTTCAGTGTCTTTCCTCCTGTGGTGTGAAACCAGAAGCTGCCAAGGGGGTAACAAATAGCAGTTGCCTGTATTCTAACCTGAGCTAAACAGTCTGTGGAACTTGTCAGGTTCTTAAGAATATTGAAGTGCAAAATGTGGTTGGAAGGTAGGATGTGGAGCAGACCTAACATTGGGCTGAAGGACATCATGAGAAGCCAGAAACCAGCATCATCTCCTGGGACCAGTGGACAAAAAAATGACAGAATAGAACAAGTGGAAGCCTAAAGAAATGAGTTCTCAGTTAAAAATAACCTGAGTAGGTGCTTCCAAAAATGTGTGACAGGAGAACTAGTCCACTGCAAACTGTCAGAGCCTGCTCTGCCAGCCAGGGAGCAGCTGGGGTCATTCCAGGCTTTGGTTTAAGAACTACCCCAGAAATCAACTCAAAAGGCTGCAGCAGGTCCTCCAGCAGATGGAGGACACAGAGCTGTTGGAGTGAGTCCAGAGGAGGCCACAAAGATGATCCAGTGGCTGGAGCAGCTCTGCTGTGAGGAAAGGCTGAGGGAGCTGGGGGTGTTCAGCCTGGAGAAGACTTCAGGGTGACTTTAGAGCTGCCTTCCAGGGATCCTTCAGGAAGGCTGCAGAGGAGCTTTTCCTGAGGACATCTGGAGAAGGGACAAGGGGGAATGGCTTGAAGCTGAGGCAGAGGAGGGTTAGACTGGAGCTGAGGAAGAAGTTCTTCAGTACCAGGGTGGTGAGACTCTAGAACAGGTTGCCCAGGCAGGCTGTGGCTGCCTCCTCCCAGGGATGTGGGAGGAGGGGTTCAAGAAACCTATGGCCATGGCACCTGGGGGCATGGTTTAATGGCTGTGGTGGTGCTGGGTTGATAATTGGACTCAACCTTGGAGGCCATTTCCATCCAGAACAATTCTGTCTTTTATTCTGGCTGTAGGACAGTGCATGATGCTCTTCACTTTCCCATAGTGCTCTGCTGGCTCCTGCTCACCTTGCTCCACACTGGTTCCCAGGTCCTTCTCTGCACAGCTGCTCAGTCAGTGCCATGCTGTGGTGCTGCCAGGGTTGTTCCATCCCATGGTCAGGGTTTTGCACCTGTCCTTGCTGCGCTTCATAGAGTACCCTTGGCCCATTTCTGCAGTGGTTAGGCTGCTCCTTGTGCAGCCCTGCCCTCAGAGAGTCTGTCTTGTCCCATGGATGTGCATGGGTCGGATTCTCTCACCCAGTCTGTCCCTTAAGTGATCTTCACCCACTGGTCCTTCTTTGAACCCTTCCCAAGTGCAGAGGCTCTGTTAGACTTTGCAGTGAAGCATCAGGCAAAGAAGGGTTCCTGTGCCACTGCCACCACATCACTCACCTGGTCAGCAGCCATCCCACCTTTTCCTTCTGCAGCCTTGCACTGCTGAGACAGCAGGAGAAGCTTTGCTTGTTACCTTTGAGATAATTTCTTTGTTTGCCTCCATCCCTTTGGAGTGTCAGCTGCAGCTGAGCTTTGGCACTGGGGCAGGACAGTTTCTGAATCCCTGCTTTTGTGGCTGTCACTTCCTCCAGCTCCTGTATGTGGCCTGTTTGCTTTGGAGGCCTGCCAGCAGCTCCCTGCTCAGCCAGGCTCTGTGCTGCCACATCTGCTGTTCCTGGGTGCTGGGACCTTGGGAAACAAAAGCTGCTGTGTGCAGTGGTGACTTTGCTCAGGGGTTAGAACACAGCCTCCTGATGCTGGGCTCTGCCCTCCTGCCCGGCCTGGCTCTGCCCTCCTGCCTTGCCACACTTCTCACACTGGCACAGCCCATTTGTGGGGACCTGGATGTGAGGGTGCTTGCACTTTGCTCAGGGTTGGTGTGGTGGTGTCCCCAGCCAATGTCACTGCACTGGGGGCAGCCCACACAGGGCTAATCTGAGCACTCTGTTCTCATCCTCTGCAACTGCAGTCACCACTTGGAATTCTGCTTTTTCAGCAGGCTCAGGCCTGGTGCTTGTTCATGCTGCTTCTTGGTGCATTCCCACACATTCAGCTGGTTAGCACTCGCAGCACATTCTGTAAAGCCAAGCAAACAAAAAAAGCAAGCAAACAAAAAAAGTCCTCTTCCAGGACTCCACATCCTCCCCTGAGCCACATCTGGGATGATCTGTTCCATCTTTGTATTACTTCCTTGGGCTGAATTAACACTTTCCCAGTTCAGAGAGATTGCTCAGCTGAAAAACCTCCACACTTGAGGTGCTCTGGCACAGCAGCAGCCAGTTTAGGTTTTCTTGAGGTTCTTGGGGAGAACCCATTGGAGCTGCTGTGAGAGGGAGCAGGGGTAAACAAGCACCAGCTCTGCTCTCATCTTGTATTCCCCAGGCACACTGCAGTTGTCAGTCAGGAGCAGGAGGAGGAGAGGAAGAAATAAGCTCAGAACTGAAGCAGAGTCTGGGGGAGCTGGGAGAGAAAGGAAGGACATGGCCAGAACCCAAGTGATGCACAGCAAAACTGAGCCCTCTGCCATGAAAGGGCTTTTATCACAGAAACAGAACTGGATTCTTTCTGCTGAAGGAGCAGTTTGATTAAAGCTAGGGTTTGTGGCTATTCATCCAGATAAGGAGCTGCTTGTTGCTTACTGAAATCTCGGCCCCTTGAGTCCAGTTGCATTTATGTTTATGCAGACTTCTGCAAAGCCTTCTGAAGATGGGGTTTGCCCCCAAATAATTTCAATTGATAGCAATTAACTGTTACAGTTCTGCCTTCCTTTGCATGGCAGGTTTCTAGCAGCCTCTTAACACCATGGTAAAGCAAACAAGTTGTTCCTTGTCTGGGATGAAGACTTGGCATCAATTGGAAGGCTGTGGAAGTGCTGATTCCTCCTCTATTTCCTGGCTTTTCCTAGAGGCAGGCAGTTCAGACTGGTTAGGCCCAAGGAATCTGAAGCCAAGTTGTGAACAGAGAGAGGACTGCTGAGGAGTGCTCAGGCAGGGGAAGGTGCCTCCTGCAGTGACAGGGCTGTCCTGTGTCAGATCTCCTGCCCTGTTCATTCATGAAATCAGTAACCAAGTGGCAGGAGATGGCTGAGATCCACGTGTGAGGTGTTTAGAGCAAGGCAGTTGAATGTCTGCTGCCAGCTTTGGGAGAGTTGAGGGGTTTAGCACTGCAGGAATCCTAGAATGGCTCAGGTTGGAAGGGACCTCAGAGCTCATCTACTGCAAACTCCCCACCATGGGCAGGGACACCTCTCAACTACACTCAGCTGCTCAAGGCCTCATCCAGCCTGGCCTTGGACACCCCCAGGGAGGAGGCATCCACAGCCTGCCTGGGCAGCCTGGTCCAGAGTCTCAGCATCCTGGTACTGAAGAACTTCTTCCTCAGCTCCAGTCTAACCCTGCTGTGTCTCAGCTTCAGACCATTCCCCCTTGGCCTGTCTCTTAGACACCCTCAGGAAAAGTCCCTCTGCAGCCTTCCTGTAGAATCCCTTCAGGCTCTGGAAGGCAGCTCTGAGGTCCCCTTGGAGCCTTCTCTTCTCCAGTCTGAACACATCCAGCTCCTTCAGCCAGTCCTTATAGCAGAGGTGCTCCAGCCCTTGGATCATCTTTGTGGCCTCCTCTGGACTCTATCCAGCAGCTCGGTGTCCTCTTTCTGCTGAGGACACCAGAACTGGAGGCAGAATTGGAGGTGAGGTCTCAGCAGAGCAGAGCCAAGGGGCAGAATCTCTTCTCCTGCCCTGCTGCCCACACTCCTCTGGCTGCAGCCCAGCACACAGCTGCCTCTGGGCTGCAGGAGGGCACTGCTGGCTCCTGGGGAGCTGCTGAGCACCCAACATCCCCAAGACTTTCTTCAGCCCCATTCTGCACCCAGCCTGGATTGGTGCCTAGGATTGTGAAGCCCTGTTACCCTGCTGTCATTTAAAGGTGCTTAGTACCAAGAGGTCAGGGCTGCATTCCAGGTTTTTACAGAGTAAGACAGGGAATTGGTGTTTTCTTACCTAGTGACAGAAGTGAACAGAGCTGTAATTTATGGGGTTTGGGGTGAACTTATTAAATGTGAGGAAATGTGACTGTTGCTGTGCTGCCACTTTACAGGTCCTTCTCTTGGTAATCTATGGCTCTGTAAACCCCAGCACAGCCCTGCTCCCATTCCCCAGGACACTCAAACTCACTGAGGAGCAGGCATTGAGCAACCTGTGCAGAATCAGAGGTGGGGAAGTTTGCTCAAACAGCAGCAGTGAGGAGGCCAATGGGATCTGGCCACTCTAGTTTTGGGGAACAGGCCCTAGGAAGGTGAAGTGTGTGACACTTGGTGATACTGCCTGCACAAGAACCAGTGATACTGCCTGCACAAGAACCAGTGAATGCCAAGTCTGGAGACCCACACTTAGTAAAGGAGAGCACTGGAGGGGGTTCTGGAACAGGCTGTCAAGCACAGTGCCTGGGACAAAAATCTGACTGCTTTTGATGTGACACAAGCTGATGTTTGAGGGACAGGGAAGTGGTTGGTTTGTGCTGACAGGGACTGGGCCCTGTTGGTCCTCTGTGTCCATGAGTGCTGTTACTTATGTACAGGATAAAACCCAAACTAAGTAGCTTCATCTTGTCACTGATCTCAAGCATCGCAAGAAGAGAACCTGTCAGGTTCTGTGCAGGTGAGCTGCTGGGCAAGGGCAGGCTGCAGGCCTGCAGGGTTCCTGGGAGCACAGCTGCTCTGCAGTGTACAGCTGGTCCCCTCCTGGGAGCACAGCAGGGCAAGGAGAAAGGGCAGGACAGTCAGACACACTGCTTGGAGGCTAAACTCCTGATCTGTACCAGGAGCTAGTTCAATAAATGTCTCTGCTGTGAAATACTGCTGCTCTTTCCCTGCTGGGACAATCTGGTCACCCCCTTCCTTGTGCACTGTCCCCCCAGGGAGTGACAGCCTGGACTGCAGGGCTCAGCGGGGCAGGCCTGTTGGAGTCTGTTCCCCTGGCCTTTAGGCACCTGGTTTCCTAAACATTATTAGGAACTGATTCTGTCCAGTATTCTGCTGGGATGTTGATGTTTGTGTGGATTTGGGGCTAGGCTGAAAAGTTCCCTAAAGCAGCTGGTGCTGGTGTGCTGCACACAAGGGGTGCTGGACTCTCCTAGGGAGGAAAATGTCATTGCCTGCTGCCTGTGCTGTTTGTTCCTCTGCAGGTGATCTTTCTTTCCTTGGTCAGGTTCTGGAGAAGGTAGCTGGGGCCAGGTGCTAAACACTCTTCTAGTTGTTAAATTGTTTTCTTAACTGGGGGGGGGGGGGGGGGGGGGAAAGAATGTCAGTAGATGAGTGGTTGTGGCTGATGTGATCTAAAAGTTTGACCATCTTTGCCTAGGAAACCAGAAAATCAGTGCTGTAAAGAAATCACAGAACCATGCTGTGAGAGATGGCTGCAAACTCCTGGTCAGTGTTACCTGTAGGTCTTGCAAGGACAATTATGCAGAAGCTGATGTTTAAGATCTTTAAGATCTTGCTTTTGTTGCATTTGTTTCCAAAGTGGAGTTAAAGCTGACCTGGGTTGTCAGAGTGGTTTCCCACTGCAGCTGTCCAGGAGAGTGGCTTTGTGCTGCTGCAGCTCTTGTGGTGCTGGGGCTGTAAGAGCAGAGTATTGCTGCTGTGTGAGGGTGAGCACAGACAGGAGCTGGCTGCTGTAAGGGCTTTTGCAGGCAGTAAAAATGAACTGGGACTGTTTATAGGAGGAGGCTGTTAGGAAACAGGCGATGATATTATTTGGGTCTAGATGAGTTATGGTCTATTAAGTTTCACAACACAGCAGAGAGAAGCAGAGGATGTGCCAGGCAGTTGTGCTGTGCCAGTTGTTCTGAAGTAGCTCATATGCTGTTAGCAATAACACTTGGAGGGCTATTTGGATCTTCCTTCCATCCAGTCCTTCCTCTTCTCAGGAGCCAGCAATGGTCCCTGGCAGCCCAGCAGGCAGCTGAGTGCTGAGCTGCAGCCAGAGCAGGGAGAGCAGCAGCACAGGGAGGGGATTCTGCTCCTCTGCTCTGCTGAGAGCCCACCTGCAGCACTGCCTTCAGTTCTGGTGCCCCCAGCACAAGAAGGACCTGGAGCAGCTGGTGGAAAGGGTCCAGAGGAAGGGTCCAGTCTAATCCTGCTGTGCCTCAGCTGCAAACCTGTGTCTAGACACCCTCAGGAAAAGTCTCTCTGCAGCCTTCCTGCAGGATCCCTTCAGGTACTGGAAGGCAGTTTTAAGGTCCCTCTGGAATCTTCTCTTCTCCAGGCTGAACAACCTCAGTACCAAATGAGAGTTGCTTTGTTGCACTGAGTCTTGCCAGGATTGTAGTTATTTTTAGCTCTGTTTTAAGTAAGAGCCTTTAACTGTTGGGAAAATGCAACTTGAAGTTGTCTTACTATATGGTGTTGTAATAGTGCTTGTGGGGGTTGAAGGTAGAAGCAGAACAAATCAGTATCCAAATATCCTTTGCCTTAAATGTTTTAAAGATTTATATGAGTAATATCTCTTTTTAAAGGGTTGAGTGAACTTTGCAGGAGCTAACAGCCCAGGAAATGTTGGCATCCAAGAGGAGCTTTTTGCTCTTGACTTGAATCTGGTGTGGGAGACTCACTGCTGATGAGCTCCATGAGTGTATGAGGGACTGACAGCATTGTCTCCTCATGTCTCTAGGAGGGAAGGGTGGAGCAGCTGCACAGGAATGATGTTTTCTTACCAAGCAGTTCATCTGTTGACACTCCCTTACTTTTTTCTACTCTTTGTCTACAGGAGTTTGTGCCACTGAACTTTAACTGCTTGCCTTTGGTCCAGCACAGTTAATCTTAAAAGCTGGTCAAGGTTTCAGCCTTGGCTTAGTCACTGGTCCTGGATCACCTGTGGCTGCCTGACCCATGCTGTCTGTGGGGTGTCCAGAGCAGCAGGGAAGGAGCTTTGAGTTATTTCTTCTGCTGTATGAGAACTTGTTTGGCTTATTTTGATACTTGCTGTGTGGATTCTGATGCTGTTGGCTTTTTTCTCATTTCCTTTCACATTGATGCTGATTAACTTCCTGCTCTTGGGATTAACTCTCAAAATGTTCTTCCAGGACACAGCTTAGGCTATGGCTTTGTGAACTACGTCACTGCAAAGGATGCTGAGAGAGCAATAAACACATTGAATGGCCTCAGACTGCAGTCAAAAACTATCAAGGTAGGCTGGGCAGATTTGGTTTGGTCTTCTGTGAAACTTCTTTTTCTGATCTCCCAGTAAACTTCATTCTGGGGGTAAGGCTTTGTAGGGGCAGTGCAGAGAGCTGTTGTGCCTCTCAGGTTTGGTTACAGCTTTGCATTCCCATATTCCACTGCTTTTCATTCCTATTACAGCGGTAGGCTGGCTCACTCCAAAGTGGTATCAGGCTTTTGAACTCAGATTCATGGAATGGGTTGGGTTGGAAGGGACCTTAAAGATCATCCCTGGGCAGGGAGACCTCCCACTTGCCCAGGTTGCTCAAGGCCTCATCCAACCCAGCCCCAAGCACCCCCAGGGAGGGGACATCCTCAGGCACATCTCAAACACTCTGTGGTCTCTAAACTCAAATGCAGACACTGCTTGTCCAGCAGAGCAGGCAGTGCTGGGTGTAGGAAACCATCCCTGCTTAGCTGGGGTTTGTAACTTTCTTGAGCAGCAGCAGTTGAGATGAACAGCTGCAGTGCAGCTTTCTAAGTCCTGTGAGGCTTTAAAGAGTGCACCCACAGCACAAGTTCTTGGTGTGATCTGGGGTTACTGGCAGGTCCTGCATCCCTGTCAGAACTTCAGGCAGGGGTTCTTCCACACAGCAAGTGTTGGCTGGAGGTGTTGGTTTAGGCTGCTGCTGTCTCTTCATAGCAGTACATCTGTATTCTTTAGCTGTTGGATGAGACCCCAGTGAATGGAGTTGTAGTCGAGTCATACAGGGGTGGGACTTTTCTCACTTGGTTCTGGGTGTTTTCCTTCCCTCCTCCCTGTTCAGCTGTTTCTGAGCTCCAGCCAGAAATGCATGGGAAGTGAGGCAAGACAAAATGAATTACCCTTGCCTCTTTCCACCCTGAATGGAAACACTGTTTTTCCTCTGCAGGTCTCCTATGCTCGCCCAAGCTCTGAAGTTATCAAGGATGCTAATTTATATATCAGTGGGCTGCCCAGGTCCATGACACAGAAGGATGTAGAAGATATGTTCTCACGCTTTGGACGCATCATCAACTCCCGTGTGCTGGTGGATCAAACCACAGGTGAGCCCTGCACTCCCTCAGCAGGCTGCACTGGGGACCATTTTGGTGTCTTTGAGACTGGCAGTTCCCAAACTAACTCAGACCTCCACTGCTCATGACATCTGGGGTCCATGTAGATCCTTTTCCAGTGTTCTTTTTAAACCACAGAGTGTCCTGTGCTGCTGATCTGCTGGCTGGCAGCCCAAACCTCCTGCCGTGTTCTCTGCTCCTGCTGTCAGCTGCTGGTCTGTCCCCATCTACTGTCTTGTTGTGACACTTCCTTACTGTAGTGCAGTGTTTGGAGGGCTGACATTGCCCTTGCATTGCACACATGCAGCTGTCTTCCTCAGGTGAACCCCAGGCAATAATTATCCATCCAAAAGCACAAGGATGTGTTTTGACTGTTCTCCCAACTGGGAACGCACCCAATTTTCTCACTGTAAAACCCTGGAGGTGCCTTCCAGTCCTGTGGTTACTGCTAACCTGTGAATGACCACATTTAGTGCCACCCTCTTGAATGCTTGGGGTTTGGTTTTTTGTTTTGCTGTTGTGGTTTAAATTAGAAAAACAAAAGGAGGAGTTGCTAAGTTAATCACTCAGCTCAGGGGACACCAAAGTGCTGCCACTGTAACTTTAATGCTGACACCCTGAGAGTGTTTGCAGAGTTTTAGTTCCTTAGCTCCCTTATTTCAGACTGAGTGAGGAGCCTGGCTTAAGCTGTGAGCTCAGCTGTTCTGTCTGCAGTAGCCCCTGTGGCATGGTTAGATTTGGAGAGAGCCCCAGTTCCCTGCTGCTGTGCTGTGTGAGAACAGGAGATCCTCTAACCACAGCAATTCCACCTGTGGCATTCCTGTCTGCTGGCACCCAGCAGCTAGGGAACCATTTTCATGCTCTGAGGAATCTCCTGTAATTTAGAGCAGGCCAGCAGCAGCTTTTGGTGAGATTAATCTGACCAGATGCTGAAGTCTGCAGATGTAAAGTTGTTACACATCTCCACCAGGGCTAGGTCCTTGTGTAGACCTCTGCTTTGAAGTGATTTGGTCAGACTGCACTGTAACCACAGAGAAATCTGAGATGAGTAATCACTGCAGCCATGCCAGGGATCCTTCCCCTCTAGAAAGGAGACACTTGGTTAAGCTTTGATATCTGCATGGTTCTGTCTCTAGAGCTACTTAGCTAGGTGACAGCTATAGGTAGAAGCAAGAAGACTTCACTGAAAATTTGTATTGATCCAAAAGAGTCATCCTCCTCTGGCTGCTGCTGGAATCAAGCCTAGCATCTGTCTTTGGCAGAGCTATGAAATCATAGAGAACTGTCAGAGTAAGAAGGTACCTCAAGGATCATCCAGTTCCAACCCCCTGCCATGGCCAGGGACACCTCATGCTAGATCAGGTTGCTCAGAGCCACATCCAGCCTGGCTGCAGAGACCTCCAGGGATGAGGCTTCCACCACCTTCCCAGGCAACCTATTCTAGTGTCTCACCACCCTCACAAGGAAGAACTTCTTCCTAACATCCAATCTCAATCTCCCCACTTCTAGTTTTGCTCCATGCCCCCAAGTCCTGTCACTCCCTGACACCCTCAGAAGTCTCTCTCCAGCTTTCTTGTAGCCCCCTTCAGATACTGGAAGGCCACAGTTAGGTCTCCTTGGAGTCTTCTCTGGGCTGAGCAACCTCTGTCCTCATAGGAGATGATCTGCAGCCCTTTGCTCATCCTTGTGGCCCTTCTCTGGACACATTCCAGCGCCTCCAGATCTTTCCTGTAGGGGCTTCAGGCAGTGCTCCAGCTGGGGTCTCAGCAGAGTGGAGCAGAGGGGGAGAATCATCTCTCTGGCCCTGCTGGCTACACTTCTCTTGCTGCAGCCCAGGCTCTGGTTGGCTTTCTGGGCTGCAAGTGCACACCAAATAACAGCAGTCAGACCATTCACATCTCCCCAGAATCTAATGCCTCTCATGGAGTGTGCTGGGCTGTGCCTCTGTCTATGCCATTGCCAGCTCAGAACATAGCTTGCTCCCAGCTAACCCCACATGAAGGTGGTGCTGGAGGAATGGGTGCTGCTTCCAGGGTAGCTGAGTGCACAGAGCCTTGGTTTGCCTCCCCTCAGGAGTGCAGCCAGGCCTTGGCTTTAAAACCTGAGTTCTTCTCTTCATCTAGCTGGGATTTGTGCTGTTGCACTCATCTCTGAGCAGAGGAGGTTCTCTACCTCTGGAGATTGAATCTGTTTAAAAATAGACTTTCTCCAGCATTTGTGTGAGAGAACACCCAGGAAGCACTGGGATGGACAGCCACAAATGGAGAAGAAGTGCCAGCATGCTGGACTCTGGAATAGCCCTTGCTGAGTTCTGGTTGCTGCTGCTGTTCTGTGCCTCTCCTTCTGGCTCATCTCAGTGGGGTTGGAGCATGTAGTACTGTCTGCTCCGATTTGATGAACTGATCCATTCTAGCCTCCTATTTCAGAAGCTGTCAGCAAGAAATAAAACAGCAGATAAACTTCAGAGGCTGACTGCTTTGCAGCTCACTCTAGGAGCAGCAGCTGCAGAGCTGCTAGCCAGCCCCCGCTGCTGTTCTGCAGCATTTGTAGGTGCAGTGACTTAGGCAGAAGGCGGCCTGGGACTCCTCATGCTTGACACAGTAATAGGAGAGGTTATTTCTGCAAGTTTTGCCAGTGCCCCAGTGGGAAGATGCCTTTCCTAGAGACCAGCCCATGGGTAATTGTAGGGGCTGGATTCTCTTTTGCTTTCTTGCCACATGCCAAAGGTTTTATTGAGCTGCAATGTTCAGTTGGTACAAACCTTTGTGATGTATGATGGGCTCAGACAACTTCTGAAACTGGCTTTGAGGGTTTCCCTGTCTGGGTGTAGAGAAGAGACAAGATGGAAGTATTTGATTTGGCCCTTCTGCAACAGAGCTGGTAAAAGACTAGAGCTGGTCTGGCCAGAATCACAAAATGTTAGGGGTTGGAAGGGACTTCCAGAGATAATCAAGTCCCAACCCCCTGCTAGAGCAGGATCACCCAGGGCAGGTCACACAGAATATATCTGGTTGAAAGAAACCTCAAAGATCATCCAGTCCAACCCTTGACCCAGCATTGAAGGGTAAAGACATCCAGGTAGGTCTTGAAGGTCTCCACAGAAGGAGACTCCACAACCTCTCTGGGCAGCCTGCTCCAGGCCTCCAGCACCCTCACACCAAAGAAGTTTCTCCTCCTGCTCAGATGGAACCTCCTGGGTTCCAGCTTGTACCTATTGTTCCTTGTCCTGTCACAGGGCACCACTGAAAAGAGCCTGGAACCTTCATCTTGCCCCCCACCCCTCAGATATTTATAGACATTGATCAGATCCCCTCTCAGCCTTCTCCTCTCCAGACTAACCAGCCCCAAGGCTCTCAGTTGTTGTTCACAGCAGAGATGTCCCAGCCCCCCAGTCATCTTTGTAGTCTGTAGGACCATCTCCAGCAGGTCCCTGTCTCCTTGAGCTGGGGAGCCCCAAACTGGACACTATACCAGGTGTGGTCTCACCAGAGCAGAGCAGAGGGGGAGGAGAACCTTTCTAGCCCTGCTGGCCACACTTTTCTTGCTGCACCCCAGGATGCTGTTGGCTCTTGATGCCACAGCAGTGTCCCATGGAGAACTTGCTGCCCTCTAGGACAGTGTCTGCTTGGGGATGAAATTCAAACTGAAGATACCCTTGGAGCTTCTCTCTGATAAACAACATTTCCAGCTGTCCTCAAGTCAGAGATAAGAATGAGGGGAGAGTGAAAAAGATTTCCTAGGACCTCTTACCTCATGCTGAAGGGTGGCAGCATGCAGCAGCTAGGCTCTGGGACGAGAAATTAAACCAGGAAATGTTAACAGCCATGGAGTTGCCCCCATCCCCTGACCAGTGGGGCAGTGTTTTCAGCATGGGAATATGAAACACCTGGGCACAAACTGGGGTCAGTGTTGTCAATGCTGGGTTTGCAGATGAAGCTTTGTGCTGATAACCCAAGCTAAGGAGGTTTGGGTTTGGTTTTTAACCAACTGCAATGAAACCTTTTTTATCACAGTATAACTAAGGTTGGAAGAGACCTCGAGGATCATTGGGTCCAACCTATAAACACAGCCCCCATGACTAGACCATGGCACCAAGTGCCACGTCCAATCCCCTCTTGAACACCTCCAGGGATGGGGACTCCACCACCTCCCTGGGCAGCACATTCCAATGATGAACGACTCGCTTGGTGAAGAACTTCCTCCTCACCTCGAGTCTAAACCTCCCCTGGCGCAGCTTGAGACTGTGTCCTCTTGTTCTGGTGCTGGTTGCCTGGAAGAAGAGACCAACCCCTTCCTGGCTACAACCACCTTTCAGGTAGTTGTAGAGGGCAATGAGGTCTCCCCTGAGCCTCCTCTTCTCCAGGCTAAGCAACCCCAGCTCCCTCAGCCTCTCCTCACAGGGCTGTGCTCAAGGCCTCTCCCCAGCCTTGTTGCCCTTCTCTGGACACCTTCAAGTGTTTCGATGTCCTTCTTAACCTGAGGGGCCCAGAACTGGACACAGGACTCAAGATGTGGCCTAACCAAAGCAGAGTACAGGGGCACAATGACTTCCCTGCTCCTGCTGGCCACACTATTCTTGCTGCAGGCCAGGATGCCATTGGCCCTCTTGGCCACCTGGGCACTGGAAAATGTTGGGAGTTACTTACTGGAAAATGTTGGGAGGGGTCGTTTGGTGTTTTTTTGGTCACTGCAAATGCCAGCTGCTGATGGATTCCATGAAATTGCCTGTCTCTGTTGGAGTCCCTGTGGCTGCTGCAGCTGCTGGGAATGCCTTTTAACTTGTCTTTTGTTCCTTAATTCTGCCCTTCGTCCTCCAGCCGCCGAAGAACCCGAGCGGTAAAACGTAGAGAGCTCGAAAGCTGTGACCGTAAAACACAAAAGGGGGAAAAAGGAAAAGATTTAACTCTTTTGGTTTTTTTTTTGCTTTTTAAAGTTCTTTTCAGTTTATCCTGAACTTCAATTATTTTTTTTTGTTTTGTTTTGTTTTTTTTATTTTGTTTGTTTGTTTGTTTGTTTTGTTTCTATTGGTTTGGTTAAAAGGTTTGTCCAGAGGGGTCGCATTTATCCGGTTTGACAAAAGGTCAGAAGCAGAAGAGGCAATTACAAATTTCAATGGTCACAAACCCCCAGGTTCCTCCGAACCCATTACAGTGAAGTTTGCAGCCAATCCTAACCAGAACAAAAATGTGGCCCTGCTGTCCCAGCTGTGTCACTCACCAGCTAGACGGTTCGGAGGGCCGGTGCACCACCAGGCGCAGAGATTCAGGTAGGTTAGGAGCGGCGGCTGGGCCGCGGCCTCGGCAGCTCTGCACTCACCTCTTCATTGCAGCATGTCTGAATGAATGCATAAGTGCACTGTGTGTCCTGCAGTGGTTTGTGAAGAGCTTGTGGAATTCAAACATGAGTCCAGTCAAGTCTTACCTGTAAAACTGCTGTTGGAGTTCATGATGTGAATGGAGCATACCCTACGGTGTCTTATTTCTGCCACTGAGCCTACAGGGAGGTGATAGCCAGCTGCAGGTTCCAGATGGGTGTTGGTAGATGCCTGTCTCAACAGATCCCCATTCTGGAGTCCATCTCTCTGAATGTGTCTGTATTTGGCAACTTAAAGCTCTGAACCATTGGTTCCAGCAGGGGGGTGTCATAGTGAACCAGGAAAACCTTATTACTGTCAGGTAGTGACAGGACTAGGGGGAATGGAATGAAGCTGGAGGTGGGGAGATTCAGGCTAGGTGTGAGGAGGAGGTTCTTCACCATGAGAGTGGTGAAACCCTGGAATGTGTTGTCAAGGGAGGTGGTCGAGGCCCCGTCCCTGGAGGTGTTTAAGAGCAGGCTGGATGAGGCTCTGTCCAGCCTGATCTAGTGTGGGGTGTCCCTGCCCATGGCAGGGGGGTTGGAACTAGATGGTCTGTGTGGTCCCTTCCAACCCTGAATGAAACTATGAAAAGAGTGTAAGGGATTTCTGCCTACATCTCGAGCCGTGCAGGGTTCTCTCCTTCTTTGAGTCCTACTAAGGTCAGTGGAACTGTTGAGTAATTGCAGCCTGTTGTTGGCTTCCAGACTGTGGGAGACAAAGTGTCTTTTGCTTTTAGAAACTGCCTTGGTTGCTTTGAACAAGAATCACTTGAACCTGCTTAGCACAGCTGCTTAAAGCAGGGTGTCTGAGGTGCAGATCTGTGTTCAGATGTTTAGGTATTGCAGACTGGCAGAGGCAGTAGCAGAGCAGTTCTGGGGTAAGCCATGCTCTATGAATAGTGGAGACAATTCCCCAGCTGACTTGAAGGCAGGAACTGTCCCTCCCTCTTCATATCTTGTCACAGCTTTGCAGGAACTTGAACCCTTCCATCCCTCAGCCACACATGCATGGCCTGCACCATGGATACACCACACCTGCACCACCTCACAGCCCTCTTGATTCTTCCCAGCTTTTGGTCTTGACTGCAACTTTTTCTAGTAAGTCTCCCTCAAAGGATGCTGAACTTAATGAGTTATAATTATTCATAGTGTGGTGAAGCTTAGGATCCTTAGCTTGGAGTCTTGTTTGTTTGGTGTAGTGAGCAAAACCTGATGAAAGCATCAGCTGCTTCCAGGGGGCTCCCGGGCTGGATGAATTCCAGTTGTGGTCTCTGCTGCACAGAGGTTGAATACACTGACATGTGATTACTCTTCACCTCCTTCCATCATAGCCCTGCAAATCCAGGATTAAGCCTTTGGTATCACTGATTTGTAATTATTAATTTCCCCCAGATATGACTCAAACCCTTTCTTTAATGTTCTCTTAATCCTTTGGTAGTTCCTGTGGTATTTGTGGCTCACATCAGGAACTGCTGTGAATGCCTTTTTCCACTGGAGTGCTCATTCTGAGACATGCTCCACAGTATTCTGCATTGCCTCCAGAAGCAATGACACTGCATTTGGGTTTGTGTTTGGAGGATAGCTAAAGCATCTGGGCAAGGGTGAGCTTTGCTTACTTCAGCAGATGGGCAGATCTGGAGGTGGTGTACTCTGCCATGGAAGATCTGAGCTCCTAAAGCTTGAGCAGGCTGGCCAAAGCCCTCTGCTTCTGCAGCTCACCAGAGCTTCGATCCAGGATGTTCCTCCTAATCTCAAAGTGATTCCCAGTTCAGCTGGTTTTGCTTTCAGTCTTGTTCAGGATTGGAGCCAGCTCCTCATTAATTCAATGGGCATACTTCTGTGGATGTCAGAACCCAGGAATTAGGCCCCAAATGCCCAATGGGGAGTTGTTACTTCTTGGTAATCCTTTGGTGAAGGGAAAACATGAGAAGACTCTTAGACTGTTTAACCCTGTCACTGAGGTTATTGCTTGGGCAGCTCCCACATGTGTTGAACTCCAGTGGAATTGTTTAAATGTTCATCTTTTAAGCCAGTTTGTCATTTGGACACAAGTTGTCTGGGGTGAGACTGCCACAGAAGAAACCATTTCACCCAGAGCAGTGCTGCAGCAAAGCCCTAGAGGAACATGGTGCTGTGAAACCTCTTTGCTTGCTGCTGCTCTCTGGTGGGGGCTGCCTGCTTTCACAGCAGGTTATTCTAGGCCTAAAGCTTTCATCACTGAGTTCTCAAAGCTTCATTTGTATCTGGTAGACTGTTCCTGCCTGTGTCAGGGTATGAGAGGTTGGTTGAGGCTCAGTATCAATGTCATTGAACTCCTTCTCTTTGTGGGGCTCTTCAGGAGCAAGAAGCTGCCAGGCTCAGGTGTGAAGGCAACACAGGCTAATATTGGAAATATTACTACTGCCTAGGGAATGAGAGGACTGTCATGGAACTGGACAGAAATTGTTTTCAGTTAAAGTAACATCTCTGGGATTGTGTCCTTTAGGGTGTTAAAAATAATCCCTGGATCTGTGGAGTGAGGCAGCCTCGTGGCAGTAGAGCAAAAGGTTGCTCTTATAAATGAGAACCTTATCAAGTGAAAAAGATTGCAGCTAAAAATATCCCACATTGATACTTAATGTCACAAGAGATTGGGGTTTTTTGAGGTTAGAAGGGCTTCAAAGAGCCACCCAAAGAGAAATCATTGAACTGTAGAATAGCTCAGGTTGGAAGGGACCTCAGAGATCCTCTACTGCCATGGCAGTAGATCCCTGCCATGGGCAGAGACACCTCTCAACTAGACTCAGCTGCTCAAGGCCTCATCTGCCCTGGCCTTGGACACCCCCAGGGAGCAGGCAGCAGGCAGCCACAGCCTCCCTGGGTGGCCTGTTCCAGTCTCACCACCCTGGTACTGAAGAACTTCTTCCTCAGCTCCAGTCTAACCCTGCTGTGTCTCAGCTTCACACCATTCCCCCTTGGCCTGTCTCTAGACACACATGAAAAGTCTCTTAGGAAGGATTAAGAAAGCTCTGTAGAGGAGAAAGTATAAAGTGAAATACAGCAAACCCCAGGACAGCAGCAGGAAGTCTGAGATTGCTCCAGTTCCAGTATTAATGGAACTTTAAACAGAATTTCCTCCAAACCAGCTTGGATCTCTCTGGCTTCAGAGCTGTTTGCCCAAAGCAGAAGGTCTTTTAAACAGCCTGAAACAAATTGCAGATGACTTAGCAATGTGAGGTCAAAACCAATCCTTTGCTGTAGGGTGGAGGGTTGTGTCAGCTGCTCTGTGCCCCAGGCTGTTCTTCCAAGCTGGCCAGGAGATCCTTTGTCCTGGCAGAGGCCTCCAGCCAGGGTGAGGATGGAGATGTCTCAGATCAGCTGATCCACTGGAGCTCTGTTCTCACACCTGCTGTGTCCTGTGCAGTACTTTGAGGTGGATGCAATCTGAATGTCAGCACGTGGCTCTAATCCTACACCACCTTTGCTGTCACCTCTGCACTTTGGCTGCTTTTTATCCAACCAGAAGCTTCTCTGCAAGGTTTGGTTTTCATGTGAACTCTTGGAGTGCTTCCCTGCAGTCACGTTAGAGCTGGCTAGGAAGGGTGTTGTGTGAGGTGGGGTTTCCTAGGGTTGTGCTTTTGCAGTGACTTTCCAAGTCCTTTGGAGGTGTTTTTTACCCACTTTGGGTTTTGCTTTGGTAGGGATTTTGTTTGTTGTTGTACAAACCTGCAATATTTTTGTGAGTGGAAGCAGGAAGAGAGGAGAATCTGAAAATGAGCTTAGCCAAAGAGCAGAGGTATTTGCTGGTTGAAGTTATGTAGATTTGTTTGACCCTCAGCTGCCCCTCTCCAAGTGTTCTCAGTCCTTTGTCTCTTGATCTGGGCTTGTGGGCAGATCCTGAGGCTTTAGAGCAAGAGGGTTCAGAGCTACACTGACTGCTGGAACCAACATTGTGCAATTCTGAGCTTAGTGATCTTTCTGTTCCACCTCTGTGTGAGCAGGAATCCAAGACTGGTGATCTGTTGAGATGAAAGCTTTCCAGATATTAACATATTTATCCTACCAGACCATTCCTCACATGTAAAGGAGCTACAGAGCTGAAGGTCTCTGTCAGAAAACACCTAAAGCATGTGACCACGGGACCATGTTCTGTAACAGCACAGCCAATAGTGGATGTGTCACAGCCTGAGCACATCACCTGGGTTAGTGTCTCCTTCCCATTCTGATGCTCTTAACTGCCTTTCCAGTTTTACTGTAGTGCAAGGATTCCCAAACCTGGATTTGCTTGGGGCTGGCCAGCAGTGGCAGCAGCAGTGAGTACCTGCAGCCCGAGCTTGAGGTCTGCACTGGGCTCTAGGAACCCCAGCGGCAGGGAGCCTGCAGGCTGCAGCCTGCCTGGGCTGTGATGGAGGGGAAGGGAAGAGGCCTGCACCACCAGCACTGCCCCTGCTCTGGGGACAGGAGGGGCTCATAGCTCAGGAGTCCAAAAAACTGAGCTCTCTGGGGCGGGGGAGCTGATGACTGAGTGGTTCTCTTGTATGAGTGCTTCAACCGAGTGCCAGCTGAGCAGTGACTGCTCAGAGTGCAGCTGGGGGCTGCTGCAGCCCTGCTCACCTGCCTGCTGAGCTCTGCTGCTGGGAGCCCTCCCTTCTCTAGAGAGACAGCAGCAGCTCCTCTCTTTATGCAGGGCAGGAAGAAGTCAGTGGGGGAGTGTTTGGCACTTAATGCAGCGTTCACTGCCCAGACATCCATTCCCTGTTTCCTCCAGGTCAGCAGAGAATCAGGAACTGCCACCGCCATGTTCTTGGCAGAGAGCAGCACGTGTACCACCTTTAAGTGGTTTGCATATCACCAGTGGTACACCACAGTTTGGGAACCCCTGGTATAGTATCATTATATTTCTACAATCACCTGACCTCACATTTTTAAGTAATACATAAGCACGAGGGATCAAATGGAGGTGTTTTTTTTTGTTGTTTTTTTAACCTTAACTTTCACATTTCCTGATCTTTGAGTTCTTAGCTGTGCAACCCTAATACTGCATTAAAATTTCGTGAAGCTTTGAATTCCTAGGATGGAGACCAGAAAGAGAATAAAGGGGAATTAGGGTCTAGGAGAAGAGACAAAGCAAGACCTAAATAAAAAGGAGAGGGGTTTTGTACTTTGTGTTCTGTATAGCTACTGCTGGGGTCCTGTGCAGGAGGCAGGTGTCAGGAGCAGTGGGTGAGTGATTTTAAAGAGCCAGGGCTTTGAAGCCAGAAAAGTTCTCCTAGCATGGAGCCAGTGGAAAACCTCTATCTGCACCCTGCAATGGTCAACCTGTGCTTACATGTGGTTTGCTATTTTGATGCTGGAAAGCTACTGCAGTTAGAATTCCTGCCTTAAGGAATCAAGCCCCGAGACTGAAATTCTGTAGCTAGAGATGTGGGGCACCCCAGCTACTGAGGACCGACTCAGGAGGTGCCAGTGTGTCCTTAGCTGCCTAATAGCTGCGAGTAGGCACCACTGTGGCTTATTTAACAGCCTTGCTCATACTGGGAGTGTTTGCCTGCACCTGCTGCCTCGTGGTGGGGAAGGGAGCAGGTTTTGTTCTGTTCCCCCCAAAAAGAAACATAAATTAATACACAGTCTCTAGTCCTAAGAATAAAGCAGCTCCTCCCCACCCCCCGCCCCAGCAATGGCCAAAGAAACCCTATGACCTAAACCTTCCCCACGCCATTTTAGGGGCAAGAAAAGGAGGATCTGGGATGCAGGCTCCTTGAGCAAAGTAAGTGGGAGAGGTCTGAGGGCAGCTTGAAGCAAGCCGGGCCCTCTGGGGAGGCATTGCCTGGTATCTGCACTCCAGCGATGCCACGCTGATGCCCCAGAGCACTCTGAATAGCCTAGCCGAGCTGCAGAGATGGACCCAGGGCCCCTCTGAAGCTGACCATGTAATCTTGCCTTGCAACTCTCCTGTTGCCTGCCTGTTCCTAAGGCCAGCTCCCTATTGCTAAAGCAGTTGGAATATTTGTAACACTTTTTTCCTGGCAGCTGTCAATTTGATTGTCAGTTTGAATGGGGAAACATTTCTTTCTGGCACTTTTGATGTCCATGTAGCAAATAATTCATTCTCAGTTGCTTCCCATTCGAGTGCATTTGCTTGATTGACTTGAACTTTTACATGCAATATTGTGCTTTTTATTTGCTAGGTTCTCTCCCATGGGTGTAGATCACATGAGTGGGCTTTCTGGTGTAAATGTTCCAGGAAACGCATCTTCTGGCTGGTGTATCTTCATCTACAACCTTGGGCAAGATGCTGATGAGGGAATCCTCTGGCAGATGTTTGGCCCCTTTGGCGCGGTTACCAATGTGAAAGTCATTCGAGATTTCAACACCAACAAGTGCAAAGGTTTTGGTTTTGTGACCATGACAAACTATGAAGAAGCTGCAATGGCCATAGCAAGTCTTAATGGCTACCGCCTGGGGGACAAAATCTTACAGGTTTCCTTCAAAACCAACAAGTCCCACAAATAACTTGCTCGTGCTCTCTTGGTTTTGTTTTTTTCTCCCCCCTTCCCACCCTCCCCCAACTCCCCCCCCCACCCCCCTTTTCTTTTCTTTTGGTTTGTTTTGGGTTTGTTTTGTTTTGGTTTTGTTCTTGGGTTTTTTTTTTTCCTTTCTTTTTTTTGTATGGAATAGCTTAAAAGAAAAATGGAGTGACAGAAGTGGAACCTTTTATTTTTGGTTGTTTAGTGTTAAGACTCATCCTGCGCGCCAATCTTCACCAATGTTTGTCTTTAGTCTAAATGAGAAGTGGAAAGAAAGAGTTGAGTGGGGGAGGGGAAGCGGGGGGGGAGGGGAGGTGGGGAGGGGGTGGGGAGAGGAGAAAAAGAGGTTTTTATATGCTGGGATGCAACTGACATGTTCAAATGTTTGAAAAGAATCCCACCGTGTTAGACCAACTTTTAAGTTCCTTTTTAAGTTATTTCATTTCAAACGTGGTCAAAACAACAACAACCAAACCAAACTTACTCCCTCCCCCTCCCCTTACCCCCTCTCTCACCCCCTGAAATCTCCCCAGTAGACTGATTGCATTACCGACAGCCTCAGGATGGTGGTAAAACCGAAGCATGCTTTCACTTATGAGACTAACATTTGTTCCATGGAATGTTGGCTGCAAAAAAAAACCAAAACTGGAATTTGCTGACAAGTAGCAGGCTGAATTTTTTTGTTTTCCCTTTCCTGGTTTGTTTGGGTGTTTTTTTTTTTCTCCTCTTATTCTTTTCTCTTTTTCTTTGACGTAGTTCTTTTCCCCTACCCCTTTGCCCCCCCAGCCTCAAGTAGCACGGAAGCAAAGTTGAGCTGATGCCGATGTTTAGCTTGCCAGCCAGTTGGGTTGATTTGTTGTGTTAATCGATTTGATTTTGTTCATTTGCATCACTACACATAGAGCTGAGGGAGCAGGCTTTGGGGGGGGCAAAAAAAGTCAAGGTCTTGTAAGTAGCAGCATGCCAAGCGTAGCTTTTAACACCATTGAGGAGGTAAGTTGCACACTGAGCAGTGGCCAAGCTGTCCCAGTTGGCAGGTTTTTAGAAACACAAGTTTCTTTTGGTTTCCTTTTGGTTTTGTTTGTTTTTTTTTTAAGCCCACTTGGATAGGAATGGACCAAAGAGTTTCAAAGAAACTCTGGGAAGATTTCAGAGTCAAAAAATGAAACTCCATAAAAAAACAACAACAACAAACCCCAACCAACCCTCCCCCCCCACCCCCCCCCCACCCCCTCCCCAATAAAGGAAAAAACCAAGCGTGAATTTTCTGTTGCTACTTCATCCAACTGAATCTCTTCTCTCCAAATACCTAATGCATGGTGCACTACTTACTGGTACATTATAACACACAGTGAGCTCCTGAGCTGATCCTTGGGGTTGGAACCCCTTGGGTAGCTCTGTTCTGTAAAGACAAAACTCTCTCCCCCCCCTCAACCCCCCCCCCCCCCCCCGCCCCGGTCTCTAAACATTTGAGCATTGTGTTTCTCGCATCCCTTCTAATGAGTGCTAGATTGAGTTTGTTGTTACTCTTCTTCTCTTTTTCTTTTTGGTTTTTTTTTTGGGTTCTGTTTCATTAGGATTTTGTTTTGACAACTTAGCTTTACTACTTTGAACACTCAGCAGAAAAGTACTTAACGACTTGCAAGTTAGATATTAACAACAACAACAAAACCACCCCCAACCCTTTGATTTGTAGATGGAAAGATGAATCCCTCACCCCTGAGGTGTTATTTTTTTTTCTTCCTGCAGACTGCCTTGAAACTTTGAGTTGTTCTGTTTCTGTTAATTTTCTTTTGCTTTTTTGTGTTTTTGGTTTGTTTTTACTTTTGCATTTAAGAACATTAAATTTGATTTTGTTTTGCTCAACTTTTGTTTTGTTTTGTTATTTTCTGTTTTTTTGCTGAGTCCTGCACCAAACGTCCAGCTTTCAAAGAGCGGTTTAAGGAGCTCTAGTTCCTCTCTTCAGAGTTTTAAGTTCCTCCTTTGAGAGATGAGCACAAGGGGGGGGAAAAAAAAACAAGAACAAAAGGGCTGTGAAACAAGGGCACTACAGCAAACCTGGCGCACAGAGGCTGTGCCACAGGCTGATGTAACCCTGCAGGTGTTCTCGGGGAGGAAACCTGGAAAGGATTCCTCCTCAGGTAAAGCTGTGTGAGGGTGCTGGCACCACTGCCTGGGCAGCTTCCAGCTCTGGTGTTGATGTTCAGTCACCAGAAGGTAGAGCAGATGTGGGGTCAGGGGCAGTTTTCTTGCAGTGTCTCCTTTGTTTTTTCTGTGAACCTCTATCAGTCCCAGAGTTGATGTTCAGACTCCAGAGGCTGTTCCGTGCTGCCTGCTCCTTTCTCTCCGTGCCCAGCTGTCCTTGCCTTGGCTCACAGTCATTTCTCCTCTTCCTGCAATGGGATCTGCAGTCTTGCACAGCCCAAAGAGGTCTGCTCAGCATGGCTGCCCTGAGAGCAGCTGATCTGGCTGCCCATCTCCATCACCCCCAGCACTGTCTAGGAAACACTGCTGCTGTTCCTGGAGCTGCCTCTGGCTTACTGAAGGCCTTGGCACAGTGAGCAGCCTCCTGCTGCCTTGGAGCTTGTGCCCACTGAGTGGCAGTGGGATTTCTGCTCTTGCTGCTTTCAACCTTGCCTTTCCTGCCATTCCTGTTCAGTACCACTTTTGAGAAGTGGGATGGTGCCTGTGACAGAGCAACCACCCAACCCCCACCCCACACAGTGTGCTTTCTGGCTGGCTGTTCCAGATGCTTCCACCAGTTCCTCACCATTCATTTGTCACTTCACTGAATGCTTTGTTTCTGTGTGCAGGGAGAGATGCTGAAGCCTTTGGGAGATTCCTCCCAAGTCAGAGCTATGTAGTATCAAGAACTACCAAGTGTCCCTCACCACCTCTTAACCTCACGCTGCCCTGTCCCACATGAGTGCCCTGCAGCCATTTCCAGTTCCCTGCCACTCTCTCTTGCCTTATTTCTTGTAAGGTTGGTTTTTCAAATGAGATGGAAGTTGCCGTATTATCAGAGGGGGTTTAGACCTCCAGTGACTGACAGCCTGAGCGTGGCTTGGCTTCAGCAGTGCTTACAGACACTGTCCTCTGCCCATTCCCCCTGCAGCAGCAGCACTGCTGGCAGCTCACCAGCTGGCACTTGAATTTTTTGCAATAAAGCTTCTCTTGGAGGCTTTTTTGCATCACTGGCATCTGACCACCACTTGGGTGATTTTTCCATCTCCCATTCTTTGCTAAACAGGAAGGAAATGCAGTTTCAGCAGGGGGATGGAAACATCTTTTAGGAACATCTGATCGTAGCTTCTGCTAGTTGCTCTGCAAATAGTTAGCAGGCAATTTATATGAGCAAAGCAGTCCTGCTAAAAGGCCAAGGGCTGCTCCTAGAAATAGTGGCTGAGCAGTACCATTGTGACAGCAAATACTTGGTCTAAATAACAGAAGACAAGGAAAACCTGGGCATGTGTGCTCGGTGTTCTTTCCCTGCCCATGCAGCCACCTGGTAAAGACCAGAAGGAAACTTTTGCAAGTGTAACAATACTTGCAAGTAGTCTGCCATCAGGTGTTTTTTTACCCAGAAAGCAGGAGCAGCTCATTTCCTTCCCATCCAGCTTGCCCTCTTTAAGAGCTCCTCTTGGAACAGTCCTGTTTCAAGAGAGGTTTTGGCCTCTGAATCCTCAGGGAGTTTAGAAAAGCTGTAGCTGCCTTCTGCTTTCTCATCCTTCAGGCTGATGAAATCCAGATGTGTCTTTCAGGTGACACTTCTCAGTCATTGCTTACAACATCTTTGTGAAGCCAAAGTTCTGGCTCAAGGCAGAGGTTTCTTGAGATTTGTCATGAGGTGCAGTAGGTGCAGTGTAGAGAATGTGAGGTGGCCTTGGTTGTTGGGTTAGGATGTGATGTCAGATTTTAAAGGCCTGGATTTGATGGTCCAGACTGGAAAGGTGCCAGAGGAAATCGCTGCAGTGGGAGTGTTTTGGGGCCTTGTAGAATAGGGGAGAAGCCCCATAGCAGACCCTGAGGTACATGCTTCTGAGGGATCAGGGATAATTGCTGAGGAGAGCACTTGGTGCTGGCCACGCTTCACTTCAGGGTCTGCTGTGGAGATGCTGAGGAGAGCTGTGATGTCTCTGGGGACAGCCGCGGGGTTTGTGCCAGCACTTCTGAGCACATCCATCTGCCTTTCTTGAAGCTGCCATCAGGCAACACCATTTTCTCTACTCCCTGAGTTGATCACACAGGCAAATATGGTGCCAGAAGGGGAAATCCATCTCCCCATGTTTAAAAAGAAGAGGTGAGAGAAGGCTTCTTCAGCCCTGCCCTTAGGGTAGCTGGGCTCAAGCCGCCAAGTGGGAGTGCAAATGGCCAGACCAGAGGTCGTGGTGTCAGGCTTCAGTTGGGCTGTTTGCTTTCTGTCCAGACCTGTCCTGCTTTCACAGAGCTCTCCTGTGCCTGTGACTGCTCAGCACTTGAGCACAGCCTGGCCTCTGCTGCTGTGGCTTTCTGCAGCAGGGAGCCACCCTGGGCTTTCGCTTTGTGGACTGGGAGCAGGCTGCACAGCAGTCACCTTTGAGCCTTGGCTCCTGTGGCAGTACAAAGATGTCCTGTGTGAGAGCAGGATCCTATGTCAGGACTTGGGCAACCTCCAGACCTTTGAGTCTTTTTCAGGCCAGTTTTGTGTTTCAGGAAATGTCAGTAGCTGTCTGCTGCTATTTCAGTTATTGCTTTGTCACTTGGAGCTGTAGGACTTTATCTTGGCATCGCTTCTGAAGGGGAAGCTCTGCTGCCCTTACTTGGAATCTTTTCCTCCACTCTCTTGCTTTGTAAGACTCCAGGAAGGTTCTTCTCAGGCCAAGGCATGGCTGCTGCACACTCTGGCTTTGGGGCTGTTTCCAGAGGTTCACAGGAGCAGTCTTGAGTCTTTACAAGACTGTGGAGTTTCACTCCAAAATGAGACAATGCCTAGTTCAGAGCAAAACTGTCCTGAGTGTGGCTGAATGCCACCTGCAGACTTCTCTGAAGATTTCCTGGGCTTTAGTTGTGTTGCACAGAATAAAAACAAAGAGAAATCAACCTGATTCTCTTAGCATCTGAAAAAAAAGTTGAGTTATGTCCCATTAAAAATTCCTTGAAGGCTTCATCCAGACTTGGGCCTTTCCCCTCTGATTTACTAAGTTTTTGTTCCTTCTCAGGAACTGACATGTGTTGCCCAGATTTCCACTATGAATGGAATTCAGCCCTCTGCAGAAAGCTGACTGCACAGATCTGATCACACTTAAGCCTTGTGTGAAGCCTTTGCAGACAGGGAAGATTCCAAGCCCATGCAGAAAGGGAAGCTGGGGCCGTGCAGTGTGCCCAGCCCCAGCTGGCAGTGGCAGGCACAGCTCCTGCAGCGGTGGCATTGGCAGGACAGCAATAAAGAGCAGGATCCAAAGCAGGTTAGTGTTTAGGTCTCTTGTGATTCCATTTTAGATGGTGTCTGTGTACCCAAGTGTGGGATTTTTGTTCTTCAAGCTCCATCACCATGAGTCTGGGTCACTTGAGATGCTGTGCTCAGCTCTTCTGCCTAGAGGGAGGGGACCTGAGCCAGCAGAGCTAATAACACTGCCTCCTGAGCCGAGCTTGTGCCAATCCCTTTGCTTCTGCTCTAGATCTGGAACCAAGGAGGAAGAAGGCAGGAAATGCCACTGTGCAGAACAGCATCCCCACAGTGGTGTGTCTCCACAGCTCTCTCCCTTTGTTTGCCTTCATCTGTGTCACCAGAGCACGAAAGCCACTGAACATTCAGAGATCCACAAGCCACTGAAACAGGATCCATTGCTCCCTGCAGTACCACTTGGTCTGTTCATTGCCCATTCCATTTGCCCAGGTGACCAAAGGGTGTTGGTGTGGAGAGGACACCTAATTTTGTAGGGGCACTGAAGGTTGTAGTCATTGCTTATCCAAAGCAGTTAAAGCTCTTGGTGAGGGCTGGCACAGCTCCATTTGTAGGCAGGAATGGGCAGCAGGTAAAACCAAACCAGAGAAATAACTGCAAGGGGCAACCAGGCTTTTGGAATTTTGGGGAACAAATGGTCCCCAAGCTCCTCAACCATTAACTACACATTTTGTGTTGCTTTAATGTTCTGGGTGAGGTCAATAAGGTAGAGAATCCATAAACATTTCAGCAGAGGCTTTTGTCAGTGCATTCTAAACTAACTGAAGTTGCTTTGGGGCCAGTTCAGTTAAGTGGTTAAAACCCCAACCTTGGAGAGTGTCCCCACATTGACCTTTTTAGCCAAATAAAGAGCTCTTACAATCAAATCAACCATTTCTGGCCATCAGGTCCTCTGAGCCAGACCCCTGCCAAGGCTTAGGAGGTGTGGGAGGTTTCTGTGCTCTTTGTGAGCTCTCCTGCTTCAATCACAAGTCAAATACAGAGCAACTTGTTCTGGGGCTGCCTCTGGCAGAAGGTGACCACAAAGAGGGGATGCATTCTTTGGAACACTGTCAGTGAAGCACCTGATTGTAGCACTGCTACTTCTAGGCTCCTGAGAATAGCTGTAGAGTGAAGGGACCAAAGGCATATTGAGCATGAGGAACAGTTCCCTTGGAGCTCCCTGCGTGGAGCTGCACTTGTTTGGTTTGGTTTTCTGTTTGGTTTTGGTTTGGTTTGGTTTGGTTTTTTTTCCCCTCACCCCACGAACTGACTTTATCACCTGAGGTACTTCAGTCTCTGGAAGCAGAAGAGTCTGTCTGTACCATAGACGAGGTCCTGCTGCAGCCCTGCTCTTAGGAGCACAATAGCACTGACAAATACGAAGGTCTGAAGGCCTGGTCTTACTTCCTGTGGTTATTAATCCTTATTGGGTTTACTCCTCATTAACTGGGGACAATGCAGAGTTGGTGAAAAGAGTCAGAGTTTCTCCAGTGCCCCCAGAGCTGGTGCCTGTCCTGGGTGACTGCCCCGTGACAGCTGGCAGAGCTCAGGTCCACTCTGAGGTCAGTCAGGTACAGCAGCACTTCTGCGAAGGCTTTTTGCTAGCACGCCCTTGCAGCAGAACTAAATCAAACATTTTGGTGTTGCTTTTCCCTCCTGCACCACTTGAAAAGCAGTTGAAGCCTTTCTGCTGTCTAAAGCAAACCACAGCACCCAGTGAGTGGATTTGACTCTGAGCCCTGGTGTGTTTTCTGCCCTCTTGCAGCCGTGGGGGTTTGGTGTGCATCACACCTGGGAGAGAGCACTGACAAGAGCTGGAGCTAGGAATGTTTTTCTGTTGAGTGGAAATTTCAGCACTTAAATGATTTGCTTTGGTTTTTTTTTTTTGGTGGATAATGATGGAAAATCAGTGACATTAGAACTGCCACCTGCAACCTTGATTGAACAACTTGTGCTCACCTTTTAGAGTCTCGCTTCTCATCCCGTTGGGCCTTAGGTTTGAAACCTTTCGGAGCAACTTTTCAGTGGTACAGCAGAAACTTTTCCCACTCGGTCATTGAGAAGAAACTCAGCCTTGAGACTTTTGGAGCCTAAATTGGGCTTAAGCCTTGCTTTGAGCCAGTGATTTGGAACAACCCCTGTACTTCTAGTCCTTCCCTTCAGTTGCTTTCCCCTTGACTTCTGTAACCCTGGGTCTATGAACGAAGCCTGTTGGTGGGTCAGGAGGGTTTCTCAAGTTGTTTTTTCTTCTCCTTTTCTTTTTTTTCTCTCTTCTCCATACTGTACAGTATATGGTTCAATATTTTGTATATTTAGTGTGTTTTTAAGTTATTGATTTGTTTTATATCTCAAATAATTTATTTTTCAGGTACCACTTTCATTTAAAACTTTGTTTTTACATGGGTTTATTTTAAATAAAGTACGACACTGCTTTCCAAATGTCTAAAACCGAAGTTTGGATCCCATTGTGTTTGTTTTTTTTCAAGACCACTCCTGTCAATTCACTTCTGGGAGAGAAGTAACTGCAGAGCTGTCTGTCCCCCCACTCCACACTTTGCTTGTGCTTCACTTCAAGCCCTCAGGGATTTTCTGCTGTGATACTTGTATTATTTTTTTTTGGGGGAGCGACCTGGAAAGATTGGGAAGTTTCCTCTTGAAACAGCTCTGAGCTTTGTTGACTGCAGCAGCAGCAGCAGCTTTGTACAAGCCTGTGGATGGCAATGCTGAGCTTTCTTTTCTACATGGTGTTTTCACAATGAAATGAAGCAGCACCTAGCTCCTGAGGCTAGTGTCCATCATCCTTCCACGGAGGGCTCTGTCGGTAGTGCAGAGGAGCTCTGAACTTCTGCCCCGTGTCTGTGCCTGGCTTTGTTGGGTCCTTGTCTGGAACATGCCAATCGTGCACTGCAGTGATCCCTGCTGAAAGGTGATGTACTCCACATGCCACTTGAGGCTTTTACTTAATTGCTTACATTTTGTCTTCTTTTCCCTGCAGGAATTGGATTGTTGTTGTGCAATTTGGAGTTTGACTTTTTGTCTCAGAAGAATCTGAGTCCTGTTGATGATTTGGCTCCACTAAAGAGTTTCTTACCTGTAGCCTTGGTAGAGAGATGGAATTAAAGGGAGGTGCATGGTTGCCTTTTGTTTTTCAAGGGGGGATAAAAACCCTCAGTTCTCTTCACCACCTGTTGTTCATCCTGATTAAACCAAAAGCAAAGCCCAGCAGCACTGTCCCCAGATGTGTTGGAATGGTTGAAAAGAGCTCTTGAATGAGCCAGCCCTGAGCTGCGAGCTCAGGAGGCTGCCCCAGCTCCTTTGGTACAGCTGTGGCTGTGAGGCAGGACAGGCACCCGGCCCTGGGGAGGTACTGGAAGTGACCTTTGTGAGAAATGCTGCAGAAACCTTGTCCTGGCAGTCAGGAAGGGCTTGTGTGCTGCTGCTAGCTCTGCACAGGATCTTGACAAGGGCTTCTGGTTTTCACCAACACAAGTTTTGAAAGCTTTGATAAATCACTTGGCTCCTGGTGTGTTTCAGCAGCCTCCTTGCTGTGTTCTGCAGTTACAAATTACCCATCTGTGAGAGCTGGGTTCATGATCCTGCCTTGGAGGCACTGCCTCTGATTTTTCTCTTATCTTAATGACTTGAGTGTGCAAAGGGCTGTAAAATAAGAGCAGAGCCTGAGGTGATAACTAGGGAATGGATGTGGTGCTGCATTGGCTTTGGCATCTTGGTGCAGTGGCAAACCGGGTTTGCAGTTACTGGTCTTGGTATGGAAACTGCTGAGTCCAGCACTGGTCACCAACTGATAGGATCATAGAATGGTCTGGGTTGGAAGGGACCTCCAAAGGTCATCAAGTCCAAGCCCCCTTCTTCTGCCTTCTTCACCCCAGCCCCCCACAGTCAGTAGGGAATCCTCAACTAGAGCAGGTTGCCCAGAGCCCTGCTGAGCCTCTCAGCTTGAGCTGCTTCTCTGTGCTGAGCTGGTAAAGAGCAGAGAGGACTATTTTTGGTTGCTACCAACCTAATAACATCACTGAGTGTGCAGCATCTGCTGTAATCAGGAATGCTTTGACTCACCAGTACAGAACTTGAAGCCTTTCTCCTCTGGATGGAGCTGGACAAACTTCTCCATTCCTCCTCCCCCCACATGCTAGTCCTGTGTGACTCCATTCACAGACTGCTTCTGATCACTGTTGGGTTTTCCATCAGACTCCCTGGACATAGACTCTTCCCCCACTTGCTCAGCTGTGGGGACTCTTGGACTCCCCTGCTGTTAAAATTCACTTCCTTCACTTCTGCAGTACTGGAGGGGGGGGGGCCAAAAAAATAAACATTGAAGTGCCTTGGTTTCCATGTCAGGAGCCAAGGAGCAAGGATTTCATCCTGGCTTTGTATTTCCTTCTGTATTTCCTGTCTCTAAAACCCCTAACAAACTGACCTGGAAGCACATTAGTGTAAGGAATGTCCCCTGGGTTGTCTTCATGGTGTGTGTAGCTCAGGATTTTGCCTCCAGCAGTAGCAGGAAGAGAAACTCTTCAGGCAAGCACCTGAACCTTGGTCACCATCCCACCCCCTCCTCCCTTCACTCTCCCTTTGCTTCTCCAGCACACTGTCAGAGCAGCCCAGCCTGTAGCTCTGCTGTCTGCTTTCCTTTTGCTGCTTCACTATTTTGAAGCTCCCTTCCTCTTCCTTAAGCTGTCTTCCATTTATCATTTGCTTCACAGCAGCATGCCTGGAAGAAACAGTGGAGCATTTGTGTGTGTGAGAGCTGTGCAGCTGAGCCCAGAGCCAGGTTTCACTCTTTGCACTGTGACACACAACCTGGAGAAGCAGTGAACTGAAGATGGCATTTTGAATCTGGTTAAAACATAACTTCTGCTGCCATCTCCCTGGCAGATGGTTCCTCTTTGCAACACTTATTGTTTTAGGTGATATTTGGCTTGGTTTGAAATCAGCTTTCCCCTGTTTGAGTTGGATCTAAAGCTTTTCAGAACAGGTTAACATCTTTGCAGAGCTGGAGCTGGGGCACTTCCTCAGGAGCATGTTCTCAGCTTAAACTACAGCTTGAAATAACTTCACAGGGTTGAACAACAAGGAGTTGGGGGCTTCCTGTACTCTTTGAGTAGGTATCAGTGGAGCTGTTGGACTCAACTTTAACTGAAATTCTGCTTGAATGTGTTGGAACAGATTCTGCCCCCAAGTCCAGCCTGTGCATGCTACAGAGATGGTAAAGGAGAGCAAAGCAGAAATTGCTTGGCATAGGAGCAATGCTGAGTCAGTATGAACAGTGCTGAGCTGCCTCCTCATAGGCTTCAGCAGGCTCCAGCTGAGATGTAGTGGAAGCAGCAGGCTTCACCCTGGGGACCTCAGGGCTGTACTGGAGCCTGCATGCAGCTGTGGTAAGTAAGCTTCTGTGCTCCTCTGGAGTCATGGCACAAGTGGTTTGGTCTCAGTGTAATCCAGCTTACCAAATTTGGGATGGACATCTTGGTTACCATCTGTCTTGCTCCACCTCCTGCTGCTGCTTTCCAGGAGACCCTGCAGACAGTCCTGTGTTCAGAGCCTTCTGTGTGCACACAGCTGCTCTCTGTGCATTGCAATGGATGGAGACTGCCTTTGTGGGTACCTCGATGAGGACACCCCCATGATCTGTACCAGCCTTCTGCATGCACATTCCTGCCAGGCCCCAGCCCTGCATAGTGCAGAGGGAACTCTTGCAAAGAGCCTTAAAAATCCAAGGTCTTGTGAGGCTTCCTGAGATGCAGGGGCTGGTGGGACAGAGCTGTGGTAGCCTCAGAAAATTCATCTGCTGCCAGGTGAACACTGCACAGCCAAAGCTTTCTGGAGTTTGTACTGAAACACCCAGCAGCTGGCCCCATGCCTGTGTGCTGCATCTGGGTGCTCCTCAGCAGTGCTCCTGGAGTGCACCACATCACTGCTCCTTGGGGAGCACTTCCAGCACTTCTCCCTCTGGGCAAAATGCTGCCCCTCCTCTGGGAGTCAGTGGCTCCTGACATCCCTTTCATTATGGTATAAGTCACACTTGCTGGGTTCCTCCCTCTCTGTTTTTGCCATGCTTCATGGTCTTAATGTTGTAATCCTTTCTTGCTGCAGGACTGGAGGAAGGAAGCCAATTCAGCCTGGAGAAGGACTCTGGTTCTAGTGAGCTGGCAGTGACTGCCCTGGCACAGCACTGCTGCCTGAGCTGCACTGCCAGGCGCCACTCCCACACCCCTGGCACTGCATTCCAGGAGAGGGCATGGCTGCTTTGCCAGCTTAGATAAAGCACATTCAGGCCTTGCCCACGTGTCTTAAGTGCAGCTTTCTGAAGAAGGCAAGTGGAGGTTTGTGGCTTGTTTGATCACTCAGCCAGCTCACAGGCATGCACCAGTGGTTTGGTTCCTGGGCTGGAAAGGCTCCAGTGCAGTAGTAGTTCCCTGGGAGCCTTCTGGCTGCCCTGCTTTCCAGCTTGTGTTACTCAAACACAGCAGTTCTCAAAGGCAGTACAAGCTGGGAGTCTTGTTTGGAAGCTTTGTGCATTTCTCATGTCTCAGTGTCCAGCACCCTCAGCTGGGCAGTGTGTGACCTTCCTGTGCTGTTGGGGCTGCCTGGGGCCTTGCTGAAGGAAGGCTTGCCCTGAGCATGCCCTCTGCACCTTCACATCACAAATACTGCCCTTAGAGCAGCTCCAGTGCCTGCTGCACAGGATCAGATTTCCCAGCTCCTTTGTTAGCTCACGTTCTGGGTTTAGCTGAGGGAGTCCTGCAAACTGCACAGGGGAGAGCAAGAAGGGGGAAGGACAGACTTCAGTTGGTGAGGTTAGGGCAGTCTGACAATGTGTGAAACACTCCTGCAAAGAGTAACTCCATGACGCTCCCATGGCTGCTGGGTGTCAGGGAAGGTATCTGTAGGAGTGCTGCTGGTTGTGCTCTGTGTGGGGTTGGGGAGCTGTTGGAGTGGGAGATCTGACCCATTGCACTGCTTTGCCTAGGGAGGAAGGTCAGCATCTATCCCTAAGCAAGCTTTTGGTGCACCATCTAAAGGAGGAAAAGAGTTGTGACACCCTGCTGAGAGCAAGGGTGAAAGGGCTTTGCCCAGAAATGTTTTAGCTCTCTGTAGCACAGGTGCTGGAGTGGGACCAGCTCAGCTCTTGGCCAGTTTGTGTCCATTGCCCCTTGTCCTGGCACTGGGCATCAGTGAAGAGAGCCTGGCTCCTTCATCCTGCCCCCCTCCTCCCCTCATATTTATAGACATGGATCAGATCCCCTCTCGGCCTTCTCTTCTCCAGACTAACCAGCCCCAGGACTCTCAGTCTTTCATTACAGCAGAGATGTTCCAGTCCCTCATCCTCCTTGTAGCCTCCACTGGACTCTATCCAGCAGATTCCTTTCTCTCTTGAACTGGGGAACCCAAAACTGCACACAGTGTTCCAGACTCATGCCATTGGACTCTCCCCATCTGTTTAGCCTGGCAAGGTCCCTCTGCAGAACTCTCTTACCCTCTAACAGATCAACTCCTGCCTCCAAGCTGTGAGGCTGCACTTGGCTCCTGCTCACTGAGCTGCTGCTTTTGCTGGATCATGACATGGAAGGGGAGAGGGAGGTGTGTGATTGCAGATTCAGAAGGTGATACTACTGAGGTCTCCAGGAAGACAAACACCAGTTCCCTGCCTGTGTTTTTGGTACCTGGTTGAAAAAGTGATGGAGTGGATGAGTGCAGAGAGTTCTGCTTTTGTAATTGTAGTTACAAACAAGGGATCAAAGGGTGAGGATTGATGGTGTATGTCCTGCTTCAGACTTCACCTGTAGGATGTGCAGGTTGGTGCTCAGGTGTGAAGAAAGCATCTTAAAGAGCAGCTAATAAGTGGCCAATAGGTGACTGGGTGCAGGTATCCTCTTGGGAAGAATTGCCAGGGTGTGAGCAGCAGAAACCAACAGAGGTCAGAGCTGGAGGCTTGGTGGCAGTGGGAGCAGAACTGTGAAAAATTCAGTGTGGCTGGAGCTGTCAGCCAGGCCACAGGTGCAAAGAGCATTTATGGAGTCAGTCAGGTTTGGGTGGGAAGGGACCTTTAAAGCTCATCCAGTCCAACCCCTGCAGCCAGCAGGGACATCTGCAACTAAAGCAGGTTGCTCAGAGCCCTGAACAACCTGACCTGGAATGGTGCCAGGGATGGGACAGCTCCCATGTGGTGAGTTGAAATTTTCCCCTGGACATGAACTTTGCCAGACCAGCTCAGCTGGAAGCAAAGGAAAGCTGTGTTTACAGGCAACACTGCAATCTGCAATGGAGTGCAATGGCTGTGTACTGAATATCCAGGATTTGCAGTATTTACAGATAGTTACAACTAACAAGCAGCACAAGAGCTCCCCTGGTCAGAGACAGCAGGGGAAGCTACCAGCTTCTCCTTTTTCTGTCCCATCCCTACTGCCCTGTACAAAGAAGGGAGAAAGGAGCAAAGAAAGTTGCTATTAGACTTAACCAAAACAAGGCAGCTAAGGTCCAGCAGAAGCAAGTCAGAATCATAGAGTCAGCCCAGGTGGAAGAAGCCTCCAAGATGATCCAGTCCAACCTATCACCCAGCCCTATCCAATCAACTAGTTCATGGCACTAAGTGCCTCATCCAGGCTTTTCTTGAAGAGCTCCAGAGACTCCACCACCTCCCTGGGCAGCCCATTGCAATGGCAAATCGCTCTCTCTGTGAAGAACTTGCTCCTAATATCCAGCCTGTACCTCCCCTGGCACAGCTTGAGACTGCATCCTCTTGTTCTGGTGCTGGGTGCCTGGGAGAACAGACCGACCCCCACCTGGCTCCAACCTCCCTTCAGGTAGTTGTAGACAGCAGTGAGCCTCCTCCAGGCTAAACACCCCCAGCTCCCTCAGCCTCTCCTCACAGGGCTGTGTTCTGGGCCCCTCTCCTTCTCTGGACACATTCCAGTACCTCAACATCTCTCTTGAATTGAAGAGCCCAGAACTGGACACAGTACTCAAGGTGTGGCCTGACCAATGCTGAGTACAGGGAAGGAATAACCTCCCTTGTCTTGCTGGCCACACTATTCCTGATACAGGTCAGGATGCCATTGGCTCTCCTGGCCACCTGGGCACACTGCTGGCTCACATTCAGCCTACTATCTACCAGCACCTCCTTTCTGCCTGGCTGCCCTCCAGCCACTCTGTCCCCAGCCTATAGTGCTGCTTGGGGTTGTTGTGGCCAAAGTGTAGACCCTGGCACTTGGCCTTGGTAAATCTCATCCCATTGGCCTCTGCCCACCCATCCAGACTGTCAAGGTCCCTCTGCAGGGCCCTCCTATCCTCCAACAGATTGACTCCTGCTCCTAACTTGGTGTCATCTGCAAACTTATGATGGACTCAAACCACTCATCCAGATCATCAATAAAGGGATTGAACATCTCTCCAGAGCAATGAAGTGAGAAGAGACAAGAAGGAGGAATTGTTGTGGTCCATCCAGTCTTATGGTAGCTCTCTCTCCAGTGGGATTGTTTAGAATTAGCTTTATTTTCCTTTTCACACTTAATAGTGATTTATTTAACTTCTCCTAATTTTCTGCCCAAGAGCTGTAAAAAACTTTTAAAGGCATAGCCTAAGAGTACCACATTCCACCTCTGAGCAGCCTGTGCCAGGGTCTCACCACCCTCAGCATAAAATAATTCCTTCTCTCCAGGCTGAATCTCCCTCTTAGTTCCACACCATCACCCCTACTCCTGCCCCAAAAGGCTCTGCTAAAAAATCTCTCCCCAGCTTTCTGATGATCATTTGAACTACTGAAAGGCCACCAGAAGTTCTCCCTGGAGCCTTCTCCAGGCTGCACTAGCCCAACTCTCAGCCTGGCCTCGCAGCAAAAGGCTTTCTGCCCTTGGTTCATTTTTGTGGCCCTCCTGCCCTACCCCAACAGGTCCCTGTCTGTCTGCATTCAGCATTTAACTGTTTGGCATTTGGAGAGCAGTCAGCAGAATGGAGTTGAGATGCCTAAACCAAAGAGCTTTCTGAAGGTGGGGTCACACTGCTGGTGTCACCCAGAGCATGGCTAAGGTAATGCTTTGCAGATGATTGAAGACTCCAGGAGGTTTGAAAGGGAAACCAGGAGGAGAATGACCAAAGATCCATTTTGTTGTGGTTCTGCTCAAGGAAGGAGAGTGAGTAGAAGATCTCTGAGGTGAGATAGCAAGGTAAGTGAAGCAGCAAGTTTGGGGTTGGGTGCAATGTTTCAGCCCTGTTCTTCTTTCCTGTCTGTGTCAAGCTAGAGTCTGGGTAGTTTGTGTCTCGAAGTCAAAGGCAAAATATGGTCCTCAGGGTCTGAAGGCTCAACACTGTAAAGATCTCTCTGCTCAGGTGCGTGAGGTAGAGTGGGACCCATCCTGTGGACTCAAGCCATTAAAACTCTTAACACTAAGCCCAGCAGTAAAAGACTTCAGAAGACAACTCCTCTGCTCCTAGAATGCATGAGGCTCACTGCTCATGGAGGTGCTTGTCTCTGGCTGCTGACCACAGCACATGTGTGGTTGAAACGAGACTTGCACCATCTGGAGGGCAAAGGTAAGTGTGTGCTGCCCAGCCAGATGGCAGCACTTCTGCACTGGCACCAGGCCAGCTGCCTCCTGTAGGGATTGTGGAACACTTTACCCAGGGGGTACAGCTCCCTCCTCGTGCTGGAGGCCTGGGAAGTTTGCACCTGGAGAGTGTCAGACAGTGAAGGGCAGCACAGTGCCCAGGCTTGTCCAGCCCCAGGCAGAGACCCCATCAGATGTCTCTGGACTGTGCCTTTCTCTCTGGTGATTTGCTATCCAAACATAAACCTGGGTGCTCAGCATTGTTCCAGATGTGCTTTGCCACTGCATGAAGAGTTTCTGAAGTAGATGTGGGCCCTTGGGAAGCAGTTGGCAGAGGATGCTCCGAGCAGCAGCACTGCCACACCCTGGAGTGGCTTCTGCTGCATCTACTGTAGGAGCTGCTGAGCTACACAGCAAGGGAACTGCTGTGTGGTGCTGAGAAGCAGCTGTCTGCAGTTCAGAGTGAAGTGTTACCAGTTAGCAACTAAACCCAGAAACTCCTCAAGGAAAGAAATACATCCAGGGAATCAGAAGGGAGGAGGCAGACCCAGAGAACTCCCAGCACATGTTCCCTAGGGAGGCATTTCCTGGTAAAGGAGACTTTAGGATTCTGCTGCTGATGGAAGTAAAGAAGGGGTCAGAAGGAGGTAGCTAAGCCATGTGTGCTGCTTGGGGCTGCTCTGGGAAGCTGGACAGAGGAACCTGGTGTTTCACAGATGAAATAAAGACTTTCAAACCTCGTGGAGTGGCATGTTCAGAGAGTTCTTCTCGAAACCTTGCTCAGAGTCATTTGAAAGCTCCATTTTTTGTTTCAGATAGGGAGTCTGGGGCTGGTTTCACATCCATTGCTTTCATCTTAGTTTGCCAGGTGCTACCGTGCCGAGTTCTGCTCTCTTCAGCTTCACTAGCCTCAACCCGAGGTGCATCTTGCCGTGAGCAAAGGGGAGGTCACAGCGCTCTCTGCTGCCTGTCTCTCTCGGGTGCCGGGCTGCTGCTCTGCTTCGCTCCCTCCATTTGCACACCCTCGAGAGGTACAACATCAAAGTGGATGTCCCTGATCAAAAGTCATCACTTTTATAGCTTCTGATCTGTAGAAACCGTTTATGCTTTGGAAAACCTCTAGCAGCATGGAAATGAATCTGCTCTTTGAGGTCAGGGCAGCTCGATCCTGGCCCTTGTGTGAAGCTTCCCCTCCAGCTGAGGGTCTGCTGCAGGCTCCTTTAAGCTTTGTGCTTGTGGTGAGTCACATCCCTGAGCACCAAGCCCAGGGTGAAGTGGCATTCCCAAAGCACAGCCAAACTGCTGGATTTTCTGCCAGGATTTGGGAGGTACCACAAAGCCAAGGGCTGCTTCAGCTTTTGTTCAATAACCACAGGAGCAATGAATCTTTTTGACAGGGATTGCAGTTTTTGGAAGCAGCTGTCTGACTTTTTGTTCCCCTCAGTGGAGCCTTAACAACCAGGTTCCTTTTCCCAGCTGCTCTCTGAATTTATTACAGGTTTATGGACCTGGGGGACCTGTATCCCAGTGTCAGCTGAGCAGTTTACACTTGGGAGGAAGATATTTCCATGGGAGAAATCCTGTGTTTGGAGCCCTGTGCAGCAGAGCTCAGAGTGTGCTCAGTGTGTGCTCTACATCTCCACTTGCATGGAAGTGTAGCAGGCAGGGCTTCATGCTCCATTAGATGGAGAGAGGCACTTTGTTTTGTTCTTCCAGGTATCTGGAGCAGCCTAACATGCCATGTGCTTGCATCAGTCAGTAGGACTGAATCTTGCCTGACCTTTTTTAGGGGATAATTGGTTGTTTCCAGTCTGCTGAGCAAGATGCTTTGGTTTGCCTGCTGTGGAGCACACATCACTGCCTCCCTCCAGTCATGGTGCTCCTGAATATAACCAGGACAGAATAAAACTCCTTCAGCTGGTGTCTAGGAACTTTCTGCTGCTTTCTGGACTTGTAGAAATCTCTGCTGGAAATCCCTTGTCCCTCACCCCCTGCTAGGTTTTCGTTCTTTGTGCCCAGCTCTAAAGCTGTGCTGATGTTCGAGTGGGTGCCTGGCTGCTTTCAGTTTCAGTTCTCGAGGCTGTCGTTCTCTGCTGCTGGGTGTTAATGTTCTCCCTTGGTGAGGCTGGGATGGTGCCACCCCAAGGATGTCAGCTGAGACGGTGGATACTTTACCAGCCACTGAACTTGGGCATTTGGTAAATCTGCTACTTTTAACTTTTCCACTCTTGCTTTTTCCTGTTGAAAGGTATTGAACTGCTGCCTCTCTGCTTGTTTGCACTGCTGGAGAAGAAGGATTGTCCTTACCTTGGGCTCTTTCAGATCAGTAATGATGGCTTCACTTTTTGCTATACCACAAACAAACTTCCAGAAGCATTGGAGTAGTTATTTATTTCCCCCCCCCTTTGTTTATCCTGTTAGAGAAGCAAAGTGATTACTGCCCAGCTCTGAGTGCTGAGGGCTCAGAGCGCTTAACCCTTTGTCAGAAGGTGTGTCCATGGCAGGGCACTTCTAACATGAACAGAGCAACCTTGCTGCCAATGTCACAAATCAAACCTTGGCTCTCACCAGGGGTTGTTCCAAACTCTTGACAGACCACAGCACTTACAGCTCATGAAGGAAACTGCACAGAGTTGTTTGCTTCACCAGCTCCAGGATTGCTCCTGAGCTGTAGTGCTCAGTTTTGTCAGTAACAGTTTGTTCTGCAGGGAGCTTGAGGATGCTCTGTTCTTGAGTGTCTGTAGGCCTGCAGCATTTGGAGGTGGGGGGGTCTGAGTGCTCTGCAGAAGGCAGAGGCCTC
Source organism: Melanerpes formicivorus (assembly GCF_026170545.1). Classification (NCBI taxonomy): domain Eukaryota; kingdom Metazoa; phylum Chordata; class Aves; order Piciformes; family Picidae; genus Melanerpes; species Melanerpes formicivorus. The sequence continues at coordinate 2,423,792 of NW_027142386.1, read as the reverse complement.
TAATCTGAGGAACTGCACAGAGACTCATCCTGCATCCCCATCTCTGCTGGGGATATTCAGGCTACTTTTTCATTGCAGGATCAGGATCCTGTCTTGTAATGGCCAGAGGTCATCCCTATGAAAAGAGGGATTCATCTTGGCTACCTTTTGGTCCCCATGGGCAACCAGCAAGGGAGATGGTTGCTTCCAGGCACCATTTACTGCCCTGTAAAGCAGGCATCTGAGCAGGGCTGATAAACTGCCCTGATGAACTTGCCTGGTTTAAATGACTACTGTGGAACATTGTGCTTCAGAAACATCCATTTCTCCATCTCTAGTTTGGGGTCTGTAGGTAGCTGGCATGGACCTCTGTGCAGGAGCAAGGGTTCCCTGCTGTATGGCTGGGAGCTGCCTGGAGCCTCCCCAGCATTTACCAGGATCTCCCTGTATGGGGTTTGGGTCTGGGAGAACAGCCTGTGGTCACTGAGTTGCAAAACACTGAACAGACAGCGGTGCTAGATGTGCTGTGTGATACAGGCAGCTGCTGGTAGAGGATGTGGGAAGGGTCCCTGGGATGCTGCAGAGCTTTCTGGCCTTGAATGCCATGTTTTCTTTTTGCAAATGCCAGAACTGTCTTCTGTTGAGTAAGACAGGATCTCAGGTAGTGATAGGACTAGGGGGAATGGAATGAAGCTGGAGGTGGGGAGATTCAGGCTGGATGTGAGGAGGAGGTTCATCACCATGAGAGGTGAAACCCTGGAATGGGTTGTCCAGGGAGGTGGTCGAGGCCCCGTCCCTGGGGGTGTTTAAGAGCAGGCTGGATGAGGCTCTGTCCAGCCTGATCTAGTGTGGGGTGTCCCTGCCCATGGCAGGGGGGTTGGAACTAGATGATCCTTGTGGTCCCTTCCAACTCTGAATGAAACTATGAAACTATGAAACTGCTCCTGGGGCAGAGCAGTTGAGCAGTAATGCCTAGGGAGGGATTAAACCACTGCTCAGCTGAGGGGAGAGGGTAAGAAAGACCAAAGGTAACAGCAGTACCTCAAGCTAACCTTGAGGGGATCATGATTCTCTGAAAGCTTGTTGAAGCTGTCAGGGGGGAAGCCTGCTGGTTTCTGTGCCAAGCTGGGTTATGATGGTAACTCCTGCTTTTCATTTGGCAAAAGTGGAGTTAATGTTTCTTTTAGACTAGAAAATGCTTCAAAGCCCCTCACTCCAGCATGAAGGATTACACACAGGAAACGTTTTCTTTGTGTGCAGTTGGAGAGCAGTTAAGTGATGTTAGTGGGAGCTGGAGCTGCTGCCATGAGCCTGAATGCTGTGGCAGCAGAAACAAAGCAAGAGGGAGAAGGGGGGGTGGGGAGTGAGATGGCATTTTGAGGGAGAAATTAATTCAGCAACGTGGGTAGGCATAAAAGGCTTTTGTGGAGAAGGCTGCTCTGGGCAGCCTGGGTTTTAAGGCTGTAATTGGAATTTGAATTGGGGGCAGATACTGAGCTGGGAAAAATCAGTGTGGTTGTAACGAGGCCTGGTCAGCTGGTTTCAGCATGAGAGAACAGCTCACAAACCCTCCTGTGCAGCTGCCCTGCACCACTGCTTCAGTGAACCCTGCTGTGGGGGCCGGGCATGGAGCACTGCAGGCAGCTCTGCAGGGGCTGCAAGTCCATTTACAGCCAACTTGGATTTTGAGCCCCAGACAGACAATCACATCATCTCAGTTTTTAGATGAGAGCCTAGTAATGAAAAAAAGTAATGACTTAAAAAAATCTCTGTGTTAAAGGAAACCTTCCTAGAGGGTAGTGGCCAGCAGGTAAGGGCTGCAGGGCTACAGTGTCAGATTTTGGTCCCATCTGCTGCCTTCTCTCCCAGTCCACTTCTGTCTGACTCATACCTGCTCACCACCTAACCTTCAAAAAGAGTGGGGCTTTGAAAACAGGTGAGGCATAAAACCTTCCAGTCCCTGCTGCCTCAGAGCATTGGGGCAGCAAGCTCCCAGCTGCAGCCAGCTGCAAGGAGGAGCTGCTGCTTGGCAGCAGAGCTGTGCTGTTTGGGTGCTTGTATGAAGGTCCTTCGGTCCTCAAAGGACAGAGAGGATTTTCCCACCTTCTGTGCCAGGTAAGGCCTTCATCTTGCAGAGCATCCATAGCTGACATTCACTCTGTCAGTGGTTAGCACCAAGATCCCTCTCCTGTGTCAGGAAGGGGCTGATCTACACCTGGCAGATGTTGTAATGAACCCCAGTCCGCTCGAGCAGCGTCTCCTCGATCATCTCAATCACATTGTCTCTGGGGTGCAGTTGGGAGCTCTCTGCAGGAGAGTTGTCTCCGTGGCTTACTGGATCTTGCTGCAAAAAGGAAGAATGCAGTTGTGCTTGAGGTGAGCACAGCTGTCTGTGCATGGTCACCAGCCCCTCTGTGCCCCTGCTCCCCCAGACAAGCTCTACTCACCTTGTGGGGCTTTGGGGCAAAGTCCTTCTCGCAGATGTGGGCCACGATGCCAGCAGCCAGGGCATCACCAAGGACGTTGGTCATAGTCCGGAATCGATCCCTGGGCAAGAGAGAGCCAGGAGGATGCAGTTGGTGGCCACAGACAATGTGCCTGGGGACCTTCAAAGGCTTCAAAACACATCAACCTCCATCCCTGTGTGTCTGCTGTTGGTTTTGGCAGTGGCAGGTTGAGATCATAGAATTGTCAAGGCTGGAAGGGACCTCAAGGATCATCCATGGGCAGGGACACCTCACACCACAGCAGGTTGCTCACAGCCACATCCAGCCTGGCCTTCAAAACCTTCAGGGATGAGGCTTCCACCACCTCCCTGGGCAACCTGTGCCAGTCTCTCACCACTCTCATGGGGAAGAACTTCATCCTAACTAATCTCAATCTCCCCACTTCTAGTTTTGCTCCATCCCCCCCAGTCCTATCCCTCCCTGACACCCTCAAAAGTCCCTCCCCAGCTTTCTTGTAGCCCCCTTCAGATACTGGAAGGCCACAAAAAGGTCTCCTGGGAGCTTTCTCCACTTCAGACTGAACAACCCCAACTGTCAGTCTGCCCTCATAGCAGAAGAGTGCCAGCCCTCTTATCCTCGTGGCCCTTCTCTGGGCCATTCCAGCACCTTCAGATCTTTCCTGTACTAGAGGCTCCAGAACTGGACCCAGTTCTCCAGGTGGGGTCATCCTCGCCCTGCTGGCCACACTTGCTGCAGCCCAGGATCTGGTTGGCTTTCTGGGCTGCAAGGATAGATTCAGCACTGTTCTTTCAGGAGAAAATGGAACATGCAGAGTTTCTGTGGGCCCAGCACTGTGAGGCTGCTGGGGCTTCTCTTGTGTCACTGACTTCTTTGGGCTGCTGCCCAAAGCCATTGTCATTGCCTGCTGTGGGGGTGAGCTGCCTCAGTAAGTCACAGACCTGCTCAAGATGCTTCTCAGGGAGGAGATCTCCTTTGCCCAGCCACAGCACCCCTGGTTTGCCCAAGCATCAGTAGGAAATGCCAAGCACACTGCGGCAGGGGATGGTGCTTGGCACCCTGTGGTGGTCAAAGACTGAACTCCTGTTGTGTTCTGATTGTGCAGCTGTGGCTTGAAGGAGTTAAACTTCCTTTTATATGAAAGAAAGAGCAAAGCAGCCAAGATACTCTCTGCTGACCAGGGTGGCTGTGAAAGACAAATCAGCAACCCACGTGCCAAGTACTGAAGGTCACCATCTCTTCCCTGTGTTCCTCACCCAACTAATTTGGTTTATCTCAGTGCTTTCAAATGCCACATTCCAGTCTCTGTGTGAGACTTCTCTTTGCCTGTGACAAATGGAATCAAGCATCAGTTTCTGTTGCAAGATCAATCTGTTCTTTAGCAAGATGAAGATGGGCTGGTTGGAAGATAGACTTCCTTGAATGCAGTCCTTTGAAAAGGTCATCCTCACTTGTGGAAGCTGCAGTGAGCCTCCAGCTCTGGTGCCAGATGGGTTTGAGAGATGAGTTGCTTCTCAAATGCAAGAGGGTTTTTGTTGGGTCTGTTCACAAACCAACTAACTTTCTGCTCTGATTTGGTGTGCACCCAAGCTGCACTTTACCTTGGTACTGCTCGGAGGTGAACCCAAGCTGCACTTCACCTTGGTACTGCTCTGAGGTGAACTCAAGCTGCACTTCACCTTGGTACTGCTCTGAGGTGAACCCAAGCTGCACTTCACCTTGGTACTGCTCTGAGGTGAACCCAAGCTGCACTTTACCTTGGTACTGCTCTGAGGTGAACCCAAGCTGCACTTCACCTTGGTACTGCTCTGAGGTGAACCCAAGCTGCACTTTACCTTGGTACTGCTCTGAGGTGAACCCAAGCTGCACTTCACCTTGGTACTGCTCTGAGGTGAACCCAAGCTGCACTTTACCTTGGTACTGCTCGGAGGTGAACCCAAGCTGCACTTCACCTTGGTACTGCTCTGAGGTGAACTCAAGCTGCACTTCACCTTGGTACTGCTCTGATTTGGTGTGCACCCAAGCTGCACTTTACCTTGGTACTGCTCTGAGGTGAACTCAAGCTGCACTTTACCTTGGTACTGCTTTGAGGTGAACCCAAGCTGCACTTTACCTTGGTACTGCTCTGAGGTGAACCCAAGCTGCACTTTACCTTGGTACTGCTCTGAGGTGAACCCAAGCTGCATTTTACCTTGGTACTGCTCTGAGGTGAGCCCAAGCTGCATTTTACCTTGGTACTGCTCTGATTTGGTGTGCACCCAAGCTGCACTTTACCTTGGTACTGCTCTGAGGTGAGCCCAAGCTGCATTTTACCTTGGTACTGCTCTGAGGTGAACCCAAGCTGCACTTTACCTTGGTACTGCTCTGAGGTGAACTCAAGCTGCACTTTACCTTGGTACTGCTCTGAGGTGAACTCAAGCTGCATTTTACCTTGGTACTGCTTTGAGGTGAACCCAAGCTGCACTTTACCTTGGTACTGCTCTGAGGTGAACCCAAGCTGCACTTTACCTTGGTACTGCTCTGAGGTGAACTCAAGCTGCACTTCACCTTGGTACTGCTCTGATTTGGTGTGCACCCAAGCTGCACTTCACCTTGGTACTGCTTTGAGGTGAACCCAAGCTGCACTTTACCTTGGTACTGCTCTGAGGTGAACCCAAGCTGCACTTCACCTTGGTACTGCTCTGAGGTGAACTCAAGCTGCACTTCACCTTCATATTGCTTTGAGGTGACCTCTTCCTTTCACTTGTCTCCTTTTTAACTGTGAGGATGCTGATGCTTCAGAAACAGCACACGGGATGAGCACAGGCTGTAAATCATTGCCAGTGCTTTATGACTTATTATTGGTTTCTCTGACTCCTTTTTGCTTCCTGTGGAGATTTTTGATTTTTCCCCTGAGCAGTTGCATGTTTCCACCCCTTTTGCTGCTCTCTTGCCTTGTTTACTATCGTTCTGCCTCATTTTCCTTTCTCTCTGTGTGGAGCCAGATACCTTCCACCCTCTCTCACCAGCCTTGTTCCTCTTCCAGGGATAATATTCCACCAGAAGAGATACTGTGCCAGCCACCACTTCTGTCCCTCTGTTCACAGGGTGGACAACTTGGAGAAGCTTAGGGCTTGAGGTGTTTCTAGGGTGTACCTTAACCAGTAGCTTTGCACAGTGATGCTTCATGAAGACCGTACCCCAGCTTTCCTGCCTCTCACTGTGGAAGCAAGCAGCACCTTTTTGTTCTTTTGGAAGTATAAATGTGTGGATGGATCAGAGAGGTAGAGTTTGCAAATTGTTTGAGACCTCCAGCAAAGCTGGTTTACAGTCAGATAGGAATTGGGGCAGAATTTGGCTTTTCAAACTGAGGGCCTTAGGTGAGGGAGTGGGGGGATATGATCCCCACTCTGCCCTGTGCAGTCCTGAATAACAGAACCACAGAATACATCCAGTTGGAAGAGACCTCCAAGCTCATCCAGTCCAACCTTTGACCCAGCACTGCAGGGGCAGCACCAAACCATGTCCCTAAGCACCAGGTCCAGAGGCTGCTTGAACACCCCCAGGGATGGTGACTCCAGCACTGTCCTGGGCAGCCTGATCCAATGTCTGAGAGCCCTTCCAGGGCAGAAATATTTCCTGAGATCCAGCCTGAGCCTCCCCTGGTGCAGCTGGGAACCATTTCCTCTGCTCCTATCTCTTGCCACCAAGGAGAAGAAGCTGCCCCCTCCTCACTCTAACCTCCCTTCAGGGAGCTGTAGAGAGCACTGGGCAGTGATGAGCTCCTCAGAATAGTGCCTCCAGTCAGGCACTTCACAGAGGCTGCTTCCCTGTGGTTGCTGTGGGCTGTCTGGCAGACAAGTGGAAAATGAAGAGCCTTGCACTCAGCTCCTGGCCTTGTTCTGGGATTCCTTAACCTCTCTCTGCCCCTGTGAGAGCTGCTGCAGATACAGCCCCATGGACTGGCACTTGGCCCTGCCTGTACCTCTGGAGAGCACTCACAGGGCCCAGTCGACGGCAATGATGAGGGTGATGTCGTCAGTCGGCAGCCCCACCGAGGTCAGGACGATGACCATGGTGACCAGCCCGGACTGGGGGATCCCAGCCGCCCCGATGCTTGCTGCTGTTGCTGTTATGCTGCAGAAGAAAGCAAGGAGGGAGTCTGCACGGCACAGGAAGTTATTCCTGGACAGAATGACTAGATAGGATCTGGCTTCCTCCACCTTCCCGCTTCCTGATGCTATCTTGAACCCCTGCCTGTGCACACCCTGGCCAAGAGCTTGCAGCAAGTAACTCTTAGCCCCTCTGCATGCCAGGGTGGGCAGCCCCTGCATAAAATTGCTGAATGTTTGCAACTGCACTTATCTAGGTAGCTGCTTTGCTTCCCATTCCTGAAGAAGAGTAAATCACTCCTGCACAAACCCTTCTGTGCTAAGGGAACTGCTCTGCACTGCAGGTGTTGACCTGCTCTGGCCATGGTGTCACAGTCTGGCTTTTACCTCGGGGCAGAGCCTTTGACTGCACAGCAGATTCTGTGGGTGCAGAGCCCCAGGGTTCCCTGTGCACAGCACAGGGCCTGGCTCAGACTGCTCCTTTCCCTGCTCCTCCACCTTGCAGCAAAGCTCACTCTGCAGTAGCAAGATCTCCACCCAAGTGCGAGAGGTTGTCACCAAAGAGTGAGAGGCTGTTCAAACATCCAGAAACACAAACAATGAAATCATTCAGCTGCTGCAGAGAAGCCTTTACCTTATGGTTATGATTTGTCCCAAATCCAAGTCATATTCATTGACCTGGGCAATGAAGATGGCAGCGACTGCCTCGTACAGCGCAGTGCCGTCCATGTTGATGGTGGCACCCACCGGCAGCACAAAGCGTGCCACGCGCCTGTCGATGCCGTTGTTTTCCAGGAGACACTTCAGAGTGATGGGCAGGGTTGCTGAGCTGCAGGACAAGAAATCAGAGAAGCATTGCAGACTGCTTTGGGCTGCAAGGGACCTTTCAAGGCCATCTAACCCAACCCTGCTGCAGTGAGCAGGGACATCTTGGTTGCTCAGAGCCTTGGCCAACCTCACCTGGAATAGTTCAGGGGTGAGGCAGAAGGGACTGCAGCTGAGGCGCTGGGGGAGAGAGGCATCTCCCTCAGCAGCTCTGCACAGCCACAGCTCCCTCAGCTTCTCTGAGCCATGTTTCCATACCTGGAAGATGTGGCTAAGGCGATCAGCAGGGCTTGCAGTATCCCCTGAATGAAAGCAAAGGGATTTTTCTTGGTGATGAGCAGAAACAGGAGAGGCAAGACAAAGAGCCCATGGATGGCCAGCCCTGACACCACTGTGATGGCGTAGAGGCCCAGCTTCTGCCCGATCACTGACGGGTCTTCCATCTCCAGGATCTTGCCAGCAATGAGGAACACAATGCCAAATGGGAAGTACCTGTCGAGACCAAGCATGAAAATGATTTGTGAGGCTGCAGCAAGCACTGAAGAGGAGTGCAGGACCCACTGCAGCAGGAGTCACTGCAGTGCTGGGTGCCACCTGAAATGGTCCCACAAAAATGACTCACGACAGGTACTGGGCAGCTTGTGCCCAACGTGTGCCAACCTTAGCAGCTAAGCAAGTCACAGAGTCAATGAAAAGGAGATTTACCAAACTGCCATGGAGACAATTTTCATGACTGCCTCGTTCAGGCACTGGCAGACATTGACCAGAGGGGTTCCTCGCTCGCCCATTTTCCCCAGCAGCAGTCCTGCAACCAAGCACATTGGTTTGTGTTACGCAGCAGGGCACTGGGTGCTGTGCCCAGCGTGCTGAGGCTCTGGTGGCCACAGAATGGCTCTCACTGGGCAAACTTGCAGCAGGTCCAGCTCAGGACAGATTTCCACTTGGGTGATGGAAACCTTCCCTCTTGGCTCAGGGGTTTGTTTTGCTGTTCTGTTAATTCTAGTCTGACCTTCTCCTGGAGGAATGCTAAGCAGAAATGGAGATTTGGTTAGGGGCTTGTGGCGCTCTCTGGTGCGCTCAGTGCTAAGTCCTGTTGCTTTCACTGGTGCAGAGGCTTTCCAGGCACCCATTAAGCAAAAGCCAGAACAAGTCTTTCAGTGTTTGCCCATCTAGTTTCCAGCTGCCTGCATGCCCTTTGTGTCACCCCATTAGCTGAAGTGACTCCTGAGGCATTGTACAAGTGTCTGCTGTAGCTTGGAGAAGAAGAATAGATTCAGGATCTTGTCTCATCCCCCTCACCCTTTTTAGTCTTCAGGACTGAGGACTCCTGAAGACCCTTGGCAGGTAGCTGGTCTCTTTGCTTGCTCAGAAGAGAGATGAGATAGAGTCACCTTTGCCAGCAACCTCAGAAATGAGACCAGCCCTGGCACATTTAAATCTCGGTTCTGTGGATACTCCTCTGGTATTTGGTGACCATAGCAGCTGGTCTGAAATAAATCCATCTCCTGGGGTCCTACAGACAGCTGCCTTAGCAAGGGTAGCCACAGCAAATGCACAGCTCACTTCCAGTGGCTTTAATCTCTGCTCCTCTCTGGATTTCAAAAGCAACAGAGGTGACTGCAGATGCTCAGTGCCAGCAAGGAGATCACTGGAGCTGTGGGAGCTCCATCCACAGCAAAGCCACTCCAGGAGGCACAGGCACTGCAGGGACACTGTGCTCTCAGTTCCATGAACTGCTTCATTTTAGTATTGGACTCAAATATCCTTTGCCCACATCTCAGCTGCCTTCCACCTGGCTTCACCTGCCTTGCTGCAGGGAGGAGGTGATCCTTGTTTCTCCCAGCAAACTGTCCCCTGCTGGCCTTCCCTGTCCCTCCTGTTCCCTGCCTGGCAGACCCTATGAGCTCAACCTCTCCCTGCAGAAAAAGCTTCCTGCAGGTGTTCCAATGCCCTTTTCCAAGCTGCCCAACCCTGGTGCTAGTCTGCAGCTTTCTGGAGCACAGCCTGGAGAGTGCAGCTGGGTGTCTGGGCTGGCCCTGGGGATCTGCTGTGTCCTCACTCAGTGCAGATCCTCACTCCCACGCTGGCAGAGTGGTAATCACAGAAGAGAAAAGCAGCTTCTGGCTGTCCTGGAGCAGGGCACATGTCCTGTGAGCAAGACCTTGGGATCATACAGTCATAGGTTGGTGGGGGTTGGAAGGGACCTCTGGAGATCATGGAGTCCAATCCCCCTGCCAGAGCTGGATCACCCAGGACAGATCACAAAGGAACATTTCCAGACAGTTCTGGAAAGTCTCCAGAGAAGGAGACTCCACAACCTCTCTGGGCAGCCTGCTCCAGGCCTCCAGCACCCTCACACCAAAGAATTTTCTCCTCATGTTGAGGTGGAACCTCCTGGGTTCCAGTTTGTGGCCACTGCCTCTTGTCCTGTTACAGGACACCACCAAAAAGAGCCTGGCCCAGCCTAGCCCCTTCTTGACACCTGCCCCTCAGATACTTACAGGCATTGATCAGATCCTTTCTCAGCCTTCTCCAGGCTAAGCAGCCCCAGGGCTTTCAGCCTTTCCCCATCACACAGATGTTCCTTCAGCATCCTCACAGCCTTTCTTGGACTCTCTCCAGTAGTTCGCTGTCCCTTTTGAACTGGGGAGCCCAGAACTGGACACAATGCTCCAGATGTGGTCTCAGCAGGGAGGAGACCCTGCCTGGGCCTGGTCACACTCTTAAAGCATCCCAGGAGACCACTGCCTTGGCCACATGGACACTTTGCTGTCACATGGAGAACTTACAGCCTGAGTGTCTGTGGTGTGCAGCTGTGGTTGGTCACTGGACAGGAGTCTGCCACAGACATCTCTTGCCTGTAAGAATCCTTAGTCTGTCACTGTGGCCCTCTCCAGGCTCTCACTTTATCATAGCATTTAAAACTGGTCCCTCTGCCTTGGTCTCAGTGCTGTGGTCTGCTGCAGTACTGCTTCCACCCCTCAGATCCTTTAATTGGCTTTGTGGTTCCTTATACACTAAGTTCAAGCTCCTTGCCCTCACCTTTTAATCTTATGTAATCCTGGCCCCATGCTCATCTCATTGCCTCCTACTCCTTTCCCTCCTAATGCCTCTCTTCCTCCCTTTCTCCCTCAGCCTTGTGCCCAGTGCCCTTCTATCTTACACTGAGTCAGCTCCAAGTTCCTCCTTCCCCTGACTTTCTCCCTCTTAAATCTTCTTCCTCCTCATCCCTTGCATGTTTTCTCCATTGCTCCTTTTCTCCTTGCTCCTTCCTTCCTGAAGCTGCTGCTGAGCACCTTGCCTGGGCAGGATTGCCAGCTGCTCAGTGCAGGCTTCCTCACCTTCAGAAAGTCCTGCTGGGAGTTTGTATGTATTTGTGGCAGACACCAAGTCTGACCCAGCCTTCACTTGCTGCCTGCTCAGGAGCATTGCCAGAGTAAAGGTGTCCCAGGTGGCCTCTGCAGAACTTACAGCTTGCCCCAGCAGACCTCACAAAGAAGACCCTGCAGCTTCCATGGCAATTTGGAAACCCTCAGGACCCCTGCTTGGGTTGTGAAGGTTCAAATGGAGAACCAGGGGAGGAAACAGCCTCCTTCATGCCTAACACCTTCCTTATGGATGGTACTGTGTTGGTAGGAGCTGCCTGCCATGCCTGGCAGCTCCTACGGTCTTGAGCAGTTAGAGCTAAAATGACCTCATCCTTCAGCACAGCACAAGGCCACAGCAGCTGCCCCCTGGGCTGGAGCTGCTGCTGAGCCCCAGGGGCTGGGCCAGGCCATGGCACAGGTCCCTTGTGTCTGGAGCAGGTACCTATGGTTGCTGAGAAGATGACGATGCCCAGGACGTTCATCTCGTTGCTGGTCCCCGGCAGGGTCCTGTAGGTCATCTGCGGGGCCGGCGTCAGCTCGAGGAACACAGGGTGCTGAACCTCAGGGTGTTCATCGTCAGGGGCGAAGTAAACAAAGCTGAGGGACTTTCCTGGGCTCTTGGGGAAGCCAGGAGCCTTCACCACTGGGACCAGCACCGTTCGGTACTACAGCAAAAGCAAAGCAGGGAGGTGAGTGTCCTGCTGGCACCAGGCTCCATCCTGCCCTGAGCACAGGGGCAAAGCCATTCCGGGGCCGGGTGGTCCTTGGCTCCAAAACTTTGTTTTGCAGGCAGTAAAGAGCTCTGAAAGGAAGCATGAAATGGACACAGAGACCTCCTTGCAGACCTCAGCAGAGCCACCCCTGAGTGAGGCTGCACTTCGGAGGGAGCATCCATGACACTCCGCAGGGCCCCAGCGCAGCACCGGCTCGTGTGGATCCCACGGAGAGGCCTCTTCACCCCACAGCTCCTGGGGCTTTACAGCTGCTTTCCCCATGCCCTCTGCTCACTCATCTTCCTTTCTCCCCTCAAACCTCCCTGCTGCCTCCTCAGTCTCTCCCTTTTATCCACCCCAACCTTTCTACCAACCTTTCCTCCCCAGTGTCTGCAGCTGCCCACTCCTCTGCCTCCGCTCCCAGAGCCCCAGAGACTGAGAATCCACAGCACCAGAGTAAGATCTAAGGGAAGAGGCATTGTGCTGCTTCAGGGTAGCAGCCCCTGGGCAGAGGGCAGGCAGGGGTATCCCTGTGCTGCCACCACCAACTCACTCCTGCCGTTGGTGGCCTGCCCTGGGGTGAGGAGAAAGCATGGGAGCAAGCAGGGTGGGACAGGAGGCAGGGAGAAGGGTCTCATGTCCATGCTGTGGGTGGGGAAGAGCTCCCAGCCAGGGAGAGCAGCATCTGGAGCTGAGAACCACCCCAGGTGCTGGATCTGGGTGAACTCACCTGCTGGAATGAGGCCTCAATCAGGTTAGAAGGGAACATGTTCCTGTAAGAGAGCAGTGTGGTCAATGTGCATCCTGAGAACACAGGGAGCAGCCTGGGAAGCACCTCTGGAGGTCAGGAGGCCAAGAGGAGAACCACTACAGCCAAGGCCAGCTCCACATCCCCTGTGCAAGCTGAGGGTGAACACAGGCTGGGAGGTGAGTGGAGAGCAGGGTAGCAAACCACACCTAGGCTGACTCCTGGGAACTGGAGGCTGGGCTGGACATCTGACCCCTGCTCAGGGCAGGAGCAGCTGCAGCGCTGGAGCAGGGTGCTCAGAGCCTTGCCCAGCTGGTCAGACACCTCCAGAAAGTGAGATTCTGCCCTGGGTCCCTGCTGAGCCACCCCCCCAGGTAACCTCCACCCACTGCTTCAGCGCAGCCCTGGGCTCATTTCCCTCCTAAAGCCCAAGGGGCTGCAGGGCTCCACCTGCCGTGGCTGAGGCTGCAGGGGCAGAACCTGGGAGTTCTGCAGGGACTTTGAATCTGTCCCCCACTGCTGCACCTCTCTGTGCAGCTAGCTCTGGGCAGAGAGCAGCAGTGGTGACAGCATGGGAAGCAATGAACTCCATGGTGCTGGCTCTGAGGTGCTGGTGCCTGCTTAGCACAGCCAAAGGTTCTGTTTCCCTTGAGACCTCAGCACCTCCCAGGACCTCAGTGCCTTGTGTGAAGATCCTGCTTGTGAAAGGCCATCATAACCTTGGCTCCTCCTGAGATGCTGAGACGTACCTGATTAAATCCAGTAGTGCATCAGCAGAGCTCAGCACCACTTTCCCCACAGAGTAGTCATCCTTCTGAGCAGCTGCACCAGGGTGGATGCTGACCACCAGGATTATGCCAATGGTCACTGCCATGAAGGTTGTCCACAGGTAGTAGGTGATGGTGATCACCCCCATCTTCCCACAGGCCTTGGAGTCCATGGTGGCCAGCCCAGACATGAGGCTGCAGCAGAGAAGGTTGTGGTCAGTATCTGCTGCCAGAGCTGCACCTGAGAGCCAAAGTCTGCAGGAGGGAGAAGCTTCCATGGATGGTTTTTAACCAACACTTCAGGGCATCACTGAGCTCCTGCACATCCATGTGCCTGTGCCCACAGCATCTCACACCCAGGATGGGCTTGTGGCGGCCTAGGCTGAGCTGTGAAGGGCAAGAGACATCTCTCTTAGCACCTTCTCAAGGCCTGGCCATGTGCTCTCCAAGGGATGAGCAGTAAATGTTCTCAGTGTGCTCTGCTGGTGAAGAGCTGCTGCTGCCCCCCGGGTGTGAGGCTTTGCTCTTCCATCTCTGGGCTCTGTGTTGGGTTGGATTTGTGTCAGGTGAGGTTTTGTTAGTGGGGGAGGAGGCTGCTGGTGTGGCTCCTGTGAGAGGTGAGACCCAGCTCTGCAATCAGGGAGAAGCCTGCTGGGTGGATGGTTTGGGCTGGGGCAGTGGACATGGCAGAGTCGATGATGTTAACACCGAAGTCAGTGAGCAAAGAGGAGGGAGGCTGGAGCAGCTGTTCCCTTCAGCTTTGGGTGGTGTGGTAGGGTGAGGCCCTGTGGCCCATGGGGATCAGTGGTGGGGCAGAATTCCATCTACAGCCCACAGCAGAGCAGTGGCTGCTCCAGAAGGCCATGGTTTGAGGGAGGCTCCTGCTCAACCGTTCTGGGAGGACCACAGCCTGCAGAAGAGACCCAGGCTGATTGGAAAGCTGGTGGAGGACAATCACCAGTGGGACAGTCACACTGCAGAGCTCTGAGGAGCTTCCCTCCTGAGGAGGAAGCAGCAGCAACAGAAACAGCATGGAATAGACTGGGACTGACTGCAACTCCCCAGCTCCCTGCAGCAGCAGAGGGGAGGAGGCAGAGCAGAGCTGGGCCTGGGGAGGGAGGAATGGGAGAAGATTGGTTCCTGTTCCTCACTGCCCTGCTCTGGGTTGCAAACTGCTGCTAGTTTTGTTCAAATAAAATGGATTTTCTTCCCCCAAGTCGACTCTGCCTTTTCCCCAGGACCACACCTGCTGGCTGAGCCTTGCCTAGACCCTCGAGCCTTCTGCTGGGTTTTCTCCTCCCCATCCTAGCAGAGGTGGGCAGGGATGAGCGAGCAGCTGCAGGGGGTTGGTGCTGGCCAGGCAGGCTCAGACCACAACAGCCCTGCTGCTGCTGCCCTGTGAGCGGTGAAGAAAGATGAAGCAAAGCTTATAGAACCCTGGTGGGGAGGGACCCTGCTCTCTAGGACGTCCCCCACACATCAGCACTCCCAAGAAGCAGCTCCTAAGCTACTTCTTAACAAAACTGAACTAAAAGTAGAGAAGGCAGCAGCGCCTGGGAGCTGCCGAGAGCTGCTGCTGCCACCTGTGGCAAATGAGAGCGCTTGGGGGCTGCAGCTTGCCCATGCACAGGGACCCACCCTGAGCTCCTGCCTGCTGCTCTTCAACAGCTCCAGCTCCCCCCGGGGCCCTGCAGAGCCCTGGCCAAGCCTGCAGTGGTGTTCAGCAGCAGCCTGCCAGCCCTTGGGTGGCATGTGTTGGAGACAGAGGCTGGAAGCATTTTGATGCCAGCCTTGGAGACCAGGGCTGGGTGGTCGAGGTGGTTGCCAGCCCACAAATCCCCAGAAGGGGACAGACTCTTGGAAGCTCAAGGGTGGCCACAAAAGCAGTGCTGAGGTGAGTGACACTTTCCAAGAGGAGGCTTGGGCTGATGCCCCAACCTGGACAACTCCATCCTCAGAGCACTCCTGGTTCCCTCTGGGGTGGTGCACAGCGGGAAGGTGTCACATCACCATCGCTCTGTCATTACATGAGACAGAAAGCTGCCTTCAGCTCAACATGCAAGAACAGCCCTGGGAGCCCTGTGCAGCCCTGCAGAGCAGCCTTGGGGTGACCCAGCCCCACTGAGCACTCCAGTGCAGCACTCCAACAGCAAAGGGACAACCCAGACAGCATCTGGGAGGGGTTGTGACGTACTGGAGAGGAAAGGAAAGCAGCTGTGCAAGGGCTGATAACAGGCCAAGCATGGCCAGGGCAGAGACCACACTGCTTCCAAACCAGCCCCAGGGCTGCTGGAACAGTGAGCAAAAGAACGCAGCACACCCCAGCCCCCAGGGGACAGAGCCTTTGGGGCTTTCTAGTGAGCATTGGCAGCAGCTGTTTGAAGGGTGTCAATCCAAGCCAGCTTTTCAAGACCTTGCTTAGACTCCAGTGTGACTCCAGCTGCTCTGTTCCTTATTTCTGGATCTGGAGAGGCAGATGCAAGTGGGTTCTGCAAACAGGCACCACACTGAGGGCTGCTTGGGGTTCCTACCTCAACTTTCTCAAACCCCTTTAAAATAGAATCATAGAATCAGTAAGGTTGGAAGAGACCTCAAAGATCATCAAGTCCAGCCTGTCACCCAAGACCTCCTGACTACTAAACCATAGCACCAAGTGCCACATCCAATCCCCTCTTGAACACCTCCAGGGATGGTGACTCCACCACCTCCCTGGGCAGCACATTCCAATGGCCAACAACTCTCTCTGGGAAGAGCTTTCTCCTCACCTCCAGCCTAAACTTCCCCTGGGCATCTGCTTTGAATCTAAACAGCTGCCCATCACCAACCAGCCACAGATGGTCCTGGCATCACCAGCTGGCTGGGCCCACAAAGGAGGGAAACAGCCCAGCCCAGGTGCCTGACCAGGGTGCAGGCATCTACCAGATCCATGTGAGGATAACTCCCAGGCTGCTGCTGGGGAACTGTGGGGGTTGAGGGACACCAAGCCAGGGGATGCTGCTTTGGTTGCTGGTGGCTTTGGGCTTGGGTTATTCTCATCCCAGGCAGTTTCAGGGTGATCTCCTCAACAGGGGATCATGGGGCAAGCTCAACATGGTGGAGAGATGCTACTTTAGAAGCAGAAGATTGAGTCTTACCTGGAGGTGATCAAGGGCAGGATCAGCATCTTCAACATCCTCATGAGGAGCTCTCCAGGAAAGGAAAAGTACTGCTTCTCCTGCACATGGGGCAGAGGCACTGTGTCAGGTGAGAGCTGAGAGCTGGGCACTGTCCACAGTCAGAAGCTTAAGTCTGGGAATTTTGCCTCTTTCCCAACCAGGCCCAGCTCTGAACTCAGTTCCCAGCCAGCAGCTGTCCCCTGTGGCACCCAGGATACCCTTACCAAGAGCTGGATTGGAGAAGGGAGATCCTGGCCATATGGGAAACCTGGTTGTGAACTGGAGAGGGCCTGGTCCCCTCTCAAAACCATCCCTGGATCCAAGACCCTCTAGGGAATGCTTGCCATGGTCCCACTGCTAGCATCTCATTGGGAGCAGAGGCTCAGCTGCATGGACAAATGTGTCCCAAAGCTGTGGGGGCAGCCTGGGGGCAGCAGCAAAAGGTGGAGCTGCTTGGTGGCTGCAAATGGCAAAGCAGAGCTCAGGGACTGCCCAAATGCCCAGCCCAGCTGTGGGGCAGCCTCATTCACCAAGGGAGGTTTCCACCCTGTGGCATCCACCCACCCCCTACACTTCTCATGTGGGTGTAGAGAAGGGCTATCTGAAGAGAGATCCTCAGTGCCTGGATCTCACAGCCATGACCAAGGGGAGGGTGAGGAGTCTGCGAGAACAGAAGCCACCTGGCCAGCATCCCTCCATCCCAGCACCCTCCACCTCTCCATCCAGCCACTACCTCTCAATCCAACTCCCCATTCACCATCCTTCTGGTTGCTGAGTTCCTTACATCCCTCCCTCCCTCTCTGCCCCCCAGTCTTTCACTCTGCCACTGCAGAGGTGTCAGGTGAGTGTCCCAAGCAGGTGCTTTTGGTTACTCCAAAGCATCCAACACCATCTGGTTTCAAGGGATGCCAAGGCAAGCAGAACAAAGGCTCCATGCTGCTCTCCCTGTGGGACCTAAACGTGGCTGATTTCCCTGGGGGGCCTCAGGATGAGCAGAGCCAGGATGAGTCCAGCTGAGTTCAAGGAGAAGCAGCAGGTTTGAGCAGAAACTCTTTCATCAGAGGGTTTCTCAGCTTTGGGACACTTCCCCACTGCAGGCAGGAAAGCAGGGACCAGCTGCTTCTCCATCCCCTCAGCTGCAGGTTTGGGGTCAGAAGTCTAAGGAGGGGAAGTGGCCCCCGGGGAAAGTGTGCAAGGCTGTGGCAACAGGACAGGGCAGGGCTGGGGCAGAAGATGAACGAACTCACAGCACGGCAGCGTGAGGAGCTCTTGTCCCCAGGCTCCACCGGCCTGAAGCCCAGGGCGGCTGCCGGCTCCACGGGGCTTACCCCCAGGCATCGTTAAGCAAGGATCATCCCGCGGGCGGTGATGCCCAGGGCCGTAATTGAAGTGACAAGACTTGGATAAATCCCAGTGGGTGACACGGGGCTGCTCCAGCCCCAGCTGAGCTCTGCCGAAGCTGCGTCCCCGCTGCCAGGCTCAGCCTGCGCGGCCGAGGATCAGAGCTGAGCCCCAGCCCGGAGCCCGCAGGCAGCACGGCCAAGCGGAGCCCAGGGGAGCAGGGAGGGAAAGAATCGCTCAGGGGCTCCAATGCATTTGACTCCAAGGGTCCTCAGAGGAAGGGGATCCCTGGGAGCCTCCCAGAGGCTCCCCCATCCTGCTGCTCATTGGCTGAGCCCTCCGCGAAGTGCTTTGGCTGAGCACTTGCACAGCCTCTGGGTAGGGACAGGAGAAGCTCATCCCTCGGCCCCCGGCGCTGCTTGTGTGGGGGGAGCCTGTTACCGAGCACCCAGCAGCTGAGCATCCCCTCCTCCTTTTCCCATCCCATCACCCCTGGAGTCTCTGCAGCCCCACAGGGTCTATGCCAGAGGACCCCACTCCCGGTGGAGGGAGGCAGGATTTGTCCTGCAGCTTTGGCATTTGTTGGTCACAAAAAAACCCCCAGAAAAGCCACGGGGAGGAAGCTGCCCTGAACTGGGGGCAGGAGCCTTTGCTTTTGGGGCTGTGCCTGCCGGGGGCCGTGTTGGTGATGTCCTGCTGGCACCCAGGGCCAGCTGCCCCACCCCACCCCCTGGCTCCCACCCCAGCCAGGCTCACCAGCTCCGTCAGCTCCAGCGCCCGCAGCAGGAACCCCAGGATACAGCCGGTGGCCACCGACAGCATGGAGAGCGTCAGGAGGCCATTCTTGAACCAGAAGGCTCTCAGCCACTTCCAGAGGCGCAGGGAGGTGGTGGACAGGGAGGTCAGCACAGCTCTCCTGACTCGCTCCCACATGGCTGTCCTCAGCTGCCGAGGCGATGCCCCCTGGAGCAGCTCCCGGCCCTGCTCATCGTCCTGGGCACTGCCAAGCCGTTGGACCCCTGCCCTCGGCTGGAGCTGAGCAGCCCTGGCAGCTAATCCCAGGGAGCAGAAGCTGCAGGGCTGCTCAGGAGTCTTTCCCATAATGGAAAGTGACGTCTGAAAGTGGCTAATCTGGGCTTGGCATCTCACCAGCTGCTGCCAACCCCTCCCAGGTTAACTCTCCACCCCCAGGGGCAGCAGCAGGGACTCTGGCCCGGAACTCCCTCCCCACCATGGATCCTGAGCCCAAAGGATCTGGCTCCTGCACTTGGAGGCTGTTATGGGGTTTGTGGCCCTGCTGGCTGTCAGTGCCCCTCCTTCCCACCCCACTCCTGGCAGGGCTGTGTGAGGGCAGAGCTGGCAGAGGAAGCCTCTTCCCCAGACAGGCAAGAACCTCCCATGGGGATCAGCACCCCATTAGCCCAGGGCACTGATCCAGGGTGCCAACTGTGCCCCCAGCAGTGCCAACTGTGCCCCCAGCAGTGCCAACTGTGCCCCCAGCAGTGCCAACTGTGCCCCCAGCAGACCCAAGCCCTCCACCAGCTCTGCTGGGAAGCTGCCCTGAGGAGCAGGATGCTGCTGGGACACCTGGGAAGTTATCCCTGCCCATTTTAGAGGATTTCTGTGCCCAGCTGGACTGTGGCAGGGGCTGGGGTCTGACTGGGGCAGAAGAGAGCTGAAGGCTGCAGCTGGAGGGTGCTGCTCCCAGGCTGAAGATGCTCTGGGAATGGGGAAGGACTAAAACCTCTCCCAGTTAAAACCTCTCCAGCCCATGTTTTAATACTCTCCCCCCTCACAAATAAGACCACAGAAGCCTCTCAAACCATTGCCAGATTTTACACAGAACAAATAAAGCCACAGAGAAGGTTTGAGCTGAGGATGCCTCTGACCCTCCTGCCACCTCCCCTGCCACCCCCCAGCACGCTCGGTGGCCTTGCTGCTGTCCCAGTAGGGACATGGTGGCTTCTGTGGCTATCTCAGGAGGAAGCAGAGCTCCTTCCAAGGCAGGAGTGTCCCAAACAGTGCTGTCACGTCCCAGTCCCTGGAGGGGACTCTGGTGCTGCTGTCCTGTGCCTTTGGCTCCAGTATGGATCACTCAACCTGCCAGGTAGAACTGCAGAAGATGTTTGCCTGTTGGCACAGCTAAAACTCAGCTGTCTCCAGCCAGCTCCAGCTTCAGAGCTGTGTGCAAGCCAGGGGTGAGCCCCAGAAAGGGCACCTCTGAGGGAGCAGGGAGATCTCAAAGGACATTGAAGGGTCCTTGGGGCTGGCAGCATAGTGGATGGATCAAGTGAGAAGGGAAAGGGTGCAGGGAAGTCCAAATAATTGAGAACAGAGAAATGGGAGGACCTGTGGAGAGCTGAGAGAAAGGAAGAGAGGTGCTGGAGAGAGGGAGGGGAGTCACAGAGAGGGAGGAAGGGGAATCACAGAGAGGGAGGGAGGGGAATCACAGAGAGGGAGGGAGGGGAAACAGCAAGAGAGGGAGGGAGGGGAATCACAGAGAGGGAGGAAGGGGAATCACAGAGAGGGAGGGAAGGGAGTCACAGAGAGGGAGGGAAGGGAAACAGCAAGAGAGGGAGGGAGGGGAAACAGCAAGAGAGGGAGGGAGGGGAAACAGCAAGGGAGGAGGTGCTGGTGTGGGGATCACTGCAGGTTCCCTCTGCACCTACCCTAAATCTCGACGTCATCGTAGATGTCAGTGTCCCTGCGAGAGAGTAGCGGCAGTGCCATGAGAGCCTGGTCCCCACCACCTCCCAGCAGCAAGGCAAGGGCCAGCTCCTGCTGCCTTGCCTGCCCCACCTCTCCCAGCATGGACTCTGCTGTCCACCACCCTGTTTGCCTCCTGCCAGCCTCCTGCTCTCCTTACAGAACTAGGATCAGGGGTGAGCACAGCTCTGCCCCTCCTGCATTGTGCAGGGAGGATGGCTCTGGCCCAGGCTGCTGGGAGCTGCTGGCCTGTCACACCCTGCCACTGCCAACAGCTGAGCAGTGCCTGGGCAGACCCCACCTGAGGGACCACAGCTTGGGCAGGGCTCACAGCACCCCAGAAAGTTGCTCCAAGTGCCAGAGTCTCTGCTGACACCAGAAGTGGCAGATGCCACTGCCAGGCTAACCAGCCAGAGCTATGCCTAAGGTTTGAGCTGGCACTCAGTTGCCAGGGCTGGTTCAGTGCCAGGCTCTCCCTGGGCAATTGCTACAGCTTGCAGAGTGGGGAGGAAGGGGCTGGGGGAGAGGTACTCACAGGTGCAGCATCACAGCCCGAGGCACATAGCCATCTGCAACAGAGCAGGTAACGTGAGTCAGGCTGTGCTGGGAGCCTGGGCACAGCCAGGGCCTCACCCTGGCACTTGCCCCTGCCCAGGACTGGCAATGGTTAGCAGCACCTCCTGACCCAAGGAAAGCTGGGTGCAAGGAGGACCCTGGCTGTGGGAAGCTGAGCTGGACCCTTGGGAGGAAGCTGCTGGGGGCAATGCAGGGGCTGGGCCTGCCAGGCTGAGAGGAGCCTGACTCCAACCTCCCTGCCAGGGGCAGCTGTGCCCATTTCACCTGAGCATCCTTCAAAGCAACCACAGCTTGGGGAGTCTGTGCCCACCCAAGGCCTGTGCTGGGCTGGTGGCCAAGAGGCTCCAGGAGCAGTGAAGGCTTTGAGTGCGGGGAGGGGGCAAGCCCAGACAAGAGCAGAAGGTGCTGAGCAGGAAGCAGAACAGGAAGCTTGTGCAAGGAGAAGTGGAACACTTGTGCCCAGGGTACAGCAGGGCTGGCTCAGGCACAGGGGATGCCTCCAGCTGCCTGCCAGGGCTGTGTGCACAGGAGGAACTCCCAGGGCTGTGTGTGCTGTGGCCCCTGCTGCCGGCAGAGCCTCAGCCACGGCTTACATCTCCTCTGGCTGTTGCGGCAGAGGATCTGCTCCTCGTTGGTGAACTGGATGACATCGAGGATCTCTCCCCGCCTCAGGGGAAGGTTCTTCCCTCCACCCCTCTTCTCCACTGCTGCTGGGTCAACCATCATCTGAGTCAGGACATTGATGCTTCCTTCAAACTGAAACACAAACAGCAGTGCTGCAGCTCAGCAGCTGCTCCGGGGCAGCACCCCCAGCCCTCCCCTCCCGTAGAGAGCAAATCCCCCTGCAGCCAGGAGCTCTGGGGGGCTGCTCTCAGCTGGGGATGTGTCAGTGGGGAACAGGACAGGTGAGGCCTGGCTCTCAGCTGCTCTCTGCAGAGCACAGCTCCTCTCTGCCATCACTCTCCAGCCTTCCTGGGAGGTGCAGGGGAGCTCAGAGGGAAAAGCAGTTGCTGCTCACCTTGAATTTCTTCTGAAACTCCCTGTCCAGCTTCTCCTTCTTGCTCTCCTTGAGTGTCACTGCCTTCATCTTCTGGAAGACTTGGGCTTCTCTGCAGAGTCGTTGTGAATCACAGGAAAGCTCAGGTGACCCCAGGCTCTGCTCCCTCCCAATCCCTTTCCCTCCCCAGCTGCTGCCCCATCACATCTCCCTGCCCCAGCTCTGGGGCTGCTGGGGCTCCGCAGCCATGTGTTGGGACTGCTGCTTGTGCTCCTCACCATGGACCTTTCACCCAAGCCCAGCAGAGACCATCAAGCCCCCAGCTTTGTCAAAGCAAGGAGCCCTGGGCTGTGACCCTCAGAAAGAGTAAAAGCTCTGTTACCTCTGTGCAGCTGCCAGCAAGGCAGCCCTGTTAGCAGCTCGACCAGCATCTCCACCTGGAAAACCAAACCCCAGAGAGGTGCTGCTGACACCCAATGAAACAAGACACAAGGCTGAAACAACAGCAGGAGCTTCCTCCTCCTGGGACCAAACCCTGAGCTGGTCCTCTGAGCGTGGTTAACATCAAGGTTTCCCATGCCCCTTTAGAAGGGAGCAGAGAGGCCCACTGCCCTGCCATGCCCGGGAGCAGTGTGGGCTGCACTGCTGCCCAGGGCTGGCTGTGCCCTGGATGCTCTCTGAGCTGCCCCCAGCAGCATCCCAGCCCCTCCTGTGCTCACCTGCTGCGGGGCGGGGGGGCGCCAGCGGCCGGAACACACTGGGCAGCTGGAAGCCTCGGCCTGCCCTGGGGGGCCCCACTGGCTCCACATCGTCATAGATCTCCTCTTCAGCCCTGCCAGGAGGCACACAGCCATCAGGGAGCCTTGCTGCAGCCATGGCACTGGGGGCCAAGGGCAGGGTCAAGGCTGCCAGGAGGGTGGGCAGCGGGCAGTTGGGCTCAGGTCTGGGGCAGAGTGGGGCAGCAGCTCCTCGCTAGGCCCAGCAGCATGGACAGCAGCCTGGGGGGCAGGGGATGGGGGCAGGGTGTGAGGGCAGCAGCCAGACCTGCTTGGTCACACAGCCTGCAAAGGATGGCACTGCAGGAGCTGTCCCGGCATGGGCTCCAGGAGCAGGCAGGAGAACCCAAGGACCCTCTTGGTGTTTCTTCTGGTGCCCTCCCCGTTGGGTCTAGAGGCCTGGAAGCCTCCCCGAATGGAAGCGGTGTCCTGGTGCTTACCCGGTCCCACCGGGAGCAGCCTGCGGCGGGAGGCGTGCCGGGGCCGGGGCCGGAGCCGGGGCCGGGGATGGGGCCGGGGAGCTGCAGCCTGGCTTCACGCAGCCTTCAGTGAAAAGAGGAACAGCAAAGGCTTAGTCCACTCCGTCTGCTCACCCCGCCTGAGGCCAGCGCTGCCCTGGGCTAGAGGTAGCACAGAGGGGTGGGAGGAGGCACACCTGGATCCAGTGAGCAGCTCTCACTCCATGGCTCAGCGGAGGAGTTTCTTTCCTCCCACACCCTGGGGCACAGCTCCCTGGGGAGCTCTAATCGGTACTTCCCCAGTTTTATTACCTTCTCCCTGGATCAGTGATGCAAGGAGAGGGGAAGAGGCCCAAATGGGTATTTTGAACGTGGTGAAAACTCTGAACTCCAGAGGTGCAGCAGTCAGGGCAAGCCCTGGGTATCTCCATGTGCTCAGGAGCATCACTGGGCAGGAGGTGCTGCTGGCCCTGTGCATCCCCATCCCTCCTAACATCCTCATCTTTTTATCACCAGGCAGGTAGCTGTCACCAGCCTGCTCAAAGCAGATCAACCAGCAACTGGCATGAAGATCCATGGCACAACGTGGCAGCTGTGCCCTGTAATGGGCAATTATATAGCAAGGCCTAAAAATCCCCAGATTGCCCTAAAAACTAACAAAAAGAAGCAGAGCAGGGCAGGGCTGCAACTCATAGCATCACAGAATGGGCAGGGTTGGAAAGGACCTCAAGGCTCAGCCAGTTCCAACCCCCTGCCATGGGCAGGGACACCTCACACCACGGCAGGTTGCTCACAGCCACCTCCAGCCTGGCTGCAAACACCTCCAGGGCTGAGGCTTCCACCACCTCCCTGGGCAGCCTGTGCCAGGCTCTCACCACCCTCATGGGGAAGAACTTCCTAACATCTGAATCTCCCCACTTCTAGTTTTGCTCCGTTCCCCCCAGACCTATCACCCTCAGCAGTCCTTCCCCAGCTTTCTTGTAGCCCCCTTCAGACACTGGAAGGCCACAGTTAGGTCTCCTTGGAGCCTTCTCCTCTCCAGACTGAACAACCCCAACTCCCTCACTCTGTCCTCATAAAAGAGCAGCTCCAGCCCTCTGGTCCTCCTCGTGGTCCTTCTCTGGACACCTCCCAGCACCTCCAGACCCTTGCTGGCACAGAGGCTCCAGACCTGGCCCCAGAGCTCCAGCTGTGGGCTCAGCAGAGTGGAGCAGAGGGGCAGAATCCCCTCCCTGGCCCTGCTGGCCACACTTCTCTTGCTGCAGCCCAGGCTCTGCTTGGCTCTCTGGGCTGCAAGTGCTCACTGCTGGCTCCTGTTGAGCTTCTCCTCCCCCAGTACCCCCAAGGCCTTTTCCCCAGGGCTGCTCTCAAGCCAGACCCTGCCCTGCCCAGCCTGTATCAGTGCTTGGGATTGCCCTGAGCCAGATGCAGCAGTTGGTCTTGTTGAACCTCATGAGGTTGTCATGGGCTCACCTCTCCAGATGTTCCAACGTGCCTCAGCACCCAGGAGACAAACAATGACTTCAAAACTGCTGCTTTGTAGGACACAGACAGCAGCTCACTCCCTCCTGTGCCAGAGCTGGTGCCCATGGGGGAGCATCTCCACCACAACTGCATGGCAGGGCCTGGGAGAGGCCTCTGGGTGCCACACAGCAACACCTCCTGAAATAAAACTCCCCAGAGTAGCTGGAGTTTGCAGGCCTTGTAAGGAGAGGAAGAGAGCTCTCTGCTCATGGCTGCCCTTTGCACCATGGCTGTGGGATGAGCCAGCACAGAGCCACCACAGAATGCTTTGGGCTGGAAGGCACCTTAGGGATCATCTAGTCCAGCCCCCTGCCATGGCCTTCCTCTGGGCCAGGCTGCTCAGAGCCTCATCCAACCTGGCCTTGAACACTGCCAGGGATGGGGCATCCACACCTCCTCTGGTGTCACCATTCCAGTGTATCACCACCCTCATAATGAAGAACTTTTTCCTTATATCTAATCTAAATCAGAGAGTCACAGAAACATTCAGGTTGGAGAAGACCCTCGGGATCAGCAAGTCCAACCAACCTCCCCTCCCTCAGTTTAGCCCTCACCCCTTGTCCTGTCACTACAGACCCTGGTAGCAAGTCTGTCCTCATCCCTCTTAGAGCCCTAAGTACTGAAAGGCCACGAGAAGGTCTCCCCCAAGCCTTCTCTTCTCCAGGCTGAGCAACTCCACCCTCTCAACCTGTCCTCACAGAGGAGGTGCTCCAGCCCTCTTTTTGTGTGGTCCTCTGGACTCGCTCCAACAGCTCCATGTCCTTATGCTGGGGGGCCCAGAGCTGGAGGGTGGTGAAGAAGAAGTTAAGAGAAGCTGAGCAAGAAACAGGATTTGAAACAGGTTTCATCACTCAGAGTATGGATCAGCAGACTGACAGCTGTTAAAAACTCAGCTGCCAAGATCTGGAAGCAGCCTGACCAAGAGGAACCAAGCCCTGCACCCCATGGACAGCCGGAGGGCAACACCAGGCCAGCACCGTGGCTCTGGTGGCCACAGCTGCAGCTGTGCCTGGGTACTCTAGGAAGTGCCCAGCTCCACCTTCTCCCCCCTTAGTTGTGGGCAGTGAGAGGATCTGCCCTTTGCTCTCCCTCCTGCCACCTTAACAAGCCTGGGTCTCAGCCTCTCTTTCCCCACAGCCTCCAGCCACCAACCACCTTAGTGTCCTGCACTGGGCTCAGCCTCATGGGGGACTTGGTCAACACCCCTCAGGTTTTCACTCCAGCCCCACTCCTTGCCAGCACCCCAGAGCCTGATGCCTGTCCCCAGACACAGACAGGGCACTAAGTCCCCTTTGCTCCTGCACCTGCTGCCCTCCCTCTTTCCTTTTCACATGCCATGCCCATAGGAGCCCCTTTGGCATCACAAGCCCCCATGCCTCCATCAGTGCCCCCACCCCAGTGTTTCCATCTCCCAGGAGCTCCAGACTCTAACTGGGAGGATTTTTCTCTCCCCTTCTCTGGGGACCTGCAGGTGCCTGGCCATACCCCGCGGAATGCTCCTTGGGGGCTCTGTGGCAGGAGGGGAAGGCGCCCCAGGGCCTGCAGCTGCACTGAACTTCTCCAGATGCACGACAGGAGGACGCTTGGGCTTGGCTGGCCTCGTTCCCAGCACCCTGGCATTTGGCAGAGGCTTCCTCGGAGGCAGGTCTGGGTGCCCTGTCCCGGGGGCACTTCTCATGGCATCCAGGGAGGCTGTGGCAACTTCTCCTTTGGCAGGAACCACTGGAGCTGCCTTGCTTCTGCTGGGTGGCCACGTCTGCTGAGCTAGGTTTCTCTGGGCAGGGTTGGAGGTGGTTCCTGCCTCCTTGCTCGATGTATCTCCTCCTCCTGGCTTTGGAGGGGTTGGCTGGGAGCTGGCCTCTTGAGCAATCCCCTTCTTCAGCTTTACCATCCATGCTGGGAGCTCAGAGGTGGGATGAGGAGGCAACTGCTGTTCCACACTCTGACCTTTACTGTGGGTTGGAGAAGCCCTGCTGAAGTCCAGCCTCCTGATGCGGGGGGGCTCTGGAGGGGGCTCCCCCTTGGAGCCCCCCGTGGGGGTCTGTCCCGGCTCCGCTGGGGGGACTGCTGCCAAGGAGCTCTGCGGCCAGCTGCCAGCTTCGTGTGGGTCCTTCCTGTTGCCTTCAAACTTTGCCAGCAGGTGCTTCACCACAGCCTCTTTGCCCTCCAGATGTGTCTGTAACCAGCAAGAGAAGCTCCAGCTAAAGCACCATGGAGGAAAACAAGTCACAGCCTCCCCGGGGAATGCAGCCTCTCCTCAGCACAGCCTGGCACTGAACCCCCTCCATGAAATGTGGTCTCTGCTCAAAGTGGTCCTGGGACATGGCTGGGGAAGTAACACTGGGCATCCAGGAGGAATTTCATGGAGTCTTTTGATCTGATCCACCCTTCATCCACCACCAGGGACCCTCCAAACAGAGGGACTGGGTGGAAGACTGTACTCTACTAGTAGCAAATCTCCTGAGGCCAGAATTTGAGATCTAGAAATTGCCTAAGCCTCAGATGGGAGCAACTTGCCTTGCCCTGGTCCTTGGTCCCATGAGGTCCATGTGAACTCAGGGCAGCTGGGCAGGAGTTGGCTGGGGAGGCCACACAGAGATCTCAGCATGGAGGAAAACCTGGGCTAGCAGTGGTGAGCTCACCCTGCCTGCACACACAACCCAAGGTCCTGAGGCAGCAGTTCTGTCCTACTTTCCTGACCAGTGCATTTCCTGTGCTGCTCACACCATGCTCATGTGAACTGGGACATGCCAGCCCCAGTTGCCCCTGGCTTCCTCAATGAGCAGAAAGCAACTCTTGCTGAAGCCTCCCGAGAAAGGCTGCCAGCAGGAGGCCAAATGACATTTGGAAGAAGAGTGCCAGGTCCAAGGTGTGTCATAATGCTCAGGTGAGATGTGCTCACATTTGCTCTAAGCTTCTCAGATAGATCCTGTGGAAGGGCAGTGATCATCTGACCCTCCCCCATCGTTCTCCCACCCCCTTGTCCTTGCACCACAGTGTCCCTCTGTCCCTGCTTTACTTGCCCTGGGCTTTGCTTTTGAAGTTCTGTCCTCTCTGGGACTTCACTTTGGGTTTGTGTTGTGTCATTTACTTTGACAAGAGAAGGGCTGCCATGCAAAGAAGTGGGGCCTCCCACTAGCCAGGGCTGCTCATCCAGCCTGGCCTTGAACACCTCCAGGGAGGGACCATCCTGGGCAACCTGTTCCAGCGTCTCACCACCCTCACTGGAAAGAATTCCTTCCTAATCTCCAGCCCCAACACCACTCCATAAGCTCAAACAAGTGCAAGTTCCCCTCAGATGCCCAGGCAGCCCCCACAGTTTCCCTGCAGAGGCTGCAGCACCACAGCCGAAGCACAGCCAGTGGTGAAGGTAAGCTGAAGGTTCCTGCTTCCTGCACACCAGGCCCTGGGGCTTGCACCCAAAATAATGAACCCACCCCAATTTCTCCCAGACTCCCCATGTGCTGCTAGGGCTTCTGCCACCTGAATGATTCAGAGGTTCATAACCATCCGTCTGGGAGCTGTTCCATCAGCTGGGACTGGCACAGAGCCCTCAGGGGCAGCTGTGGACACAGCAGCACTGTCGCTGTGAGCACCTCCAAGTTCTTCAATAGGTTTTGCACCAGTGGGTGCCCTCCTGGACTCGGTGGCAGGGCAGCCTCCTCCTCAGCCCAACACCACCCAGCAAAGCTTGCACTAGGCCCAGGAACTGAGCAGAGACCTTTGAAGCTCCAAGCAGCTCAGACATACAGGGGGACTTTTTGCTCCAGGAGGAGCAAGGGGCTCGGCAGGATCCAGCCCCTTGCAAGGACACTGCCAAAGCCTTTCCAAGCAGGAGCTGTGGCTCTGCTCCCTGTGCCCCATCCCCAGGTCCAGTGAAGCCCAGGCTCGGTTCTTTACTCACCATTTTCCATCAGCAGCTGCTTTTCTGCGTGCTCACCTCCTCTCTGCAAGTACCACAGGAGACATCCAAGCTGAAGGGCTTGTGCAGGGCGAGCCTCTCCAAAGTCCCCCTGCCCTGAAACCAGAAGTTCTTTCCTAACAGTTGGTGAGAAGCTGTGGGCAACGCCAGGAAGTCGCTGCAGCCTGACTGTGAAACAACGCAAGGAGGAGGAGGAAGAGGAGGAGGAGCAGCTCTGGGTGCACTGCGAGTTTGGACACTGCTGCTGTTGGGAAGCTTGAAGCCCACCAAGCCCTGCTGCCCATAAGCCACTACCATCCAGAGAAGAGTTCAAACAGTGGCTCTGGGACAAGGGATGGACCAGGAGGGTGGTTTGTGTTTTCCTTTGGTGGTGGCCGATGTGAGCTTGCTTCAGCACTCCACAGGACCTGCAGAGGGTGGAGAAGGTTTGCAGAGGTCACATGGCAGAACCAGCATGGCCCTGCTCAGCCAAGCTCTGCAGGAGCACAGCAGGGCTGGGCAGAGGACTGTGGCTTTCCAGTGTCCAAAAGTGGGGGATATCTGCTCTGCTGGCAGGGAGCAGGGGAAGCACTGTGCATGGTGCCATGCGGAGTTGGGCCATCTCTGTGTCGAAACACCATGGCTGATTACCCCAGAGGCAGGAAAGGTCTGAGCAGCTGAGCCAAGCTCCGTGGCATGGCCACCCCGGCCGTCTGCAGGCAGGTGCTGATGTCCCTGCCCAGGGGTGCTGTGTCCCTCCAGCCCTTGGGGAAGATGCCCCTCCAGCAGTGCCTGTGGATGGGGTTAGGCTGAGGCAGTGTGGGGAAGGCTGGCAGAGGCAAATTGTTAGCCAAGGGCGAGAGCCCCAGGGCGTCCTGCATAGGATAATGGGTGCCCAAGGTGGGCACTGAAAGCTTTGATCCCATCTGCTGGAGGCGGTATGAAGAAAGGGCGTTGGGAGGTCCCACACCAGACCCAAGGGAAGGCAACCAGCTGTGACAGCCACCTCCTGGGAGAGCTGGGTCCCCACTGCCACCTCCTTCATTGCGCCAGTGCCACTGCCGCGGGCAGGGCAGAGGAGGCTGTGGAGCAGTCTGTGGGGCACAGGCGGTGCCGGGCAGCGCAAGGGTCACGCCACGGGGATGGCGGCGAGCGGGGCGCGGCGGGGCCACGGGCTGGGGCTCGGCGGCAAGGCTGGAGCCGGAGCGCGATGGGAGCGCAAGGGCCGTGCTGAGGGGCCGCGGGGCTGACGGGGACACGGGGCTGAGCCCCCCTCGCCGCGCGGCGGGGCCAGGCTGAGCCCTCCCCAGCTCCTCGCTCGTCCCTCCCTCCATGCTCGTCCCTCCCTCCCCGGCTCCTCGCTCGTCCCTCCCTCCCCGCGCGTTCCCCCATCCGCTCCCCGCGGCGGCCCCGCGCAGGCGCAGCGCTGGGCGCGGGATGGCGGCAGCGGTGCCGGTGCCCGTGCCAGTGCCCGTGCCAGTGCCGGTGCCCGTGCCGGTGGCGACCAGCGAGGCGGCGGCGCCGGGGGAGGAGGCGGCGGGCGCGGGGCCGGGGCCGGCGCGCCTGGCCCGGCTGCCGCTGGCGCGGGTGAAGGCGCTGGTGAAGGCGGACCCGGACGTCAGCCTGGCCAGCCAGGAAGCCGTGTTCGTGCTGGCGCGGGCCACGGTGAGGGGCGGCCGCGGCCGGTTGGCGGCGGGGAGGCTGCTCTCGGCCCGGGCTGCCGCCGGAACGGGGCCGCGGCCCCCGGCGCTGCGCTCGGCGGCTGTGTGCTGGGGAGCCGCTCGGGGGGCGGTGGAGCTCTTGATGGACTCTTTCTAGAGGGCTTTCCCCCTTTCGGAGCGTTTGAGGCTTTCCTCTGCCAGCGGACACCCAGGCCCCTGTCCCGAGCTGTCTCGGGGGAAGCAGAACGGCAGCCGCTGCCCCCGGCCGCGCCCCCTGTCCCCGGCCGCTCCGTCTGCCCCCGGCCGCTCCGTCTGCCCCCGGCCGCTCCCCCTGCCCCCCGGCCGCTCCCCCTGCCCCCGGCCTCTCCGTCTGCCCCCGGCCTCTCCGTCTGCCCCCGGCCGCTCCCCCTGCCCCCGGCCGCTCCCTCTGCCCCCCGCCGCTCCCTCTGCCCCCGGCCGCTCCCTCTGCCCCCGGCACCCTGGCCGTGGGTCGGTGCAGACAGCCAAGGAGGCCGCGGGAGGAGCCGGGCACAGCACATGGCCTCTCCTGTCGCTGGAGACCCTGCCGCAGCCCACAGCGGCTCCCGGTTGCAGCGGGAAGGTGTCCGCAGGGTACCCGCCGGGTGCAGCTGTGCTCTGTCCCTTGCCTGCAGGACACCTTTTCCCCTCCAGAAGGGGTCCTGCGAGCAGCTGGGCTGTAGCTGGTCTCCTGGACGTGTCTGGAGGAACCCTCTCTGTCCGGTTCACTCCTGGCTTTCTCTCTGCTGATGCTGCTTCTGTGCATCACTGCCCAGCAGCTTCCTCTGTTCTTTTCGTAGCTATTTACTGGAAAAGTGAAATGTTCAAAGGGAGGTTCTGGGTTCTTCATGAAGTCTTGTAGGACCTTTCCTTGCCTCAGGACGTTCTCTCTTCTGTCTCTCACCCCTTGTGTGTAACTGCCTTGGTTTTCATGTTGCAGGAGTTGTTTGTTGAAACTATAGCCAAAGATGCCTACGTGTACGCTCAGCAAGGGAAGAGGAAAACCCTGCAGAGGAAAGACCTGGGTATGAGAGCATGTTCTGTGCTGCCTGTCCTTGCTAGGGTGGAGGATCTTCCCTCTTCACCCAGCGTGGTGAAGCAGTCGTAGCTGCTTCTCCTTGCTTTGAATTTCACTCACCAGCTCCAAACCAAGTAAAGCTCTTTCAAACTGGTCCCTGGCCTGGAATGTCATTTTGAATCACGTTTGAAACAGATGCAGATATGGACTTTATGTTAATTGTTTGCAATCTGCTTTGCAGATAATGCCATTGAAGCTATTGATGAATTTGCTTTTTTGGAGGGTGAGTTTCTCCTTGGTTTCACTTGGATTCAGTACTTTGTGTAATCTTCTTGGGGGAGAAAGGATTTGATCATTTGCAGAGCCCTCTGTTTCCACATCTTCCATAGTGTGACTTGTTATGCCCCTGTCTGAGAGGTTAAACACAAATCAAGTGGACCCTGAGACACCTACAACATTGTTAACTAGATTTGGGTTTCAGTCTGTCTTCACAGGGGAGATGCTCCAAGTCCCCAAAGCATCCTCGTGGCTCTCTGTTGGACTCTCTCCAGCAGATCCCTGTCCCTCTAGAACTGGGGAGCCCAGAACTGGACAGAGTATTCCACGTGTGGTCTCACTAGGGCAGAGCAGAGGGGGAGGAGAACCTCTCTAGCCCTGCACAAGGTCACACATGAGGATGCTTTGGGGACTTGGAGCATCTCCCCTGTGAAGAGAGACTGAGAGCCCTGGAGCTGTTTAGTCTGGAGAGGAGAAGGCTGAGAGGGGGTCTGATCAATGTCAATCAATATCTGAGGGGTGGGGGGCAAGTGGAGGGGGCCAAGCTCTTTATGGTGATGCACAGCAACAAGGAACAGTGGATACAAACTGGAACATAGAAGGTTTCAGCTCAACATGAGAAGAAACTTCTTTGGTGTGAGGGTGACAGAGCCCTGGAGCAGGCTGCCCAGAGAGGTTGTGGAGTCTCCTCTGGAGACTTTCCAGACCCACCTGGATGTGTTCCTGTGCAGACTGCCCTGGGTGCTCCTGCTCTGGCAGGGGGTTGGACCTGATGATCTCTGGAGGTCCCTTCCAACCCCCTAACATTCTATGATTGGTGTAAACTTCACAGAGTCACTGCACATCCCCTTGGCTGCTTGCAGACAACTTGCTCTTGTTCACAGAGCTGTGTTGCTGCCTCCCGAGGCCATACTTTATTTGTTTGTTTCTGTTTAGGTACTTTGGACTGAGCTGGACAGAGGTGGAGCTCTCTGGAGGAAGAGTCTGGCAGAGATGGCTGTGGGGAGCAGGGTGGAGACGTGGAGAGTTTGACAGTGATCCCTAGGGTGGAGACCCTGAAGTTGCAACCATATTTTGTATAAAGTTTTAAGTTCTTGTAAGTTCTTTATTTAAAATGCAATATTTTTTCATAACTATTTTGTATGCCACTTGCCTGTGCCCTGCTGCTGCCCAGCTCTGCCCAGCTCCACACAGCTGTGAGTGGAGTGAGAGGCTCAGCTCAGTGCCCAGGCATGGTGAACTCCTTTTTTTATGGACACTTTTCTCTGTATATGTTTTGTTTCTTGGCCAAATACAATTAAATGTATGGTTTTTTTTCCTTGTTGAACAGCTAGCTGTGCTGGTTTCTCCCCTGTGCTGCTGGGATGAAGGCTTTGGGTGTGCTCTAGCCCTGTGCTAAATTGTGGTGTTTTTCAGTGGATGCCTTCTGATAGAATTCTGCTCTTGCTCATTGCTTGCATCTGTCCCAGTGAAGCCCTTCTGTGACAGAGTGGCAGAGGGATGAGGGACAGTGGTTTGAAACTGGAGCAGGGCAGAGTTAGGCTGGCCATTAGGAGGAAGTTCTGCACAGTGAGGGTTGTGAAATACTGGAACAGGGCTGCCCAGGGATGTGGTTGAGACCCTCTTCCTAAAGACATTCATGATCAGACTGGATGTGGCCTTGGGCAGCCTGCTCTAGCTGGAGGTGTCCCTGCTGCCTGCAGGAGGGTTGGGGTCTTTGAGGGTCTCTTCCAACCCAGTGAAATCTGTGAGTCTCCTACAGTATGAGCTCCAGGGAGACTTGGCTTGTTTTAGGGGTGCACAGCTTCCATACATTGGTGGCTGCTGTGCCTCTTAAGGAACTGGAGCCAAAAAACCCTCAGCCCAACCCCTCCAAACTATTTTGAATGCCAGAGTGGTGTTAGATGCACTGTGCTGCCATCAGTGTCCTCTGGTGCACTCCCTGAATCTGGCAAAACCAAAAGGACTCCCTGGGGGCTGGATCTGTTCCCTGCTGTCTGCACTTGGGCAAACTGCTGCAGAGCTCCTGACCTCTGTGACCAAGATCCACATGCAGCAAGAGTTCAGGACATCCACTGCCCTTGAGTGGTGTGTCTGGGGTCCCACACAGCACACAAGCACTGTCTGTGCCTCTGCTGTTTCCAGGAGTCAGGAGACTGCCTCTTGCCTCTGGGTATTTACCAAGCTGGAAAGGAAGGGCTCCAGGGCTCTGTCACACTGACAAGAGGCAAAAGCTGCAGGGCCTCTGTGTGTGCTGTGGGCAGCACTGAAACTGCTGAGCCTGTGGCCAGCTTTGACAGACAGCTTTGGCTTAGTTTTGTGGTGTGGAGGAGCCAAGGAGGGTGGTCCCTAGCTGAAAAGGCCGTTGAATGATGAGTGAGGATGAGGGGAGCATGGGGGTGAGGGATGCATGAGGGATCCTTTCTCCTTTCCAATGAAGAGACTTACAAGTCACTCTGAGTTGCCACAAACTCAATTAGCTTGAAAGTGGTGATAAGAACCAAGATGCCAAGGGAGCTTTCTCCAGGCTGGGAACAATCCCAGCTGCCCTCAAAAAACACTTTGAAGTTTTCTTGAGACCTGACCCCCATAGACAGGAGGGAGAGAGGCCAGGAGCTGCCATTGCTGCTCAGCTGGCAGTCTGGGGATGTGCCATGTGCAGGCCTGTTTGTCCCCCAGCTGGGCACCCTCTCAGCTGCTGAGGGAGAGCCCAGGATAAGTACCAGAGGTACCAGAGGCCTTTTTGTGTTTGCCAGGGTGCATCATGCAGTACCCAGGAGCTGTGCCCTGCAGGGCTCTTGCATGCTCCCAGCTTTGCCAGTAAGCTCCTTTTGCTTCTCACTGCTGTGGCCTCTTGCACAGGAGAGAAAAGGGCTTGTGTGGGCCTGTGGTGCCAGGCTGTGTGCCAGGCTGGCTTTCTGCCTGATGCTTCTGTTGTGGGCATGGTGTTTGTTTTCTGCAGTGCTTCACCATAAGCAGTGTAGAGGGTTGGCTGCACTCAGCAAATCATTTGGGGTTTGTCCTGGAGGAAGCTGCTGTGCAGAGCTCAGTGCCCATGAGCTGTGATGCTGCTCCCATGAGCAGTGATGCTGCTCCCAATCTCAGGCTGCACCAATGTGGAAGCAGAGGAGAGCAGGGGACTGGTTCCTGCTGTACCCCATGGCTAAGGGCAGCACTTTCTTGCAGTGGTTGTCAGGTGGCTGTTCCCCCAGCTAGCCAGGCCAGAGGGCTCAAGAGGGTCATGGCCACTTGTAACTACTTAGATCTCCTCCTTGCACAGAAGCTGATTCAGGGCAGCAGGTGCCTGGAGGCTTGTGGTCTGCACTCAGAGCCTTCTCCCAGCCCCAGTTGGGAAGGTGGTGAATTTAAACTGGGGTAGTGCTGGGCTTGGTGGTTGTGACTGCAACTGCTGGAGCCACAGGCAGAGAGAACCAGCAAGGGAACTGCCTGCAGAGAGGAGCTGCTGCAGGAGGCAGACCCATGTCCTCCACGTGGGATGTGGTGAGTTCCCCTTTCACCCATGAGAAACTGGAATCCCTTCAGTTTCCCCACTCACAGCCTGCTCAGTAGCCCTGGGGGTTTCCTGATGTTGAAATCCTTCTGGTGAGGTTTCCCTCAAAGATAAAGCACAGGAGTACTCTGGGGCCTTGTTGCCCAAATAATCACAGAACCACAGAATGGTCAGGGCTGGAAGGGACCTCAAGGATCATCCAGTTCCAACCCCCTGCCACGGGCAGGGACACCTCACACCACAGCAGGTTGCTCAGAGCCACATCCAGCCTGGCCTTAAAAACCTCCAGGGATGAAGCTTCCACCACCTCCCTGGGCAACCTGTTCCAGTCTCTCACCACTTCCTAACATCCAGTCTGAATCTCCCCACTTCTACTTTTGCTCCATCCCCCCCCCCAGTCCTATCACTTCCTGACACCCTCAAAGTCCCTCCCCAGCTTTCTTGTAGCACCCTTCAGATACTGGATAAGGACTCCTTGGAGCTTTCTCTTCTCCAGACTGAACAACCCCAACTCTCTCAGTCTGTCTCCGTGGGAAAGCAGCTCCAGCCCTCTGCTCAT
The DNA here is from genome assembly GCF_026170545.1 of Melanerpes formicivorus. Lineage (NCBI taxonomy): Eukaryota > Metazoa > Chordata > Aves > Piciformes > Picidae > Melanerpes > Melanerpes formicivorus. Next base: position 2,388,359 of record NW_027142386.1, on the reverse strand, counting down.
CCTCATGGCCCTTCTCTGTTAGGAACAGAGGAGGAGCCTGGCCCTAGGTCTGTTCATCTGCATGGAGGAGGCTTTGTTTCCTGTGCCAGAGTGCTGCAGGGTGGTTCAGTTCTGTGGCTGAGTTCTGTTTGTCTCTCTTTGGTGCTAGGTTCAGGACTGCCGCAGACTTTCAGTTCCCAGGATGTGTGTGAGAAAGGTTGTCAACAACACAACAAGGAGTCCTGAGTTTGCTGTGCAGAGAAAGTAGGAAACAGCTCCATTTGTTCACCAGAAAGCAGTCTGTGGCCTCCAGGAGCTCAGTCTCAGTTCCCCTTGCTGTGCAGTAAGGCTCTGGGAAATGAGCTGATACTGAAAGTGGCTTTGAGCTCTGGAGCCAAAGGGCTGAGCTTGCTTAGGGCTTTCTCAGTGCATGAGAACAGCACTTGTGCAGATTCACTGTTTGCAGCCTCAGGTGCTTATGTGAGCAGCAGGAGCTGCAAAGTGAGCACAGCCAAGGCAGGAGCTGTGGCACAAGTGGTGGCAGCTTGTCAGCTCCAGAGGAAACTGCTTTGCAAGAGTAAATAATGATAAAAACAGCAAAAGTAATAATAAAGAGTGATGGGAAGAACAAACTCAGCCTGTGGGGCTGGGAGAACAGGGGTAAGCAGTGTCCTCAGGGGGAAAAGTGGCCAGCAAGCCTCAGCCTTGAGCTGAAGGTGAGGAGCACCCACAGAGATCACCACCAGGCATGGCTGATACACAGCACATTGCTTCCTGCTCACTCAGCTCCCTGGACAGAGAAGTCCTCAGGCTGTTGGCAGCAGCTGTACCCCAAAGGTGAGCTTCAAATGTCCCTGAGTGTCTCCTGTTGCTGTGCAGCATGGGGGTGGTGGCTGTGCCTTGCTCTGAGGCTGCAGGGCAGGCTTTGAGTCAGTGCAAGATGAAGGGTTTGTGGCACATGCTGGGGCTGTTTGTTCAGGGTTTGTGTCATGCTCAGGCTTGAGCCCAAGCCTGTACTACACCACCTGAAGCTGAAGAGTGTCCCAGGAGTCAATCCTGTGCTCTGCAGCGTGCCTGGCAGCCTGGATGTTGGGAAGTGCCAGTCCAGCTGCCCCTGTCCCAGGGGGTCAGCTCCTTCCAGCCCAGCCTCCTGGGGCTCTCCAGACACTGCTGCACACTCGATTTCCTTAGAAGCCAGAAGGTGGGAAAAGTGTCTTGGTGCCAGGGCAGGGCAGTCAGGTCTGTGTGAAGGTTGTGCACTGGTGTCTGAGGCTGTGATTCTGCCCACATTTCAAAACCCCTGGGGTTTGCTTCTGTGCTGCTGAAAACCCCTCACTGAGCCTTTTGTCCTTCTGCAGCCAGCAAGCAGGAGGTGATGCAGGCTGGGCAAGTGAAAACTCCAGCAGTGCTGGCTGCCTTGGGGCAGAGGAGGGGCCAGTGTTGAGCTGAAGAGCTGTCACAGCACCTGCCCAGCTGCTCCAGGCTACACTCTCCTGCACTTCTCCCCAGCACCACCAGCAAGAGCAACTGAGCCACTGCTGCACATGAGATCTGCTGCCCTGTCTGTAAAGAGCTGGAGACCTTCCTCTGCCTGGCTGGGCAGAGCTGGCAGGAGCTGTGATCTCATGGCCTTTGAGGTGCTTGTGTCATCCCCTTATCACATGCCATGTGTCACTCCTGGAAGGGACAGCGAGGAGCCTCTGCATGTTGGGACAGCTGCACACGGGCTGTGATGATTTCCCACAGCTGCTGGAGAAAATAACTTCTGAGGTTTACTGATGTCACTTTATTGCCATTTCTGCATCTAAACCCTTCCTGGCAGCCCCTGTGGCAGGGCTGAGCGGCAGCCACTAGGGAGAGACAGAGACCAGCGCAGGTCCTGACCGCTGGGGAGCAGCGAAGGGCCCTGAGCCGGAGGGGCTGCGGAAGCCCCGGGGGGGACTGGAGGGAGGAATCCAAAGCCTTGGGGGCTCTGCTTTGGATGGGAGAGCTGGAGAGGGCCTGGCAAAGGATACGGCAAGTGGAAGAGGAAATTAGGCAGCGTGAAGTGTTTTTTTCCAGAGGTGGGAGAATCAGCATTCGCTTCCCAGACGTGTGACTGGGAGGTGCGGGACGGCGCTGGTGGCCCCGGGCCGCCTAATGCACCGTGGCTCATTCAGTGATAATGGCCCAGGGCTGGGAAATGTGGACTCGCCCCCAGCTTTGCCCTGGCTCTAGGGCAGGTCTCAGCACTTTCCTTCTGGATTTCCCCCTGGCAGCCAGGCTGACACTTTCAGTGTCATGTTAAAGACTGCTCAGGTCAGAGGAGCAGGGAGGGGGCACCTGGAGAAGGGTCTTCAAATCTCCCTTAGAAATGCTGGTTGGGATTTTGTGTCCTCCTCTAAAGGCAGCCCAGAGAGGTTTGCTTTCAGCCAAAAAAAAGGTTTTCCCTCCCCTGAAAACCCAGCCCAGTCCTGGAACAAAGAAATCTCCAGCAGCTGAAGTGGCTGGGAGGGGGCAGGAAACTCTCACAGCCACTTTAGAGACAGGAACCAAACACACACCCAGGGGCAGGGACAGGGCAAGGATAGGTCTTATTTAGAGCCCAAAGCCAAGAGCTGGCTGTCAGGGTAGCCATCCCCTTCTCATGCAGTGCAGATTGAAACCTCTGTGTTTACTTGGTGAGGGACAGCTCTTGGCATGTTGAGCAGAGAAGCTGTTTGCTTCTGCACAGCTCAGAGTGAGCCAGACAGGACACTCTCTGCCTGCTTCCTTCCAACCAGACATGAGACTGCTGCAGGAGCCTCTGTCTTTCCTGTCCAGCTGCTGAGACCCAGCCCCAGCCTCAGCCAAGCCTGGACCTGCCATGGAGGTGGTGAGTCCTGGCCTGGAGGTGACACAGCGGGAAAGATGTGGCCTTTCAGCATGGCCATCACCTCCCTTCCCCTACCTCCTCTCTTGTCCAGGCCTTCCTCTGTCCCACAGCATGGCCAGGCAGATGCAGTGGCTGGGGCTGATGTGGGGACATGCTGCCTCAATCCCCACAGCCCTGGCCAGCTCCTCTGCTTGTGGGAAGAGCTGAGACCAGTCCCAAGCCAATCCTTGGAGATCCCTGGGGGAATATATCTGCAGGAGAGCCATTGACACTGGCTGCAGCACCTGAGAAGCCCTTGCAGGGCACAGTGTCCTGGCACATCCAGAGGGAACTGCTGAATGAGGAGAGGTTGAGCAGCGCTCCCCAGCTCCCTGGTGTAGGACCCTGTCTGCCCTGAGGAGTTCATGTTCAGATGTGGCTTTCACAGCACCAGAAGTGGCTTTCACAACTGGCACCCACAATAATGTCTCTTTGTCCTGAGGTCTGAAACTGGGATGGAGGAACAAAACCTCTTGCTGAGGCCTGAAGAGGTGAAGCAGTGAGCCCCAGCCACTCAGCTGGGGACCCTCACACAGGGAGCAGCATTTTCCACATTGGGTTCTGGAGTCTGACCTGCATCTGTGCCCCAGGGCAGGCTGCTGGTGAAGATGCTGCAGCCACAGTGGCCTCCGATGCAGCCCCAGATTAAATTTCCTTCTGCCCTTGCAGATGGACTTTTCTGCATGCCCACAAAGTTCAGCACTGCTCTGGTCAAACCCCCCAAGGTGGGGAGGTGGTTGGGACACTGCAGAGCTGTGAGATGAAGGAGAAATGCAATTTGGTGTCCCAGGTGGAACACCACCAGGAAACCGCTCAGCACTTGGAGCTCTGATTCAAACCCCCCTGGTGTGTCCCCAAAATGCTTCTTCTTACAAGCCTGGCCCTGCTGCTGCCCGTCTGCAGGGGTGTAGGTACAGCCCAAGGATGGATGGCAGGTGGAGGGGGGGTGGGGGGCGACCGGTCCCCTGAGGTGTCCCCAGTGAAGTGCTTCAGGGGATTTTCAAGTCTTTGTTTTGCAAATTTGAGTAGGAAATTGATGTGGGAAGGTGCTTGGGCAGCTGCTCCTCGGGGGATCCCTGCTCGCTTAGGTAAGCACAGCTGCCCGGATCCGGCCGCTCCGCTTCCGGACGCATCCACGGGTACTCAGAGGCAGGTCTGAGCTCTTCCCATGCCTGGCGAGGAGGGCATCTGCTGCTCCTGGGGATGGACCTGGGAGCAGGTTTTTGGGCACCCTCTGGGCTGGGGACAAAGGCAGGGCAGAGCAGCGTTGGCAGCGGTGCCACAGCCCCACGCTGCTATTGCTGCTCTGGGTGAGCAGCAACCTGCCCGCGGCGCTGCTGAATCCCTTTGGGCAGCTGGATACAGAGCTTCTGGTCCTCCATGAAAGCAGACAGGTGGATCCTGACAGTGGCTCCCTCCAGCATGGGGTGTGCCATTCCTGCCACCCACCTGCTGGCAGGGCAGCAGGGCAGGGAGAGGGAGATGCTGTGGGGCAGGGTGGCTCAGGCAGCTCTTCAGGCCAGAGGAGCAGCGCTCGGTGCTGCTTGCAGACACAAACCCAGGGTGAATGCAAAGGATGCAAAGGAAAGCAAACCACAGAAAGGGAAATTACCCTCGACTGGGTGCGACAGAGAGGAAGGAGACAGCTCACCCAGTTACACCAGGAGTAAGGAGCAGATGCTGCTGGGAGCGAGCTGCCTCCTTTCTCCTCCACCCTGGTCCAGGGCATCTGCCCTTTCTGCAGGTGATGAGAAGCTCGGCCCCAGGGCATGAAGGGGCAGGGGACCTACTGCATTTGTCTGTAATTGCAGGGAGTCAGAAGGTGCAGAGAAATGTCCCTGCCGAGCAGAAGCTGTCTCCAACCACTGTGCCTCTCACCGGTGGGAGCTGCAGACGCTCGGGAGCGTCCTGGCCATCCAGCAGTGCAGGAGCAGAGGGCAGCGGGGCTGGGCTGGGCAGCGGCAGGTGGGCTCCTGCAAGACCCCCGCCAGACTGTCTGTAGTATATGTAAATGAGAGGAGGCTATTTTTTGAATAAAAGCTATTTTAAACAGTGCCTGTAGAAAAGAACTCTCTGCAAAAGGTTTTGCAGCATTTCACAGGCAATTTGCAGCTCCCTGGGGCTCTGCTGTGCAGCCCCATGGCCTCTCAGCCTACCCGGGCATCCCGGGATGTGGTGTGGGGGGGATGCAGCTGTCTGGCACGGGATGGGGGTGCAGGAGCCCAGCTGCTCCTATTTACAGAATGTGGAGAAGGACTCAGAGAAGAAACATGGCAGGCAGGGATGCTGGGGCAGAGACATCCCCTCTGCAGCAGCCCCAGATACTCTGCTGGACTTGCTGCTGGTGAGTCAGGAAGAGGAAGGAAAGGATCCAGGGGATACAAACAATTTCCTCTATTAATTAACTCAAGGCTGGGTTTGCCTCCCTACCTGTTCTGGGTAATTAACAATCCTTGCACCAGCCAGGCACCAGGTTAGAATAGAATCATAGAATAGAATTGTTTGGGTTGGAAAAGCCCTTTAAGGTCATCCAGTCCAGCCATTCACTAACACCACCATGGCCATAAACCCCAAGTGCTATGGCCACAGGTTTCTTGACCACCTCCAGGGATGGGGACTCCACCACCTCCTTGGGCAGCCTGTGGCAATCCATGACTGCTCTGGCAGCAAAGAAATTTTTCCTCCTCTCCCTCCCCTGGCACAATTCCAGGCCATTTCTTCTCCTTCTATCACCTGATTCTAGGGAGAACAGCCCCACCCCCACCTCACTGCAACCTCCTGTCAGGGAGCTGTAGAGAGCAGTGAGGTCTCTCCTCAGCCTCCTCTTCTCCAGACTAGGCAATCCCAGTCCCTCAGAATCTCCTCATGGGATTTGTTCTTTACACCAATAAATCACAGACACCAACTGGGCAAGCAGCCTTTGGCTCATCTCCTGTCGTGCTGGCCTGGAAGTGTTTTGGCTGATGCCTTTGGGAGTGGGGGACCAGGAGAGAGGGGAAGGTGAGAGAGCAGATCCCATGCTCGTGGGGCTCGTTTTCTTTCTGTTCAGCCACAAGGCACTAAACAAATGGCAAATAGAGAGCCCAAGTGTGCTGTGTCCAGCTAGAGAGCCCAAGTGTGCAGTGTCAACACTTCCACTTCACCAGCCTGGATTGTCTGTGACTGGGGAATAAGAGCAAAAGAACTGGCTCCCTCTCATCATCCAGAGCCCAAAGGGTTATCATGAGATGAACACTGAGCATTCAGGAAATAGCAGCACATGCCTTTTAAACCCCAGGAAGCCACCTGGCTAATATTTTAAAACAACAAGCTTATTTCGGGTTTTGTTCCGTGTGCTGCTGAGATGCTGTCACAGCTCAGGACCTGGCAGCCTGTGCAAGGAAGCTACAGCCCCAGGAGATGCTGGTGCTCTGCTGGAGACCCGGGGGGCAGCGTGGTCCAGGCAATTTGGGCTCTCTGCTGCAGGTGTTGCAGTGGTGTGTGGTGGAGATCTGCAGCCTGGTCTGCCCCTGCTTCGTGAAGGGTCCCTGGGCACCCTGCCCTGCACACCTGGCAGGGACACAGAACCCCACTGATGCTCCTGGCTCTGGGCAATGATCACACCGTGGGGAAAGGAAAGGGAAGGGGACAGGTCCAGCCGGCTCGGCCGTCGGGGCTGCGATCCCCACACAGAGGTCCTGCCGTTTGCCCCATTAGTGTCATCATTAAAAACCAGTTAGCCTCCTACGGAGCGCAGACGTGGTCCAGCCAGGGCCTTGCTGAGCGGCTGTGTGGCTGAGGGGCTGTGTGGCCGAGGAGCTGTGTGGCCTCAGACTCCCCATGTCCCCAGCAGCCCCGGGAGCTCTCCTCCCGTCTGTGTACTGCGTGCCGGGAGCCCAGCTTCACACCTTGTTAGCAGAGCAATTAGCTCTCTTTGCCTTCCTGATTGCTCTTGTGCATATTTGACTCCACTCCACCTTTCCAGCCAGTCATAAAGGCAGGGTCGGGGAGGCAGGAGGGAGCAGAGCTGAGTGCGGGACAGCAGAGTCATGCTGGCGACCATCCTGCTGCTGCTGGCCCTGGCCAAGCCCATCTGCCCGAGCTCGGCTGGTGCGGGGAGCCGGAGAGCTGAGGCGCTGAAGAGGCTGCTGGAAGTCTTTGGCATGGAAGACCCTCCCCCGCCTCCGGCACACGTCAAGCAGCCACCCCAGTACATGGTGGATCTATTCAACACTGTTGCCAACGCAGATGGTGTCACCAAGAACCCTGACATCCTGGAGGGCAACACTGTCCGCAGCTTCTTGGATAAAAGTAAGGAGGGGGTCCCTGCAGTGCTGGGGAGGGGACTGCAGGAAAGGCCCAAGCGTGGCCAGCGAAGGTGCCACCCCTCGTTTGGCTCCACTCCTCAACCCATCCTTCCCTCCAGCTCACGGTGAAAAGATGAGGTTCCTCTTCATGCTCTCCAGCGTGGCCAAGAGTGAGAAGATCCTGACAGCAGAGCTGCATCTCTTCCGCCTCTGGCCAAGGCTCACTGAGGGGCCCAAAAGGCATCACTTCTGCCAGGTGAGGAGAGGGACAGGGACAGAGCTGGTTGGGGATGGGGACAGGATGTGCATGTGGGGATGGGTCTATGGCCAGCTTGTGCCTGGACGTGCCACTGGCATCCTGCAGTTGCTCACAGAGTGATAGAACCCTGGTAGGTTCTGGTTTGTACAGACATCAGCCAAGGCACCCACAGGTTGTGACAAACCCAGGCTGACAACTCCACCTTTTTTGTTCCCCAGTATCTGTCCCAGGCCTTGGGCAGGACACGCTGGTGGTTACTGCCCTTTGCTGCCTTCCCCAGGTCACCATCTACCAGGTGCTGGAGAGCGAGCCGGAGGCGCCGGGAGGGAAGAAGCTGCTGGCAGCCAGACTCGTCCCACTGCAGGGCTCGGGCTGGGAAGTCTTTGCCATCACACAGGCTGTGAGTTGCTTTTCCTCTGACTGGGAGCGTTGCTTTTGCTAACCCGTCTCACTCCCAGCAGCCTTTCAGCCTCCGCTTCCCTGTCTGCAGTCTGCAGCAGAACGGGGCGGGGGGAGGGGGGGGGGGCGGAATGCAGCCTCTGGGAGCGGGTAGGAGCCCTGCCAGGAGCACTGGGAGATTGCTCTGTCCTGCTTCAGACCACCTGTACTGCTCTGCTCCAGAGAAGGGAAACAAAGCTGGGGGAGGGTCTGTAGAACAGGTCTGGAGAGCAGCAGCTGAAGGAGCTGGGGGTGGTTAGTGTGGAGAAGAGGAGGCTGAGGGAGACCTCCTTGCTCTCTACAGCTCCCTGAGAGGAGGCTGCAGTGAGGTGGGGGTGGGCTCTGATCCCTAGGATTAGGTGATATGAAAGGAAATGGCCTGAAATTGTGCCAGGGAAGGATTAGGTTGGAGAGGAGGAAAAATGTCTTTGGTGCCAGAGTGGTCAGGGATTAGAAGAGGCTTCCCAGGGAGGTGGTGGAGTCCCCATGCCTGTAGGTGTTCAAGAGGTATGCAGCCATGGCTCTTGGGGCCGTGGTTTGGTGGCCATGGTGCTGCTGGGTTGCTGGTTGGACTCAATGACCTTGGAAGCCTTTTCCAACCCAAACAGGAGTGTTTACTTCTGTGACTCCATGATTCCACAATACTGGTGCTGGCTCCTGCTGTGCTGCAGCCCCCTGAGCAGCACAGCCCCTTCCATGGCTGGGACATGCAGTGTGGCCTTGGGGTATCCCAGCTCACACTGCCCCACTGCTGGCAAGGCACTGGCTCTGCTGGCCTGGGGGCTGCCCTGGAGACCCCAGCACGGTGCCTGTCCTGGCTGTGCTGACACTGCTTTGGTTCCCCAGGTTCGAGACTGGACCGAGGATGAAAGCAGCAACCAGGGTTTGCTGGTGACAGTCCAAAGCGTGGATGGGAGCCCTCTCGACCCCCCCCCCACTGCAGTTTGCATCCAGCATGGACCACCACGACAGCAAGAAGCCCATGCTGGTCCTGTTCACAGATGATGGGCGCCGAGGAGCATCCCTGCCCATGGCTGACTTTTCAGGTGGGTCTCACACACCCTGGCACAGCTCCCTCCATGCTGCCATCCCCACATCTTTAGGGTGCTGAGGTGCTCCCCAGGCATGGGCTCCTTCAAACCCAAAGCTCCTTCTAAAGCCAAAGGGAGAGGCCATCTCCTTTCTGATTTGCTCTGGGGGGGGGGGGGTGCAGGCTTGCACATCTCAATCTGGATTTTGTTTGCCCTGATAAACATGGCCATGGGGCTATAAGGTTGCCATCTCCTGATGGCTCTGCTTGTGCCGGTGACAGGCTGTGACTGCAGCACTCTCTGCACCTGGCAGCTGCAGACAAAACCCTGTGGGGAGGGCTGGCCAGGCCTGGGGGTGTCTGCACCTCATTCTCCCTACTGCCAGGCTCACATGGTGGTGGTTATAGAGTCCTAGAATTGTCAGGGTTGGGAGGGACCTCGAGGATCATCCAGTTCCAACCCCCCTGCCACAGTCGGTTCATCTCTTGCTCCTCTCTGGCAGACGTGCAGCCCCGGGCCCCCGTGGCCCCTGCCCAGCTGTCCGTGCCCAGGCTGGGTGCGCCCCGCAGCGCTCGCTCCCTGGACCGGCTGCAGCCCTGCCAGAAGCATCCGCTGTCTGTGGACTTCGAGGAGATCGGCTGGGCGGGGTGGATCATCTCCCCCCGCGGCTACAACGCCTACCACTGCAAGGGCTCCTGCCCCTTCCCGCTGGGCGAGAACATGCGGCCCACCAACCACGCCACCGTGCAGTCCATCATCAACGCCCTCAAGCTGAGCCAGGGCGTCAGCAGCCCCTGCTGCGTGCCCGACAAGCTCTACTCCATCAACCTGCTCTACTTCGACGACGACGAGAACGTGGTGCTGAAGCAGTACGACGACATGGTGGCAGGGAGCTGCGGCTGCCACTGAGCAGGGCAGCAGGGGGAGCAGGGGGAGAGAGAGGCTGCCGCAGCAGAGCCTGCTCCTGCTCCCTCTGGAGCATCTCTGCGGGAGTCTCTGTCCCACAGAGCCCTCTGAAAGAGGCCTGGGCGAGCACAGCAAGGGGGTGCCCAGCTCTGCTCTGGGTGCCATCAGCCCTGCTGGTGCCCAGCAAGGCTCAGGGCCGAGCTCTGATCAAATCGAGCAGAATGAGCCCATGGGACTCGGCAGCCCTGGGGCAGCAGCTCCATTTGGGGGTGCCCTGTGCGGGGGTGCAGGTCCCCCTGTCCACGCAGGGGCTGCCCCCAGGCTGTACCATATGTACATAGCCAGAGCACTAATATATGCCAGACCCTGCCCACACGGGGTCCTGTAAATGTCTGTACAGTTCTGTGCTGGGTGATGTGAAGTGGCTGCAGAGCAACTATTAAAGGTGATGTTCTCTGAGGGTCTGCTGGTGGGGCCAGTGCCTGGGAGGGGGCTGGCCAAGGGCGGTCAAACAGCCTGTGGGCACAGGGAGGGTGCTGCAAGGAGAAGGATGAAGATGCAGCCACAGCACAGCCCTTGGGGGTCAGGGCAAGGTTCAGATGCTGAGCCCTGTTCCTTGGAAGCTGAATGAGCTCAGGACACATCAGCCAGCACACAGTGGGGGTGGGAGGCTAGGCGACACCAAGCAGGCGATGGGGGCATGCAGGGGACACGCAGTGATAAGGTTTGGGATTGAGGAGGGATGTAGAGATGCCCCAAAATGGGGCTGCCTGGGCAGGTGGGTGCTGGGGAAGGACAGCTCTGCATGAAGGTGGCCAGAGGAGGCTGTGCCATGGCTGGGGAGAGTGTTCCTTGTGGAAGAGCAGTGGGGTGGAAACCCCAGCTGTCCAGCATTGGGGATGAGGTTGGTGCTGGGGAGGTGTGCAGGGAGTGGGTGTCAGTCTGGGTACTGGGACAGGGGATATAGGTGCCGGGGGTCAGGGCAGGGGGTCTTCATCTTGCACCAGCTGCCACAGCCCCCTTGTCCCCTGTAGTGCAGGACTCAGTGGGAGTGTGGCTCTCCCAGACGGAAGACTCAGCCCCCACAACTCATTCCAGCAGTTTCAAAGGCAGCTGAATTGTGGTTTCAGGCATAAATGACCACCCACCCCCCCAGCAGCTGTTCATCCACACACCCAACTTGCAAGTGACCAAATCCCACTCAGGCCTGGTGGGCACCAGTTTCCTCCAGCCACTCACCTGAAAGCAGCACCAGCAGTTGTTTGCCCTTCCTCAATACTGCCTGCCCTGCAGGATGAGCTCCCTCTACCCATCCCAGTCAAGGCAGAAGTGAATCCCCATCCAGGAGCCCACTGACTAGATGTGGTTCCACACTGCAGGGCAAATCCTTCCTCACTGCCTCGCACTGCTAGCAGGATGTGGGCACAGGGCAGAGCCAACTGGTTCATGATGAGCACACACAGCACAAGGCCCCCAGGGGCAGGCAGCTCACCCCACAGCCATCATGCAGACAGGCTCAGCTGCACCCCACCAGAGCCCCAGCTTCCCACCAGTGGGCAAGAGAGGCACTTGTGAGCCTCAGGGAGGGGTCCCCTCCTCAGCCCCAGATTAGCAGCAGCAGTTTGCAGCATTACACAGAGAGGCTGTCCAAGTGTTCAGGACAATGAGTGGTTGTGGCCTCCTTTATTAACTGCCTATTCCTGGGGGTGCTGTGGCCACCAGCTCTGCACCCCTAGAGTGCCCACACTCCCCAGCAGCATCCTGGGGAAGGGAAGCTCTGGGCTGAGCTCCTCATGGGTGTCCACTCCTACCATCCACAGGGAGGTGTCAGAGTCCAGTCCTGTGCGCCTCACCAGTTGTGTCCCCAGGGTGCCCGATGCCCAGCCCATGGCCCCCAGCCAACCCGCCTCAGCCACGCAGCCTGCTCTGTAGTTCTGCGCCCAGCAGAGCCCAGCAGGTGGCACTGAGGGAGGTCACCGCCGCCACATCGTCCTTCCAGACAGCCCGGGCTGGCAGGGGCCCCTGCACAGCAGCAGACCCGGCTGGACGCTGCGCTGACACTGCCTGGGCTGCGGCACCTCCCCAGGGGCCAGGCACTGCTGCAGGCTGGCCAGGCTGCGGGGCTGGGCACGGGGCTGGGCACGGGGCTGGGCACGGGGCGGGGCGGTCAGCGGGGGGCGCGGGGGCCGCGGGGGCCGGTGCCGCAGCACTCGGAGAGCTTGAGCCGCACTCGCTCCTTCAGCCGGAACCTGCGGCAGAGCTTCTGCCCCTGGCTGATCTCGTTCTCGTGTGCCTTCAGCTTGGCGTAGTAGTCAGAGAACTTGTTGTAGAGGATGGAGATGGGCATGCCGTTGAGGATGATGCCGAAGGAGATGCAGGCGAACGCCACCATCCTGCCCAGCACCGTGTCGGGCACGGTGTCTCCGTAGCCCACGGTGGAGAGGCTGACCTGGGGAGAAGGGGAAAGGGTAAAAATCCCTCCTGGACAAGCCCAGCAGAGGCTGCCTGCTGGTGCTGGGACCTACCCCCTCTACCTCTGTGTGGGAGCCAGCACCTGGGAATGGCACAGCCCTTGGCTGCAGCCAGCTTGGCTCTGGCTGCTCCAGCAGTCTGCAGGCCATGCTCAGCTTCCCTGCTGGAGAATCGAAGGCAAGGGCTGGATGAGGGCCCAAGACCAGAGACCAGGGGCAAGTCTCCTTGCTCCCTCCTGCCCTTTCCATGGATCTCCTCACCAGCAGTTGGACGTCATCAAGCTGCAGTTTCCCCAGCAGACAGCCAGCTGCTGCAGCTTCCTGCCCCCACACAGCATAGCTCTGATGCTTCCTGGCCCTAAGGTGCCCATTCCCACATGAATGAAGCTTCCTGGTCTCTCCCTCCAAGGCAAATGGAGCCTCTGTCCAGGAATGCTCCTGGAGGATGGCAGGGGAGCAGGGCTGTGAGGACAGGGAGAGCTGAGGCAGAGGTCTGGGCTTTGCATGGAGCTGTGCTGACAAGGACAGGGTCTGCCTATGACAGCTGAATGCCCCAAGCTGGTGACTTTGCACTTCCCCCAGGAGGAGTGAATAAGGAGCAGGCAGCTTGTGGTGGCCAAGGGAATTGTAAGAGCAGAAGCGATCTGTGGGGTCATTTAATCCATAAAGCAAAGTGCCCTTGTGCCCCCCTGGCTCTTAAATGCTTTTGCTGCTCCTTCTTTCAGAGCCAGTCCCAGGTTTACCATGGCACTGGGCTCAGCAGAGCTGCTGGCTCCCAGCACCAGCAGGGCTCCTGTCCTCCTCTGCAGCACACTCCAGGCTGTACTCTCTCCAGGACAGGGGCTGAGGCATGGTGTGACTATGGTGTGACCCTGGTGTGACCATGTCACTGCATCCAGCTTGAGTCCTCAACACAGCAAGGACATGGACCTGATGGAGCAGGCCCAGAGGAGGGCCAGGAAAATGATCAGAGATTGGAGCACCTCTGCTATGAGGACAGGCTGGGAGAGCTGAGGTTGGAAAAGAGAAGGCTCTGGGGAGACCTAGTAACAACCTTCCAGTGCCAGAAGGGCACAGTCTCCAAAGGCCTGCAGTGACAGGACGAGGAGCAATGGTTTGAAACTAGAGCAGAGCAGACTGAGATTGGGTGTGAGGAACAAGTTCTGCACCATGAGGGTGGTGGAACACTGGAACAGGTTGCCCAGGGAGGTGTCTGAAGCCCCATTCCTGGAGATATTCAAGGTGAGGCTGGACAGGGCTCTGAGCAACTTGATCTGGTGGAGGATGTCCCTGCTGACTGCAGAGGGGTTGGACTGGCTGAGCTTTGGAGGCCCCTTCCAGCCCAGCCCATTCTGTGATTCTGTTTCCTTGCTTCTCACATACAGCCCTGGATCACAAGCTCTGACCCCCTCCCGAGCCCAGCCAGGCTGCAGTGGTGTCCTGGTTAGCTGTCTCACACCCACCCAACACTTGGTTCCACAACAAAACAAAGCCTGGACTGAGTTACACTCTCCTGTCACCAGCTTAGGCAGGGACGTTCCCAGGCCACCACCTCTGTCCCACCATCCCACCCCAGCACTGGCTTTTGAGCCCCAATCTCTGCTTTCTCAGAGCATGCAGGGCTGAGCTGCTGGCAAGCCTGGGCCCTGTTGTGCCTCCCAGCTGGCAGCAGGGCAAGCCCCTACCCACTTACCGCTGCCCACCACCACGCGTAGGGGATGCTGGTGAAGCTGGTGCCCGGCACGTCGTGTTCCACCGAGTGCATGAGAGCAGAGAAGGTGAAGACCCCCATGGCGATGAAGAGGAAGAGACAGCAGACCTGCTGGTAGCACTGGCGCATGGTGAAGCCGAAGGCTCGCAGCCCGGTGGAGTGTCGCGCCAGCTTGAGGATGCGGAAGATCCTCATGAGCTTGATCAGCTTGAGGACCTTGCCCAGCTTGCTGACATTCTCCACCTTGTGCAGCTCTTCATGGTACAGAGTGTCAGCCTCGTCCAGGCTCTCGAAGAGGATCTGGACGTAGAAGGGCAGGATGGCCACCAGGTCCACGGCGTTGAAGGCCGCTCGCAGGAAGTTCTTGAAGCTGGTGGAGGAGATGAGCCTCATGATGTACTCAGAGGTGAAGAAGATGGCACATACCATCTCCAGCTGCTCCATCCACACCTTCCCTGTCTTGTGCTGCATCTCCTCCACGGTGCTCAGCGTCATGCCCACAATGGAGATGAGCACAAAGAGGCTCGACATGACCGCGATGATCTTAGCTGCCACTGAGGAGTAGGGGTTCTCAATCAGGTTCCAGACCGCTCCCCGGAACCGCCCCAGGAACTTGCCCTCAAACTTCCCTGCCAAGTTCAAAGGCTCCAGCTCTGCCTCCAGCTCCTTCTCTATTTTCAGGTACTCGCTGAGCTCGTCCTGCTTCTCCTCGAAGAGGATGCGGCAGCAGCGCTGGCTGTGCTTCAGGTGGATCCCCCAGTACTCGACCTCCTCCACGAAGTTGCTGGGGCACATCTCGTCCATGATCCACAGCACTCCGCTGCGGTAGAAGTGGAAGATGTAGTGGAAGATGGAAGGGTCCCTGTCAAAGAAGTACTCGTTCTTCTGCACTGAGTAGTCGTCACAGAGCTGCAGCTTCTTCATGGGGTCGGTGCAGAGGGCCAGCTTGCCCAGCCTGGTGATGGGGTACTGGGCTGCCACCTTGCAGGCGATCTGGAACGGTTTGCCACCCACGTTAATGTTGAGCAGGAACTTGTTCCTTTGGATGGGAGCTTTGCTTTCCTCCTGGCTCACATCTGCCACATTCTGCAGGGAGCTCCATCGCTTCACCAGGCTGTCCTGCGCAAACGGGATGTGGACTTCCTCCTCCTCCGGGGTCCTGTGGCAGCAGCCACGGCGGTCCCCGATCTTGAGGCTGGCCGAGAGGCTCGACCGTCTCGCTGGCGGCTGCCGCATGGTGCCTGGCCCTCTGCGGGCTGCTATGGGCTGGGGGAGGGCAGCTCCGGCTCCATGGGAGTGCTCCCACTGGCTGCACACCGACCGGAGAAGTGCTGCGGGCTCAGAAGAACTCCGGTGAGCCGCTGCCTACGGGGCACTGGCTGTGCCACGGTGCCATGTGGCACCTGCCAGGTTCCCAAAGCCGATTGCTGATCAGATTGTGATTTGCATCCGAGGGGTCGGAGGCGGCCGAGTGTCCGCTCCCTAAGACCATAATGAGATTGGAGCGGCAGCCCTTTATGTAAGGAACTATTTCCAGCCTGCACCTCTCCTCCCTTGGGCTGCTATTAGCTGTTTGCCTCTCTCACGCTACTCTGCTCCCAAGGAGGGCATCCACGACGGCAAGTGGAAAGGGAGCAGGGACTTGCCTTGATCTGACCCCGAAGCCCTCCCCTGGCAGCACAGGAAGGTGCAGACGGTCAGGATTCCACCAGCTTTGTACCCCTGCAGCAGATGCTGCTCTTGGCAGCAGCCACTCCTTAAGCAGCTGCCCCTGCCCCATCAGCTGTCACAGCCCAGGGCAGGGAAGTGGCTGTCCCCTCCCAGCTCAGCCCTCAGCACTCATTGACAGGGAAAGAGGTGAAGGAACCTTCTGACCCTCCACTCAGTGCCTGAGCAGATCCCCAACGTGAGAACTGCTCCTGCAGCACTGCCCTGTGCCACCTGCTCACCACGGCAGCCCTCAGCAGCAGTGCTCCCACCAGCAGGGCAGGAACAGGGAATGAATGGGGCACTGGAAATGCAAATATGCAGGAAAAAAATTCCCCTAGACTACAGAAAGAGAAGGAAAGAATACTTTGGAGCTGCAAGTTCAAAGGGGAATCAAAATTAAACATCTGGACCACAACCTGAGCTCAGCATATGAAACACCACAAAGATTTCCATTAATTGATCGAATTAAACAGAAGGACCTGGACCACAAAGCTGCTTCCAGGCCGGAAAGCAGCTCAGGCTCCACCACCCTTGAAGTCCCTGAGCCTAGGGATTAGGACAATAAAAATGCTTCTGGCACAGGACAGAAGAAGGGAAATTGCTGTCACAAAGTTTTGGCACAAGACCCACCCCAAAAAAAAAAAAAGAAAGAAATGTTTCTTTCAGCCCTGGAACAGCTCAGGGATTAGTGAGCACAACCTGCAGGGACCTGCAGTGGGAAGAGGCTGAGACTGCTCAGTGTGACCCCAGCCTTGCTTCTCACCACACAGAGCAAGAGGCTCTGCCTTGTTAGTGCAGCTCAGCTCCACAGCTCCAGCTAAGGAGATGATCTGGGCCAGGCTGGTGACAGCTGACCTCTGCCACAGGCAGTTCTGTCAGCCCTGGCTCAGCCCTGTCCTGCTGGGATCTCTGGAGCACTTTCCCCCTCTGCTGCACACTTGCTCCTTTCACTTGCTCTCATCAAGGAGCAAATTCAGGCAGTCTCAAAGTTCTCAGATTGGTGTTGGCTAAACTTTCCACTGTCATCTATTCCACAGCCCTGGGTGCCAGCATCAGCTGCTTCACTTGGCCCCACAGACTCTGCTCCCTTTATTTCATTCTGTCATTCCCTTCTATTCCATTTTTTATGGTGCATGCTGGAGTCACTCCAGCCCCAAGCAGGCACAGCAGCCCTTGCTTTCCCTACCTGCCCATGCCAGCCTACCCACCAGGAGTCCTCTTTCCTAGGATGTGAAAATCCAAAGGTGATGCAGCCCCCACCCTCCCAAGTGGATAAACCCAAGGAAAATAAATACCCCAGGAGCCATCAGTGTCAGATTCTTTATTCCCCTGTGTCATTCACCAGCAGCTCTCTCCACCTGTCCCTCTGGAAACAGAAGCAAGGTTGTGTGCAGCACTGCAGGTGACCTCTTGGCTGGTACTAAAGATAGCTCTGGAGGAACTCAGAGCTCCACACCACATGGAGCAGTCTCTCTGGTGGGGCTCATCAGCATCCCAACACCATCCAGCAGATGAAGTCTCCAGCTCCAAGGCTGATGACCAAGGTGTGCTTGGCAAGGCAGAGTCTCCCCTTTAAGGCACAGAGCTCAGCAGCCTGGGCAGCAGCCTTTAATCTTTTGTGCAGGGAGCACGTGGCCAGCATGGACCTGGAGGCTCTGCTCAGTGATTTCCTTCCCCCACTGCCAGTTCTCCTGAGAAGTGCACAGCATGGAGCTGCTCAGGGAGCTGCACAGAGGCCCCAGGGGACCATGTCTGATCCAAGACATGAGCTAGTGCAAGCTGAAGGCAAAAAGAATAGAACCACCTCACCTCCAATGTTTCCTCGTGCCTGGGCAACCTGGGCTAGGGTCTCACAGTGTGAAAAATTTCTCCCTTGTGTCCAATCTATCTCCTTCCAGTTTATAACCGTTGTGCCTGGTCCTGTCACTGCAGGCCCTGGTCAAAAGCCTCTCTCCCCCTTTCTTCCTTGCCCCTTTCATTTGTATTTTTAATTGATATTGATATTACTGAGAAGACACAATAGGGTCTCCCTGGAGCCTTCTCTTCTCCAGGGATTGCCCCAACCAAGGCACAGAACCTTGCACATGAACTTCCTGAGGCTCACATGGCTCCACTCTTCCAGCCTGAAGGTTCCCCCATTGCCCAAGCAAATCAACTGCCCCACTTGACCCCACTGAACACACCACTGATGGAGATAAATGCATTGGTCCCAGTACAGACAGCTGAGGGACACCACTCATGTCAGAAGAGTTTTAAGGAAGATACCTTGAACAGTGTCAGAGAAAGATCCAGAGCTCAGCACTGGGGTAGGAAGTGCAGTTCTGCAAAGGGCAGAGACCTTGCTGGAAGGGAGTGTGAGGGGAAGCTGCTTGCCCCATGCTGGCTCTGGGTGGCAGCTCAGCAGAGCCACAGCAGACAGAAGCTTTTCAAGGTTGGCCCCTGAGGCTGACCTGCCAGCACAGGCTTCCTGCAGGTGGGACTGAGCAGCACCAGAACCCCAGCACAAGCAGGGAGCAAACAGCCAGCTGATCCCTGTGGAGTCACTCAGCTCCTGCTGAAATGGATGAGGGAGCCTCTGCTCCCTGCCAAAACCCAGGGGCAAGAGTGGGGCACATGGAAAAGGCCTCTTGGCTGGAAGTGGAAGGAAGCAGTTGACAGGAAGCTGGGAGGAAACATTGCACCTAGTGCCTGTCATGGCATGGAGAACAAAACCTCTGTGTCCAAGGCCACACTGGTGAGAGCTGGCATCACCAGCCCCTGGAGACAGGAACGAGGAACCTGTGGGAAGGGTGAGTTCACAGCACCAGGGAAGGCTCTGTGCTACTTCCAGAGCCAAAGTAGTTCCAACCATTTCCAAAGGGAGCATCTTCCTATTCCAGTGCAACAACCCAGAGTGGAGAGCTTATGGTCAACGCAGTCAGCCTCTGTGGTGAGCAGGAGAGACACCAGAACTAACCCCATCTCATCACCTCATGGCAAAGAACCCTGTAACGAGAGCAGAGAAACACCTGGTTATGGACAGGCCTCTGGGAATGCACTGGTTTGCCTTCCCTTTGTGCAAAGCTGAGGAAAACAGCCCCCAGCAGCAGATCAGCACAAGTGCTCAGTGTCCTTGGGCAGGGCAGGAGGGACAGAGAGCACACATCACCACCAGAGCAAGCCAGCATCTTCTCACACTGGGCTAGGCAGCTACCTCTGCAGTCAAGCAAGAGCCTTCAAGCCTGATTTATGAGGAAGAGGAGAGCTCTGCTGCTTCAAGACAGACTGAAACCCCAGACCTGTGGCTGGCCAGCAGCATGAATAGCTGAGAAAAGCAGCTCCCAGAGGGAAAAGCTCCAGAGGCTGGGAACACAGAGCAAAGGCATTTCTCCCTCAGGCACACAGAGCACAAGAGACTTACCTTCAGGGAAAGGAACCTGTCTGGCTCTTATCAGGCATCAGCTGTTCCCTGGATGCTTTTTCAGGACTGAAGAGATCAGGTCTGCTTTTTGCTTTGGACAGACCCCACACAGCAATAGAACCCACTGCTACCAGGACACTCAGGAGCACTAGAGAGGAGAGTGCACAAGCAGAGAACCACTCACAGTACTTGGCCTGGATGTCAGGGCTGGACTCTGCTGCTCAACAGTGTTAGCCAACAACTAGAGATCAGCAGCTTCCCTCAAGGATAAGGGGCAGAAAGAGGAAATGAGTTAGTGCCAGACTGCATGGAATGACCTTCCCAAGGACATGGTGTGTCCAAGTCAGAGGAATGATTAAGCTGTGGTGTGAGGCCTGCCCCAGTCCTCCCAGGCCAGCAAAAGCAGCTACTGACACAAGCCTGGAATTAATTCCATCAGGATAACCAATTTACAGCCCAGGCCAGGACCAGGACCGTGTGCAGCAGTCTGGGTCTCACATACCTGCCATAATCAAGATCCACAAGCCTTGAGTCCCTGATGGCACAGAGCCCTCAAGCACAGGTGTACCTGAAGTCTCTGCAAGAAAAAGCAAGAAGTCAGTCAGGTTCCAACACACTTTATGGTCATTGTTCAAAGCAGTCTCCAACATAAGCCTGGCTGAGTGCCCAGCTCACCTCAACAGTGCCAACCTTGAGGCCTTTTTCAATTTGAGCAGAGCCTTATCTGCTGCTACTGTGATTAGCTCACAGCAGAGGGAAAAAAAACCCCATCCTGCTGCAAATGTGTAAGAGGGAAAGCTGGGAAACCGTCCAGCTGTAGCTGCAGCATCCTAACCTTTCCTCTTGGAAGCCCAAGGTCCAACCTTGTGGTTGCAACACACCTCCCCACCTACCAAATGAACTTCTGCAGAGATCAAATCCAAGCACTGCTGCTCATGCCTGCAGCAGTAACCCTGCCCTCCATACTTGGTGCTTCAACTCCCTAACATCACAGAACCCCTGGGGCTGAGCAGCCCTTCCAAGCCCCTCAGCCAGCTACAGGTCTGTGACAAGGGAAGCTTCAGAACAACTCAGAGCAGCAGGCAAGAGCAGCCCTGGGGATGCAGGTGCTGAAGGTCAGCTTGACAGACACCAGTGTCTGCTGCTTTGATCCTGCTCCTATGGCCCAGAAGTGCTTCCACTGTCAACTTCTCTCCAGTTCACCTACTCCCCAAAAACAAGAGGAGCTGGGATGGGTGGATGCCTTGTTGTAAGGAAGCTACAGAATTGCACGTTCTGGAAGAAGGTACTTCAAAAGCGCTTCCCAAGGGAGCCCTAGGGGATTTCATTGTCCTCTCCACAGGACGAAGCCGAAGGTGGGGCCAACCTTGCAGCCCTTCCTCTGCCTGCAGCACTCTGCCAGCAGCGCAGCGATCTCGGCGCGGCAGTGAAAGCCTTTACCGGGGTACCATCGGACTCAGTCTGCCGCTGCCCTCCCAGGCCCCGTACCTGCGCTGTCGGTGGGCAGTACCGGCGGGGTCACCCAGGCATCATCAGGACTCGGCCCCGCCGGGGTCGCCGTCCCGCACCCCCACTCGTCCTCCCCGTCCTCGCAGTCCGGGTACCCATTGCAGTCCCGCTCGTCCTCCCCGTCCTTGCAGTCCGGGTGCCCATCGCAGCGCCACTCATCCAGAAAGCAGGGGGTGCCCGGCTTGCACTGAAAGTGACCCGGGGGGCAACCGGGCAGGGAGGCTGCGGGGAGGGCCAGAGGGTGAGGAGCCGCTGGACTGCCGATCCCCCCCCAGGAGACCCCCGCGACCCCCTCCCCGCCCCTCGCGAGGGGAGCCCGCACGCGAGGGCGGACACGAGCAGCAGCCAATGTGAGCGAAGGGTGTGCGCGGGAGCCAATAGGCACAACCGAGACACGTGCGAGCGCCCGACTCCGCCCCCCCTCCCGCTCTCACCGTTCGCTGGAGGAGGTGACGGGAGTGAGACCGAGAGCGGGACCAGCAGCGGGAGCAGGAGCAGCAGCGGGCACGGGAGCAGCCGCCGCCGCCCCACCATGCCGCTAACGCAGGCCCTAGGGCCCCTCCGCTGCCCTATAAAGCCGGCCACGCTCTGGCGGCGCGCATGCGCGAGGGTCTGCCCCCTACCAATGGGATGCGCGGGGGGGCGGGGCGCAGACGCGCGCCCTTGAGGAGGCCCCGCCCGGCGCATTCCCTGCCGGCGTGGGAAGGGGACCACGGTTCTGGCGCCCCCTGGCGGGCCGGCCCTCCACAGTCACCGTCCAGCTCCCTTCGGCCGCATCTGCAGCTTTCTGCAGCTTCGTACCCAGGTGACGCCGCTGCTAGCTGCCAGCCGCTCCGCGCAAAGGAACCACTTCACACTCCGATAGCGCAGGCAGCAGGCGAACCTCCAGCAGCGCAGTGGAGTAACCAGGGCAGCTCACAGCAGCCACAGCCAGAGCACACTGCTGTCACTGGGGAAGAGTTGTAACTGCAGTGGGTGGCTGTGGCAGGGCAGCCTGACTGAAGACACTTGCAGGAAGAATGCTGCAGGCCACTTGTCTCTGCAAAATCAGGGCATCAGGGCTTCTTTGGCTAGGGAGTGTTTGGAAAGCTCTACCCTGAAGTGGGGTCTCAGCTGTAGCTTACAAATTCAGAGCTCACATACCTGTCCTGTGCTCCTATTCCCTCAAGAAACTCTCACACCCAAAACATTAAAGGGCAGTACTCTGGGTAATTTAAACAGGACAGACACAATGCAGGGGGGATAACCACAGCTTTAAATACATTTATTTATTGGTCAGCAGCTGACGAGCTCCACAGAGCACCACTGCTACAAAATCCACCACAGCCCTCCCCCTCAGAGTGCTGCTTTGTGACAAACTGTGACCAGCACATCCAGCCTCGTTCACCCTCACTGCTCACAAATAAGGCTGGTCTTTAGAAACTTCCCACTTCTTAAGTGGTGGTCCTGGGGTCACTGGTTTTTTATCAGCTGCTGTCACTGCAGAGCCTGAACTGTGGCAGAGGAAACGAAGAAAGAGAAAACAGATTAGCAAACAGTATGGAAAACCAGACTTGGATTTAATCAGCAGCACAAATTTTATTACTGCTAGAGAGGTTTCTTCAGTCAAGTTTCAATCACGTCCCTCATTCAAGAGGAGATGCAGACACAAAGAAACAGCTTAGCGTTCTTCTACCAACCTTGGAAATCCAACGGGAGGAGTTCTGCACCTCTGCTGTAACTCAAACAAGGCTTAAACCCATTCAGCTCGAGCAACGGCAGCAGCAGCAGCGCTGCGGGACCGACCAGGTCAGACCCACCTGCCAGCCTGCGCCCCCGCCGCCAGAGTCTTCTGCGGCGATGCGACCACGATGGGCGGGAACGACTCCCGGCGTCCGTCCCGGCTGCAGTAGTAGTTATCAGCGAACTTGTGGCTGGGACCCACCGGGAGGTGGGGCGGCGGCTGGGTTCTAGAGAGAGAACGGATCCAGAACGTCAGCTGCGGCGGAGGGAGCCTCGGCGCTGACGCCGACACCCGCAGCCCGGCCCGGCCCGGCCCGCTGGCACCTCTTGGAGATCTCCTCGTAGCGCAGTGCCAGCTTGGCCTGGAGGTTCCGCTGCAAGACAAGGCGAGGCGAGAGTGGCTCATGCAATGCCGGGCGCTGCGCAGGCCCGCGGGCCGCTGCCCCGCACCGGCGGCTCTACAGAGCCAACAGCGCAGAGCCCAGTGGGCCCGGGCGCGCTCGGGAGCGGGACCACCCTTACCCCCGCCAAGAAGTTGCGGAGGCGCTGGATGATGCTGGTGGCCGTCGCCATCTTGGCCGCTGTGAAGGGCAGCGGGCGGCGCGGGGGCTGCCGGGAGCGCGCGGGGCACGCCGGGTCTCGCGAGCCCTGGCGCTATATAAGGCGGCGCGGGGAGGCCGCGGCCCTTCCCTCCCGGAGCCGCCATGGACACGAGCCGCGTGCAGCCTATCAAGCTGGCCAGGGTAGGGCTGGGGGGCGGCGGGAGGGGGCACGGCACGGCACGACACAGGGTCGGGAGCTGACACCATCCTCCGCTCTGTCCCCGCAGGTCACTAAGGTGCTGGGCCGGACCGGTTCCCAGGGGCAGTGCACGCAGGTGAGTGGCCGGGCCGGGCCGGACTGGGCCTGGCTGGGGAGCGGGACCGCCGGGCCGAGCCAAGCCGGGATTGGCTGGGGAGCGGGGCCGCCGGGCCGGACTGGGCCTGGCTGGGGAGCGGGGCCCAGCCGGGGCCGTGCTGACGCTGTCTGGGCCCGTAGGTGCGCGTGGAGTTCATGGACGATACGAGCCGCTCCATCATCCGCAACGTCAAGGGGCCGGTGCGAGAGGGCGACGTTCTCACTCTGCTGGAGTCGGAGCGTGAGGCGCGGCGGCTGCGCTGAGCCGGTGAGTGCGGGGCCGCGCGGGGCGGCGGCTGCGCTGAGCCGGTGAGTGCGGGGCCGCCCGGGGCGGCGGCTGCGGCCTCCCCGCGGAGCTCCCCGGCCTCTAAGCTGGCATGGTCCCCGCTGCTCTTTTCTAGGTGATGAATGCTGGTGGCGCTTCTTCGGAGCGGCTGGTGGGCTTCAGCAGGGCCAGATGGATGGAGAGGAGCATGGTGGCGCTGTAACTGCAATAAAAGGTTTTTCCAGTAGCCCCTTGCCTGGATCTCACTGAATGCAGCTTTGTCCTGCTGTGTCCTGGTGCTCTGCCTTCTCCCAGCGCTTGTTCAGCTGAGGGATGAAAGCACACCCTGCTTGCTGCTGGGGTTACACAGCACCCTTCATGACAATAGTGCTGTGTTCTTGAACTTTTTATTGACAACAAAAGTGATTATTTTGATTGCAGCAGTCTTGATCTGTTTCTCTGTGTGCAAATGGTGTAGTGGCACTGCTAAACTTAGTGGAGTTCTGGGGAGTTTAATTGCAGGTTGGAAGTCCAGCTTTGTACCAGCTTGGAGGGCACTAGCCTGCTGCTTCTGTCTGTCCTCAGCAAACCATTCTGTGCATGCTCCTATAAATACACCTGCTCTTTTCCTGGCAGCCACCCACAGGCAGTGTTTTTTTCTCTCTCCTTAGGGGAGTTAGTAAATTTGCTGCACTTCTCAACTTTCCCTACTACCACATGATTAGCTAGAAAGATGATCTGCTGGTTTAGGCTGTTGCATTAAATAAAAGTAAGGCTGAAAGGAGTAGGAATGAGCCTGCAAACTGGCACAGTTGAAGGCTGTTTTCTAAGTACTGGTGTTTTCTATCTGGGAGAGAGTGATGCTGGTCTGTGGTAGGCTTGAACTGTGTCAGGTCTGCAGTTCCTCTGTAGTGTCCAGTGGGATTCATCCTTCAGCATTCAGGACTTAAGATACTTCAGTGGCAGGTGGAGTTGAGAGTTTGAATGTCCTAAAGCTGAGGAGAACACTTCAGGAATGGGTGTTCCCATTGCTCAAATAGGGCAGATGGTGAGGATTGCACTTGGGGCTGATACTGAAATATGGGTTGGGGTTTTTTTTTCCCCCCTCCTGTAGGTGTTGTGCTGTGGTCAGCTCACAGGTTCTGTGTTCTGGACAGAGCTCTTGCTGATACCTGCTTGTGCTATCACTTGGTCTAGTGCTTGTTACTTCTTTGGAGCTGTTTCAGAGCACTGCATGAGCCTACACTTCCCTGATTCATGTGGTGCAGCAGAGCTCTCAGGAGCTAGCTGCGAGTACAAGAATTCCACCACGGAGCTCAGTCCTCTGACTGCTTTTTCCCTGCAGAGCTTTAGGAATGACCAAAGAGTGTTTGCTGTGGCAGCTGACAGTGCTGAGTGGCCCAGGCAGGAGATATCAGCTGTTGAGTTAGCCAGACAGAGGTAGACTTACAATAGGGATGGCTGAGAGCAGCTGTAGCCCTCCTCAGATGTCCCTGTGGGGTCAGCCCATGACCATGTGAGGGCAGAGGTGACTGCAGCCCTGCTCTGATGGTTGCCCTTGAATAATACAGCTTAACAGAAGAGCACTGGGGTGAGCCAGGGGTAGCAAAGGGCTCAGTTTGGTCCTGCTGTCCCACTTGGTCCTGTGAAGTGAAACAGGCCAGAAGACACTGACTGGGACAGTTCAGCTGGAATAAAATGAGCCTGGTGGATGTAGGCAGCTCAGAAACCTGCAGGGAATGCAGAAATGTGCAGGCACCTGCTGAGGGTGAGGGCTGTGCTGGGTTGTACCTCTGCTGAAGCTGTTCTGGGGGGTTTGAGCCAGACAAGGAGGCAGGGGGCTGCTGCTGCTGGCTAGAATAATAATTCAAAACACTTTTACTTTACATTTTATTTATATCTTAAAAATAGACATCAGTATTAAAATACCAGTACACAAACCTGTGAGACCAAAGCAGTGAGTACAGAATACATAGAGTAGCGTACTAGGGTGTGGCTGTGAGCATTGCAGATTAACTTCAGTGCAAAGCTGAAGCAGCCCCACTCCAAGGACAGCAGTGTGCAGCCCACAGCAAGTTTCATGGGGAGCACCTCCCAGCCTGCAGCCTGGCCCAGACCAGGCCTGGGTGGGGGAGGAGGCTGGGCCACAGAGCACAAGTGGGGGCTGTAACACATTGGCTTCATGAAGGCTTCAGAGCAGAGCTGACTTCACATGCAGAAGCTCTTTTCTCTCTCCTGGTCCTTGCTCCTTACCTTGCTTGCTCTCACCCTGCCTGGTGTACACACACACACGTCTGCGACATTCACACCCATCTCTGCAGGCCCTGGGCTCCTTCAGCTCTTCTTGACAGTCGTCTTTTTTTCCTGGAGCTATCCTCAGCTGCTCTCCTCACCTTTGGGAAGGGTTTGGGCTCTGGCTGCCTTCACACTCAGTGGCTCTGAGGCTCTTTAAAGTATTCAGCTGCTAATTGCTGTCTTTCCCTTGGGACAAGGTCCTTGCTCTTGGTGTCAGGTATTGGCTGGGCAGTTTCTCCATGGCTTATTGCCTCCTCCTGTCAGCTTGGCTGCAGCCCTGAGTGCCCAGAAGTTGTGCTCCTGCTCTGTAGATGACATCACCAAGTGATTCCACATTGAACTCCATCCTTTGGCTAAGCAATATGTGGTTGGGTTTTTATCACTGTGTGTGCATGTGCTAGGAAAAAATGCAGATTTCAGCCAGGAAAGGAAGTGCAGAAAAGGGCAACTGTTTCAGTCTGGAAATGCTCCCAGCCCATGTCCAAGGCACCAGGAAGAAGCTGGTTGTGTCCCCTCTCCCTTGCCTGCTGGGCATGGCTCCCCCAGGGATGCTGAGCCGGTGCTCACCTTCCACAGCCCTGCCCCCTGCCACCAGCTCCACTGCCCCTGCAGCTGCCAGGGGCTGCTAAGGGAGCAGAAACCAGGAGCTGCTGGGTTTGTTCTGAGTTCCAGTGAGTTAGGGACTCACTGAGGACTCTATCGGCACAGCTCCAGTGGTGACAGCAGGGAGCAGAGGGGGTGGGGCACACCCTACACTTGATGCTTGGCTTCTGTCACTTGGAGGAGCAAGGTGGCCATGTGTGGGTTGCTGTCAGCAGCAGACAGGAAAGGGAGGCCCAGGGAGGAGGCCTGCTCTTAGTGACAGGAGGGTTGGAGCATCTGCAGTGCAGGGAGCAGTTCACACACAGGAGTGGCAGGTGAAGGAACATCAGTTACAGCCCAGTGCTGATGGTGCTGACTGGCACCCAGCTGGATCCCGGGGTCACTGATCTGCTGTCTTGGGGCTGCCAGGGCTCTTCGGGGCCCTTGGTGACATCCCCTGCTGTAGAGAGAGCAGCCACAAAATGTCACCAGAGATCCCTCCAGCGACTCTTGATCAGGACCAGCCAGGCTGGGTCCCTGCTGCTGAGGGTGCAATGGGTGTGTGGCACCTGTCCCTGCAGCCCCTTCAAAGGAGCAGTGTGGATCATAGCCCTGTCCCTCCCCCAGTGGAGCCCCGTGCCCACCTGTGCAGCTGGGTCATGGTGCCGTGCCACACCTGTGTGTGGCACAGGGCAGGTGACAGGAGCTGGGGGGCGGTGAGGTACTCACTGGAGGCTGTGCCTTGGTGCCGTTGAGGTGGGCGTAGAGCAGCACAGCGATGTCGCTGTGCCCAGCCTCCAGCGCGATGGCCACGGCGTTGTTCCCGTCCTGGAAGGGAGGCGCTCGGGTAGAGGCCTGGGGGCAGGCCGCGGGGGGGAGGTGTCCCTGAGCCGCGGTGGCAGCGACTTACAGCATCAGTGATGGAGACGTCGCAGGCAGGCTGGGCCAGCAGCAGCTGGACGGTGTGGGTGCGGCCGTGCTCGCAGGCGCACATCAGAGCCGTGGAGCCCTCCTCGTCCTGCAGGTTGACGTCGGCCCCGCAGGCCAGCAGGGCGGCCACCATCTCCTGCCGGCCGTGGCTGACGGCCAGCATCAGCGCGGTCTGCCCAGCCTGCGGTGCAAGGGACACTGCCAGGCTGCTCCTGCCCAGGCTCTGCCACCCACTCTTCTGCTGCCCCAAGGAGGCACTACTCCTGTCCCTGGGGCCCACACAGTCTCTGCACACCTCGCTTACTGGAGATTAGCTGTGGGTGAGACCTAAGAGCCCTGATGCCAGGCAGGAGTTCCTAACATAATGCCCTCTGTACCAGCCCCTCCAGACTCTGGAATCGCAGTCCTGCCCTTGGAGGAGCTGAGCATGGCCCTGGCAGCTGCCTGGGGGAGCAGGTAAGCATGGTGGCTCCAAGCCCACACCCACCTGGCTGGCCTTGGCGTTGACATTGCCCATGCTGAAGAGCCTCCTGACCACGTTCATGTCATCCTCCTGCTCGACGGCCGCCAGCGCTGCCAGCATGAGAGCTGTGTAGCCAGCTTTGTTCTGGTGGTCCACGTTACAGACCCCTGGGGGATGGGCACAGCAGGGAGCTCAGGAGGCATGGCCTGAGCCATATGCCTGGCTCCTGCTGTGCCTAGGGTGCTGCAAGCTGTCCCAGAGCCCCATGAGCACAGACTTGTGGAGGGGTTCCCCCTCTCCAATCTGGGCTGCAGTGGCTGCCCAGATTCCTTTACACCTGTAGATGGACACAGCCCAGGGCAGCTCTCCCTGCCTCTGTGCTGCCAGCACCATCTCACCATGTCCTGGCCAGGACATGGCCCGGGGTGCAGAGTGGGATGGTGGCAGGGGCACATTTCAGGGCCTCAGGGGCACTGACCTGTGTCCAGCAGCAGCTGCACAATGTGGAAGTTGGAGTGGGAGACGCTGTAGTGCAGAGCTGTGTTGCCATTGCCATCTGCCAGGTTCACTACATGGGCCAGGAGAGCAGGAGAGAGCTCAGCAAAGGCCAGCAGGTGGTTGGCAACTGTGTCAGGGACGGAGGACTTCTGGCTGGACAGACGGAACCACTCCTGCAGGACCAGGCTGCTGCTGGCGAGCTGTGGGCAGCGAGCAGCGCTGAGCTGGGGGCTGCAGCTTCTGTGTGCCCCCCAGCCCCACGCTGCTGTCCCTGGCAGGCAGCAGAAATCCTCCAGAGGAGGGGTCTGGGAGAAGGCAGGGAACCCCAAACCCATGCTGGGATGGCCCAAGCTTGAGTCCACGTGGGTTTAGGGGTGTCTGGAGCCAAGGGCTGCGTTCTGGGGGAAAGATGCTGAGCTTTGCTTGGTCCATTTTTGGGAAGGGCAGCCCTAGGAAGGACCCTGGCAGGCACTGGGTGAGCAGTGCCACCCACAGCACCCCACTCACCACCTCTTTGCTCTTGGTGGCACCAGCATGGCCCAGGTGTGTCTTGACAATGAGGCAGGCCTCCCGCATCCTGGGGCTCAGCTCAAACCTGGGGAGAGCAGGGGGGGTCTGCGCTGCAGGCCTGTGTCAACTTCCCCCCCTCCAAACTTCCCCAGCCAGGGCCACCCTGAGGCTCCTGCAGAGGTTTTGCTCCACTCCCCTCATGCCAATGAGCCTCCATGAGCTCCCCATGGTGCAACAGCTGGCTTGGTGGTTGCACCTTGGCAGCTTCAGCCGCTGCAAAGCTCTGCTGAGCCAAGCCCTACCCGGCTGTGCTCGGGCAGGATTTACCCTTTTAGGCCAAATTTTTCCCTTTTGTTGAAAAATGCCATTAAAGGGCTGCTGGTTTTTCAATATCCCACTCCAAACTCTTCTCCAGCACAGGGGCATCTGAGGCCTCGCTCTCCTCCTCTCCTCAGCAGACCCAAGAAGCTGGCAGGACTCTTCCTGCTGAATGGCTTTTGCAGGAGCTGGAACTGCTCTTCCCCATTGGCTGAACCAGACCCAGGGCAATGGTGTCGAGGGGCAGGTCTGGTGCCAGCCTGTGGCTCCCAGCTGCACAGTGTGAGGGAGCCTTCTTCCCTGGGCACTTACTTCTCCTTCACCTCGGGGGCCTCCATCAGGGTCACTCCACCCCCCTGGCACTCCTGTCCTGGCTCCTGCTCGCCCTCCCCAGCCTCCTCGTCCGAGGTTTCCGTGTCCTGCTCCTCGCTGTCAGAGCTGTCAGCCGAAGCCTTTTCAGAGGAGCTGTCGTCCTCCTCCTCCTCCTCCTCCTCGCTGGATGTGCTCTCGTACCTGCACAAAGGGAAGATGCTCGGTGGTACCATAGCACTTGCCTGGTCCCCCCTGAGACCCCACTACCCCTGCTCCCCAGCAGAGGGTGGGGATGCTAGGGCCCAGGGCCATCCCAGGAGGGCAGGGGGAGGCCCCCAGCACGTACTCCCCGTTCAGCACGCCCACGAACTGCAGGCTCTTCTTGCTGCCCTCGGCTTCGCTCCGGGGGGGGCCGTCCCTCTTCTTCATGATGGACTTCAGGGCTCCTGGGGTAGAGATGGGTGTCAGGAGCCAGCAAGCAGGAACCTCCCCACGTTGGCCCTGCAGGCACTGTCACCATCAGGGACACCCTCTCCTTTTCCACAGGAACACCCCAGCCCAAACCCTGCTGTCCCCCCTGCTGCTGACTCACCGACTGCAGGGCTTGGAGCAGCTCTGCCATCCTGCACTGTGTGTGGGTCACAGCCACTGGGCATCATCTCTGGAGTGGCTGCCCTGCAGGCTGGGCCTGGGCTGCTCTGGCATGTCCCCCCTGTATCTCCTGCATCCTGAAATGAGGAGGCACTCAGGGCATGGCCTGCACCAGGCTCTGCCTCCTCGCCTGCCAGCATGGTGCTGCCCACGTCGGTCTGGCTGCTGCCCACGTCGGTCTGGCTGCCTTTGTCTTCAACCCTGGGCACCAAATCCGGTCCGACGGCCACGTCGTGTCCCTGGGGGCGGCAGCCCACCCCGACAGAGGCGGTCTGTGGGCAGCACTCCACGCCTGCCTCTGCCGTCTGCGGGGTGTCTCCGGCCGCCCGGCTCTGCGTCGCCACTGCCACCTCCACCAGTGCCTCGGCCACCTGTGGCTTGGCTGTCACCTCCTTGTCTGCCTGCCCGCGGGGCCTGCGGGCACACACCTCCAGCCGCAGCTCCTCCAGCTCCCGCGTGGCCTCCTGCAGGTGCCCCTCCATCAGGGCGATCACCTCCTTCTGGTGCCCCACCGTCTGCTGCAGCAGCTCCAGCTCCTGCTCTGCCTCGCTGGACAGCCCCAGCGAGGACTCCAGCACCCAGACGGCCACATCCTTGCACTCCCTCTCCCTGCCATCCACCACATCGCTGCCCCCCTGCTGGGACCGGTAGTAGAAGACTGCATCAGCCATGGCCCGGTCCTCGCCCACCGCCACAGAGCGGCACAGCCTCTCGGTGGCCCTGGGGCTCCTGCTGGGCCAAGCCCTGCCAGCCCTCTCTGGCACTGCCAGCTTCTCCGTCAGCTTCCTCAGCTCTGCAATCTTGCTCGCTCGCCCCTTTGCTGGCTCCACTTCACCTTCCAGCCCTGATCGGGCTGGCTCCTCACCCCCTGCCACCACCTCGGAGCCTGGTGGGTGGCCAAAAGCCTCGCCGGGTTCTGCTGACAGCTTCTCCATCAGCTTCACCTTCTCCCTCTTCAGCTCGCAGATCTGCGTCTCCAGCAGGGGGATGACTTTCACCTGCTCCTCCAGGTCCCGCAGCTGCCGCAGGGCCGCGGCCATCTGCTCCCGCACGTGGTGCAGGGGTGCGGTGCTGAGCCCCGCCGCTGGGGTGCTGCGCCCCGAGCTGCCAGGGCTTGCCCGGCCCCAGCCCACCTGGCTCTCGGTGCCCACTGGCGCCCAGGGGAGCGGCTGGCTCAGGCCACCGCGGGAGGCACCACTGATGTCCTGCAAATGGCCTTGCTCCTGCTCCAGCCTCCTGCTCGTCTCCAGCAGGGTCTTCTCCACCCGCGGGTTTCGCGTGAGGCCCTTGCGGGTGGGCGCAGGGAGCAGCCGCACCGGCAGCGGTGGTGAGACAGGGTGGGAGGCTGGCTTGCTCGGGGCCCCCCGGCTGTGCGGGGACAGCAGCACTGCTGTCCTTCCGTCCTCGCTGGCCATGGAGCTGAGGGACTCGGTAGAGGTCCAGGCGCTGGCATGGCTGCTGGGGCTGCGCAGGGCGCTGGGCGGCTGCCGGGCACCTCTGGCCCTGCGCGGCACCTTCCTGAGCGTTTGGCCACTTTGGATGTCATTGACATACTTCAGGAAATCCAGGTCGAGGAGGAAGCCATAGGGAGTCTCCACTGAGTAGGAGCTCTTCTCCCCATCATCCTGGTCCCGGTACAAGAATGGGCCCCCGAGATCTGCAGGTGGAGGAGGGATGGTTAGGCAGAGACTTGATGGAGACAGGAAGGCTTTTCCCACTGGTTATACTGGGATCTGCGGCCCCTGCTCTGTGCCAGGATGCTGCTGGCAATGGGCCCAGCAGATGACCCTGGCACCTTCGGTGCTGTTGGGTGTCACAGGGCGCCCACTCCCTGCTGAGGTTGGTGCTGGGGTGAAGAAGCCCATGGGGATGGGGTGGGACAACTCAGCCCTGCCATTCTGCTGTCCCTGCCCAGTGACACCCCCAGTCCCCTTACCTGGAAGGTTCTGGTTCAGGGGTGCAGGCTGAGCCATCTTCTCCCCAGGATGTTGCTGACCAGGGGATCATCAACCTGCAGGGACAGGGCCACGTCCAGCGAAACTTAGCAAACAGGGAACAGTGAGTCCCGTGCAGCTGTGTGCCCTGGCCAGGGGACACCCCACAACCAACCCCCACCATGTGCCAGGACCCCTCCCCCGCTGTGGCGCCGGCGGTGCGGCAGGGAGCGCAGCGCTGCCTGCGGGGCTGGGGCTCTTTGTACATTTAAGGAATGCTTGGGCTGGGGCCGCTGCGGCCGCTTGCTGCCAGCTCCAAGGGTGCAGAGCCGTGAGTCAGAGCCTGGCTGTGCTGTGGGAATGGACGGGGAAGAGAAAAGAGGCGGCAGAGAAGTTTGCTTTGGATGAAACGAATCGATGCTTTTGCAGAGCCACCTGACAGCAGGCAGCTGCCAGCACCCCTTGGTCACTGGGTGCCATGGTTGCCCTCTGCCAGGGCTGAGCAGGGCTGAGCAGGGCCAGGGTGCCCTGTGCTGCCCATCCCTGCCCCAGGAGTGTCTTGAGGGTTAGTGACCCCCCAGGAGGGACCTCGGTGCCTTTCCCTGTTGATAATGGGGGACAAGGCACAATGGGAGGTGGGGGCAATGAAATGGGAACCCCAGGAGCCAGGCATGGGCATGCTGGAGGGGAGCCAGTGGGATGCAGCTGCACGCCAGGGCTGACCTCACAGCTAGGGGTGTTGCCAGCTGTGAGCATTCAGATGGGACCTGCCATAACATCTGGCAGCATCTGGGTGCTGGGCCCAGGTTGGAAGTGCTCCTGGCAGAAGCAGAACAGGGGCAAACAGATCCCCAGGAACGCCTTCTGCTGCTGTGCACAGCGTCACCCCCCAGGCACCTGCTGGGTCCTGACATGGCAGGGATGTGGTGGCCCTGCCCATGGGCACAGGTGGCCATGGGGCTGTGCAGCTGTTGGTGGGCAAAGCAGTTGGCACCAGGCTATTTCTGGAAAAAAGCAAGGGAGGAAGCATGCAGCAGAGGAAAGGCAGGTCAGGAACAGCCCTAAGGGAAGCTGAGGCTCAGCACTGTCCAGAGCAGGGTGTAAGATCAGGCCTTGGCTGCTGACAAACACTCTTACTCATTCCCAAATCCCCTGCCTGGGACAACCAGAAGATCTAGACTTCCATAGCAGAGATGCTGTGGCCATCCCTGTCACATGGGGACAGTGTGACAGTCCCTGCCTTGCACCCACTGCCCATGGCAATGCTGCTGCAGTCACCAGCCTATGGCTCACCCTGACCACGCAGCTGCCAGGAGCTGGAGGAGCAGCCATGGCACAGGCAGCACCAGGGCAGCCTCCTAATGCCAGCCCCAGTGCATGGGGTCAAGGGGTTCACAGCAACCAGGCAAGGATGAGACACCTCCCATCAGTCACCAGGCCAGATCCTGGGGCTCTTCCCCTCCTCTACCAACCTCTCCATAGCTGATACACTCCCAGCTTCCACCTCCCTGGGATCATCCCAGCTCCATCTTGGCACCCCTTCCACCTTCCCTGGGATCTCCAACTTTCCCCTGCCACCAACTTTGTGCCTGACAGGGTCCATGCACCCCCAGCTCCTCTAATCCCTCCTGCCCTGGGGAGCTGCCAGGTTCCTCCTCCACGGGGCCCTCGCTGCAGGTCATTAAGCAGTGAGGTAGTGAGGACAAACCTCCCAGCGGGCTCCGTGCAGGCTGTAAATCAAACGGGAGGAAGAGGGAGAGCAGCAGCAGCGGGGCCAGCAGCAGTGTTTCCTCGGCCAGCAGCTCCCTTCCGCTGCCAGGGCAGACATTGTCCTGCCTGGGGCCGTGCCAGGAGGAGCTGCCTCTGCCAGGAGCCCTGCGCAAGGTCTGCCGCTTGTGGCAGAGGCTCTTCCACCAGCACTGCCCTGCTGGCCCCTCTCCTGACCCAGGGCTGCACTGCTCCTTCCCTGTGCCACCTTGTCCTGCCCCTTCAGCCACTGCCAGTGGATGCTGCCAACTGCATGACAGCACTGCCTGTCCCCAGAGCCAGGGGACAGCCTCCCACAGTTCCCCCGTGGCTCTCGGCCCCCAGCATTTTAGTCCAACAAGATGGGCTAGATCCAGCTTCTGCCTTCACCCATCTCCAAAACAAGGGGCCAGGCCAGGCCATGGGACCTGCAGGCTCTAAATCACTGCGTAGCCTGGAGAAGAGGAGACTCAGGGGAGACCTTATTGCTCTCCATAGCTTCCTGAAAAGAGGGTGTAGACAGGTGGGGGTTGGTCTCTTCTCCCAGGCAACCAGCACCAGAACAAGAGGACACAGCCTCAAGCTGCACCAGGGGAGGTTTAGGCTGGAGGTGAGGAGAAAGTTCTTCCCAGAAAGAGTAATTGGCAATTGGAATGTGCTGCCCAGGGAGGTGGTGGAGTCCCTGTCCCTGGAGGTGTTCAAAAAAGGCTTGGATGTGGCACTTGGAGCCATGGTTTAGTTGTCAGGAGGTGTTAGGTATTAGGGAATAGGTTGGACTTGATGATCTCTGAGGTCTTTTCCAACCCAGTTGATTCTGTGATTCTGTACTACTGCTCTGGAGACTCTGTGATGGCCAAACCCTGACAGGGTCCCCATGATGTCCCCCTGGGGACCATATGATATGCAGCCTGCTCCTGGGCTGGGTGGCCAAGTGAGAGGCAGGCTGGATTTGAGCTGGAGAGGATGAGCAACGGAGGCAGAGGGCCCTGTGCAGTGGTAGCAAAAGGGTTAAGTCCCCACACCCTCGGCCCAGCCGCTGCTGGCACCTGCTGGGGCGGCCACACAAAGCCAGCCTTGTCCCCGGCTGGCCGCCACCAGCGCTTCAAAGGGAAGCCGCTCTCCACCTGGGCTGAAGTCCCAATGGGGAAGACCAAGCCGGCCACCTTGGTGCCAAAGGCTGATTTTCAGCAGCTGTGGCTGCTTCCCTGGGCACCAGGGCTTGGTGCTGCTGGGGCTGGGCACAGTGGCCCCCAAGTGCCATCTTCCTTTGGATAAAAACTGCAAACGTTATTTCTAGCCCCACTCTGTTTCTGCAGAGAAGCAGGGGGGGACCAAGGGAAGTGGAGGAGGAGGAGGAGATGAAGCAGAAATCTACTGCATGAGGACACAGTTATCCCTGTGGAGGCAGGGCTGCACTTCATCCTGGGCTTGCACTTCTCTTTCCTCCTCTTGCCATCATAGTGATGCCAACAGAGGAAACTTGGGGCCAAAACTGGAGCCGCTCTGCTCAGTGACAACAAAAAGCGATGTCAGGGATGGGGCAGCCTGAGCAAGCTGGCACAGCTCAGGTACAGCCCAGTACTCATGCCCCAGCCTCAGCCAGCCCCCTGGCACACTTAGCCTTGTGGAACCACCTCTGCTCTGGGTCCCCAAGCCCCTGGGCTGCAAGGGGCAGGTCTGGCACATCTATTTTTAAAGCTGCAGACTTCTTTGGGCCCTTTCCCTCATCAGGGGCACAAATGGGGCAGCCCCCACCCTGGCTCGGCCACAGGTGCTTGGCCATGCAGCCTGAGCCACTTCACCAGCGTGGCCAGGGCTGGACGTGGAGAGAGTTCTCACTGGCTCTCCTCCCAAGCCAAAACAGTGAGGTCATGAGGAATGTGAGAAGAACAGAGTCCAGAGCAGCCCTGGCCAGCACGACTTGATTTATCTCGGCCAGGCACGCTTCCCCCAAAGCTGCGCACAGGAGATAAGGCCCAAAGCTCGGGGCTGAGGCTGTCCCAGAGTCAAAGGGAAAACACTGAGCAAGCACAGGGCTTCTGCCACCCCCAGTGCCCTGCTGGGATTCAGGCTGCTCACAGGGAGCTGGCAGTCACACCTCCCTGTCACCTGCAGTGTCACCACCAGCGCTGTGGCATCCAGGGCTCATCACACTACCTCGGCCACCTCTCCTGTCCCTGTCCCCTGCACCATGGCTGTGCAGCACAGCTGGTCTGTGCCACCTGCTGTCCCCACACCTGCTCTCCCAGGCCCCCTTGGCCACACTGCCCGTGCTGGGGCTGCTCCCATTGCTGCTGGGTGCCATGTGAGTGGTTGTGCTTGTGCTGGCAAGAGAGAGAAAAGGAAATGCTGCTTCCCACTCAGCAGCCTCATCTCAGGGCTGGGCTGCTATTTCTGGAGTTGTCACTGTCAGCACGGGTGTCAGAAAGCCGTGAGGGCTGCTTGGGCTCTCCAGCACCTCGGGGACCTCCCCAGGCTCACACAACACCGGGGCAGCAGGCATGGTCCATAGGTAGATGTGCTCACAGGGGGATCTGCTCTTCCTGCCCTGCCACACCTATAGCTCCGTAGGGCGCCTGCATCTCCACTAGACAACATCTACCTCTGGTCTTGCACCCCCATCACAGCTGCCCACCAGCACTTCCACCACCACCTCCCTCATCCCCTCAGGGCTGATGACCACACATGCAGCTGGCAGAGTCCCAACGGTTTGGGGTCACCCTGCTGCGAGGAGCTGCTGGGGGGGTGAAGTGGTTCCACTTAGCCCTGGGTACACACACAGCCAGGTACACCCAGAGCAGTGGGCACAGCCCCACGGCGGGTTCTCCATCTGCCCCCCACGTACCCTTCATCACTCCAGAGGGGCCCGGAGCAGCTAAACTGCCCTGCCACACCCCCAGCCCCGTGGGGCTCCAGCACCGCGGAGTGTCCCCCAGCCCTGCAGCACCCCCCGCCCTAGCAGGTCCCCACCCCCCGGGTGCCCACCTGCATCCCCACCCTTCCGGGACGCCCATAGCGCTCCCAGCACTCTGCACGCCCCCGCAGGTCGGGGCGCCCCCAGCCCAACCCAGCCCAGCCCCGGAGACCGCCCCGGAGCTTCCCCGCCAGCCGGGGCGGGCGGCCCAGCTCGGCCCCGACGGCCCGAAGCCGCCTGCCCCGGTCCACGCTCCGCTGGGTGCGGGCAGGAGCTCCGGTCCCGGTGCTGCGCGGGCATAGCTCCCGAGCAGGGAGATGCCAGGCCCGTCCCACCCCGGCGCGGTCCCCGATCGGCCCCTCGGCGGCGGGCCCGGAGCGGCGGCGGCTCCGGCTCCGGGGGCCCCGCCAGGCGCCGCCACCGGGACGAGCCCCCGCCCCGCCGCCGTCCGGAGCCGCCGCTGCCGGCCAGACAGGACCGGACCCCCCCGTCCCGTCTCCGCCGCCCCTCACCTCACCGCCCGGGCGTCTGGGCTGCAGCCGGGCCCCAGCGCGGAGCCGCCGTCCCGGGCCCGGCGGCTCTGGGCTGCACCGCGGCGCCGGGCAGCGCTGCCCGCCGCAGCCCCGGGCCGAGGGCGGGCCGGCAGCGGGGCGGGGCGGTGGCGGCGGGAGGGGATCGCCCCTGGGCCCCGACCGGGACGGGCACCGCCCCCGGCCCGCGCAGCACCGCGGGATCTCCCGTCGCCCCGGCACGGAGGTCCTTGCCGCCCCCTCTCCTGCGGCTGGGCGGGCGTCCCTGTCCCCGTGGCCCCCGGGGTGGGATATCTCCTGTCCCATCGAGGCCAGGAAGGGGATGTCCCTTGCCCTGGACACGTCGGGGTCTGCTGTCCTGGTTACCCCGGGGAAGGGCTGTCCCGTGTCGCAGTGAGCCCGGGAAGGGAGGCGTCCGCTGTCCCAGTCCCTCCAGGGATGGGGGAACCCCTGCCCTGGTTATCTCTGGTATGGGATGAGATAATGCCCTTACTAATCACTCTGGGATGTCCCTACCCTGCTCACCTTGCCACGGTCTCCCTGGAGAAAGGGGGATCCCCTGCCCATGTCACCCTGATGATGTGGGGTATCCTCAGCCCTGCTGTGGGCTGGTGGCCTGCGGGTGCCAGGGGTCCAGCTCCCTGCTCCATCCTCCTCCTCATATCACAGCTGTGTCCCCCCGCCTGCCTGGCCCCTGTGGTCTCTCACGTCCCAGCCGTGCCTGGGAGCCCTATGCCGCTCTTCCCGGCCGGGCTCCCCGGGCCTGGCCCCGCTGGGTTTTGGCAGCAGGCTCAGCAGCAGGCTGTTTGTCTCATTTTCTTGCCAGCTTTCTTCCCTGCCTGCTCCTCACGCCGGTCGCTCAGCGCCGAGGTCTGGGCTGTGCTCCATCCCGCAGGGACCCCTGGCAGTTTCACACTTTAAAGCTTGCCCTCACTAACAGTTCCAACCTCTTTCAGGGCTGAATCTCTCAGCAAGGGCTTCTGCTTCTTTTTCTCTCGTTCTCAGCTGCTGCACCCCGCGGGTGTTTTTCCATGGCTGACTTTTCTGTAACCACTGCTCAGGGGAAGAGCAGGAGAGGCAAGCAGCACTTCCCGGCTCCCGCCCAGCCGCCGCCTGCCAGCCTGGGGACTTCCTGGGAAAGGGTCAGCATCTGGACGGAAAAACCTTTCATAGCCTAATGGATCTACCTCCACCAACAGACCTCACCCCTCTCCAACCCATTTACATACTTGGCCTCCCCAACATCCTGTGGTAATGAATTTGATCATTTCATGCCCTTGTTCTGTCTCCAAAGCAGGTCTAGAATAGCTCCACTCCTGACGACTCACTGCATGCCTGGCAAAGAAATTGGCCTCTCCTCCTCAGCCCTGCAGCCTGCCTTCTCCATCCAGATCAAGAAGGTAAAATCTGGCACAGTGACCAAAGTCCCACCAGTGTCTGCCCACTGGCTGTGCCACAATGCTTGTGCCATGTGTCCTGGCTCAAAGCTCCATGGAGGGCACACAGCCAAGCCCCTTGGTCTCTCTCTCGGAAGCCTGACAGAGCTGTCACCCGTCACCAAACTGCAGTTCTTGTTTCCTCCTTGTGAAGGCAGGGAAAAACCCTGGAGGAGTTGAGGGAAAATGATCTTGGGAAAGAGATGTCTGTGCCAGCTCTGCAGACCTTACCCATGTGTCCAGAGCCACCCCAGCACTGGGGGAGAGCTGTGAAACAGTGCTGAGGAGGCTTGAAGCACCAAGCACCTCCAAGGAAACAGAGACCTGGGGCTGCCTAAATTTGCTGCTGGAGCAAGGAATTGTGACAGCTCAGAGATATTTCCAGGCTAAAGCTCAACAGCAGCCTTTGAACAAGGGCTGTGGAATCGTTCCCTGAGCCACTCAGAACCCCCTGGCTGTAAACTCTTGTGACCAAGCAGAATTAACCCCAAGGGACAGCCTCTGCTTCTAACACTCAGGGCTTCCTGGGGGAGCTCTGCAAAGCTCAAGCACAAAGACATGGCCAGCACAGTGCCAAGGGCCAGCCCCTGCTGTAACCCCCAGTAAATCACAGCTGCTCTGGGAGGCTGCATGGAGAAAAGCCCTTCCCAAGTCTCACATGTTGGCCAGTGTGGCAGCCCCAGCTGAACCCTGGCTCGGAGGCGAATGGCAGCTCCTGCTGCCTGCCCTGCTGTGCCAAGCTTTGAGTTAATGAACACACAACGGAGAGGCTGCAAGTCTTCAGGTGGGTGAAGGACACCTGGGGGCCCAGTCCTGGTAAGGACATGGGTAAAGATCAGGGACTGGCACAGCCTGGAACCAAGCATTCAGCATCTCTCATCACCCTGCACAGTGGTGAGTGGGGCTGGCCAGGCTTTCCTGGCTGTTGTAGGGGCAGTTTTACCAACCCCCAATGTTTTCCTGGTGCTGCAGTGTTGCAGTTCAGCTGCCTGGGGCTCTGCTGACTTTCATGGCATCCTGGCTGGGCCTGGTCCTGAACCTCATGCTGGCCAGAAAACCTGGCCCTGACCCCCCTGAAGCTCTGGGACCTGATGAGTTTTCACTTTGTCAGAAACACCAAAGAGCTTTTATTTGGTCCAGAAGAGGGTCTCCAACCATGGTTTTGTTTTGTGAATCACAGTCCTTTGCCCTCTGCCTGCCCCAGCTGGGACTGTGTGTGTGATTGTGCCTCAGTTTCTCCATCAGGGCAGTAGGGTGTGTGCTGTGATGTTCACTAGCATGACAAGGAGCTGCTCTGCTGTGTGCTGGAAGCAGAGCCCCAGGAGCTTAAACTGGCTGCAGACTGACAGAACAGGCTGTGTCCATGTGCCTGCTCGCACAGCACAGGAATTGCATGGTGCTGGCACACGAGGAAACCCACAGAGCTTGGCCAGGCAAGCAGCTGGCTGTGAGCAAGCCTTTGCTGTCATCCTGCCTCACTCTGGTGGCCCTTGGATGGAGAGAATTTGGGAAGTGCTGCTGGAGGTGCAGTGGGGAAAGGCTGCAGCCCTGTGTGCTGCAGCATGAACTGTCCCTGGGCACTGGGATCCTGGGATCCCAAACCCTTTGGCATCCTGGTCCCCTCCTCAGGCAGCAGGCTCCCGAAGCTGGGTGTCCAAGGCTGCCTGCTGGTGGGCTGTGGCTGGGAGAAGCTGTGTGCTAAGGGTGAACAGGGAACAGCAGCTGCTGGGGTGTGTTCCAGCCGTTTCCTGCCTGCCTGAGCTCATCTCCGCTTGCTCCAGCTCCCCCATGCCTGCCGAAGCCTGGCTCCTGCCTCCATCGCCCCCTCCATGGCCCCACCGATGGGCTGGCCGGGATGGGCACAGTGTGAGACCCACGGGCGAAGGCTGCCCAGGGCTTTGCCTGGCACAGTGCTGCAGGAAGGTGTTGTGAAGACCTCCATGCCGCACACAGAAACCCTCCCAGCACACATCCCCCGCGGCAGGCTCAGCTGTCCCAGCCCGGCCATGGCAGGATGTCCGTCCTGCCTGCAGGAGTGGGCAGGAAGCTCATTTCCTCTCCTTGCTTCTCTGCTGGGATCCTTCCTCCCCGGGATGTCGCAGCAAAACAAAGGATCCAAGAGCAGAGCTGGAGCAGCTTCCTTAGCTCTTCAGTCACGATTGGGCCAGCAGGACCTGGGAAAAGGTCCTTGAGGGACTGCTGGATGTCTGCATGGATGCTGGGCTCATACCTGGCCAGGCTGGTGGGGAAAAGGCTGAAGTGGGTGGGAGAAGCCTCACCCCAACAGCAGCACAGCCACCCCACAGATACCCTATCAGCAGCCTCCCCCTTCGTTATCCCCAGCCACCCCATCACCTCCTGGGGACTCCCCTGAGCCTGATTCAGGGCCATGAGGTGGCAGCTACAATGTCGC
The DNA here is from genome assembly GCF_026170545.1 of Melanerpes formicivorus. NCBI lineage: Eukaryota > Metazoa > Chordata > Aves > Piciformes > Picidae > Melanerpes > Melanerpes formicivorus. The sequence goes on along the minus strand of NW_027142386.1, from coordinate 2,347,350 downwards.
ATACTCGCTGGGGACCTTCTGCCCCATTCCAGTCCCTCCCTCATCCCACTGATGTGTGTGACCCTGTGCACCCTCTCATTCCCAGCATGGCCCTGCAAGATCAGCCCTGGCCCAGGTGCAGGGTGCCCTCATCCCCTATCCCCTCTCCTGTGCTCCCTTGGACCTAGGTGGCCACAGGTGACATTCTGTGCCTATGTGGCACTGAAGACTTTTGCCTTGGGCAGTATTTCCCATGCCTGGCACAGCTCCCAGCCAGCCTGGGGAGGGCTGGGATGGCTTTTTTTTGGTAGCTGCCTTTGTAGCTTGGCCTTATCAGGGCTGAGGAAAATGTCAAGCAGGCTTTCCAGGACTGGGATTTGCCTTGGCCAGAGGCCAGCAGCACTGGGGGGGGACCTGTCCCTCCAGCTGGCAGCTTCCTGCCGTTACAAGGCCATAAACACACCCCAACGGTCGGTGGGAGCTGCCAGCAGGATATTCCTGGGTCTGGGATTTTCCAGGAACATGGATCCCACTGTGCACAGCCTGAGGTGCCTTGAAAAGCTGTGACCTCAGCTCAAACCCAGCATTTTCCTCCGGGGTGTTCTGGGCTGTGTCCTTATGTCCACCTGCAGCCAACAGGCTGCAAAATGAGTTTTGAAAACGAGTGCCCACACTGCCTATCCCCACAGGGAGTCACTGCTGCAAAGAGGCATTAGGGAGGGTGTCTGCTCTGGGGAATTCACACCACCTTAGGTTGGTCTGGCAGTAGGATGGGCTCCAGGATGCTGCCCAGTGCCCATGGGATGTGCTTTTGTGTAGGAGCAGCAGCCCTGGCACAGCTCTGAGATCCCTGGCTCTGGGCAGAAGGGGAGGGCACTGCCCTATGTGGGGCAGGGATGTCCTCATCATGTGGCAGTGACATGGGCTCAGCTTCACACACTGATTTCATAGAATCAGCACAGACTGGTTTGGGCTGGAAGGGACCTTCAAAGGTCATCCAGTCTCCATCCAGACTCCTTGCAGCCAGAGCAGGTTGCTCAGAACCCCAAAGAGCCTCACCTGGAATTGTTCCAGGGATTGGGCATTTCCCCCCTCTCCGAGCAACCTGGGCCAGGGTCTCACCAGTCTCAGTGTCAAACATTTCTTCCTTCTTTCCAGTCTGGATCTCCCCTCCTCAGCCTCTGCAGCTTGTCCCTTCACTCTGCAGAGCAGGAAGGGGATGGGATGTGCACTGGAGGGAAAAGCTGGCCCCAAAATACCTTCTTCTGGGCTCTCTGCCCTCTAGCACCCGGCAAAGATGCCAGCTGAGTCCTCAAGACAAAGAGAGAATGTTCTGCCCAGCGGATGCCCTTCAACCCTGCCACAGCCACCAGCGAGCCAGCCTCTCAGTCTCTCCAGTCGTTTCCAGCCCCCCCTGCCCCAGCTCGGCTCCCCTCATCCCCGGAGCCCTCAGGCTGACGCACCCAGCTCCCTGTGACATTTCCAGAGAGGCCGAGACAGGCGGCGTGTGTCTGGGCACACAGAGCACCCTTCTGCCCCAGCGCCCCGCAGCCAGCAGCTTCCCAGCCGCCGGGGATCTGGGGAGGGCCAGGGCGGCGCAGCGGGACCTTCCCGGCAGGAATGGCACAGATCTGCCATTGAAAGGCAGCAGAAAAGCCTTTCTGTGCCACTGCCCGAAGCAGCACATCTGGTCCCAGCACACAATCGGGGTATTGAGTCAGCGACAGCGCAGCGGGGCCGAGGTAATGCAGCTTCCGTGCTCCTTCCCTCCGCAGGCTGCTTTGGAGCTCCACTCAGTGGCCCGGCAGCACGTCGGACATTGCTTTCTGCTCTTGAATCTTCCCACCTCATCCACTGGACACAGACAGTCTCCCCAAGTATTGCACCATCACCACCACTTCGAGAGCTCCCTCCTGGACAACCTCTGCCTTGGAGCCCAGACCTCCTGGCTGCCACACTGGGGAGGGAAACGACCCTGGCGCTGGCACCCAGCTGGGATTTTCTTTACTAGTGAACAGAGAGGAGCTGGAGGGTGGCTGAGCTACAGGAGTCTGTCCTGCAGATGATGTGTGGTGAAGCCACAGAAACACAGAATCATAGAATGGCTTGAGTTGGAAGGGACCTTCGAGATCATCCAGTTCCCACCCCTTGCCACAGGCAGGAGCAGCTCCCAGGTTGCTCAAAGCCTCACCCAGCCTGGTCTGAAACAATTCCAGAGATGGGGCATCCACATCTTCTCTGGGCAACCTGTTCCAGTGTCTCACCACTGTCATTGTGCAGAACTTCCTCCCAACATCCAAGCTAAACCCACTCCCTCGGGTTTCAAACCATTGTCCCTCGTCCTGTCAGCACAGCCCCTTACAAATAGTCCCTCACAGCTTTCCTGCGAGACCTTGCTGGTCCAAGCTGACCTGCACCAGGGGGACAAAGACTGCCCTGCAGGGAGCAGCTGGGCATGCAGGACCTGCATCTCCACTCCCTTGGGGAGCAGGACAAGTGGGACAGTGTGGCCCAGTCCCACAGTCACAGGACATGGGGCAGGGCAGCACCAAGGGGCACTGCAGGCAGCGAAGGTGCTGCTCAAGCCCTCCCAGAGATGCCTTAGCATGGAGCAGCACCCATGGGTGCTCCCCAGAAACAGCTCCCCCTGAGCATGGGACCCTTGGCAGTGCTGGCAACCAGCGAGGGGAGACCCCAGAACTGAGGGATATTTGTTAATGACTGCTCTGTGCTTGGAGGGTGCAGCACAGGCTTTGGGCATCAAAGCTGAGCACATTGTGGGGGCAGTGCAACACCAAGGAGGTGTCCCCTGATGTGGCTTCCAGGACAAAGGGAGCAAAAACCTTGCTGAGTGTGTGGGTGCAGGGTGATGCAGACTGGCTGGCCCTGCTCTGAGCAGGACAGAAGCACTGTGGGCTGGACCAAGGTCACTCAGCCCCACGTTCCACAGGGACAGAGGGCAGAAGGGTGTGGGGTGACTGAGGCAAGGAGCAGGGCACCATAGCAGAGCTGAACTGGGGGAGGGTTTGGTGGGAAGAGGTTCGGGGCTCATGCCCAGTGTGAGCCCCTGGGGATAGAGCTGGGGGATGCTGGGAGGAGGTTGTGCCAGCCAGCAGGAGCAGCTGTGATGGGGTGCCAGGGTGCTGGGGTATGACAAGGTGCTGGGGTGATGAGAAAGTGATGGGTGAAGGGTGACAGGGAGCTGGGCTGCAGTGTGAGGGGTGCCAGGGTGTGGGGGTGCCAGGGAACTGGGGTGCCAGGGTGCTGTGGTGCAGAGTGAGGGGTGGCAGGGTGCGGGGGTGCAGGCTGGCAGTGACCCCTTGCCCGCTGCTCTGGCGGTTCGGTCCCGAAGCCGTTTCCCCAGCCCTGTCCCCAGCCGCCTCCTCCCGCCCCCGCGTACCAGCGGCCCTGCTCCGCTCCCTCGGGCCTCTGCCAGTCCCGTAGGGCTCCGGCTCCGGCGGCGGCACCGGGACGGGACGGCCGGCAGGGGGCGATGGCGACCCGAGAACAGCCGCGGGAGCGGAACCGGGAGCGGGGGCGCGGGGCTGGGGGGCAGAGGTGGGAGCTGGGAGCATGAGATTGGGATGGGGGTGGGCTCTGGGGGCCGGGACACAGGTGGGGGCCTGGGAGCATGAGGTGGGTGCTGGAAGTGAAGACACCAGGTGGGCACTGGGGGCACAGGGTGGTGATGGAGTGAGTGCTGGAGGTGGTGAGAGGGGCGTGAGCCTGAGGTGGGTGCTGGAGGTGGTGAGGGGATCATGGAGGAAGTCAGGCCCTGCCAGAGGGTGAGGGCAAGACCTCTTCACAGCTGATGGTGCAATGACAGGAGGGAAAAGAAGCCACAGAGCCTAGGACAGTGCAAAGAAGCTTTTTGTTCTTCTCCCTGACCTATGCAGCCTCTCAAAGGTTGCTTTCAAATTCTTGGTCATGGCAAGAGGTGACAAGGAGAGATGACAGAAGCCCAGAATCTCAGCAGGGTATGGGTTGGAAGAGATTATCCAGTCCAACCCTCTTGTAAAGCAGGACACCCACAGCAGCTTGCCCAGAATCACAATTTCCATCTGGATTTGGACTCTATCCAGACAAGAAAACTCCACAACCTCTCTGGGCATCCTGCTCCAGGCCTCCAGCACCCTCTCACCAAAGAATTATTGCCTCCTGTTCAGATGGAACCTCCTGGGCTCTATTTTGTGCCCATTACCCCTTGTCCTGGTCCTGGACACCACTGAGCAGAGTCTGGCCCCAGCCTGTTGCCCCCCACATCTCCTTTAGCTCTTGCTGAGCATTGCTCAGCTCCCCTCTGGGGCTGCTCTTCTTCAGGCTCTCAGCCTTTGCTCCTCACAGAGATGCTCCAGGCCCCTCAGCAGCTTTGTAGCCTCTGTCAGACTCTCTCCAGCAGTTCTCTGTCTCTCTTGAACTGGAGAACCCAGCTCTTGATCCAGGACACACGAGATGGCTTCACCAAGGCAGAGTAGAGGGGCAGGAGAACCTCCCTTAACCTGCTGCCCACACTCTTCTTCATGTACCCTAGAAGATCATTGCCCTTCTTGGCCATGAGAGCACATTACTGGTTCATGGTGCAGTTCTTGTCAGGACTCTGATACCAGGGTGGTATCAGAGGGGAAGCAGAAGGCCCCAAATTGCATCTTGCACTCTGGAGCCTGCAGCACTGCTCTACCCCACTTGCTTTGCTGTGCACACTTGGGGCTGGCAAAGACCCCCCAATACTTGTGCAGGGGTGGCACATCCCTGCCCTGCAGGTGGCTGCCATGGCTCAGCCCAGGGCCCTGGGGATGCTCCACCACCTACAACATCTCCAGCAGACCACCAGCAGCTCTTCAGAGCTAATGGTCACTTTGGGGGAAGGTTACTTCATTGCTGGGGTTCTCCCCCTGATCCTCCAGAGCAGTGGAGGGGTGGCTGGGGACAAGGAGATGTGACAGCCCCCGGGGAAAGCAGAGCTGGGGGGGTGTGAGCTGTGCTGCAGAGCGTGGGGTGTGGGGGTGCCCAGCCATCAATCATTCAGTGCTGTTAATTTTTCATGGGCAAGACTCTAAGTGAGGAGCTGGTGCAGAGCAGGCTGATGATTAATTCAGGCAGTGACGCACGGAGGCCAGCGCTGGGCCCAGCCCCGGAGAGCGGGGGTCCTGCTGCTGGGACTGGCCATCAAACAAGCTGGGTGGGCTGGGAAGGGATGGACCTGTCATGGGGCTGCTCTCACAGGGGCACAGGTCAGCACTGCCACAGTGGCATTCCCTTGTGCCCACCCCAGGACTGGCAGGTATTCCTGCCACAGCCCTGGAGGTGCCACATGTGCCCCTCAGAGTATTTTGGGGCTTAGGGAGCTGGGAGGTGCTCAGAGCAGGGTCACACTGCTCCACTGACAATGGTGCTGATGTTGGTGGCTGAGGGCTCTGGAGCCCCCTCCACTCTGTTGTCCCCTGGAGCCCCCACCCCCTTTCCAGTCTGCAGGTGTCTGCCAGTAAATGCAAGCGTGTCAGGGACAGTGTGGTGCTGGGGGAGGTGACTCCTGGGGCATGATCTACACCTCCTCAGCCCCTTGTCCTCCCACACTGGGGTGAGAAGACCCCAGTCCTCCCACTGTGGACTTGGAGAGGACCAGAAATCAATAGCAGAGTATGAGATCACAGAACCACAGACTGGCAGGGCTTGGAAGGGGCCTCTGGAGATCATCCAGTCCGACCCCCTGCCAGAGCGGGGTCACCCAGGGCAGCTCACACAGGAACACACCCAGGCAGGTCTTGAAAGGCTGCAGAGAAGGAGACTCCACCACCTCTTGGGGCAGCCTGCTCCAGGGCTCCAGCACCCTCACAGAGCACAAATTCCTCCTCATGTTTAGATGGAACTTCTGTGTTCGAGTTCATGCTCATCACCTCTTGTCCTGTCACTGGGGACCGCTGAGAAGGGTCTGTCCCCGTCTTCCTGCCACCCACACCTTGATATAACACCGAGTTAACAAAGCAGAGAGGAGCCCACGAGAGCAGGAGGATGAGGAGGCACAGCCGTGGTCGGGGGTGCCGTGCTCCAGCTGGCGTCCCGGGCAGGGCGCAGCGCAGGGGCAGGGCGCTCGGGAAGCAGCTGCGGAGCCGGCGGGGGAGCAGCCGGCAGGACCGGACACGACAGGAGCAGGTCGAAATGCGTCAAACCAGGCTGAGTCACCCCCTCCCACAGCCCCCACCTGCTGCCAGCGCCCCCCGGGCTCCACCAAAGCCCTCCCGTTTCAGCCGTAGCCATGCCGCAGTGTCCCCAGGCGGCCGTGCCGGTGGCAGGGCACATGGGGCAGCTGGCACCTTTGGCACTAGGTGGAGAAGGTGTTGGATTGGAGACGTTACCATGTAGCTGTGCTAGTACAAACTGCCTTTCTCCAGCAGCGTGTTGAGCCTCCAGGTTTTCACTTCAAGTGTTTGGGGACCTGGGCTCCACATTTCTACCTTCTTATTAAAAGGCAATTAATCAGGGGTCTCTCATCTGAGGGGCAGGGGTGGGATCTACCCCCCAGGGAGCTCTCTGAAGTATTTTTAGCTTTGCTGAGTGCTGGCAGAGGAGCAGTGTGGGGTTTTTCCAGTGTCTTACACACCACTTGTGAGCTGTGGTGATGCCACCCTGGCCCCATGTGGCTTTGGGGCACAACCAGTGGCAAGAAGAGCCCAGGAAGAGTCAGTCATGAAGTTCAATAAGGCCAAGTGCAAGGTCCTGCAACCCTCAATATCAATCCAGTCTGGGGGATGATGAGATTGAGAGCAGCCCTGCAGAGAAGGACTTGGGGGTGCTGGGGTGGGGGAGAAGCTGGACAGGAGCCAGCAGTGGGCACTGGCAGCACAGAAGGCCAAGGGCAGCCTGGGCTGCATCCGAAGCAGTGTGGCTAGAGCTGGAGAGAGGGGATCCTGCCCCTCTGCTCTGCTCTGCTCTGCTCTGCTCTGCTCTGGGGAGACTTCACCTGCAGTGCTGTGTGCAGATCTGGGGACCACAACACAGGAAGGGCATTTTGCTGATGGAGAGGGTCCAGAGAAGACCACAAAGATGATCAGAGGGATGGAGAACCTCCCCTATGAGGACAGGCTGAGAGCTGGGACTGTTCAGCCTGAGAAGAGAAGGCTCCAGGGAGACCTCAGAGCTGCATTTCAATATCGGCAGGGGAGCTGCAGGCAGGCTGGGGAGGGACTGTTCAGAAGGGGCTGTGGGGATAGGCCAGGGGGCAATGGTTTGAAAGTGGAGCAGGGCAGAGTTAGGTTGGTGCAGAGTTAGATTCTGCACAGTGAGGCTGGGGAGACCCTGGAACAGGTTGCCCAGGGAGGTGGTTGAGGCTCCATCCCTGGAGACATTTGAGGTCAAACTTGCTGTGTCCCTGTGCAGCCTGCTCTAGCTGGAGCTGCCCCTTGCTGCCTGCAGGGGGGTGGCCAAGATGCCCTTTGAGGATCCCTTCCCACCCCATGCAATCTGTGATTCTGTGTTGGGAAACAGTGAACGGCACCAATCCTCTGCAGAGCCTCTGAGGGTTTGGTGGCCAAGTCCTCTGCAAATGTGGCCTGGGGTGAGGCTGGCAGGGAGCCTGCAGAATCCTGCAGCTCTGCACGAATGCAGAGAAGTGAAGTGGGTCTGCAAGTCCCCAAATTGCAGGAGCAGAGCAGAGGAAGGAGGGAGAGATAATGGAAGGGCTCCGCTTTCAGGAAGGCAACTTTAAATAATTAAGAGGAATAGTGAGGTGGAAATGAATGTGCAGAAGGTTTGGGGCTCACTGGAAGGAAGCAGAGATGAAAGGAGCAGGCTTGCTACAATATTCATAAAGCTCTGAAGGCAGTGGCACGAGTGCCTGGCACAGGGCTCCTGCAGGAGCTGATCTCCTCCAGAGACCCTGGCCCGCAGCTGGGGGGGCTGTGGGAGGACGTGGCCAGCCCCAGAGTTCTTGGCATGTTCCAAGGGCTCCAGGGAGGTGGGGGCTGGGCTCTTCTCTCTAGGATGAGGTGATAGAAATGGCCTGGAATTGTGCCAGGGGAGAGTTAGCAGATTAGGAACAGTTTCTGTGCTGCCAGAGTGGCACAGGCTGCCCAGAGAGGTGGTGGAGTTCCCCTCCCTGGAGGTGTTCCAGAACCTTGGGGCCATGGCACTTGGGGCCATGGCACTTGGGGCTATGGTTTGGGGGCCACGGTGGGGTTAGGTTGCTGGTTGGATTCGATGATCTTTGAGAGCTTTTCCAACCCAAACAGTTCTGTGATTTTTGTGGCTCATTGCTAACAGGGCCAGGTGCAGGAGGATGTCCCAGTGCAGCCCAGCACCAGGTGGTCAGAGGGCTCCTGCCCACCCCAGCCCCTTACCCTTAGCCAAGGGTTTCATTTAGGAATTTCCCTCTGCCAGGGACAAGTTGCTGGGGAAGTCAGTGAGGGAATGGGCCAGACCCTGAACATTTCTGGTGGACCAGCAGCTGGGACATGGGTGCTTTGGGCACTGGTACTGGGACAGGGTATTTGTGCTGGGGATGGTGTTGGCCATCAGTGTTTTGATGCTGGCTGTCAGCATTGGGTAGTGGTGCTGGTACTGAGGAGTGGTACTGGGAATGGTAGTGGGTATTGATCCTAAGTCTTGGTCCTGGACCTGGGGATGAGCATTTGGTGTTTGGCCAGTTACAGGTGGGGGGGTGGGGGAGGTGTGTGGGACTGGCTGCTGACAGTGCTGCTCACCCTTGGTTTGACAGCTCTGTGCACCCAACCTGCCACCCCCACCCCCCATGGCAGCACTGTATAGGGAGCACTGTCCCCCACACACCCCCAAATCCCAGGATCCTGCACAGGCAGAGGCAGTTCCTGGGCAGCTGGGGCTGCTTCCTGGAGCATTTTGAGCTTGTCCACCTTGGACTTTCCATCAGCATGTTAACAAGGACCAGGTGCATTTGCCACCTCTGCTGCATCCCTGATGTCCTGGTGTGAGCTGCTCAGCCCTTCCCAAGAGGAAGAGTTCCCATCCCTGCCCCAGTGTGACCACCCCCACCCCACTTCCTGGCATACCCAAGGAAAGAGTCTCTCCCATGGCTGAAAGAACTGGCCCCAACCTGAGCTTGCTGATGGGAATGCTCCCTAGCAGCAGGGGAGTGCTGCACAAACTCCAGTCCTCGGCCCAGGACTCTTGGAAGTGTCACCTAAGGAACCAGGAGCAATTCACCAGCAAACAGCAGCAATAAGGAGGGGGAACAATGCTGACCCTGCCCTGGGAACTAGGGCTAGAGGTGGAGATGCACCCTGGAGGGCATCAGGAAGCTCTAGGATGCCGCTGGGAGCCCAGCCCATTGTCACCACCCTGGCTGTGTGCAGTCTGGCTGTGGATTTTCTCTGCCTCTCACCAAGCTGAGAATTTTGCTGGCAGCAATGACAAAGCTCCCAGAATCTGCTGCTTTCCTTGCTCAGGAGCAGGAGCTGGAGCTTGTGCAAACCACAAAGCCCTGGTCCCTCTTATGTTTCTTCTTTCCATGTATTCCCTGTGCTTGGGGGCAGGGGGTTGGTTGGCACAGCATGAAGCAGAGCCATGAACATGCCCTCCCCTGGTTTTGGCTGCTGACTCCTTGGTGAGGCCAGGCTCTGGCTCCTGAGGGACTTCCATTCTAGCACTGACAGAGGATGCTGCAGTTGTCCTCTGCAGGTCATCTCCTCTGGCTTGTGGCTCCAGATCAGCTCCAATCACACTGCAGCCAGTCCTGATCCTGCACTGCACTCACACCTGGGAGTTGTTACAGACTCACAGAGGGCTTGTGTTGGAAGAGACCTGTGGAGCTCCTCCAGTCCAACCCTGCAGCCAGCAGGGACATCTGCAGCCAGAGCAGGGTGCTCAGAGCCCCAACCAACCTGACCTGCAATGGTGCCAGGGATGGGGCAGCTCCCAGCTCTCTGGGCAGCCTGGGACAGGCTCTCACCACCCTCAGTATAAAAATTTCTTCCCTCTATCTAATCTGCATCTCCTTCTTTTAGTTCCAAACCATCCCCCCTTGTCCTGTCCCAACAGGCCTTGAGAAAAAGTCCATCCCCAGCTTTCTGCTCAGCTCCTGTAAGCTCTGCAAGGCCACCAGAAGGTCTCCCTGCAGTCTTCTCCTCTCCAGGCTGCTCAAGCCCAACTCTCTCAGCCTGGCCTCCCAGCAGAGGGCCAGAAATAGCCTGAGAGTCCCTGGTAATTAAGCAAGGAATCTGTGTAAGTCTGTCTGTAAGGGATTCTTGTAGTGGAGAGGCTACATTTGCTCCTCAGCCCTGGGAGAGAGCCTGGTGCTGGGGGAGCAGCCTCACACTTCCAGTTCTGAAGGGTCTCCTACAGCAGGGCAGGGCAGAGGCTGAGTTCTGTGGTTTGGGGAGCTCCAGGGGCACAGTTGGACCCAAGTTGTGTAAGGAGGTAACAGAGCTTTTACCAAAGCACATTTTGGTCTTGGGTGGTAAAAGCCTTTCCTGCTGCTCTGGCCACAGCCCCAGCAAGTGCTTTGTGCTTGGAGAGGGACTGGGGCTGGGCACCGAGACCCTCTGCCCAGCCTGCTTGTGGTCTTTCTCACTGGGGGTGGGCAGAGCTGTGTCTCCAACACCCCCAGGGCAAGCAGGTCCTGGGCAATGTGATGATGATGCCACCATGCTCAGGGCCCTGCTGAAGAGAGGTTTTGTCAGACACTGTCTGCACCAGAGTGGGGCTGCCTGGGGGTCTCTGCAGCTAGGGGAGCCAAGGATGGGGCTGCAAAAGCTGCTTAAGGGATTTGGACTCTTAATCCCCATTAGAAATTAATGTCCAAATCCCTGGAGTGGTGGCAAATCCCACCCCAGAAGTTCATTTTTCCTTAAAGCAAAAAAGAAACACAAGCTGCAGAGCAAGGGGCTGGCAGCACAGGACTGGGACTGGCCAGGGTCACCCATAGCTCCAGGCCACCCACCATGGGCCACCCATGGATGCTATCTGGGGGCAACTGCCCTCATTTTTGGGCAGTCCTCCTTTATTTTTGGGCCACTCACTCCAAGAAGGACACTGAAGTGCTGAAGCATGTCCAAAGAGGGGCAATGAACCTGGCGAAGGCTCCAGAGCACAGGTCCTGTGAGCAGCAACTGGAGGAGCTGGAGTGGTTTAGCCTGGAGGCTGAGGGGAGACCTCCTGGCTCCCTACAACTCCCTGAAAGGAGGTTAGAGCCAGCTGGGGGTTGGTCTCTTCTCCCAAGGAACAAACAAGAGGACAAGAAGAAATAGCCTCAAGTTGTCCCAGAGGAGGTTTAGGTTGGACATTAGGAGAGGTTTCATCCCTGAAGGGGTTGTCAAGGCCTGGCCCAGGCTGCCCAGGTGGAGTCCCCATCCCTGGAGGGGTTTCTCAGCCATGGAGCTGCGGTGCTGAGGGCCGTGTTTCAGTGGTGCCTTGGCAGTGCTGGGGTAACAGTTGGGCTGGATGATCTTAGAGGTCTTCTCCAGCCCAAACAACTCTATGATTTACCCCTAGACTCTGGGATATTTCTTCACAAGCTGGCTGAGCATTTCAAAGCTTGAGGACACAGCCTGGGAGCCTGCTGTGGTGACCACCTCCATGACCCAGCTGTTAGTGAGTCCCCAGGATCATCCTCCCATACCTTGAGAAAATATTTTCCTCTTCAGCAGGGCAGCAGCTGGTGTGGAAAAGAGCCAGGCCCTGGGGAAGCCAGGCAGGTTGCTTGGCTTTGGAGGCAATTCCCACCTGACTCAGCTAAGGGCTGAGCTAATTTTACACACAGCTTCCCTTCACACCTCTAACTAGAGGCAGTCCCTGGGTGAGCAGTGCACATGGCAGCTAAATTGATTATTTGTTGAGAGAGTGAGAAGAGGCAGCACAGAAGCTGTTCTGGGTACCCAAGGCACTGGGAAAGAGCCACAGGAGAGCCCTGCAAAGTGTTTGCTCCATGCTAATGTGACCGAACACAGAGCCAGTGAAAAGGCCAAGGTGTGAATCAGCTTTAAAAACTCTCTGCCTGGCCTTCCCCTGGCAGTTCTGCCCCTTCACAGATGCAGCAGCAGGGTTTTGTCCACTTGCATGGCTGCAGCCACAAGAACAGAATGCAGGGGCACTGGGATCTGCAGCACTGGGCAAACCCTGGGCAGATGAGGATGGATTTGGGTTGTGCTTTGCCTTTCAATCCTCTCCCCTCCAAAGGGAACCCCTGACATGGGGCAGGGGGACTCAAGGTTAACACCTCCCTGATGCAGCTCCCAGGCTGGAGGTGTTGCAGAGTCCTTGCCTGGAGGAAGGTGCAGCTGCCTGGTCTTTGCATGGTGCAGGACTCTCCAGCACTTGGTTCATAACAGGGTCAGAAAGCTCAGAGCTTGGTCCCTTACCCTGCTGTGCTTCCTCCTCTCCCTTCCTGTGAGAAGGATTTCTGTGCAGTCCCAAGCTGCATCTTGGGCAGGGGGCAGCGGCTGCTGGCAGAGGGGAGGGTTTGTCACAGCCCCACGAGCTGGATGGCTATGGGATGTCCCGGCCTGTCACAGCAGGACCGGCCCCAGCATCAGTTCAGGACGGCTCCAGCGTCATCCCCAGGCAAGGATGGCTCCGGCAGCCCATCCCAGGGCTGCACCTCCTCCGGGGACTGGGCTCTTGGCCATCATTCCAGCCCTGTTCTGTGGCCGTGGGTCCTGCAGAGCCTTCCCAGCCTTGGCAGCTCTGGAATTTCGCTGCAATTCCTCACACATGTGGGACGGTAAGGAGCAGCAGGGCCGGGAGCACCGCGGGGAGCCGGCACTGCCAGCTCGAATGCAGTCTGAATTCAGCGCAGTTAAAGAGTTGAGGCAGGAGCAAAGAGGCAGACAGGCTCCCCGGAGCGGGTGAGGGAAGAGCTCAACCCGAGCTGACAGCTGCCCCTGGGACACACAGATCCCTGCCTGCTGAAGGGGTGCTCTGCTGGCAGCTGCACAGGACACAGACCCAGAGCATCACCGAGACCCCAGGGCAGCTGGCAGTGGGGAGGGGAAGGTCTCAGCTCAGTCCAGGACCTGGTGTATGCCCAAACCACTGAACTAGGAAGGTGTTTCTTCAGGACAGGTCTTTGGAAGGTGTCCCTTGGCTGCTGGGTGCTGTGTGGGTGCCCCACACCTCTGCTGCATCGTGTCTGGGGTGGGTGCCTGGGCTGAGCCCCAGATTTTACATGAGGTGTGGTGTGGATTTGCTGTGACAGGACAGCAGCTGGAGCTCAGGACCAGAGGAGCTTTCCAGGCTCAGACAACCTCCACAGAGGTTGACTTTCTGTGTGCCAGGCTCCCAGCATTCACCTTGACAGAGCCAGCTTGTGCCTGTTGGCACAGCTGCCTCCAAAGCTTAGGACAAGCCCTACAGGATTGTCCTCAGTTTGAGGAGAAGTCAGCATCTGCTTCAGGATCTGAAGTCAGGATCTGGGGCAGAGCTTTCTGGCTGGTATGGCAAAGGATGCTTGTGGCCACACGCTACCTGTGTGGGCTCCAAGCTCAGAGCCTGAATTATTCCTTCCTCTGCCTGTAAGTGGTGCTGCCAGGGGACAGGGCCATGAAATATGAATGTGAGACCTGCTTTGAGTGGGCAGAGCCTGCAGCAAGCGCCGGGCTGCACAGGCAGCAGCATGCAGGCAGCAGCACACAGCCCTGCACCTCCCAGCTGAGCTGAATAATTGATAGCTTCCATAGCACCAGCAGCGATCTGGGGCCTGAAATGCCCTGGGGGGCTGCCAGTGCTCCCCCCCAGCACACTGCCACCAGCACTGACAGGCACTGTCCCCACAGCCACCGGCACAGCTGCAGCTGGGGGAGCTGGGGCTGGATGGGTGACACTGGTTGGCAGGGGTTGGTGAGGGATTAGTGATGGGTTGGTGGATGGTGCTGGGTGGTGAGGGGTGGTGAGGGGTTAGTGATGGGTTGGTGGATGGTGAGGGGTGGTGATGGGTGGTGAGGGGTTAGTGATGGGTTGGTGGATGGTGAGGGGTGGTGAGGGGTTAGTGATGGGTTGCTGGATGTTGTTGGGTGGTGAAGGGTGGTGAGGGGTTAGTGATGGTTGGCAATGGCTAGTGACATGTTGGTGGCAATGAGTTAGTGTGAGGTTGGTGGTGGATGGTGATGGATGGTGATGATGGTGTGAGTGGTGATGGATGGTGATAGGTTGGTAGATAGGATGGCTATGGGTGGCAGCTAGTCATGGGGGCTGGTGTTGGGTGGTGATGGAAGCACAAAACTTTCCAGTTTTGGGACAGAGGGAGCAAGAAGAGAGGTGATGGCCTGCTGGATAAAAAGTCCTCTTCATGATTATCCCTCAGCTGGAACCTCAGTTTCTCCTTCACCAATGTCTTCAGTGAGGAAAATGACACAGAAGTGTTCATTCTGCATGAGCTGATGCTAAGTCCATGTCCAGGAGATGCCAGGTGCTGGGCCAAGGTTCAGAGGGTTGGGGATGTGCTTGTGCCCATGCAAGGGACAGCAGTAGTTGATGTCCCTGGAGGTCATCAGCCTGTATGAGGCACTTAGTGCCATGGCCTGGCTGATTAGCTAGGGTTAGGTGATCAGCTGGACTTGATGATCTTGAAGGTCTCTTCCAGCCTGGTTGATTCTGTGTGGTTCTGTGTGAAGTTAGGGCCAGATCAGTGACTCATGGTAACACAAGTGTGACAGCCTGTAGGCTCTGGATGGAGGACCTGGATGGAGAGGGGCTGCAAGGGACCCAGGAGAGGAGACACAGCTCCAAGGAGGTCACCCAACGTCAGGGCAGGGGCACAGGCAGGGTGCTGGCACACTGGCAACACCCCTGTTCCCATGCTGGGGCCCTGCAGCCCGGTTCAGCACCTTTGCCTTTGGCTCGGGAGGAGGCTGATACCATCACACTGTGTCACTGCCCTGGGCACATGTCCCCACACAGAGGCTCTAGGGCAGGGAGAGGGTCTCCAGTGGGTGCAGAGTGGCACTGGGGTCGGGCAAGGTGTCCCAGCTCCCGCCTGCCCCTGTCTGGCCTCAACTTCCCCCTCCCAACTTCTGCTCTATTTCCACGTGTTAAAAACTAACCCTTTGGGGCTGTTTGGTTTCTTCCCTTCCTAATTTAGCCCTTCCCAAGGCCCCGCGGGCAGATAAGGATGGGTTCGTTCCTTCCCCGTGTTTATGGCGCTGCTGGAACACGCTGCTCCCGCAAACGTGACATCAGGGGAGAACGAGGAGGGAGTTCAGCTCCCCCAGCGCAGCTCAACTCTCACCTCCATCTGCCCCCCGCCGCCACTCGCCGCCTCCCCGGCGCCCCAGCCCCTCTGCCGCCAGTCCTGCTCGGCTCTGCTGGCTCCGGCCGGGCGCTGGCCCCGGCTCGGCTCGGCTCGACGGTAGCGCCAGCCCTTCTTGGCTCGGCTCGGCTCGGCCCGGCTCTACTGGCCCCAGCTCTGCTGGCCCCAGCCCTGTTCGGCTCCGCTCGGCGCGGCTCTGCTCGGTTCAGCTGGTCCTAGAGCTGATGGGCTCGGCGGTGGCCTCGGCTGGGCTCGGCGGTGGCCCCGGCTGGGCTCGGCTGGCCCCGGCTCGGCTCTCCTGGCCCCTGCGTCGCCACTCGCAGGGCAGCTGTGGTGTCCTCAGCTCCTGCTCTGGCTTGTGCTGGTGCTTTGGCTCTTCCCACCAGCTGGGAGAGTCCCAGTGCCCAGTGCCCATGGCCCCCATGGCCTCACTTTGGGCTCAGAGCCGCCTTACAGAGTCAAAGAATGTTAGGGGCTGGAGGGGACCTCTGAGGATCATCCAGTCCAGCCCCCTGCCAGAGCAGGGGCACCAGGAGCAGGTCACACAGGAACACATCCAGACAGGCCTTGAAGGTCTCCAGAGATGGAGACTCCACACCAACATGGTCCTGGGGGTCAGTTAATACCCTCTGAGCGTGCCCCCCCCCAGCCATGCTCTTCAACGGGAGACAGAGACAGGGACAAGCAGAGTGGGCATACAGCTGGACAAGGACACAGAGACTGCACAAGACCCCTGCTGGGACCAGCATGAGGCTCCTGTCACACCACTGGGGATGGAGACTGCTTGGGATGCAGGTTCCTTTGCATAGTCACAGACTTGTTTGGGGTGGGAAAGCCTTGTGAGATCATGGAGCCCAACATCAACCCAACCCCACCATGGCCCCAAGTGCCATGGCCCCAGGGTTCTGCAACACCTCCAGGCATGGGGACTCCACCACCTCCCTGGGCAGCCTGTGCCAATCCCTGACCACTCTGGCAGCAAAGAATTGTTCCTCATCTCCAACCTAACCCTCCCCTGGCACAATTTCAGGCCATTTCCTCCCATCCTAGGGGCTGTGTCAGAAGTGGGAGAGCTCAGCCCTCTCTTGTTTATCTTGGTGGCTGGTCCCAGCCCCACCTTAAAGCAGAGCTGGGGACATGCTGGGGTTGTTCTGCCACCACTAGTGGCCTGGCTGCTGCTGGACATGGGCATGGGCAGTCTGTGACTGCTGGTGTTGCAACACAAGAGCAGGCTCCTAGCTGTGTTTGCTTGCCTGGGACAGTCTGTCACTGTCACCCAGGCCCATATTGCATCATACTGGTGGAGAGGTGCCCAGCCTTCATCCTCCCCCCTGGCCAGAGGCAGCCTTTGGCTTGGTGGAATTCAAGGGCAGGGGACAGGCAAGGAAGGGAAGAGGACAGCTGCAGGAGGGCTTAAGGAGCAGAAGTGAAGATGAAGAGTTCATTGCCTGCTGGATAGAAGCTGGGGGCTGAGAGCACCGTGGGGTGCTGGAGGAAGAGGCTCAAGGCTGGAGGCTGAAGGTGTGAGTGGCTGTTCATTAACATGGCCTGACTCACCCACACAGTGCTGCTGGCAGAGGGATGCTGGTCAGACCCCTCCTAACCACAAAATCCCGGAGGAAATGCCACTGGGGATGTCAGCATCTCCCAGCAGAGAGGAGTGGTGAGCCCCAGTCCCTCCCAGGCTGCCCCAGGATGCTGCCAGTGCCTCTTCTCCAGGGCTGGCAGAAAAAGGAATTCCAACATGCCCTTTGCAGGCCAGCCAGAGGTCTCCAGTGGGATGTGGTGGATGGGGACTGTTCTCTCCCTCCCACATCCCAGGTGTAGGGGCTGGGGTGTGAAGCTGGGGGGGCTGGTTTCCAGCACCTGGCACATGTTCTGCTGGCACTGCCAAGATTTGGCTAAAATGCCTGAGTCAGCTTTCCAAAGAGGTCTGAGGCCCACAGCATCTCTTGCTGTGCACCAGGGAGTCACAGGAGTGCTGCTGCCCTCCCTCAGCTACGGCAGTGATGCTGGCACAGCACCCACCCAGCCCTGCATGAGGCCATGGAAGGCTCTGTGTGCATGCTGCTGGGCAGTGCATGAAGTTAACTGGACCTTGTCCATCCACCACCAGCTGGGAGAGGTGGCTCTGTCCCCAGTGATGCTCTGGCTCCATGGGAAGGGACATCACCATCCCCTGAGGTCAGCCTGGAGGCTGGGGAACAAGCCAGGCTCTAGAGAGGACCTGGACCTTGGGAAGGGGTAGTGTGAGGACAGCAAAGGAAATCAGAGATAGGGGCAGGAAATAACAAATGTGAGTCAGCCAAGAAGTACCCAGGGCAAGGACAGCTTGGGAGAGCTAATCTGGAGGAGATAATGCTGCCAGGGATGGAGGAGCCTCTGGGATGAGCTCACGGAAAGAGAGAGTCAAGGCACAGGGCTCTCTGAAACCCCACTGACCAACATGGTCCTTTGCATCACCCCTGGGTGTTGGGGGGTAGTGTGGAGCTCTGCACCCAAACTTAGGGGCTCTGCACCCAGTCTTAGGGGCTCTGTACCCAAACTTAGGGGCTCTGCACCCAGTCTTGGGGGCTCTGCCCAGGCTGTAGGCTTTGGGGTGGGTTTCACAGCCTCCAAAGGCTTCCCTGAAATCCTGCCCTGGGTGTTTATCCCCTGGCAGCCAGGAGTAGCTGCGGTGCAGCCTGTCTGCTTTTAGTCTGGTGGAGATTAAGCTCTCCAGGGCCTAATGGCAATTCTTTTGGCAAGCATTCAGCAGCCCTTAATCCATCTTATCTCCACTCTGAAAGGATGGATTGGGCTCCTCTCCAAGCGCTCCATGGGGAGCAGAGGCGGCGGTGAGCGCCCCGGGCATGCCCTACATACGGAGCTGCTGCTTGGGGGGCTGGGGGAGAAGCAGCTCTGCACCACGGCCTGCAGCGCTTCCCTCTGCACTGCAGGACCCTCCCCCTGGACATCCAGATGTTGAGACCACCAGAAGTCTTGGCCTGAATAATGAAGGTCCCAACTTCCCTTAGGATTTGCATGGGGATGAGCCAGGGATGGGTTCTTGGCTCATGGGGTAGGGCTGGGGACGATGTGGCCTTGCTCATCCCCTTGCAAAGGCTGTGCTGCCTGCTCTGCCTGCCCTACTCTGCTGCCTGCCCTGCCCTGCCTGTCCTGCCTGCATTGCCTGTCCTGCCTACACTGCCTGCATTGCCTGTCCTGCCTGAACTGCTGCCTACCCTGTCCTGCCTGTCCTGCCTGCACTGCTTGCATTGCCTGTCCTGCCCGCATTG
This sequence comes from Melanerpes formicivorus, assembly GCF_026170545.1. Taxonomy (NCBI): domain Eukaryota; kingdom Metazoa; phylum Chordata; class Aves; order Piciformes; family Picidae; genus Melanerpes; species Melanerpes formicivorus. The sequence goes on along the minus strand of NW_027142386.1, from coordinate 2,328,882 downwards.
CCTGTCCTGCCTACACTGCCTGCATTGCCTGTCCTGCCTGAACTGCTGCCTACCCTGTCCTGCCTGTCCTGCCTGCACTGCTTGCATTGCCTGTCCTGCCTGCACTGCTTGCATTGCCTGTCCTGCCTGCACTGCCTGTCCTGCCTGCACTGCCTGCATTGCCTGTCCTGCCTGTCCTGCCTGCATTGCCTGTCCTGCCTGCACTGCCTGCATTGCCTGTCCTGCCTGCATTGCCTGTCCTGCCTGTCCTGCCTGCACTGCCTGTCCTGCCTGCACTGCCTGCATTGCCTGTCCTGCCTGCACTGCTTGCATTGCCTGTCCTGCCTGCATTGCCTGTCCTGCCTGCACTGCCTGCATTGCCTGTCCTGCCTGCATTGCCTGTCCTGCCTGTCCTGCCTGCATTGCCTGTCCTGCCTGTCCTGCCTGCATTGCCTGTCCTGCCTGCACTGCTTGCATTGCCTGTCCTGCCTGTCCTGCCTGCATTGCCTGTCCTGCCTGCATTGCCTGTCCTGCCTGTCCTGCCTGCATTGCCTGTCCTGCCTGCATTGCCTGTCCTGCCTGCACTGCTTGCATTGCCTGCACTGCCTGCATTGCCTGTCCTGCCTGAACTGCCTGCACTGCTTGCATTGCCTGTCCTGCCTGTCCTGCCTGCATTGCCTATCCTGCCTGTCCTGCCTGCATTGCCTGTCCTGCCTGAACTGCTGCCTACCCTGTCCTGCCTGTCCTGCCTGCACTGCCTGCATTGCCTGTCCTGCCTGAACTGCCTGCATTGCCTGTCCTGCCTGCACTGCTTGCATTGCCTGTCCTGCCTGCACTGCCTGCATTGCCTATCCTGCCTGTCCTGCCTGCACTGCCTGCCCTGCCTGTCCTGCCTGCACTGCCTGCATTGCCTGTCCTGCCTGAACTGCTGCCTACCCTGTCCTGCCTGTCCTGCCTGCACTGCTTGCATTGCCTGTCCTGCCTGCACTGCTTGCATTGCCTGTCCTGCCTGTCCTGCCTGCATTGCCTGTCCTGCCTGCATTGCCTGTCCTGCCTGTCCTGCCCACATTGCCTGTCCTGCCTGCACTGCCTGCCTTGCCTGCCCTGCCCTGCCTGCCTGGCACCCAGCAGTGTCCCTGCTCCCATGGTCCAATTGGGTCAGGACTCCTGAGTGATGCAGAGGACATCCCGGTCATGGGGGGTGGTCCCAGCTCACCGCTTGCTGCCTGGCTGTCAGGCACAGGGACTCTGAAGTTGCCTTTTGCAAACCTGTCCTGACATTGCTAATAATAATTGTGTTAATTAGGGAGCTCTGCCAGCCCTGCCTGATTTGTTTGGTCAGTTCTGGGGGGTGCTGTCAGGGTAATGCAAATGAGGGCTGGCATTCACCTCCCCAGCAGGCGTCTGGAGTGCTTGAGCTGTGTCTGAGGAGCTTGCTGCGCACCAGGGTGACCCACTCAGAGCTGGCACCCTGGGCAAGGGCACTGCTCAGCTCAGCCCCACCTAGACATTTGCCTGAGGACCCTTGGCTCAGACCCCACCAAGCAGGACGGCTGCTGGCATCTGTCTCCACCACAGGCACCCAGATGTTGCCTGCCCCCAGCCTGGCAGCTGTTGCTGGCATTGAGATGGCTGCCCATCCCCATGGCATCTTGCCTTCCCTAAGTCCCTTCCCTGTGACATCAGAGGACAGTGAAGCCATCTGTGGCCTTTGCAGAGTCTGCAGTTTCTCACTTTCCTGCATCAAACCCTGCTGGCAGTGAGGCCCTGGGGGCTCAATTTCTTTTCAGCCACGGTACCCTCAGGTAACAGATGGCCTGGAGGCTCACTGTCTTGCATGCCCACCCAGCGGGCAGCAAGGCATAGCACTGGGAGAGGATCTCTCTCAGGATGCCAGAGGTGAATGAATTGCCCTGAGATCCCAGGCAGGATGGTGGCAGAGCCCTTCTGGCATCATTGGTCCCATCCTGGGTGTGTAAATGCCTCTGTTGGGAGGTTTCCTTCCTTGCCACAGCACAGGCAGTGATGGTCTTGCTGTGGGGCTTCCTCCACCTGGCACCCATGGGTGCTGCCAAGGGGCACTGGGTTGCCCCCCTGGGGGAGGAGGTGAGGGGTGGGTGGTGCCACAGCTCAGAATTGCTGCCCACTGCTGTCCTGGCTCTGTTGTTTGCCCTGTGTTGAGCTGGGTCAGAAAGGCTGGGGAAGCTCTCTGGGTGCTGCCAGGGGGGCATCCTGGTGAGCAAACCCACCCCATGGCCCTGGTCCCCAGCCTGTCTCTGTGTTGTGTCACAGTGGCTCTGTGGGGATCTCAGGTGTCCCTCCTGGAACAGTGGCTCCTGGGGGGCTTTGCTGGGAGGCTGAATCATAGAATCACAGAGTGGTCTGGGTTAGAAGGCACCTCCAAAGCTCAGCCAGTCCAACCCCTCTGCAGTCAGCAGGGACATCCTCCACTAGGTCAGGTTGCCCAGAGCCCTGTCCAGCCTCACCTTGAGCATCTCCAGGGATGGGTCCTGGGCAACCTGTTCCAGTGTTTCACCACCCTCATGGTGCAGAACCTGTTCCTAACATCCCATCGAGATCTGCAGCTCTTTAATTTCAAACCCTTGCCCCTGGTGCTGTCCCTGCAGGCCTTTGCAAACAGTCCTGCAGCCCCCTTGCAGCCCTCTTCAGGTACTGGAAGGTTTCTCCAAGGTCTCCCTGGAGCCTTCTCTTCTCCAGGCTGAACACCTCCAGCTCCCTCAGCCTGTCCTCGTAGCAGAGCTGCTCCAACCCCCTGAGCATTTTGGTGTCCCTCCTCTGGACCCTCTCCATCAGGTCCATGTTATTCCTGTGTTGAAGGCTCCAGATCTGGATGCAGTGCTGCAGGTGAGGTTTCAGCAGAGCAGTGAAGTCCTGTTCCTCTCCTTGACACCCCAAAGCTCCTTTTATCCTCTGGAAGAAGAGAAGCAGCAACTGAAGAAGAATTAATCGGGAAGCAGACCCCCAAGCTGTCATTTTTCAGCTCAGGTGGTGCAGGGCCTGCCCATCTCTCTGCTCCAGCACTGTCCCTTGGCTCCAGGCCACCCTGGTGTCCCTTACTGGTGGCACAGCCCTGCACTGGCTCCAGCCCCTCTGGGGGTTGCATCAGCAGCTGAACTCTGGAGCACACTGTATGCTAAAATTGGTAGAAAGATCTGAGCCTGAGCCAAGCTTAATTTTTAATTGCTTCTAATTTCATTCCCTGGGCCGGGCTCGCCCTGGCGGGCAGCAAGGTCGCGCTGCAGGTGCGGGTCTGGGGACCCTCGGGCAGTGCTGCTGCCTGCCCAGCCCTGACCCCCTGGCCTCTGGCTGTGCCCTGCCTCCAGCAGCAGCTCTGCTGTGGCCCTGTGCCCCTCCTATGGCTGGGGGTACCTGCCTGCTGCCCAGGCCGGCTCTGGCTGCCCTGGCAGCCCTGTTTGTTCTCCTGTGGCAGAGGAGGTTGCAGCTTGCTGAGCCCCATGGGCAGGGGCCTGGCTCTTCAGCTTTTGCTTCTGTGCATTCAGAGAGGATCTGCTGCTAAATCCCAAGTAGCTTATGGCATTCCTGAGTCCATTCCTGCTGCTGCAGCCTCCCCTTTCCCATCCCACCCTGCAGCCTCTCTATTCCCATTTCATTCCATCCCATTGTGGCATTCCTGAGTCCATTCCTGCTGCTGCAGCCTCCCCTTTCCCACCCCACCCTGCAGCCTCCCTATTCCCATTTCATTCCATCCCACTTTTCAGCCTCCCCCATCCCCTCTTGTCTCATCATATCCCCTCCCTTCAGTCTCCCCCTTCCCATCCCACTCTGCAGCCCTCCCCACCCTATCTCTGCATCTTACTGCAGTATAATTCACCCCACCCCACCCCATCCCACCCCACCCCATCCCATCCCATCCCATCCCACCCCATCCCATCCCATCCCATCCCATCCCATCCCATCCCTGCAGCATGCCCTTTCACATCCATTCCCTTCCCTTCCCTGCAGCCTCCCTTCCCATTCCAGGGACAAGGCAACTGAACAGGAGCATTTCTGGCATTGCAGACACCCAGGGAGGCTGAGAGTCTCCACTTGCACTCCCTGGAAGCATCTCCCCTCCTGAATCTCCCTGAGCAGGGATTAGAAGGCTGCATTCCTGGGGTGGTTCATGGCTGTCAGTGGAGAGAGTGAAAATTGTCTGCTCCTGGCTCAGAGCCTCTGGAACCTTCCACAGAATCCCCAAACACGTTGTGCTTGTGCTGACAAAGCAAACAGCTCTTCAAATGACAAAGGTCAGGGCTTCTCTTTTTGACAGCTATTTTTGCACCATGTACTGAAGTCCAAGGCTAAAGGAATGCAGATCCCAGCACAACTCCAGCTCTTGCACCAGCTCAGGGTATTAGAAGGATTTGGGGGCAGAGGAAGAAACCATCCCAAGGCAGAAGATGGGAAGGCAGAGTCCCTCCCACCCTCTTTTCTCACTGATGTCCTCCCAAAATCATCCCAAGGAGCTCCAAGCAGGTGGCTGTCAACCTCGGCATGGTTGTGGGGACAAGCATGGCCCAGATCCCTGAAGGGTGGCACAGCTGGGATTCCCCAGGCCCTGAGGCCATGGTGATGGTCATCCCCATAAAGTGCCAGCACCTCCCAGCCCTGCAGGGCTGCCCCTGTGTCACCAGGGTCTGTGAACACTCAGCTGCTGCACCCAGATGGGGCTGGGCACCTCACAGAGGTGGAAGAGAGCACTGAGAGGGCTGAGCCTGGTGGCGGTGGTGCCACAGCTGCTGACACAAGCCCTGAACAGCCCCAACACGAGGGCAAAACCTCTCTCTTGGCACAACAGTGCTTGAAGAATCCTTGGGTGCCAGGAAGGCTTCTGGCCCTGTGCAAGGCTATGTTCTGATGACACTGAGCTTTCTGCAGAGTCCTGGGTGAGGCTGGGGCTGGAGTGTCCCCGGGAGCCACACAGCAGCAGGAGGAACCAGCCCTGAGGAGCTTCCTCTTGTTGGTGCAGAGAAAATCCTGCTGAGAGCAGAGCTTGTCAGCAATGTGTGCCAGGGAGGTTTGCCCTGCCCTGCCCTTCCGTGCCACCTGCCAGTCATTCCTGCAGGGTTAAATAGAGAGCCTCCCAAATGTGTCACCTGGAGGCCAGCTCCAGCTCTGTCCTTGCCCAGGGGTGTGGGTGCTGGGTAGGGATGGGACACTCCCATCACTTCCTCTGCACCCTGCTCTTGGCCTGCCCAAAGGGAGCTGTGTCCTGGCTGGGGGTGTCAGTGTGGCAGGTTTGACAATGGGCAGGCAGCAGAAGCAAGCTCCAAAGCCACCACTGGCTGCTGGCACTTCCCAGCACAAACCCCAGAGCTGGGCTGCAGTGCAGGAGCTCCATGGTCACTGCCAGCCACAGTGTTCATGGCATCCTCAGCCACTCAGTTTGATGAGAAATGTTCCATTCTGGATTCCTTTTGAAGCAGCTGGGAGGATTTTCTTGGCCCAGGCTCAGGATTTCCCTTTCCTCTGTGCTTTGCAACAGGGCAGCAATTTCCAGGCTCCCTTGGGTCACGCAGGTGGGTTCTTGGCACAGGGATATTTTTCACTCTAGACAGCTGATCAGCTCCATGTGGTTGGAGGATCTCCAGATGCCAAACCCAGGCAGTTCCAAGGGCACATAGTCAGTGCCAGGCAGGTGAGGTGGTCCAACTCGAGGATCTGGGCTCAAAGCTCGGATGCAGACTTGGACATACGTCAGCTTTGTTACCATCTGCTGAGCAAAGTCCTGTAAATAGGAACATCCACCCATGGCAGGCAGAGCCCCTTGCCAGCTGGTTCTAAGACAGGGAAACTAAGCAGAGGTTGCTCTGTCCCAGCCCTGCCCAAGCAGAACCTCCTCATGCCACTTCAGCATGGCCAGAGGTGATTCTGCCACTCTGCTCTGAGGAGACCTCACCTGCAGTGCTCTGTGCAGCTCTGGGGGCCACAACACAGGAAGGACATGGACCTGATGGCTCCAGAGGAGGTCACAAAGGTAATCAGAGGGATGGAGAACCTCACCTATGGGGACAGGCTGAGAGAGTTGGGGCTGTTCAGCCCGGGAAGAGAAGGCTCCAGGGAGACCTCAGAGCTGCATTTCAATATCTGCAGGGGAGCTGCAGGCAGGCTGGGGAGGGACTGCTCAGAAGGGGCTGTGGGGATAGGAGCAATGGTTTGAAAGTGGAGCAGGGCAGAGTTAGGTTGGACATCAGGAGGAAGCTCTGCACTGTGAGGGTGGGGAGACACTGGAACAGGTTGCCCAGGGAGGTGGTTGAGGCTCTGTCCCTGGAGACATTCAAGATCAGACTTGCTGTGGCCCTGTGCAGCCTGCTCCGGTTGGAGCTGTCCCTGCTGACTGCAGGGGGGTTGCACAAGACCTCTGAGGGTCCCTTCCAACCTGATGCATTCTGTGATTCTCTGTCCTTCTTTGGGCTCTGCAAAAGGACCTAAGGCAGAGCTGCCTGTGGGCTGCCCCAGGCATGGGAGCTGTGGGTGCTGGGTGGTGGTTTCTGAGTGCAGGATGCCCCGGGGGAGGTACCTGCAGGTGCTGTGTGCTGGGGACAGCTCTGCTTGGGAAGCAAACCCTGCAGCACCGCCAGGGCTGCTGTGTGCTGGGGACAGCTCAGATCCACCCCACAGGCAGCAGGATGCTCCTTGCACAGCAAGGAGTCTGAGAAGCAGCAGAGGCTACTGGCACAGCAGGGGAAAGCAGCAGGGCTGGAAATGGGGCCAGCTCCCACCTCCCACCCCCTGGTTCCCTGGGGATCCGGAGCCCTCTCCCAGTCCCTTGAGCTCCAAACCAGCACTGCCACTTCTCCAGAGAGGCAGCTGGCAAAGGGCTGCTGCAGCTTTTGATGCTTTGCAGCATTTTCATTCTGCTTCTTTTCAAGGTCTCACTGCAGCAAGCAGAAGGCTGTGGGGTTTTGAATCTCCCAGTGCCTCAGCATCCTGTGGGGTGGAAAAATCCAGAATCAGTGTAAGAATTCAGACAAATCCTGGCTAAAGGTTAAGATCTGTTTAGATATCCAGTTAGAAAATGTTTACAACAGCTTGGGGGTTGTCACTCCTTTTTGCCCCTCACAAAGCCTGTGCTGTCCCTTCCCCTCACCTGCTCAATGTGACCTGCAGTACATCACTTCCCAGCCACTTCCCAGCTGCATTCCAGGGACGGTGTTCCTGGGCATCCTGATTAGTAGCTGAGCTCAGTTTTGATGCAGGTGAGCTGAGGAATGTCCCCACTACCTTCCCTGCTCCCCTGAGGTGTAGCTGTGCCTCTCCCTGTGCTTTGGCCACAAGAGATGGATGAGGAGTCCAAGCAGCACACTGTGAGCTGAGCAGAAAGGCTCTGGGGAGAGGCTTGATCCTGAGCTGAAGTTTCCAGGCCTGTTCCCAACAGCCTGGGTGCTTTCTTCCTGCATTGGCTGGGTGAGGAGTGTCTGCCCTGGCACTCCCCTGTCTAAAGTCCTGCAGGGGTTAGAAGCCAGCATGTCCCTTCCCAGGTGACAAAAGCAGCCCTGGCTCCATGGGGATGCATGGACTGGAGGTGGCTGCTGCTGGCTGTGGGTGCAGCACAGACCAAAGTGGCAGCAGCATTATCCTGGCCCTGGAGCCAGCCCTGTGTTGCCAGCCTGGCTCCAAGCACCTCACAATGTCCCTTACTCTGGGAGTGCCCTGTATGTCCTGCCCCCATTCTGCCCAGCACCAGGGGACAACGGTACAGTGGGAAACAACCTGCTGACCAAAGCAGGAGAGGAAGGGAGTGCAAGGAAGAGCTCAGGAGGCCAAGCAGCACTCACCCAGAACTCACCTAGAAAGGTGTTGGACAGGAACTCAACTCCCCAAGGGCCAGGGCAGCCCCCCATCCTGCATGGCCACCCCATCCTGCATGGCCACTCCATCCTGCACGTCATGGGGTGGCTAAAACCCTTCCTGGGCAGAAGAAGTGATCCTGAGCTTTATCACATGGTACAAGGCAAAAAAGCCATTTGTGCTGCATCAGGAGATCCAGCCCATGAGGGGTTGTGGCTGCAGGATGGAGAGGTCATGGTCAGCAGCAGATGCTGACTGATAAGCGCTGAGTGGTGCCAGAAACGCCTCCATCCCCATGCCAGAGGAGGGGACGGGCAGCAGGGGTGATGACTGCAGATGTTCTGCTCACACTCACCTCAGAGACTCTCTGCTTCCAGCAGCTCTGAGCATCTCCTTCCAGAAAGTGGTGGAACTGCCACCCCTGTGCCCACCAAGGGCTCTTCCAAAGCCACTCTGTCACTAGCCAAAGGTTACTAATCGAAGGCTGTGGTCCACTAGCAGGTCTAGGGAGGTTCTCCTCTCCCTCTACTCTGCCCTGGGGAGGCCACCTCTGGAGCACTGGATCCAGTTCTGGACTCCCAAGTTCAAGAGAAAGAGTGAACTGCTGGAGGGCATCCAGTGGAGGCTACAAAGCTGCTGAGGGGCCTGGAGCATCTCTGTGAGGAAAGGCTGAGAGCCCTGGGGCTGTTGAGCCTGAAGAAGAGCAGCCCCAGAGGGGATCTGATCAATGCTTACAAATACCTTAAGGGTGGGGTCAAGAAGGGGCCAGGCTGGGCCAGGCTCTTCAGTGGTGCCCAATGATAGGACAAGGGGCACTGGACACAAACAGGAACCCAGGAGGTTCCATCTGAACAGGAGGCAATAATTCTTGGTGTGAGGGTGCTGGAGGCCTGGAGCAGGCTGCCCAGAGAGGTTGTGGAGTCTCCTTCGCTGGAGACTTTTGAGCCCCACCTGGATGTGTTCCTGTGTGACCTGCCCTGGGTGACCCTGCTCTGGCAGTGGGATTGGACTCAATGATCTCCATAGGTCCCTTCCAGCTCCTATCTTTCAGTGATGCTGTGGTTTTGTATGACAGGGAAAGTGGAGCCCAGCCCTGGTTTTGGTGGCCTGGCCCTTCCCTCGGTGTCTCTGGAGCAAACCCAGTGTGCCAAAGGCAGCCTCGATGCCATGGGGACCTGGAGCTCCCTTGTGCTGAGGAGCTGCAGGCTCAGCCCTGGTGAGCCCCCAGCACAAGGCTCACGTTGTTTGAATCGAGGGATGGCTGTAAAAATAAGGATCGGGTTTCCCAGCCCGCCAAGCCTCCCCCGTTAACCCCAGCCCGACGGCTTCCTGCCTTCTGGCATCTGTGACCTTTCGCACAGTAACCCCGGCCCTCCGCGGCGGCAGCAGCCATAAAGGACGCTGGAGCCTTGCATAACCCTCCTGCAGCCCTGCCAGTGAAACAAGGAGGCTGCCTGGGCCGGGCTCATGGACCTTTTATGTTGGCTTTTGAAGCGTGAAAATAGGCTTCCCTGATCCAGGAGGACAGCGCCTGGGATCCTCCTGGGGGTCAGAGGAACCCCAGGGTAGCTGTGACCCTCACCCCATCCCCCAGAGCACATAGGGGACATTGCAGCCCTGGTACCCTCATCTTCTCCCCTCTCTTCAGCTGGCAGTGGTTTACCCAGGGCTCCTCTGTGCCAGCAGGGAAAACCAGAGGAAAAGGAGTGGGAATGGAGCCTGGGTGACACGGCAGAGCTTCCAGTGCAGCTGGTCCTCACTGGGGCTGGATGGCTGCAACAGCTTCCCCATGTTTCTGACTCACTCTGCTTGCAAATTCATCTCTGCACCATGAGCAGGAACTTTTGCAAACTCACTGACAGGGATGATGCTGTGCCCCTGCCTGAGTGAGACGTGCTGCTGTGCTCAGCCAGGGGCTGCTAGGAAATCCCTTTAGATGTCTCCCGGACTCACTGAATCAGAGCTGTGGAAAACTCAGCCTCAGCGCTGCAGCGGTGACGACACCGCTCACATCTGCCCCACTCCCCTCTCCTGGAGCCTCCTTACGTTTGCCATTCCCAACAATAAAAGTACACTGGGAGCAGCCTTCCTGCAACCCACATCCCCAGACCCTGCTGGTGACGTGAGCCCAGGGCTCAGCAGCTGCAGGAATCCAGCCCGGTTCAGACTGCGGCTGAACTTTCGCACAGTGACCTGCAGGGTCAGCGTGCGAAGGAGCAGGGTGGAGAAAGGCAGAGAACAAAGACATCCAGCACAGCAGCCTGGCACAGATGGATGGGGATGGGGATGAAGGTGGGGATGGGGATGAAGGTGGAGGTGGGGATGGAGGTGGAGGTGGGGATGGGGATGGAGATGGGGATGGGGATGGAGGTGGGGATGGAGATGAAGGTGGGGATGGAGATGAAGGTGGGGATGGGGATGAAGGTGGGGATGGGGATGAAGGTGGGGATGGAGATGAGGATGGGGATAGAGATGGGGATGAAGGTGGAGATGGAGATGAAGGTGGGGATGGAGATGAGGATGGGGATAGAGATGGGGATGAAGGTGGACATGGGTATAAAGGTGGGGATGGGGATGGAGGTGGGGATGGGGATGAGGATGGGGATGGGGATGAGGATGGGGAGGGGATGAGGATGGGGATGAGGATGGGGATGGAGGTGGGGATGGAGGTGGAGGTGGAGATGTGGATGAAGGTGGGGATGAGGATAGGGATGGGGATGGAAGTGGGGATGGAGGTAGGGATAAAGGTAGGGATGAAGGTGGGGATGGGGATGGGGGTGGAGGTGGGGATGGGGATAAGGATGGGGATAGGGATGGAGGTGGGGATGAGGATTGAGGATAGGGATGGGGAGGGAGGTGGGAATAGGGATGGGGATGAGGATGAGGATGGGGATAGGGATGGGGATGGGGATGAGGATAGAGACGGGGATGATAAGTGGGATGGGGATGGCAATGAGAATGAGGATAGGGATAGGGATGAGGATAGAGGTGGGGATGAGGATGTGGATAGGCGTGAGGATGAGGATGGGGATAGAGGTGGGGATGAGGATGGAGAGAGGGATGGGGATGGAGGTGGGGATGTGCCACCAGGCATGTGGGAGCTCTTTGGAGGAGCTGCTTATAGTGTGTGCTGGGGATTCTGCCGTTCCCAGCCAGGTGGGTTGGGGGGGGTTGCATGGGGACGGGGCTGGCCATGGGAATGGGTTTGGTGACTGTGATAAGGATAGGGATGGGATGGGAGTGACCCCTGTTCCCACAGAGAGACCTCCACAGATAACTTCCCCTGGAGTCTGCTTTTCCCTCACCAGGGGATGACCCCAGCTTGGGGGACCCCAATGAAGCATTGCAGAGACCCAAGGGGAGCCCCGAGGGCCCCCATTCCCTGCTGCTCCCTGCACTGATCCAGAGGCCCAAAGGCCACAGGGTCTGCTAGGCTGAGGCAGGGCCTTTGTGGGAACCCTTCTAGGGGTGTATTCTGCTGTGCAGGGTTAAAGGCCTTTCATCCACCCAGGAGCAAACCTCAGCCCTTCCCCAGCCCCAAGACAAGCTGGGCAGCTGGCATCTCACGGGGATGTTGGCCACTGCCCTTGCCCATGCCGGGCAGAGCTGGGCTCCCTCCTGGCACAGAGAAGTGCCCTGAGAGAGCAACCCTTGCTGGCCAGGCTATTTTCAGCCCTATTTCAACTCAAGTGCCTCCAGCTCTCAGCGAGTGTGATCCCATTGACCTATGGTGTGGGGTAGCCCAGGGCCTCAGGGGACTTTTCATTTGTGTGTATTAAAAATTCATACTGGGGCAAACTGGAGATGTCCCAGTAGGAAAATACAGCCAGAGTGGAACTCATAAATCATGTGGCTTCTCAGCAGGCCTCAGCTGCTTGCATCACCTCTCTCCTGCCACAGCACAAACACTGCAGCTGCAGAAAATGACCAGTGGCTACATGTCTGCAACCCCAGTTCAGCGTTGGGTAAGCAGGGAGGGAGCTGCAGACAGGATTCACTCTGCCTGACATCGTTAAAGCAGAGCAGCCAGCAGCACATCAAACCCGACTTCCTTTTTGCCTCCCTGGCTGGGGGGGGGGGGGGATCAGAGCATCACAGTATAACTAAGGTTGGAAGAGACCTCGAGGATCACCGAGTCCAACCTATCAACACAGACCCCATGACTAGACCATGGCACCAAGTGCCACGTCCAATCTCCTCCTGAACGCCTCCAGGGACGGTGACTCCACCACCTCCCTGGGCAGCACATTCCAATGACGAACGACTCGCTCTGTGAAGAACTTTCTCCTCACCTCCAGTCCCGCGGTGCAGGGCTCTCGGGATGCTGGGGGCTCCCACTCGAGCTCTGCGGGCACGGCTCCTGCCAGCTCACTCTCCTGGGATGCCAAGAGGAAAGAATTCTGGGGGGTGACCCCACATGGGAAGATTTGGCAGAGTGGGGGCTGCCCCTCCAGCACTCAGGGCAGGGTGGGTACTCCCCTTGGAGGAGGCAGATGCACAACATCTGGCCCGACCTGGGGGTGCAGGGGACACAGGCCACCCAGGTGCACCCCATAGGGCCACGCAGGGCCCCTGGGCCCCCCAGTGCTCTGAACCTGTCAGCGACTGCTCCCCATCACCACCCCCTCAGCCTGTCCCCAGCTCCACTGCAGTAACCACAGCAGAGTCAGCACAGAGGGGCCCCAGACCGCAGAGGTTTGGAAAAAAGCAGTGACCACAACTCACATTTTCTGCTGTTTCTTTTTCCCCTCCAGTATTTCCTATCTGCTTGGGTTTTTTTTCCTTCTTCCTTTTTCCTCATTTGAAAAATTCCTTCTGGCCACAAGCTACAGGAGAAAGCCCCCACTGGGGGTGGCAAGAGGTGGGGGGTGGGGTGGGTGCTTTTCCAAATTTCCCAAATTCCTCCTTCCCAGCTCCTACCTCTGTGAGCCCTCCCTGTGCTGGGTCCTTGCCCTGAGGCCTCTAACTCCCCTGTCCTCCAACTGCAGCCTGGGAAATGCCTGGAAATGGCCCAGAATAAGAAAGTGGAGGGTGGAGATTCCTGCAGGTCTCCCAAACCCTGGTAACAGAAGCACCTACACCAGCGAGCTGCTGCACTCCTGGCAGGGGAAGTTGAGATCTGCAAAGGAAAAAGATGGGAAATCTGGAATGTTAGTTGCCTAATTGGGCACAGGGAAAATGATTTTGGCTGATGGAAGTGTGGGAGCACACGTCATGGCTCCAGCAGGGCTGAGTGCCACGGGAGAGGCTGGGCTGAAAATTTGCTCTGCACAGCCGCGGTGAAACGGAGCAGGGATCTGACGCAGGCTCTTGGCACAAAATCCTTGAGGAAGAGCTGTGTGGGGTGGGAGAGCTGGTCGACATGGCACTGCCCCCATGCCAGCACCCTGCCTGGAAGGGTAAAGGTTGCTGCCAGGCGTTTTCAGACAGCTGGGACTGGCGGGGGTGAGATGGAGGCAGAACTGCGGCTGGGAGAGGTCTGCAGCGCAGAGATGAGGCGTGATGGGAGCAGGGGTGGGAATGGGGACTGGTGCCATGGAGACTCACTGTCAGCCAGACACACGGGCAGGGCCCAGCCAGTGGTGGGAACTGGAAAGATGGGAATGGAGCTCCCTGCTTTGCAGAGGTGCTGGGGCAACAGAAGGATACCCCCGGCAGGGAGGGAGCAGAAGGCTCCATCTGCTCTTGTCTGAACAGCCTCACAAGTGCTGTGTGAATTCCTTCATGGGAGAAACACAGAGCTTGAGAATCCCTCCAAGCCAGTGGAGGGCAAGAGGGAAGAGCTGGCACCAGGAGGCCAGGACAATTGCAAATGAAATGAGGCACATTTTTCACAGGGGGGTCACTGAAACCTTAGAGGGGGGAGGAGTCCACCCCTGTCACTCTCGGAGCCTGGGAACCTTTAGAGGAGTGAATGTCCTGCTGACCCTGGGTGCAGAGGGGAGGTGACCCCAAGCATGCACCCTGCCAGGGCTGGCAGCACCCTGCAGGGCATCAGCCAGGAGCCCTGCATCTTCAGCATGCACCCATGGCAGGGCTGAGACACCCAGCAGAGCCCTGCACCCGCAGTGGGCACTCATTCCAGGGCCCCCAGCACCAATTAGGGAGTCTGGGAACCCTGCGCCTGTGGCACTCACCCACCCCAAGGCCAGCAGCTGCCAGTGGGGCATGGCCTGGGGACAGAGGCTCCACAGCAATGGGGAACCAAGTGGCTCCGGAGAGACGAGTGCAGGGTTAGAAGCAGGGCAGGCAGCAGGGGTGGATAGGGACAGAAAGGAATGGAGAGGGGGACAGGGGTGGGGATGGAGATGGGAATGAGAATGCAGACAAGGATGGGAGTGGAGATGGGAACAGGGATGAGGACAGGGATGGGAATGGGGACAGGGATAGAAGTAGAAATGAAGATGGAAATAGGGATAGGGATAGGGATAGGAATGGACATGGGGATGAGGATGAAGACAAGGAATGGACATGGGGATGAGGATGAAGACAACGACTGGGATGGGGATAGGAATGAGGATGAGAACTGGGGACAGGGATAGGAATGGAAATGGGCATGAGGATGGGATGGGGTGTGAGGACGGGCGCGGGCAGGTCTCAGCGGCGAGGGACCGAGGCTCGGGATCGGGGGGCGGGGGCTGGGGGGGATGCCGAGGCTCGGGGCCGGGGCTGCCGCGGGCGGCGCGTGCGGGGCGGCCCGTGCACCGGGCTGGCTGGGGAGGGTGAACAAAGCGGCGGGGCCGGGCGGGCGGGGAGGGGCCGGTCCCGGGGCCCTCCCCGCCGCGGTGCGGGGCGGCGATAAAAGCCGGGGCGAGGCAGCAGGGCGGGCACTGGTGGCGGCGAGGTCGGCGTGCAGCTCACCGGGGCAGCCATGCAGCTCACCGGGGCAGCGCTGCTGCTGTGCACCGCGGCGGCCGTGGCCGCGGCTCCGGGGCCCGCGGCGGGCCGGGCCGGCGCCGAGCGGCGAGCGATGGCAGGCAAGGAGCGGCGAGCGCAGTTCGCCTCCTGGGACGAGGTGAATGTGATCGCCCACGGGCTGCTGCAGCTCGGGCACGGCCTGAAGGAGCATGTGGACCGCACCAAGGGGCAGATGCGGGAGCTGGGCAGCCGCCTGAACGCACACAACAGCTCCATGGGGCGGCTGCTGCGGCAGGCGCGGGAGGCGCAGGAGAGGGGCGAGCGGCTGCGGGACAGCGTACGGGAGCTGGAGGGCCGTGGCCGGCAGCTCCTCAACCTCTCGGAGGCTCTGCGGCAGCGCCTGGAGGAGGTGGCGGCCGACAAAGCCGAGATCCAGGGCCGGCTGGAGCAGCTGGAGGGCCGCGTTCGGCAAGCGCTGCAGGCACGGCCGGGCGGCAACCAGAGCGCCAGGGACCTGGGAGCGCTGCAGGTGAGCATTGCCCGCGACCCCGGGGACCAGACCCGCCCGGGGGCACCGGGAGAAGCGGCCGCAAGGGAGCGAGGGAGACCTGACGCAGGGAGGCACCGGGCGTAGCCCCGAGGGAGCGGGGAGGATCCGACCCAGCCGGGCAGCGGGAGCGACCGGGGGAGCCACTGGAAGAGCCCTCAGGGGGAGGGGGCACCGGACCCGCCCGAGACACCTGGGATCGGCCTGGGGAGGGGTTCTTGCATGGCGGGGAGCAGCCGAGGCAGGGGACGGAGCCTGCCAGGAGCGGCTGGAAGGGGATTGCTGCAGGGAGCAGCCCTCCGGGACACAGCAGGGTCCGCTCGGAGCAGTGGGGGCTTTCGACCATCCTGGAAGCAGTGGATGGGGTTTGGTCCCAGGAGAGAGGGGGAGATGGACCCGGTGGTGCTGGGGACACTGGGACCGGCTGTGAAGAGCAGGGCTGCTGGGGCACCGACACCGCTGGCACAGCCAGGTCTGCCCAGAGCTGCAGGGCTTACCTGGCTCTTCCCCACCCAGTCCCTGATGGATGCACAGAACCTGCGGATTGAGGAGCTCTTGCAGAAGATCAAGCAGCAGCAGTACAAGCTGGACAAGCAGAATCTGCAGATCAAAAGCCTGCAGAGCAAGGTGAGCTCTCTTCCCTCTGAGTGGTGAGGGGACCACTGCTGCTCCTGTGTGCTGTGGGACGCTGGCACCACCGTGCTCTGGGGACAGCAGAACCAGAACTGGTTGTGCTGCTGCTATCTGGCTTTGGGAGCCCTACAAAAACTATGACCCTAGCTGTCAGTGCAAGGGTAGCAAGCTGCAAACAGTAGAAGGAATTGGTGTGTGGGAACAGACTGTGGGCTCATCCTTTGCAGAATAAACTCATTAGCCAGGGTGTGAAAACCCACAGCCACATTCTGCCTCCTATTCCTTGAGGTTTCTGGGCAAGTTCAGCCTCAGCTCTGGTCGAGGGGGAGCAGCTGGCAGCTTGGCCCTGAGTAACAGCATTGAAAATGAGCTGAGATAACTCTTCTGACTTGTGCTTTTGTTTTTTCCAGGTCAATCTACTAATCCCTTTACACCTGAAGGACAACAAAACACAGGCTCCCAAGTGGAAGGTAAACCTGAAGAGCCTGAGCCTCACCAACCAGAGCCAGAATGCCAGCGGGGAGCCCGTGCTGACGCAGAGTGAGTATCTGCCCATCCCACCCTGCTGCAGCAACCCCCGGCAGTTGCAACTGTTTAGAAACAAAAGGTTCAGTTGTCCTGAGTCAGGATGTGAGATTTGCTTGCAAACCCAGATCTTGGGAGATTGGCCAGGCAGAGGGGATCTGGAGCACAGGCAGATCCTAGCCTTTTGGATCAGCAGCAGGAATTTAAGGATTTAAGAGGAATTTTCCTGCTTGACATTAAGAATGTGGTGGGGAGTGGACAAACAGTGCTAGCAGGTATTTGTCAAAGAGGATTGGCAGGTGGGGGGCAGGGGGGTGAAATACAGACTGGAAAGGAGCATCTGTGCTTCTCAGACTTAACTCTTGTTCACCTGGTTTCGCTTTACCAGAGAGGGTTTGCTTCTCAGCATGTCTGCTGGTGCCAGGGGGAGAATTAGGAAGCCCTGGGAGGAGAGCTAGAGCCTTGTGGGTCCATCTCCCTTGGCTCCTGTTTAGGGCTCACATGGAAGACAAGTGCCTCAGCTCACACTGGGCGCAGCAGAAGGTGCTCAGCTGCAGTGGAGCACCAGGGACTTGCAGCCCTGGGAAGCATGCAGTGGAGCAGGCAGGTGGATGCTGCATCCTGAGCTCCTGGCTCTGCCTGGAGCATCCTCTCTGCTGGCAAGGGGCTGGAGCGGCTCCTGCCAAGTGAAAGGCAGCAGAGCGGAGTCCCCGGCTGTGCCGTGTCCTGCAGCCTCCCTTCCAGACAGGAACTGCTGCCCCCAAAGGGTTTTCTGGCCAGGAGCAGCTGCTCTCGTGTTGTCAGCTAAATCATGGTGCTGGCTCCATCTGTGCAGCTGTCTGGGGATGTCCAATGTGAGCCAAACAGAAACCAGGCAGGGTGAGGATGCATGGGGAAATCCTGCCTGGGAGATAACTGTGGGGAAGCACACAGTGAGCCTGGAGCTGTCACTGGTGTGCTTGCAAGCTGGGTGGGCAGAACAAAGAGCGGCAGAATCGATGCAGGCAAGCTGAGAAATGCACACAGGGCTCTGAACTCCTCCTGGTGCTCAGCTTGGCAGGGCTGGCCAGCATGCAGCAGGGCTATGTGAGGGTCTCCCATGGTCAGAGCAGCACTAGCAAGCCAGGTAACAGTCTCAAAGCATCTCTCTTCCCCATGTTTATTTTCCCCACTCTATGCCTTGCCCTCAGGAGCGTGCCAAGGAGTCATTTAGGATAGGAGTAATCTTTAAGTCACCTAACCCAACCAGTTCAACTGCCCTGCTCCTCTCTCGAGTTCTCCTGAAAGCAGGCTACAGGAAGATGGATTTGGGTCTCTTCTGCTTGCTGGTGGCAGATGCAGGCTGTGCTGCTGGGTGCAGCAACACTTATGAAGCATGCTGCTGAGGGCTTAGCACCCTCTGGTGCCACACTGTCCCCAGTGGGGAGACCCAGAGCATCCTCAGTACCCTGGGCAGCACGACTCCTACCCAGCCAAGCTGTGAGCTCCCCTTTGTCCTGCCTGATCCCTGATGTTGATATTGCTGACAGAAAACAAATTGGCTTCCCCTCATTACCAAGTTGAGTTTTCTGGCAGATCTCAAAGCCCTGCCTGGCAGCCCAGCCCTGTGCCCTCTGCCTGGGGAGCCTTGTGGCTGCCTCCAGAGCAGGCAGTGCTGAGCTGCCTTGTGCCAGCGGCTCCCAGCCATTGTCGAGCAGAGCCACGGCGCAGCAGGGCCCTGGGGAGCAGAGATGAACTGCACCAGCAGCTCTTTCAGAAAGACCCTTTTATTTGCATCCAGTGAACACAAGTTTTTTCAGGCCAGAGCTGGCATGGGGCCAAGCATGTGAAAGTTGAAGGCTTGAAGCAGCCTGGAGAGTGAGAGGTTTAATCGCTTGCAGAAAGAGGATCAGATCTTTAGGCAGAGCCTGTGCTTGCTGGCAGCCAGCCCAGTAGGGGAAAGGTAGAGCCCTGCTCACTGTCTGCCCGTGGTTCTGGGACTCCAAAATAGTTGGGTTGGGGTGGGTGAGGGGGGAGGTGATGCAAACAGCTCCAGGCATGCCCTGCCATCTGCAAGAAAGGTTGTTTATCCCAGGAGGTGATGTCCTGTCATGCCTGGAGATCCTGTTGGGTAAATCTGGGGCCGTGCCTGGGGCAGCTCCAGCCAGCCTTGTTGATTCTTCCCTCTTGTTTGGCTAAATAAAGGAGGAGGGAAAGAAAAACATCCAGAGCAGCCAGGAGGTCTTGTTCTGCTGGTGCCCTACAGATGTGCAATGTGAGCTGGAGCTAATGAGCCTGCTCCTCAAACAAAAAGATTGAGCTGAGGCTATTCAAGCAGCTGCATCTCATTCAGCTGCAGAAATGTCCCCACTGCACCGGGAAGGCAGAAGAGATCCAAGTGCAGTCAGTGGCCAGGGCCCAGATAATGAACAGCCAGGGATGGGGTTGACTTTGCACACTGGGGCCACTGAGCACCCACCCAGGGAACAATCCCAACAGCGCTGGGAGAGGAGGTGAGGAGCAGAGAGCAGCCTCCAGCCCCTCCCTGCTGCCACACTTGAGCTGAGGTGGCTGCAGCTGTCTGTGTGAAGGGGACAGGTTGTGGATTTTCCTTCTGAGCCTGATTTGGCTTCCCTGGCTGCATCCACCTAGGAGGTGGGGGTGTAAGGAATACCCTCAGCCTCCCTGCGCTGCAGCTGGCTTTCTCTGTGAAGCACTCTCCCTCCAGCCAGATGTGCAGAGCTTGGGGGATGTCTTGGGGCCACATGTTTGTCCTCTAGGCCTGGTGCTACCAGTCCTGTGACCCCACCAGTCCAGGGGTGTGATGGATGTCAATGTGCTGTGCTGGCTGCAGGGCTGTCTGGTGGGAGAGGGACTGCCTATGCCAAGGAGGGGGAAGTTCAGTGGGAGTTCAGCTGCTGGCAGGTGTCACATTGCTGTCCCCAGGTCCCCTCCACGCTGACCCTGCCTCCTGTTGTAGCTCTCTGCCACAGTGCAGCACTGGGACTCCCCAGGCGCCCAGCGAGGATGGGGGCAGGGGTGATGCCCTGTGGGGTCTGCTCTTGCCCTCAGCAGCTCACAGGATCCATTTTCCCTCCCTTCTGCCCCACGTGAGGCTCTGTGGCCATGGGGATAGGTCTTCTCCCCACTGCCACCCAGTGCCAGCCCTGGCCCTGGGGCTAGCACCTGGCACAGCCCAGACTTGGCGTTGAGTTTCTGCACCGTCTGCGGTGGGGTCACGCTGGCAGCAGCTGTGAGCCACCAAGCCCCAGCCCAGCCCCGTGCAGGGAGAACAGACCCCCCTTTGTCTGGGGGTGAGGGGGGCACCTGTCCTGGCTGACAAAGAGCCCCTTGATGGCAGGGACAGCCTGGGGCTGCAGCCTCCCCAGCACATCCTCCTGTGGCCTTTTGACTGGGGTTTTGTAACAGGTCCCCCCGAGCGCCGCGGGCGGAGGCTGCGAGTGGACTTTTGTCGGCGCTGTTGAAACGGTGCCTTGCTGGCAGCTCCGGGCAAAGTCCCACGGGGAGGAAGGAGAGGTGGGAGCCCAGCTGGTGAGGGGATGGAGGGAACAAGCTGAGGGGTGGCCTTGCCCCCAGCAGGCCACTTGTGCAGTGAGTTGGGGCACTCTGCCTCCCTGCCCTGCTTGGTGTGTCTTGGGCAAAACCAGTGACCCCAGCCTGGCCCTGTGCCTGCTGGTGGCAGGTTGCCCAGCAGGACATCTGTCTGGGGCCACCACGGTCACTGGGAGCAAGAGGTCAGGTGCTGGATGCTCAAGGGCCTTCCTGATGTCAGGACCTGGGGGGTTGTTTTGCTTCTGAGGCCCTTTGAGGCAGCTTCAGCCTCGGGGTAGGATGGGGGTGCTCGGCCCTGGCATTACCCCACCCCAGCTGCAGTCACACAAGGAGCTGGGAAGCTCCTCAGGGCCTTTCCTCAACAGGGAGCCTCACTCTCCAGCCTAGGTCACCCCAGGCTGGCCCAATGCCTGGCTTCTGCCTTGGCTGGAAGCCCAAGGAGCTGTTTGGATAAATGGAAAGATGCAGGGTCACAGCATTTGGAGATGCTGAGGTCAGAGGCTCTCATCCCCAGCACGTGTCCGGAGCCCCAGGCACCGCTGTGCACAGCTGGCTGGGCTGCTGGCCAGGGCTGCAAGTGCTGAGCCCGTGGTAGGAGCAACCTGCTGAGGGACTCAGGGCTATGTCCTCAATCAGTTTCCTTCCCCCACAGAGCTCCCAGAGGACTGCCACCAGCTCTTCCTGACGGGGCAGCAGAGCAGTGGTGTTTTCCAGGTGCAGCCTGCAGGATCTCAGCCCTTCAAAGTCTACTGTGACATGACTGCAGGTAAAAGAGTGGGGATGTCCCACAGCCCTTTGCCTGGTGGTGCAGTAAACAGTGCCCCTGAATGACAGCTTTTCCTGCCCACAGAGGGGGGCTGGACAGTGATCCAGAGGCGCACAGATGGCTCTGTGGACTTCGACCAGCTGTGGGATGCCTACAAGAATGGCTTTGGAGACCTTCAGGGTAGGTGCATTACAAAGGCTATCTTGTTAACTTGCTGGCCCCTGGGCATCTCTGTGTGCCTCAGCACAGTGTTGGGCTGAGGAAGGGGAAGGAGGGGGTTCTTGGTCCTCTTGACTTGCCCTGCAGGTGCCAGACAGCGGCTCAAATGCTCAGTGTCCTTTTTGTCCGCGGAGCCTGCCCATGTCTGCTTGGCACAGTGCCTTGGCTGCAGGGATCCAAACTCAATGTCTCTTGTCTCAGGTGACTTCTGGCTGGGCCTGGAGAAGATGCATAACCTGGTCCAAGAGGGGAGATACAATCTCCTGATTGAGCTGGAAGACTGGGAGGGAAATTCCCAGGTGGTTCAGTTTGTCTTCAGCCTTGGTGGTGAGAGCACAGCCTACACACTCAACCTGCTGGGACCTCTGTCTGGAGAGCTGGAAAACTCCATTGGGGACTTCAGGCAGCTGCCCTTCTCCACTCGGGATCGTGACCATGACCTCAAAGCTGACACAAACTGTGCCAAGCACCTCTCAGGTCAGTGTGAGCTCCTCCTTCCCAGCTGTGGGCACTCAGCCCTCTGTCTGGTGGTGGCTGTCAGTGGGGCAGTGGCTTTGTGGGACTTTGAAGTTAAGCCTGGCTTAGAATCACAGAATGGTCTAGGTTGGAAAAGACTTCTAAGATCAAGTCCAGCCCTTACCCCAGCACTGCCAGGGCACCACTAAACCATGGCCCTCCGCACCACATCTCCATGGCTTTGAACTTCCCCCCACCCCTGGGATGGGGACTCCACCACTGCCCTGGACAGCCTGGGCCAGAACTTGACAACCCATTTGGGGAAGAAATTGTCCATCAGCTTCAAGCTCAACCTCCCCTGGGGCAGCTAGAGGCTGTTTTCTCTCATCTGATAGCTTGCTTCTTGATGGAAAGGACCAACTCCCACCTGGCTGCAACCTCCTTTTGGGGAGAAGAGCAAGGAGGTTTGCCCTGAGCCTTCTTTACTCTGGGCTTAATGCCCCAGATCCCTCAGCTGCTCATCTCCAGACCCTTCCCCAGCTTTGCTGCCCTTCCCTGGACCTGCTCCAGCCTCTCAATGTCCTTCTTGGATTGGAGTGAGGAGCCCAAAACTGAACCCAGAATTCAAGGTGTGACTTTACCAGTGCTGAGTCCAGGGGCACAGTCCTTGCCCTGGCCTTGCTGGCCACACTTTCTGATCCAAGCCAGGATGCTGTTGGCTTTCTTGGCCACCTGGGCACATCCAGGTTCAGCCAGCCAACTGTTGACTGGAAGTTAGGGACTTGTCCCCTGCTGCCCAGGAAAAGCTGCATCCTGGGGGGGGGGGGGGGGCAGTGCAGGGAACTGGGAGGGAAGCTGAAGCCATGAGGGGTTCATGATTCAGGTCTTGGCCCAAGCACAGAATGATAGAATAGTTTGGGTTGGAAGGGACCAACCCCCTGCCATGGGCAGGGACACCTCCCACCAGCCCAGGTTGCTCAAGGCCTCATCCAGCCTGACCTTGAACACCTCCAGGGAGGGGACATCCACAGGTTTCCCAGCACGTGGGGCTTGAGTGTGTGTGAGGTGCTCTGGTAACATCCTGAAGCCCTGGAAAAGTAGGGCTCTGCCTTGAGCCTGGGCTTGCTTCCTGTCTGGAAGTGCTGTGGGTTAACCCTGCCTCTCTTGCCTGGGTAGGTGGCTGGTGGTTCAGCACCTGTGGCCATGCCAACCTCAACGGGAAGTACTTCCGCTCCATCCCCCGGCAGCGGCACGAGCGCAAGCAGGGCATCTTCTGGAAGACATGGAAGGGCAGGTACTACCCTCTCAAGTCCACCACCATGAAAATCCAACCTGCAGTACTGGAAGCAGAGCCCTAAAGCTGCCACCTGAGACTTGACTTTCTCTGTGGAGCACAGACCTGAGCTCCATCACCTGGTGTTTACAAAGAAACAAACCCACCCTCCTCGGGCAGCCCCCCGAGGAGCTCCTCTTGGCTAGCAGCCCTTTGGTGGCACAACAGCTCCATGCTGTAAGTCAAACACATCCATTTGCCTGAAACCCCTGGATGGAAGCTCCCAGTCCAGAAGAGGAGCCACCAGCATGAAGATTCACCTCCAGAGCATGCACAAGGGTCTCCCACCCTGTCATGTGCTGCTGTAGCAAGCTCAAGTTGTTTGGTGCTTTCTGTCCTGTCTGAACACTTCTGTGCTAGTTTTGATGAGCTGAAGCTGGGGGAAGGGGGGGAGCACATTGAAGTATTTTGGTACTCTGGACCCAAGTGTTGGGTACAGAGCCTTGCTGTGTCCTGTCTTTCACTGTTCCCAAATGGTGTCCTGTGTACCTCCTGTGAAAGTCCCCAGAGCCTCCTTCCCTTGCTGATGCCACAGTCTAGTGAGCCTCAGGCAGCTTTATTTGTGCAGCCTCTGCTCTGGTGACTTCCTTCAGCTCACTGAGGCTGTGGGCTTTGTGAGAAAGCTGAAGAACACTGTGGAGAAAGGGACTTCAGGCTCACTTGGCTTCCTTGGCCCCCATTACTTTGGAGTTCTCTTTTTCTGGCTGTGCTAGAATTTGTGCTAGAATTTGCTGGGAGCTGGGGAAACAGCTTCCACCTCCAGGAGACAATGGGTGGGATCCTGCAGCTGGTTGCATGAGGGCCAGATCCTGGAAGGTTGGGTCTGAAGCTCTGGAGCCTCCCAGTGCTGCTGGGGGTGGTTAGGAGCAGTAGCACAGTGCAGGTACAGAGCAGTGACTGTCCCTGGGCAGGACCAGCCCTGCTGTCAGCTGTAAATCCTCCTGAAGCCTCCAGAGCTGCCTTCTCCCAACAGACTGCTGCTGCTTTGCAGAGTGAGTGGCACCACCCCACCTGCACATCCCAGAACTGGCTCTGAAGGGCCAGGGGACAACACAGGGCTCTGTGCAAGAGCTGCAGGTTACCCTGTGAGATGCCCTCGGGGTGGGTGTCTGGGGAGAGAGGTGGGCAAAATGGGCCCCCAAAACCTCTCCCAGGCCAAGCTGCAGGCTTGGGGCTTCCTGAGCATCCCCCTGGAAGTCGTTGGCTGCTGTGCTCTAGCTCCTGGCTGCAAAGCCCTGTACAGAGTCCTGTGGACGATGTTGGACCTTGTGGATGGGTTTCATTTGTTCCTGTATTTAAATGCAGTGTTCCTAAGGATGTGGTGTAATTTATGAGCCCTGCTGCTGGGAAGCAGCAGCTGTAGTTTCTGTATTTTAAACGTTTGGGTGTTTGTTTTTTTTTTACTCAAATACCTTTTTTTCTGAAGATGTCTTTTAATAAAAACAAGCCTGTACCTCTCCTGTCTGGATCATTGCCCCGGGGGGGTTGACCAGAAGATGATGGGGAAGAGGTGTGTGAGGACTCTGGAGTCAGAAGCTTCATTTGGTGAGAGACTGACCTGAGCTCTCTGCTTCCTTCTGCTCTTAGCTGTAGCCTTGCAGAGCTCTGAGCTAAATCCATAGCCCTCACCGGCTGCTTTCAGTCAGTCTCTTTGAAGTTTATGGCCTTCTAAATGTCTTTTTCTTCTGGAAATCAGGCCCTGGGGCAGTAGGTTTCCAAGTGCTGGTAAATTGGTGTTTCTGATTCCCTTTGCCCCAGGGAGATGTTCCTTGTAGCTGGCTGGTGAAACCCTCTGCCAGCTCCTTGAACAAGAGCCAAGGCTGAGGTCTGAATTATCTGGGGTGGCTTCAAGTCAGAGCTGAGCAGGACATGCCCCAAGGTGTAGTAGCCTTTTGCCTGCTTGTGCCCTACCTGCACAGTCATCTCCCAAAGCATTTATTGTAGCTTTGAGGGTGTGGCTATGTATGAAGGAATGAAATGAGCTGGGGATGGAACATCACACTAGAACAGGCTGCCTGGGGAAGTGGAGTCACCATCCCTGGAGGTGTTTAAAAGATGGTGGGTGAGGTGCTGGGGGTCGTGGTCTGACAGCTGTGTGCAGGGAGATGCTGGGTTATGATTGGACTTGATCTTAAGGACTTCTCTAACCATGATTTGAAGATGATGGGAGAGAGCTCCAGCTGTGCTCATGATGCCAGACATGTGGCCTGATGCTGCAGAGGGAGAAGACAGCAGCTGGTCAAAGAAGGGGGACAAAAATTGCTGGTTGCAGAAAGAGGAGCCAAGAGCTTGCTTTGACTCCCTGGTGTACCTGAACACGGCCCCAGCTCCTGTGTCTGTCCTCATTCCCTGGGGAAAATCCTGGGGTTAACGATAGCCCCAAGCACGATTGCACAAACAGCTCCATTAGCCCCTGCTGGGGGCTGCCTGCTCCCTCCTGCACTCACAAATACATTTTTAATGGTCTAGTTGCTTAATTCAGAGCTGGTTTAGTCCCTGGGTGCAGCAGCAGACCCTGGTGTGCCCTGCTTCGGTCTGGATGCTGAAGTGACTACAAGTTGGGGTTTATGCATCAGGTGATAGGCTCAAAGGATCACAAAATCTTAGAATGGAAGGGACCTTCATAAATCATCCAGTCCAAGCCCCTGCCAGAGCAGGGTCACCCAGGGCAGCTCACACAGGAACACATCCAGGTGGGGCTTAAATGTCTCCAGAGAAGGAGACTCCATGACCAATCTGGGCAGCCTGCTCCAGGGCTCCAGCACCCTCACACTAAAGAAGTTTCTCCTCATGCTGAGGTGGAACCTCCTGGCTTCCAGTTTGTGTCCTTTTCCCCTTGCCCTGTCCCAGGACACTACTGCAAAGAGCCTGGCCCAGCCTGGCCCCTTCTTGACACCCACCCTGCAGATATTTAGAGATATTGATCAGATCCATCTCAGCCTTCTCTTCTCCAGACTAACCAGCCCCAGGCCTTTCAGCCTTTCATCAGCAGATTCCAGTCCCTTCAGCATCCTTGTAGCCTCTGTTGAACACCCTCCAGCAGATCCCTGTCCATCTTAGACTGGGGAGCCCAGAACTGGGCACAATATGGACACAATTGAGATGTGGTCTCACCAGGATAGAGTAGAGAGGGAGGAGAATCTCCCTAGACCTGCTGGCCACACTTCTGAATGCAGCCCAGCAGCAGACAGCAGCTGGTGGAGGAGCTCTGCTGTGTCTGTGGTGCAGGAGCTCTGCTGTGTCTGTGGTGGAGGGGCCATGCTGTGTAGTTGTTGCTAGGGGTTTTTGGCAGACCTGAGATTTGCTCCCCAGGGGTGTATTTGATCACCAGGAGGTGCTCAGAGGACACCACCCAGGGGAAGACTAAATGCCCCAAATTCTGCCTAACCCAGGAACTGCAGCTGCTGCTTTCTTCCGTGTCTCTGTCTTGCCCTGTGCAGGTCTCCACATCCCATGGGTGGCAGCGCTGCCCCACGACCCTAGCCCATCTGTTTGTGGCATGCTGACACCCTTCCAAGGTCCCTCTGCAGAAGCAGCCGGTCCTGAGTCTTTGTTTCAACCTGAAATCCCCCAGGAATGCCGCAGCTCCTTCGCTCTGAGCAGGTCCCATCCGCAGCCCGGTGCAGGACGTGGCAGCTCCCTCCAGCGCCTGCCGGACACGCAGCACCGTGCGCGGCCACCGCACCATCACCCCGCGGGCACCAAGTGCTCCCTAAAGCAGGCTGTGCCGGGCCGTGCCAGCCTGTGCCCCCACAGCAGCTCCTGACCTGGTGGTCACCCAGGGCTCCAGGTCCTCCCAGCAAAGCAGGAGCTGCAGGTTTGCAGGCTCGGAGGAGCTGTGATGAAGGTGGTGCTGGAGTCGGAGCTCGGCACACCGAGTGGCTAAAGGCTGCCGGGGGTGCGCATGGTGGGACAGGGGCGTTTGTGACCAGAGCAGCTGCAGGACGGCCTGGGGCTGTGGGGCAGGGGAGTGACATAGGGTGGGAGCATGGCTCAGTGTGGAATTCGGATTCAGCAGTAGATGCAGGTCGAGCTGCAGCTGCTTTGGAGCTGTGCTTTCACAGAGCACCGCTGGATTAAG
Organism: Melanerpes formicivorus; assembly: GCF_026170545.1. Classification (NCBI taxonomy): domain Eukaryota; kingdom Metazoa; phylum Chordata; class Aves; order Piciformes; family Picidae; genus Melanerpes; species Melanerpes formicivorus. The sequence goes on along the minus strand of NW_027142386.1, from coordinate 2,302,121 downwards.
ATGTTGCACATCAGCTCTCGACGTCCTGCCCCAGATGAGTTTGTGGCCCCACAAGGTGAGGAGAGCCTCAGCCTGCTGCGCAGAGGCCCCTCCCAGCCCATTCTGCATCTGAACTGCAGAAACAAGCTCCGGGAGATCCGGCTGTGAGGGCTCCAGCCCTGCTTTGCGGAGCAGTGGAATCCAAAGTGCTCTGTGCAGAGTCTGGCAGAGAGAAGCTGGTTCTGCACACAGAGCTGCAGCAGCTTGGGGACACAGGATGAGCCCCCGGCACCAGTGCCACCAAGATACTGGAGGGGGGAAGCCAGAGGTACTGCTCCGAGGCCCCCATCGCCTGCAGGGCACAGCGGTAGAACAAAGGCAGCAAACTGGCAAACCCTGCTTGAATCGCAATCCTGGTGCACAGCCAAGACAGGAGATTAAAACGAAAAGGTCTCCACCCAGTGACGCTCCCCAGACACCCCCAGCCAGCCACCTCTCACCCCTCCCATCTCTGCAGGAGCTCAGCAGCACAAACCATGATTCCCAAGGACGTGCCTGAGAGAGCTCCGGATGCATTTGCACGCTTACCAGGGACCCCTCCCAAGCAGATTACTCTGGGGCGGCTCTCTCCAGGGTGCTCACAGGCACACAAAGAGGGTGGGAAGGGGAACTCCTGGCTCAAGCATCCTTGGCAGGCAACTACACCCCGGGGGCACTGCAGGGGCTGAGGCAGCCAGCACCGGAGGCAGCATCTCAGGTGACCATTTGAGCAAGCTTTTATCATGTAAAAGAAGCAGCAGCTGGCACAGGCCTGGCTGCTTTCAAGGGCCTGTGCCCCAGCGTAGTTTAAGACAACATTTGGGACTTGTGGGACCCAAATGCTGCTGCCTGAGGCTTGATGACCTGCAAGTACTTGATGACCTGAGATATTCAGCGTGAGGCTTGACAGGGCAACCTGATCTAGGGGAGGAGGTCCCTGCTGACTGCAGAGGGGGCTGGACTGGATGACCTTTGGAGGACCCTTCCAACACAACCCATTCTGTGATTCTATGTCTCTATGAACTGGTTCAAGGACACACATGGGATTTCCAGAAGGAGTCTGCAAACTCATTGCCCCCTCTGTAACTACTGACGTGGCTGCTTTTGGTGACACATGTGACATCAATTCTCAGATGCAAAAGATACCACAACCCTGGGGGACTCCTAAAGGTGAAGAATGGGGACTCTGGACTCATGGTTCACCCCCACTTCACCCTGGGGCAGCATCCCTTTTCTAACACCAGGTCATCAACTAGGGGAAGGCAGGGGCAGCCCCAAGGTTCAAGCCACCATCTGCCCCTGCCTCAACCCTACTGAGCATCTCCTAAGGCCAGCAAGAGTAAGTCCAAAGCCATCTTCTTCCTCCCTACTGTCTCAGCCTTGCTCCAGTGTGATGCTGCAGACCTACTAATCTTTTAGTCAGCTAAAGATTCCTTCAGGGAAAGTAGGGCAGCAGCAGCTGAGCTGTGATGAGCACAGCCCAGGAAGGCAGGGATCTGTTTGAGGAGCAGGGAAAGCTCCCTGGCACATCACAGGCAGTGAGACGAGGGAGCCATCAGCCACCCTGGCAGGGGCTGTGGCAACAACACAGCAAAGGTGTTCAACCAGTGGCTGCAAGGCTGCCATACACACTCTGACTGCTGGCATGGAGGTCCCCAAAGCAGCAGGGACACCCCTGTGTCCTCAAAGCAGAGGGGACACCTCTGAACACAAAAGCAGCAGAGATACCTCTGTGCCCCAAAACAGTGGGGACCTGGTCCCCAAAGCAGTGGGGACACCCCTGTGCCCCAAAGCAGTGTGGACAGACCTGTGCCCCAAAGCAGTGGGGATACCTCTGGGCCCCAAAGCAGTGGGGACAGCCCTTGGCTCCAGCGCAGTGGGAACACCTCAGGGCCCCAAAACGATGAGAATACAGCTGGGCCCCAAAGCAGCAGGGCTGTGCTCGCTGGACGTGCTGCAGCTCTGCCGCTGGGAAGGCGAGAGGCGTCCTGCTCGGGGCCAAGGCAGCCGCTGCGCTCCTCGTGTGCAGAGTGGCCCTGTGCTGTCTCACGGACTCGGTCAGGAAATCGCCTCAGGCCGTGCTAGGACATGAGAAAAGGGAAACGTTTTCCTAGACCAAATCGTGTCACCGCGCGGGCCCGTTTTTGCCAGAGCACCTTTTTCAGCTGGTGCTCAGCACAGGGAGACCCTGCGGATCAGAATCTGACCCAGCCCGCAGCGAGGCGGGGTGCGGGGTGCGGGGCGCTGACTCGCGGCCGAGCACGGCCTGGGGAGAGTTTGGGGTGGGCTGAGGGTGGTTTTAGGGACACCATCCCCAGTATGTCTCCACCCCATGGTCCTGGCGCTGCGCTGACATCGGGCCGGACCCTGCCACAGGCTCCAGCTCCGACCCCACCCCGTCCCTCGCGTCCCGCCCCGGCCCCGACCCCGCCCATCCCCAAACCCCACCCCTCCGTCCCCGCCCCGTCTCGCGGGGTCCCTGCTCAGGCGCTCAAGCACCGCCCCTTTCCAGCTGCCCTTCTTCGATTGGGCAGAGTCGCCCGCCAGTCAGAGGCGCGCCCGTCGTCCATTGGGTGTTGCTGACGGGTCTGGCGCGCCGCCCGCCTCCTGCGGGCTCCGGCGGCCGCTGATAGGCGTCGGCGGGACCGCCCCCCCCTCCGGCTGGGCCGCGGTCGGTGCCTGGCAGCCAGAGGGTCGGCGCCGCCATCGCCATGGGCACCCGCGACGACGAGTACGATTATCTCTTCAAAGGTACCGCCGCCGGCTGCTCCGCTGCGCGCCGTGTCGCGCCGGCCGTGCTCCTCGGCGGGTCCGCGGTGGCGCTGGGCCCGGCCAGGCCGCGCTGCCCCGAGTCCAGCGCGGCCGCCGAGGCCTTTGTGCGTGGGGCGGCCCTGCGGGCAGCGCCTGCCGCCCCCGGCCGCGATAGGGCCCGGCCGGGCCTGGCGCTGGGGTCGCTGCCGTGCTGCGGCGGGGGAGAGCGGGGGAGTCTCGCCGGCTTTCCCCGCCCCGCCGCGGCGGGGGCTGCGCGCTGGCGGCCGGGCGGGGGTGAGCCCTGAGGGTGGATCCCCGGCGGGGCCGGGGTGAGGGAGAGGTGCGGGGCTTGCACCGGGGGCTGGACGGGAGGTGGGCTTCTATCTGGGGCTGTGCCCGGCGACGGTGCCGGTGGTGTGGGAGGGCCGGCGCCGAGCCGGAGCTGGGGAAACTTGGGCTTCACCGGGGAGCTTCGCAGGCGGCGAGCGGAGCGCTGGGCGCTGACGCCTGGCATTACCTTTGTGTTTCTGTCTCCAGATTTATGACGTTTTGGGTTGTACGAGGGAAGGGGTGACTGCTGGGTGGGCTCGGTGCTGCTCCTCCTGTGTTGGGATTTGTTGCTGTTGATGCGTGAAGGCTGCTGGAGGTCGGTGTCCAGCCTGTGCCAAGATGCCTGGGCAGGCTTTCTCCCCACAGCATCCCACAGTCTGCTTTTGAGGCCTAAGAGATAGTGCAGATGGGTGTAAAGCATTCGCCTTTCTGATTCCCAACCTGTTTTATGCTCGGTCTCCTGCAGTAGCATGCCCGAAACCCTTAGACTCAGCCAAAGGGTTCACCCCTTAGAAAAGGTGAAGTTAAGGTTCCCCTCTGTGGGTGCTCAGAAGGCCCTGGAGGGGTGTGGGTGCCTGCTTGCTGCCATGGAAACACCCCAGGAGTTTGATGTTGGGGTGTGCTGTATGTTCCTGAGCCCCTGCAAGGGCAGCAGTGGTCCACATGTGCTTGTTGAAGAGGTCTCTGCTGACAACCCTTTATGGCTGTGTGTGCCTGCTTGGTGTATTTGTTTTAGTCAAGACAGTGGTGGGGAAAAGCCCTTTATGTCTTCTCTGCCTATAAAGCAGAAGCCTAAGCCTCCACAAATGTGCTGAACTGTCTGGGTCTAAACTAGTTTCCTTCTGAAGTCATTCTGCTGTCTATTTCCCAAGTGATTTAATAGCCAGGAACTTGAAAGCCTAAAAATCGTGTTTCCTTTTTTCCCCTTCTGTGCATAGTCAGGCAGGCACAACTGCATTCATCTTCAGGAGTCCTCAGAGCACTTTGAAAGGTGTTGTTAGTTGTCTCTGGAGTGAAGCTTTAAGCACAGCTCTCTGGTCAGGAGCTGTGCTGTTCTGTAGGTGCTGCAGAGGAGCTTAGCAGACTTGGTAGCACTTAATGAAACATGGGGGAGAGAGTTGTCCCTTTCTGGGTGGCCTTTGGGGAGGGGCAGTTGTGTGGATGTTTTATTACTTTAAAATTCAACACCAAAAGAATCCCCTCCACCACCCTTCCCTATCTCTCATCTTTTCCTTCCTTCCCTCCAGGCTTTTTTTGGGACAAGAAATTAATTAGTGAAGGTAAATGGGATTAAGTGGGATGAGGTCTCCCCTGTAGGACCAACTCTTTCCTTTCCTTTCTGCCTTCTTCAGTTAAACCCCAAAGAGAATCGGGATAGTGTGCTTGGGGGAAGTGATGTCCAGAGGTTTGATTGTCTTCTGATTTAGCCCTTTTTAGGCTTTGGAGCTTTCCCCTGTCAGGGACATGCAGTGGTTGGAGGCAGAGCTAATGGTGGAGGAGGGCTGCAGTGTGGGTAAGAGAATTGGTAGCAAGGTCAAGGTTTAACCACTTCCCTGACCACCTCTTTTCAAAGGAAATACGGTTGGCCTCTAGTTTTAGCTTTTAAAGTCGTGCTTGCTGAAGAGATTTGCCTGCTTGCATTGCAGCACTGCTGGGGATGGCTCCAGTGAGAGGTGGTGTTGCTTGCAGGTCACCATCATTACTTTTTTTGTATAGTGGAAGGTCTGGAACTGCTTGTACAGGAACTCCTCTCCTTTAGTCTGGGCTCCATTAATCAGCTTCAGGACGGGTTTCAAAGGCAAAGAGTCCCCGTTTAGCATTTGTCTCTTTCATGTGAGTTTCTGCCTGTCGTTGGGGTTGAGAGTGAACGGCCGGGAAGTTTGTAGCAGCAGCTCCTGCGTGCAGCTGGGTCCTGTTCTTGGGCTCTCCCCCCTCGGTGTTCCCATCAGCTTGTGCTTCAGGCCTGGCCGTTTGAATGAGGCTGCAGGAGGGCCGAGCAATATTATCAGGTCTAGCACACGGCAGGCAAAGATTAATTTAAGGTTTGGTGGCACTCTTGGAGTGTGAGTGTGGTCCTAGTCAAAGCTGCTCTGCTGGGCTTGTGCCTCTTGATCGCCGATTTCCCTTCCTCTGTGTGCGTGCCCAGGGTCAGAGCTGCTTCTTTTATTGATCACAACAGAATGCTGTTTGTTAGCACAACGCCTGAGCCAGCCTTTGGGGAACAAGCTGAATGCTGTGTGCAGAGCTGTGCAGAACAACACAAGGCTGTGAGGACCTTGTGGATGTGCTTCAGTGATGTCACCAAGTGAAGCCAGCGGTTCCGGGCTCTGGGCCCAGCTCCTTTTGTAGCTGGGAAGATTAAAAGGCAGGAACTTAGACTCAGAGAACTGTCAGGGTTGGAAGGAACCTCAAGGATCAGCCAGTTCCAACCCCCTGCCATGGGCAGGGACACCTCACACCAGAGCAGGTTGCTCACAGCCACATCCAGCCTGGCCTTCAAACCCTCCAGGCATGAGGCTTCCACCACCTCCCTGGGCAGCCTGTGCCAGGCTCTCACCACCCTCCTGGTGAAGAACTTCTTCCTGACATCCAATCTGAATCTACCCATTGCCAGTTTTGCTCCATTCCCCCCCCAGTCCTATCACTCCCTGCCCCCTTAAAAAGTCCCTCCCCAGCTTTCTTGTAGGCCCCTTCAGGTACTGGAAGGCCACAATAAGGTCTTGTCAGGAGGAGTTTGGAATGGGTTGGACCTGGAGCTGGATTTGTGAGCTTTTAGTAGCTGTTAAACCATTGGAAGCCTTGCACCTGTGAAAATGGGACCTGCACTTTCCCTCTCAGAAAGCTTAGCCTTTTGTTAGTGTTTGTCTTAAAAATCACATTTGGGGCTGGGCAGATGTCTGCTGGCTCACCAAAAGGAAGGAAAAAACACCCATTTGAGGGGGGTGGGGGGGGGGGAAGAGAGTTTTCTTTTACCTTTGTGGGAATTCAGGCTGCTCTGATTAGAGCTTAAGCCTAACAAAGGCTGTGCTTACTAAACCCGAGTGCATGGCAGATTAGTCAGCAATATCTGGCACCCTTATGTGTTTAATATTCATAATGAACTCTGCTAGAGGGAAACTTCATCTTCTTGATTGTTCTAAAGAATATATCCTTCTTTCCAGATTATTAAGCTTGTCTCTGTGAAATTCTGCCAGGGACTGGAGCTTTTTTTTCCCCCCTGTCTCACTGGAGAGGGACTGGAGCTTTTTTTCCACCTGCATGGCTCTGGATTTCTGCCTTTTGCTTGCTTTGTACCACTGACCCCAAGGTGGGAAGCAGGTGCCCAGGTGGTAGGATTGGGCTCTGCCCAGGCTGTAGGCTTGTGCTGGGATTCAGGGTGCTGATGGTGTCTGAGGGCTGGAGCAGCTCACCTGTGGGGACCGGCTGGGAGAGTTGGGGCTGTTCAGCCTAGAGAACATAAGGCTCCAGTGAGTCCTCAGAGCAGCCTTCCAGGAGCTGAAGGGCTCCAGGAGAGCTGAGGAGGGACTTTTGACAAGAGCTGGGAGTGCCAGGACGAGGGACAATGGCTTTGAGCTGGGAGAGGGGAGAGTGAGAGTGGAGATGAGGAAGAATTTCTTGACAGTGAGGATGGGGAGAGACTGGAACAGGTTTCCCAGGGAGGCTGTGGATGCCCCCTCCCTGGAGGTGTTCCAGGCCAGGCTGGATGAGGCCTTGAGCAAGCTGTGCTGGTGGGAGGTGTCCCTGCCCATGGCAGGGGCTTGGAGCTGGATGAGCTTTGAGGTCCCTTCCAGCCCAACCTAGGATTCCCTGATTTTGCTGCTGACAGATGAGTCCCAAGGAGAGCAGTAATCCACAGCCTGGTGGGGGAGAGGGAGTCAGGGAAGACCAAAGGGTGCCACATTAACACCCTGAATTGTGGGGTGGTTCAAGTGTGGCTTGCCTGTGTCCTTCCAGCCATCTGGTGATGCTTGGTGCTGGTTGCTGGTTGAGGTCACTGCCTAGTTAAACCCAGTGGCCCTAAAGGCTCTTCAGGGAGTGACTTTGATTCTGCTGAGATGTGTTCAGGGAGCATTCAGGCTCTGAGATGTGCTTTGGAACTTTATTTCCTGCTCCATGAAGGCTTCTGCAGGTGGAGAGCTGTTGCTGGCTGGTGGCTTGTCCCCAGACTTGGGATGTTTTCCGAGATGGAACCACTTAGTCCAGAGTCTTCAAGGTATCTTCTTGCTCAGTTCCCATAGAAAATACAAGTCTGTGGTTCCTGTTGGCATGGAGACTTCCAGTTTTTGCATCTTTCTCCTGTGCTCCTTTAATGGGGAAGATGGAATATGAAGAAGGAGCCCTTGTGTAAAGCAGAGGACATCATTCACTGATCTGGCTCTCTTCCTTTGTTACTTCTGCATCCTCTAAGTTCTCAGAAATGCTCCTGCCACCTCTGCTAGAAGGTGGAGCAGCCTGCTAAAGGGGAGCCAGGTTGCAGCAGGGGTAAGAAACCAGCTAAAGCCTCCCTGAATTCTCTTCCAGTGGCCTGAGAGCCTTTTGCATGGGTTGTGCACAGAGCTGCCAGCTCCCGAGTGCCAGAGGAGAGGAGGTGGCTGGAACCTGGAGAGATGGCTGTGCCCTCTCCAGCTGCAGATTCTTGGGAAGCTACCTCCTTCCAGACACATTGGGCAGCTTCAGGGTTTTCCCAAGCTGGTCTGGTTTGTGTGGAGGATGTTTTGACCTATTCTTGGCTATGGTCAGGGCTTTGCTGTGGGGCACAGGGGGGCTCGAGGCCAGCAGAGCACTGGGCAACCTTCAGCTTGTTCCTGGAACACCTAGTGGAATTAGTGCTGAAAACCTGTTTGCCTGGCAAAGAGAGCTACGAGTGCTACAGCTGGAACTTGCAATCACAGAATCATTAGGATTGGAAGGGACCTTAAGGATCATCTAGTTCCACCCCCCCTGCCATAGGCAGGGACCCCTCACACTAGATCAGGTTGCTCAGAGCCACATCCATCCTGGCCTTCAAAACCTCCAGGGCTGAGGCTTCCACCACCTCCCTGGGCAACCTGTGCCAGGCTCTCACCACCCTCCTGGGGAAGAATTTCTTCCAATCTGAATCTACCCATTTCTATTTTTTTCCATTCCCCTCAGTCCTGTCACTCCCTGACACCCTCAAAAGTCCCTCCCAAGCTTTCTTCAGATCCTGGAAGGCCACAAGAAGGTCTCCTTGGAGCCTTCTCCTCTCCATACTGCACAGCCCCAACTGTCTGTCCTCACAGCAGAGCAGCTCCAGCCCTCTGCTCATCCTCGTGGCCTTTCTCTGGACACCTTCCAGCACCTCCAGATTCTTCCTGGAACAGAGGCTCCAGAACTGGACCCAGCTGTGGTCTCAGCAGAGTGGAGCAGAGGGGGAGAATCCCCTCCCTGGCCCTGCTGGCTCTGCTTCTCTTGCTGCAGCCCAGGATGTGATTTGCTTTCTGGGCTGCAGGTGCTCACTGCTGGCCCATGTTGAGCTTCTCATCCACCAGCAGGCCAAATCTTTTTCGCCTCTCTGTTCTCGTCCCTCCCACGTGGCCGGGCCAGGGCTGTTTGGCAGCGCAGGCAGAGGCTGCGAGGAGCTGATTGAAGCTGTCCCGGGTGGGGAGATGTGGCTCGGTGCCACCATCCGCTGGCTGCCCCTTGCTGCCGCTGTTGTCTCGGGGCTGTTCAGCTGTGCTAGCACAATTGTCTATCTGTCCGTGCTGTCAGCAGGCTGAGGTGCTGGGCAGCCTTCAGCCATCTCCCCGTGCAGCCCGGGGGCTGAGGAGCAGAGGCTACAGCCCCAGTTTGGGGCCGGGAGGTGAGGGAGCAGTGGCCGGGGCAGAACAAAGCTGAGATAACACCGAGGGCCGGCCCTTGGCTCTGGGGGGAGGATGGTGAGCTCCTCCCGGCAGCGTGAGGAGTGCAGACATCGGGAATGCCTTCTGCCCACGGCTGCTGGTGTGCAGGAAAAACAGCAGGGCTGAACCGAACCGGGGAATAGGCGCAAGGCTGAGGAAGCCTCGGCGAGGCTGCCGCCGCCTCCAGCCGCGATGCTGTTAGCGACAATGCCGGAGCCCTGCAGGGCGCAGTGTGTGCGGAGAGCAGCGCAGCGCCTCGGTTCCTTCAGTCCTGCTTCTCGTTCGTTACGGCTTACCCCGGTCAGCTCTACCAGGATTTAAGGAAGGATGCTGGCTGCACAGTGAGGGTCCAGCACAGAGCCATTGGGAGAGGCTGATGAGAAGATCTGCTGGAGAGCTGCTCCAGCAGGGCTGATGTGCAGAGGTGTGCCTGGGAGCAGCTGAGAGCTTCGGCCCCAAGGCAGGGGAAACTCCTCCAGGATGCTGCTTCCAGCAGAGCTGAGGCTGTGTGCCGCCCAACCCTCTGCACTGACGTTCTGCTGTTAGCATGGCAACACCTCCTGTGCAGGCAGAGATTTTTCAGCTCATCTGTTACTTGTACAATCTACTCAGAACTCCTCTGGTTGGCTGAAGTTCTGCCTTGCTTTCTGCCTTTGTGCTATCAGATGTCTCCTACATGCCTTTGTTGTTTTTTTTGTGGGGGGTGAACATATTTATAAGTTAAATTGTGGGAACAAACCATCCTGTCTGACCCCAGCAGGAGCTGCCAACAATTCTTTACTTGCTGGTTTGCTTGTTTTGAAGCAGCACAGCACAGGTTTGTGTTGCACACAGGCTTTTGGCAGCAGGCAGGGAGCCTGTGTCTCTTAAAATCAGAGTTGCAGCTTTGCTCTGTAGAAGGTCAGGATCTCAGGTAGTGATAGGACTAGGGGGAATGGAATGAAGCTGGAGGTGAGGAGGAAGTTCTTCCCCATGAGAGTGGTGAAACCCTGGAATGTGTTGTCCAGGGAGGTGGTTGAGGCCCCATCCCTGGGGGTGTTTAAGCCCAGGCTGGATGAGGCTCTGTCCAGCCTGATCTAGTGTGGGGTGTCCCTGCCCATGGCAGGGGGGTTGGAACTAGATGATCCTTGTGGTCCCTTCCAACCCTGAATGAAACTATGAAACTATAAGGTCAGGTGAGCAAGGGACATCTACTAACCTCTAGTTCCTGCTGGTGGTTGGAGCCTCCAAGGCCACCTTTAGTTGCTGCAGCAGTTCCCCACTGCCACTTCTGATGAACTGAGCAGCTGGCAGCACCAAGGAGGCTTGGGGCTGTTTTGGGGCTGAAGAAGCAAGCTGTGAGTAGTGAACTCAGAGGTGCTGTCAGTGTGACCTCCTGTGTTTGTCTGGCTGTGCAGCTCCTGGGTCCTGCCTGCAGGGCAGCCCTGCTGCCTGCTGGAGGTGCTGGTGTGGAGAGCTGATTGTTGCCATCGCCTCTTCTTCTCTTTCAGTGGTGTTGATTGGAGACTCTGGAGTTGGGAAGAGTAATCTCCTGTCACGTTTCACACGCAATGAGTTCAACCTGGAGAGCAAGAGCACCATTGGGGTGGAGTTTGCCACCAGGAGCATCCAGGTGGATGGGAAGACGATAAAGGCCCAGATCTGGGACACTGCAGGCCAGGAGCGGTACAGAGCCATCACCTCCGCGTGAGTACCGGGCCCCTGCTCGCAGCTCACAGCGGGGCCAGGGCAAGCTGTGGCTGGAGGAGGAGTGGAGCACCCCTGGGGCATGTGTGTGGTGGTTGAAATTTCCCCCCCCTAAACATTAACTTTGCCAGACCCAGCTCAGTTGGAAGCAAAGGAAAGCTGTGTTTACAGGCAAAGCTACGATCTACAACGGAGTGCAATGAATATCCAGGATGTACAATGGTTACAGGGACTCACAGTTAGCAAACAGCACAAGAGCCCCCCTGGACAGAGACCAGGAGAAGGTTCATAGTATTAGTCAGGGTTGGAAGGGACCACAAGGATCATCCAGTTCCAACCCCCCTGCCATGGGCAGGGACACCCCACACTAGATCAGCCTGGCCAGAGCCTCATCCAGCATGGGCTTAAACACCTCCAGGGCTGGGGCCTCAACCACCTCCCTGGACAATCCATTCCAGGGCTTCACCACTCTCATGGGGAAGAACTTCCTCCTCACCTCCAGCCTGAATCTCCCTGCCTCCAGTTTCATTCCATTCCCCCTAGTCCTACCAGTATCTGAGATCCTGAGCAGTCCCTCCCCAGCCTTTCTGTAGGCCCCCTTCAGATACTGGAAGGCCACAATTAGGTCACTTTGGTTACCAGCTTCTCCTTCCCTGCCCACCCAGCCCCACCTGGCCAAAGAAAGGAGAGAGAGAGAGAGAGCAGAGAAAGTTGTTGTTAGACTTAACCAACACAATGCAGAAGCAAGTTAGGATCTCTCCAGAGTGAAGGAGTGAGAAGAGATGAGAAGGAATTGTTTTGGTACAAGAAGTCTTATGGTAGATCTCTCTCCAGTGAAATTGTTCAGCATGACCTTTGTTTTCCTTGTCATACCCAGTGTTGATTTATTTACATTTTACTGCTCTTCTGCTCAGGATCTGTGAACAAATTTTAAAGGCATGGCCTAAAACTACCACACACCTGGCAAAACCATTGTGGCAAGCTTCAGTGTAGATCCAAATCTGTAGATACTGAAGACTTCTGTATTCCTTGATTCACACAGCATCACAGTGCGTGAGAGGGTGGAAGGGACCTCCAGAGATCATGGAGTCCAGCTCCCCTGCCAAAGCAGGATCAGATCATGAAAGTAATTTTGAGATGTTGATGATACTGATACAGAAGAAAAACCTTAATGGCTTAAATCAAAAGCATGGAAAATGCTGTTTGAGGTTTGTGATTCAGGGGTTCTGCCTGCCCTTGATATGCTCTCTGCATCACCTGGGATGAGCATCACTTCTGGTGGAGGCTGGGTGCTGTCTGGCATCAAGCTCTGCTCTGGATGTGGTAGCTTAGCTCAGTGTCAGTGGCTGCAAGTCCTCATTGTCCCCTCAGTCTTGAAAGGCAGGGGTTTTTAGGACAGCCCCCAGCCACAAACTCCCTTGAGATTTCAGTGACTTTGAGTTAGTCACAGCCCCAAGAATTAGGTCCAGGAGCACGTGCTGAACAACCTGTGAGTAGGAGAGACAACTGTGACAGTGCTGACTCTGCAGCACCAGGCACATTCCTGCTCAGAACAGAGGTGCTGAGAAGCTCTCCTGTAGGGCACCTTGTGAATCCAGATGCCTCTGGGAGTGTCTGTTCCTGTGCAGGTAGTAGGCAGAAGTATCTTTTGGAGGGGATAAAAGAAAGCTGTTGGCAGGGTTAGGGCATCTCCTGACCAGGAGTTTGCAGTGCTCTGGTGTTACAGAGGGGTCTCAGTTTGTCAGGGCTCAGGCTTGTTTGAGTCCTGCACAGACTGAGCCATCTGTGTTGGGCTCAAGGGGAATGGTTTTGGTTGAGGTGAATTCAAGTGAAGCAGGGTGGGAGGAGAAAGGAGGTGGTGGAAGGTGGGAGTAGAAGAAAAGAGCACAGAGCCCAGAGGGAATAATCTGCAGGGGAGGAATGCAAAGCCCAAGTGCTGCAGGTGATGTCAGTGGTGATTTCAAACTGCATCTTTCCCACAAGTGCTAGCCTGCTTTCCTTGGAGTTTTGGTGACCCTTGGGTTTTGCAGCACTGGAGCAGCTGTAGCAGAAAACCTACTGGCTGAGTCTGTTCCACCAGCAGAGCTGGCTGGTGAGAACCAGGCCCCTCTGCACCCTGTGACCCTGCCTCTCCTCTCTGTGCTGGCACAGGCTCTTGCCTGGCACATGGCTGAGCTTGCTGAGCCAGCAGAGCACCAAGCAGCAGTCAGGACTGAAGGGGTTATGCTGATCTGGTACCCTGGATCAATTCAGCAAGGTGTCAGTTGAGCAGGGGAGAAATGGCAGGGATGGTGTGGAGGGGATGTGGATGTTACAGAACTCCTGCCTGAGATTGGCTTCTGCTTCCACCTGGACATAAGAAAAGACTTTCACTGTGAGGGGGACAAAAACACTGGAATGGGCTGCACAGAGAGGTGGTGGAGTCTCCTCTGGACACTCAAACCCCATCTGGATGTGTTCCTGTGTGACCTGTCCTGGGTGAGCCTGCTTTGGCAGGGGGCTGGACTGGATGATCTCCAGAGGTCCCTTCCAACCCCAACCATTCTGTGGTTCTAATGACATCAGCACAGCTTTTCCCAAAGCAAGAGGATGTTTTAACTTGGTAGCAGTAAGCAGTGTAGAGGTGCCAGGTGTGCTGAGGTAGCTTGGGCAGAGATGGTCCAGTGCAGAGCCACAGAGCTGCTGCAGGCAGTGGAACATCTCCTATAGGGCCAGGCTGAGGGAGCTGGGGCTTGGAGCATGGAGCAGAGGAGCCTGAGGGCTGCCCTCATTGCTGGTGATAAAGATGTGCAGGGCTGGAGCCAGGCTCTGCTCAGGGATGGCCAAGGACAGCACAAGGGGCAGTGGGGGCAAGCTGGAGCAGAGGAGCTGCCAGGGGAACAGAAGGGAAAACTTTGTCACTGTGAGGGTAACAGAGCCTGGAGCAGGCTGCACAGAGAGGTTGAATCTCCTGCTCTGGAGGCTTTCCAACCCCACCTGGCTGTGTTCCTGTGTGAGCTGCCCTGGGTGACCCTGCTGTGGCAGGGGGTGGGACTGGAGGGCCCCTGGAGGTCCCTTCCAAGCCCACCCCTGCTGTGTGGTGTTTCAGGTACTACCGCGGTGCTGTGGGGGCTCTTCTGGTCTATGACATCGCCAAGCACCTCACCTATGAGAACGTGGAGCGCTGGCTGAAGGAGCTGAGGGACCACGCCGACAACAACATCGTGATCATGCTGGTGGGCAACAAGAGCGACCTGCGGCACCTGCGCGCCGTGCCCACCGACGAGGCCCGCGCCTTCGCAGGTGGGTGGGCAGCAGGGGCATGGCCTGGGCCCTTGCAGGTGGGTGGGCAGCAGGGGCATGGCCTGGGCCCTTGCAGGTGGGTGGGCAGCAGGGGCATGGCCTGGGCCTTTGCAGGTGGGTGGGCAGCAGGGTGGGCAGCAGGGGCCGGCCTGGGCCTTTGCAGGTGGGTGGGCAGCAGGGGCCAGCCTGGGCCTTTGCAGGTGGGTGGGCAGCAGGGGCCAGCCTGGGCCTTTGCAGGTGGGTGGGCAGCAGGGGCCAGCCTGGGCCTTTGCAGGTGGGTGGGCAGCAGGGGCATGGCCTGGGCCTTTGCAGGTGGGTGGGCAGCAGGGGTCTGGCCTGGGCCTTTGCAGGTGGGTGGGCAGCAGGGGCCTGGCCTGGGCCTTTGCAGGTGGGTGGGCAGCAGGGTGGGCAGCAGGGGCCAGCCTGGGCCTTTGCAGGTGGGTGGGCAGCACTTCCTGGGTGCTGCTCCCTGAGCTTGCTGCTGCTAGTGGCAGCTGCAGCCACACTGCTGGTCTCTGGCCCAGAGCTTTCACCTCAGTTCTGGGTTTGACTCTAAACAAGGCATTTCAGAGTTTATCATGTTTTGAATGCAGTTGTGGGGGTGGGGCTGGCTCGGGGGTGGGACTGGCTCTGGTGGGTTTGTTGGGTTGGGTGTTTATGGTCCTCGTAGTAGGAGATGTTTTTGAAGCAGTGTCCTTGAGCTGCCTGATAGCTAAGATGAAACACTTCCTCTAGCAAGGCTAGAAGCAGAAAGCAGCATGCAGAGGAGAAAATGTCACAACATAAATGATCCCAGCACAAAATGTCCTTCCTGCCTGCCTTCCTTCCTAGCCTGGTCCCACTGAGTGCACATCAGTGTGGGCAGCTGCAGATGAGCAGTGACCCTTCCTTAGCTGGTGCAGCTTCTCCTGCACTTCCTCCTGTCACAGAACCACAGAATCTTCTTCTTGGTTGGAAAAGACCTCAGAGATCATGGAGTCCATGATTGGTGGCTGACCTACCACCACCATGGTCAGCAATTATGTCCCCAAGTGCCATGCTTATGCCATCTGGTTTCATTTAAATGCAGTGATCATCAGGCTTGGAGGTTGTCAGTGGCTGGGAGCTGCCAAGTGGCTTCTGTTAGCTGCTGCCACTTTATCAATTCTGTCCTGTGCCTTGCAAAGTGCTGCTTAGATCCTCCTTTGCCTTATAGGCCCTAGGGACCTGCAGCTTGCTTCTGTGTGGCTGTCAAGCTTGGAGCTGGAATTTAAATGTGCAGACTTGAAAGTCTTCCTAGGGCTTGCTTGAACTTCTTCCTTGGCTCTGCTCTGCTGAGATCACACCTCCAACACTGCTTTCAGTCCTGGTGTCCCCAGAAGGACACAGAGCTGCTGGAGTCCAGAGGAGGCCACAAAGATGCTCCAAAGGCTGGAGCAGCTCTGCTGTGAGGACAGGCTGAGGGAGCTGGGGGTGTTCAGCCTGGAGAAGAGAAGTCTTTGCCTTCCCTGTGGATGCCTCCTGCCTGGGGGTGTTCAAGGCCAGGCTGGATGAGGCCTTGAGCAGCTGAGTCTAGTTGAGAGGTGTCCCTGCCCATGGTGGGGAGGTTGGAGCAGATGATCTCTGAGGTCCCTTCCACCCTGAGCCATTCTAGGACTCCATAGTTCTATAATTCTGGAATTTGCCAGTAAGCAAATACCCTGTGGTCAGTAAAACCTCTTTGAGTTGCCAGCTGAATGAGAAGTGACATCTGGAACAGAGAAGTGAAGCCCTGAAGCAGGCTGCCCAGGGAGTGGTTGGAGTCTCCTTCCCTGGAGACATTCAAAACCCACCTGGATGCATTCCTGTGTGACCTCCTCTAGCAGGGGAGTTGGACTCCTGTCTTTTGAGGCCTCTTCCAACCTCTACCATCCTGTGATTCTGTGAAGAGAAGCACTGGAAGGCAGCTGGTGCCCTGGACACTGGCACTTGACTCAGCACCTTTTTGCCCCTGCCTGGCTCCTGGGGCTGTTCTAAGCAGTGGTGGTTCAGGTGCTGCTGTTTCATCTCTGTGACTGAGACCTGCCTGTTCCTGGGCAGGTAGCACAGTGTCCTTCTGGATCACAGGATGTCAGAGGTTGGAAGGGACCCAAAGAGAGAGTCCACCCCCCCTGCCAGAGCAGGGCCATACAACCTAGCTCAGGTCACAGAGGAACACATCCAGACAGGCCTTGAAAGTCTCCAGAGAAGGAGACTCCAGAACCTCCCTGGGGAGCCTGTTCCAGTGCTCTGTGACCCTCACAGTAAAGTAGTTCAGTATCACAGTATCACCAAGGTTGGAAGAGACCTCAAAGATCATCCAGTCCAACCTGGCACCACAGACCTCATGACTAAACCATGGCACCAAGTGCCACATCCAATCCCCTCTTGAACACCTCCAGGGATGGGGACTCCACCACCTCCCTGGGCAGCACATTCCAATGGCTAACAACTCTCTCTGGGAAGAACTTCCTCCTCACCTCGAGCCTAAACTTCCCCTGGCACAGCTTGAGACTGTGTCCTCTTGTTCTGGTGTTGGGTACCTGGGAGAAGAGACCAACCCCCTCCTGGCTACAACCTCCCTTCAGGGAGTTGTAGAGAGCAAGAAGGTCTCCCCTGAGCCTCCTCTTCTCCAGGCTAAGCAACCCCAGCTCCCTCAGCCTCTCCTCACAGGGCTGTGCTCCAGACCCCTCCCAGCCTTGTTGCCCTTCTCTGGACACCTTCAAGTCTCTCAATGTCCTTCTTGAACTGAGGGGCCCAGAACTGGCCACAGGGCTCATGGTGTGGCCTAACCAATGCAGAGTCCAGGGGCACAATGACTTCCCTGCTCCTGATGGCCCCACTAAATAAAGGTGTAAAGAAAGTCAGTGTGAAATAAAGTGTGGTGGAAGGTTTTAAGGGACTCCTTTGTTCTCTGTTGCAGAAAAAAATAACTTATCTTTTATTGAAACTTCTGCTCTGGATTCCACAAACGTAGAAGAAGCCTTCAAGAACATCCTTACAGGTATGGCTTGGGCTGAGCTCAGAGGACCCCTGGGGTGGTGGAGCTTCTTCATGGGCATGTTTTGCAGTTCCCTGCAGTGTTTTGGGAATGAATGTTGGGAATATGTATTATTAACATGGGGTAGTTTGCAAGCCTTCTCATCCTGCCTGTGTGTCCTGCCTCCTACCCCACACCTCCCTTCCCATCCAACAACCTGGAGGTTTCCAGTCTCTGGTACTCCACAAATTCAAGCTGCTGCAGTAGCCCTGCTGTAAAGGCACTGCTGGTTCTGAGCCTGCACAAAATCCAGGCAGTGAAGTGCTGGGAAGTGAAATGTCCCAGTGTGTCCTCCTGCAGCAAAGCAGACTGGTGCATGAGTGCTGTCCAGCCTGCTGAGCTCCTCTTCTTCAGCTGATGGCAAGGGCTGGAGGTGGCTGGGCACCAGCAGCACAGCTGTGTGCTGGCTGCCTCCTGGGAATGTCCCTGAAGAGTTCTAGGACTTGTCCAAGAACTCAGTAGTGGACTCAGGTCAAAGTGAGGCCAGGGCTTCTGACTTCTGCTGCCCAAGAGCATTCCTCAGCACACAGACCTGCTGGAGATGTGGCTGCTGAGAGCAGTGTCCAGCTGCAGCTTCAGGCCTGCTGTGTGGCTCATGCAGCAGGTCCACTGCTTGCAGTCTCAGAGGTATTCCAGCCAGTAGGACTCTACTACTTGGTTTTTCACCTCTTCCAGACTAGGGCTTAGAATTCCCATCCCTTAAGATGGAGCTGTTGCTTGCCTGTAATTTCCTGCCCCTGGATTGTGGAGCTCCCTACTGCCCATGAGGCCTGGGGCTCACCACTAAAGCTTTGTTACTGCAGGTGCCCCAGCAGCTTCTCCCTGCACTGAGCCATGGCCAAAGCACTTCTGTTGGTAGCTCACAGGGATTTCCAGCTGGTGGTGTGCAGATCTGAACTGAGTGCTCACTGGGCTCTCTGGGAGAGTGCACAGCATCATAGGATGTTAGGGGTTGGAAGGGACCATCTTTGTGGAGTAGAGGAGCCTGAGGGCTGCCCTCATTGCTGGTGATAAAGATGTGCAGGGCTGCCCTGGCAGGGGTTGGACTGGATGATCTCTGAAGGTCCCTTCCAACTCCTAAGGTTCTGTGATTCTGTTTTAGTGCTCTGAGGTAGTGCAGCAGTTGCCATCCACCCTGTCCTCCCTTGCAGTGTTGTCCTGAGACTGACCCTGGGTGGAGAAGATGGCTCTAGGGATAAGTCCTACACTCTCTGCTGTAACAGATTAAGATTCTCAGGGAGGCAGAGCTTGAGCTGAGGTCAGGCCTGAGCAAACTGAACTCCAAGCATTGCCTTAGCAGCATCCTGGGCTCCCCAGGGTGTTGAGATAGAGCAGGGATGTGGCTTGTAAGACTTGAGTAGTCCTGAAAAGGCTGGTCCTGAAGTGATTACCTGGGGGCCAGTCCTCCTCCTGAGGGAGAAGAAACCTGGGCAAATGTGCTGTGTAAAGCAGGGAGTCTGGGGACTTGGTGGAGGGAAGAGATTAGGAGCAGCAGGGCAGGAGCTTGCTTAGTGGTCACCAGTTTGAGGGATCCCTAAAGACCCCAAACTCCCCAAAAATACCAAATCAAAAATGAAACTCAGCCCTCAGATGGTGCCCCCAAGAAAAAAAGGGCTTGGCAGGGCCTAGGAGCAGCTAACTGCTGAAATACTCTACTGAGCAGGGCAGAAAGGGGCAGGGCCACTCTGTGTAGCTCTCCTCATCCCTTTCAGCACAGAGCTGGAGGTAGCCAATGGCAACCAGGCCAGCCTGGGGCTGAAGGTTTCCATTTTACACAGTGGAAATCTGTGCAGCCCAAACAAACAGAACCCAGATACCCCCCAAAATTTCCCTCCCTCCCCAGCTTTTAATCCTTGCTGTAGGCTTTGGTAGTGTTTGGAAGGCTGTGGCTGTAGGAATGTGACCATAATATTTACCACAGACTTCCAGGGAGGTGCTTCCCCTTTTCCTGTCTCACAATGGAGGGAAGTTGGTTTTTATAGTCAGTCAAATAAGTGATTTCCAAACCTTTCAGCTTCAGTTCTTTCTCTGCAGCTGCAGTGGGTTGTCCCTGAAAGCTTTTGAACCTGGCAGCCTCTCGTCAGTGGTTGTGGCTGTGTGGATCTCTGTGCTTTCAGGCTGAAATTAATTGGTGTCAGATAAATTAAATCTCTGCAGAAAAGCCTTTTTTTGATCAATATGGAGCTCTCTGGAGTCATGTGGCTTTCACTGCCATTTGTTGTAAAGAGGAGCAGGCTGAGGGAGCTGAGGTTGTTCAGCATGGAGAAGAGGGCTCCAGAGAGAACTTAGGAGCTGCCTTCCTGAAGGGGCTACAAGAAGGCTGCAGAGGGACTGTTCCCAAAGGCCTGCAGGGACAGCACCAGAGGCAATGGCTTCAAACTAGAGCAGAGCAGATTGAGATTGGATGTGAGGAACAAGTTCTGCAGCAGGAGGCTGCTGGAACACTGCAACAGGTTGCCCAGGGAGGTGGTTGAGGCTCCATCCCTAGAGATATTCAAGGTGAGGCTGGACAGGGCTCTTGGGCAACCTGATCTGGTGGAGGATGTCCCTGCTGGCTATGAGGGGGTTGGACTGGCTGAGCTTTGGAGGTCCCTTCCAACCCAAACCTGTTTATGACAGGATAGAATAGAATAGACCAGACCAGGTTGGAAGAGACCTTCAAGATCATTGTGTCCAACCTATCATCCAACACCACCCAACCAACTAAACCATGCAGCCAAGCACCCTACCAAGTCTCCTCCTGAACACCTCCAGTGATGGTGACTCCACCACCTCCCTGGGCAGCCCATTCCAATGGGCAATCTCTCTCTCTCTGTGTAAAACTTCCTCCTGACCTCCAGCCTAAACCTCCCCTGGCTCAGCCTAAGACTGTGTCCTCTTGTTCTGGTACTGGCTGCCTGGGAGAAGAGACCAACCTCTGCCTGTCTACAACCCCCCTTCAGGTAGTTGTAGACAGCAATAAGGTCACCCCTGAGTCTCCTCTTCTCCAGGCTAAGCAACCCCAGCTCCCTCAGCCTCTCCTCACAGGGCTATGCTCCAAGCCCCTCACCAACTTCGTTGCCCTTCTCTGGACTCGTTCCAGCAGCTCAACCTCCTTCCTAAACTGAGGAGCCCAGAACTGGACACAGGACTCAAGGTGTGGCCTAACCAGTGCAGTGTACAGGGGCAGAATGACCTCCCTGCTCCTGCTGGCCACACTGTTCCTGATACAGGCCAGGATGCCATTGGCCCTTTTGGCTGCCTGGGCACACTGCAGGCTCATGTTCATCCTACCATCAACCATCACCCCCAGGTCCCTCTCTGCCTGGCTGCTCTCAGCCACTCTGACCCCAGCCTGCATCACTGCCTGGGGTTGTTGTGGCCAGCCTGATCTAGTGTGGGGTGTCCCTGCCCATGGCAGGGGGGTTGGAACTAGATGATCCTTGTGGTCCCTTCCAACCCTGAATGATTCTATGATACTATGATGTGCCTCTCGGCAGTAAGTAGCTGGAGGCCTCCTCCGGCCTGGACCGTTCCGAGTTACCTGCCACAGCTGGCCAGGCTTGGACTCCCCTCTCACAGCCCTCTTCTGATGCTCGGGTTGAAGCCTCCCCTCTGCTGGCTTGCTCGGTGTGCCGCTGGGGGCAGCGTCCCTGAGCAGCGCCCTCTCCCCGCAGAGATCTACCGCATCGTCTCGCAGAAGCAGATCGCCGACCGCTCGGCGCACGACGAGTCCCCGGGCAACAACGTGGTGGACATCAGCGTGCCCCCGACCACCGACGGACAGAAATCCAACAAACTGCAGTGCTGTCAGAACCTGTGACCTCCCCTGGATGGCTCCTGTGCCCTTCACCTCGTCTGTGCTTCATTTAGAAACTTGTGTGCACTTCTTATCTCCTGTGATTCAGTGACTCCCTCCCTCCCTTCCCCCCCTTCCCCTCCATTCTCATCTTAGAGCTTTAACTGTAGGGCTAACATCCATCCCCCTGCCTCTGAAACCCCTTTCCACGTGGTGACTTCTGGGCTTGAAAGTGTAGGCACTGATCTGCTAGACCTTGGGTTGTGGTGGAACATCTGCTGCTGGATATTATCCCATGGAAGGCTCTCCTCAGATGGTTTTGCTCGGTGGGCTTTGCCCTCTTGAGTTGTTTGGTGGGGGGGTTAGTTGTTGGGGTTTCTCTTGGGGCTTATTTGGTGGTGGTTGGTTTTTTTTCCCTTGGGGGTTGGGTTTGGTTGAGGTTTATTTTCCCTTGGGGGGTTGGATTGGTTGAGGTTGTTTTTCCCCTTGGGGGTTGGTTTGGTTGAGGTTTTTCCCTTGGGGGTTGGATTGGTTGAGGCTTTTTTCCCTTGGGGTTGGATTGGTTGAGGCTTTTTTCCCTTGGGGTTGGGTTTTGGTGGAGTTTTTTTCCCTTGGGGTTGGGTTTTGGTTGAGGTTTTTTTCCCTTGGGGTTGGGTTTTGGTTGAGGTTTTTTTCCCTTGGGGTTGGGTTTTGGTTGAGGTTTTTTTCCCTTGGGGTTGGGTTTTGGTTGAGGTTTTTTTCCCTTGGGGTTGGGTTTTGGTTGAGGTTTTTTTCCCTTGGGGTTGGGTTTTGGTGGAGTTTTTTTCCCTTGGGGTTGGGTTTTGGTTGAGGTTTTTTTCCCTTGGAGGTTGGCTTGGTCTTGGTTTCTTTTTCCCTTGGGGGGGTGGCTTGGTCTTGGTTTCTTTTTCCCTTGGGGGTTGGCTTCATGTTGTTTCTGTTGGGGTTTATCTTGTTGATTTTTTTTGTTGCTGCTGTTTTGTGGATTATTTTGGAGAGAAACCATGGGGACTTGACTAACAGTTGAAGAAATAAACTACATTTTAGGTGACAAGGGTTTGGTTTTCACCTCCCCTAGTCAGGTGTGATGATGATGATGATGAAGGGTTTTTTTTTTATGGGCTTGTGTTTCTGTAACCAGGGGGGAGAAATTAAAAGGCAACAGCCATGCTACCCAAATGCTCTGCTCTCTGTCCTGATGAAGTCTCCCAGGGAGGGTTTTAGTGGCTGCACACACATGAGAAGGCTGTTTGACAATAACCTGCCCTGCTCTCCCCTCACCCCTCATGCAGTTAGGCTGCCTCTGTACTTGATAGTTTCCTGCTCGGGAACTCTCTTTTCTCTCCCCTCTTGTTTTGATTTGGGAACAATGGAAGTGTGTCTGCATTGCTTTCTCTGCCTGTGCTGCTCCTGCAGGCTTTGTGGAGCAGCTCAGTATTTATTCATGGCTTCTGTTAATCAGTCAGAACATTCTTGTACAGGAAGTGCCCAGCAGGCACACTGATTTCAGAGCCCTTTTGCAACCTGGAGGTGTTTCGTAGGGTGGCTCAGTGTCTGAAGCAGGATCTTCTCTGGTTCCAGGGGTGGGTTGGTTGGTTGGTTTGGGGTTGGTTTTTATTTTGCATGCTGCTTTTGTTTGTTTGTTTGGGTTTTTTTTCCCCCCCTCTAGATCTCTTTCCCTCTGTTTTGAGTGAGTGGAGCAATATTTCCCTGTCATGTACATATACCTGCACTCGTAAGGGGTTTGGTTGTTGTAGAGAAACACTTTATACATTTTGTAAGACTCCTGCAGAACCATCACCCCCTGAACTCCCCCCTCCATGCCCTCCCACTTGTTGACCTTGTGCAGAATATCCTCTTCACCTCTACTAAAATACTTAATATTAAGGTTTCACATAACTGCTAACCTCTTGTTTGCCTCTTCCTCTGTTTTACTGAATTGCAGACTGTAATTCTCCAATGATTGTACTTCACCTGATGTACCAGAGCTGGCAGCAGCAGGGCTAACTGCTCTACTCTAAATCCTTTGTTTTGCTGAAGGGGAAGAATTGTTGCCACAGCTCCTTCAGGCAGGCTTCTGCTAGCTTGGGGAGGTCTCCTCTGATGGCTGCTCCTCATGCACTGGCTCTGACACTGGCATCCCCTCTGCTGAATGTTGTGGGTGAAGCTGTCTAAAGGAGGAGTTGGGAGACCATCAGCTGCTCTCTGAAGGCCAGGAAAGCAATTTGCAGTGAATTTTTGCTCTGTATTCTGAGCCTGTACCTCACTTGATGAATCCTACCTGCATAGTAGTGAGTTGATTCTTCTTTTTCTGATACAAAGCAAATATGAAGCTGTGAGTTGTGCTGGAAGGGGGATTCTGACATTCCAGTCTCAACTGTTCTGTCTGGTTATGTAATAAAATTAAGGGCAGTTAACTCTGATGGCTTTTCTTTCATGAGGTTTCCAAACCAATGCCTTGAATTTTGTCCTGTGTACAGCCAGAGGAGGGCTGTTGGTGGCAGAGGGTGCACGTGGTGCCTGGCACTTCCACTTTCACCTTTGCTAGAGGACTCATTCAAGGTGAAGGGAGCCTGCTTGCAGAACAACCCCATGGGTGTCAGCTCCTCTTTAGGCATCACAGTGCTCTGTCCTAAGGGTGTCCCAGGTCAAGAAGCACTTTCAGCACTTGGTATTTACTTCAGTTCCATCCTGTGGAGAGGAGGTGCAGACAGCAGGGACTGGAGAGGTCTCCTTTGTGGTGGTCCCAGACTGGAAGGTGATGTGCAGTCAGTATCTAGAAGGCTGGCAGAGGAGCACACAGAGAATGGAATTCTGAGGTACTGAAAGTCCTTTGTTCACACATGGACACATGGAGCTGGCTCCTTAAGTTCTGAACTAAACTAAAGGAGTTGAAGAGTGTGAGGAAGAGTCACCCTGTTAAGATTCCTGAGTTCAGGGCTAGGAAAATTTACTCAAACTCCTGCTCTTAACATGCAGTTTGTAGACTCAGTCTGGCCTGGTTTAAGAAGCTGAGCAGCAGTGTAGTCACTTCCCTACCTCTTGAAAGCTATTTTCTTTAGTCTTTAACTTTGTGGAAGGCTCTGAACATGGCCTGAGTCCCAACAAAAGGTTCATGTCTGGGGCTTAAGTGCTGTTAAAAATGATGCAGGTATTAAAGAGACCTTGTAGATCACTGGGCCTTGAGCAAAGTCCCCTCAGAGCAGGTGGATCTTAGGCCCAGGCTGTTCTTGACAGGGCCTGGATTGTTTTTGAGACTCATTGTGTGATGTGGAAGGGTCTTTTGCTGCAGGGCTGTGGGAAGCAGGGGTGTGCAGGCACAGCTGCTGTGAGCACTGTAAACCAAGCAGGACTCTTACCTGCTGTGATCAGCCAGATGTTAAACAAGGTCTGGACCCTTCTCCAGTTGCTGTGCTGCTCTCCAGGCAGGTGGAGGCATAGCCCTTCTGTGGCTTTGAGAGCTCTTGCTAGGCTGAGGACAGGTCCACTAGTGCCAACAGGGGGAGGGCAGTTGGAACCACCTGATGAAAGCATACAGGAGACAATACTTTTGGTCTTGAGTACCCTCATGTCCTGCTGCCAGCATTGTGTGCTCCTCAAACTACAGCTGCAGCCCAACTCTCTGCTGCTGGTGGCTGCTGAGGGGAAGTCTTGGAGGAGGCCTGAGGAAGCCTGAACTGTCTGAGAGCTGTGACATTCAAAGCAACTCTCCAACAGGCCAGACTCTGACCCCTGCTTTCCTGCTGTGGAAATGGCAGTTCAATGTAACTTCTCCTGCACTGCTTCATGCTGCAGCTTTGCTGGCCCTGTGGCTCTCAGGAATATAGAAAAGATTTCAGCTCTCTTCCATCTGCTGTAAGAGGTCTGAGGGCAGAATTTGGCTTATGTGAAACTCCTGATGGCAGGAAAGCTGCCTGTGCAAGAAGGAAGATGGTGCTGTGCTTGCTTTCCTTAGCTGCTCAAAGTGACTTTCATTTAACTCTTGAACAAGAACACTAAGAAGCCCTGGGTGCTCCCTGCCCACTGGAACAGTATCAGCCTTGGCTGAAGGCTCCTGCTGCTGCTCCTGAGTCTTCCATGGCAGAATTAGGCAGGAGTCTTCTCTGCCAGCTACCCTGTTTGCTATGGAGAGAGTAAGGGCCAAAATTCACACACAGAAGGGATTTGGTGCTGAGCACACAAGCAAGGGATTGCTAAAACAAATCCCCTGGGCAGGTGGCCTCAGTCTGACTTCTTCCCAGTGAGTCAGTGACAGAGTTGGTGACCCTGGGGTCTCCACTGAGGGTTTTTTTCTGTAGCCTGCACAGGACAAGGAAATTTGGTTCATAGGGAAGCTTTAAAACTCTAACCTTGTATAAATGTACAAATCCAGTCACAGGTGGCTGCTCACAGCTGTTACAGAGCTTTGTTTGCGTGCTGCAGGGACCATTGTGATCTGGCAGCAGAAAAAGGCACTTGGGAGCCTTTCCTCCCCCTGGGGCTGCTGCTCAGCACTGGTAGCAGGTTAGAAGCAGGTGGTCTGCTGCAGGGATCCCCCTTTGGGTGCTGTTCTGTTAGATCATTTGTAATGACCCCACAGGTTGTGGAAAGGCTGGAAACAGGATCTCCTTGTGTGAACAGGATAAAGCACTCAGCTGGACATGCCAGGAGGGTCAGGACTGGTCTGTGCCTTTTGTTTGAGTAGGTTACTTCCCAAAAGATGTCAAGAATGTATAGCAGGAGTTTTGCTGCCCAGGGCTCCCATTCTGGCATGCTGCACTGCTCCAGGAGCATTTCTTGTGGCCTCTTACCTGTGCTTGGTGACCCAAGCATGAAGGAAGAGCTTGCTCAGAGGTTCTGAAGACCCTGGTGAAGTGACTCAGTCACTCAGTGAGGCCTTTTCTCCTTCATTAAAAAAACCAAATCAGTGAAAACAGTATTAAAGGTAGGGGCCTGAAGTTCAACAGGAAACCAGGCCAGTAGAGGTCACAGGCAGGGAGTCAGGGCTGGGGTTGTACTTGCAGCCCCTTCGTAGATAAAGCAGGCTGGTGATGAGCAGAATGTTTCCATGCAGTGAGTATGTCCAGGGCTGCACTGTGTCAGTAGGAGCAGCAACTCCCATTGGAACTGGTCAGATAAGGCAGGGCACTGCTGCCTGTCGGGCTGCGGGGGCTATAAATAGCACTGGGCCTTTATGCAACCCAGGGAGAGGTTCCTTCCATTGCCATTTATTCCTGGTTCCTGTGTTAAGTGCAATTCACTCTGTAAATACCCCCGGCCCCTGGGGTTCGTGCATGGTTATGATGTAATGTGGATATAAAGATTGCCAAATCACCCTGTGTCTGTACGCTTCTGTTCCGAGCACGGCTGCGAGGCTGTGCCCCTGCGGGAAGCAGCAGCCAGCGCCAGGCGGTCACTGCCCTTGCTGTCCTCTGCCCCCGGGAGCAGGCGGCACGGTGGGCTCTGCCCATTGCCTCGGGGCGCTGCCTTGGTGCCCTTCTTCACACCCAGCCTGGCAGCGAGAGCGGTCACTGCCCGTCCTGGTCGCTACTCCCGGGGCCAGCGGAGGGGAGCAGGGCTCGGTGGTCCTCCGAGGGTTCCGCTGTAGGGGCTCCGTTCTCTGCTGCTGCACAAACAACTGTCCGGGTGCGGCGGCCGCGCGGGGCCGAGCCCCGAGGCGAAGGGCTGCGGCCGAGCTGGTCCCTCCCCGGGACGTCCTCCCCGGGACGTCCCCCCCGGCCGGGGCAGCGCCGCCGCTCCGCGCTCGCCCCGCGGGCTCCCGGGGTTCGGGCGGGGCCGGGGGCCGCAGCCGCGCGCTGCCGGGGAGACCCTGCGGCGGCGGCGCGAGAGGCGGGGCGCGCGTGCCCTCGGCCGGGGGCGGGGCGAAGGCCGCCTTGCCGGGCCGCTATTGGCCAGCGCCAGTTGCCAGTGTGGTCGCGTTGCGACGCCGGCCGGGCCCCGCGGCGCCCATTGGCTGCAGCGGCTCCGGAGCTGGCGCAGGGATTGGCGTGCGGCGCCGGGGCCGCCGAGGGGGCGGGCGGCCGCGGGTGGGCGGTGCCCGGCGGCCGCAGGAGCCGGCGATGGGGCGGCGCGGGCCGCACTGAGGGGCTGTGGGCGCCGGGACCGCAGGTACCGGGAGGGGCGGGGCGGCACCTGCGGGGCGCTGAGGGCAGCGCCCGGCGCAGCTCAGCGCTCTGCTCACGGCCGTGGCCCGCGGCCTGCCGGACGGGGCCGGGTCGAGCCGCACTCAGGTGTGGGGCTATGGCGGCGGTATCGGTGTCCAGGGCGAGCCGAGCTGGCTGGGCCGCGGTGTGGCTGCACTGGGATT
Source organism: Melanerpes formicivorus (assembly GCF_026170545.1). NCBI lineage: Eukaryota > Metazoa > Chordata > Aves > Piciformes > Picidae > Melanerpes > Melanerpes formicivorus. The sequence goes on along the minus strand of NW_027142386.1, from coordinate 2,275,074 downwards.
GGGGATCCGAGGGCTCCTGACAGCCCTCCCGGTCTGGCAGCCCCGATTTACTGGGTGGTCCCCGCCGCGGGGATGTCCTCGGCGTCCCGGTGTCTGCCAACGTCCGGCCGCCCGTGCTCGGGGGTCGGAGCCGTGCCCGGAGCCGCGCCGCAGGGTCCCGGGGGGGACGGCTGCCCTGGCCGCGCTCTCCGAAGCCTCCTTCCCGGCAGCAGCGCGGCCTCTCCCGGCTGACACCGGCTCCTTCTGCCGCTCTTGCCGGCCCCGGGCGGCCCTGCGAGCCAGCAGCGCCCGGTGTGCCGGGCTGTGCCATCCAACACTCGCCTGCAGAGCGGCGTCCCGAGCAGCGAGGCCGGCAGCCGGCCGTGCGGTGTCTCCGCCGCTGCTGACGGCAGAGCTGCGGCTCCTGCCCGCGGCCCAGCGCCGGTACCGGGCTGGCGGGGCCGCGTAGGAACCGAACCTGGCCGAGGGGGGCTGAGGCGCAGCAGCTTTTGTGTCTCTCCGCCAGGCTTGGCTTTCACGCTTGTAAGCAGCTACTCGGAGAATGTCCTTCGCCAGTGGGGCTCCTGCCTGTTTGTTTCTCGTTCGGAGCGCTCGGAGGCGTCGCTTTGACCTCCCGGGCACGGAGGGAGTGCTCTGCCTTGCTCCTTACAGAGGTTCCCCAAGAGAATGAGCTGAGTGTCCCGGCGGCGCTGAGCAGCTCACACAGTTGTGTGCTGGGCACCAGCTGCCTGCCCCTGTGCCATAAGCTTAGGATTTGTGAGTGGCTTTTCCTGAACCGGGACCTACCATTCTCTCTGTCTCTCCTGAAGCAGTTTTCTGGGGACAGTGTGGCTGCTGGAGGCAGGCCAGAGGGGCTCCTTCGGGGGCTCGGTGGGAGGGACAAGCCAGGGGCTCTGCAGGGAGATGGTTGTGCCATGGAGGTGTTCTTCTCATGGCCTCAGCCAGTGCTCAGGTGAGCTTGTTCTTTATCTGGTGGGGTTGGCAAGATGAAAAACCTAAAAGCTGTGCCATGGCCACTGAGACCTCTCACTGCTGCTCCCCCCAGGGAAGGTCCTCACCTAAGCGTGGGTGAGGTCCGTGCTGTGCGCCGGTGCTGTGCCACTGGAGCTCAGGCTGGGCTGTGCCCTCAGAGGGAGCTGTGCAGAGCTCAGCTGTGACAAGCAGAGGAGTGAGGTCTCTCATAGCTGCCTGGAAATGCCAGACTCAGACCTGGCAGTAGGGATGTGCTTCTAATCCCACCCTCTGCCTCTGTCTTGCTTGTACTCACAGGACTCCTTGTACCCCACTCTCAACCTTCTGTCTTACCAGCCCTCACTTTGCTTGGGACTCTCATTCCCTTGCTCCACTCCCCTTCCAGTGAGCCCAGCTCTGTGTCTTTCCCTTCTGATGGTTTCTAGCACTTTCCCAACCTTTGTTCAGGTTCTGGTCAGAATGCCTGCAGTCCTGCTGCAGCAGGTCAGCTCCCATGGCTACGAGCAGTCCCCTTTAGCCACCCAGCATGGGGGGACTTCCAGCCCTGCTGGGCTGCCAAGCTTGCACATGCACAGAGTAATCCTTTGGACAGCTGGGGGTTAGCCTTGGCTCTCCAAGGCCCAAGTGCCTGAAGGCTTTTTTGCATCTCCAAAGGATTAGGGAGACAGCTGCAGGGGGAGTGTTTGGGGGGGCTAGAGTAGCTCTGGTTTTCCAGGTGCACTGGGAACTGCCATGGTGTCACCCCTTGGAAACAGAGGCTTGAAGGGAGAGGAGCTGGCTCTGGAAAATCCCTTTGTCATGCAGTGTAAGGGTGGATTGAATAACTCCAGCTGAGGACACCAGGGCTAGCTACCCTCGAGCATGGCTTGAGGAGTGTTCCAGGCAGCCTCCAGCAGCAAGGAAGTCTGAACTCTGCCAGGAGCAGGTGGCACAGGAAGCAGCCAAGTGTGAGCTTCAGCAGTGTGCCCTGGGCACTGCATGGCAGCTCTCAGCCCTGGGCTGGCTGTGCACCCCTGGCAGGCTGTAGGTGGAGAGAGGAACAAAGCAGTGGAATGGAGGATGTGGTGCATCTCTTGGTGCAGCTCTGCCCATTTCTTTTTGCTGTGGAACTGCACTGAGGCTGCAGTGAGGTCACTGGGTGCTGCATGCCAAGGAGACCATGCAGATGAGCAGTGCTACAAATGCACTAATTGCAAACAGCTTCCAACAGACTTCTTGCTGGTGGGAGAGAGGCTTCCTCCTCCCAGGTTATTGGTACTGGCCTGGATCAAGCAAGTGCAGGGCAGGATGTTTCCCTGGGGGAAGTTAGTGTAGATTCCTTGAAACAGCATGACCAAGATCAACCCAAAATGCATCCAGCTAGGGCTGGATGTGGCTCTGAGACTCTGGCAGTCATAGAAGCATAGAATTGTCAGGGTTGGAAGGGACCTCAAGGCTCAGCCAGCTCCAACCCCCTGCCATGGGCAGGGACACCTCACACTACAGCAGGTTGCTCACAGCCACATCCAGCCTGGCTGCAAACACCTCCAGGGCTGAGGCTTCCACCACCTCCCTGGGCAGCCTGTGCCAGGCTCTCACCAACCCCTGGGGAAGAACTTCTTCCTCACATCCAAACTGGATCTCCCCACTTCTAGTTTTGTTCCATCCCCCCCCCAGTCCTATCCCTCCCTGACACCCTAAAAACTCCCTCCCCAGCTTTCTTGTAGCCCCCTTCAGATACTGGAAGGCCACAATTAGGTCTCCTTGGAGCCTTCTCCTCTCCAGCCTGCACAACCCCAACTCTCTCAGGCTGTCCTCACAGCAGAGCAGCTCCAGCCCTCTGCTCATCCTCATGGCCCTTCTCTGGACACCTTCCAGCACCTTTCCTGTCACAGTGGTTCCAGAGCTGGACCTGCAGGACTGCTGCACATCCTCTGGCTGTGAGCTCGCAGTAGCTCTGCATGCAGACACCAGGCCCAGTGTGCACTGAGGAGCTTTCTTTCACTACTGTTGAATGTATCCTGGCTTTTGACACTAAAAAACACAGAACCTTTTTTTTTTCCCCCTTTTGGATGATGAGGAGGTGGAACCAGGCATCTTGAACTGTAAACTGCAGGAGGAGTTTATTTTTCCTCCACTTGGTGTTGACTCAGCTTGGGATATTTGGAGATTCCAGAGTTTCTGTTTTCTAAATTGGCTTCCCCCCCCTCCCCAGATTAAAGTTCCTAAGTGATGTGGCTCTTCTGCTCCTAGTCTTTGTTACTCTGCTTAACCTCTCTATGCTTTTAGCTCACAGCCTTCCCATAAAAGCAGTGATCTTCAGTTACCTGCATCTGGTGCCTCAGAGACACAAGGAACCACTTCCAAGTCAGTGAGAAGCAGGTGCAGGGTCTCTGTGCTGTGAAAAGCAAGGCACAGGAAGGAGAAAGCTGTGGGTCCATTCCATGTGCAGCAGTGAGCACAGCACCCAGGCAGTGGGAAGGGTGGGCAGGTAGTGTCCTAGAATCATAGCAACAGAGAACTCTTTGGGTTGGAAAAGCCCTCTGAGATCACCCAGTCCAAGCAGGAACCCAACCCCACCGTGTCCCCATGTGCCATGGCCACAGGGTTCTGGAACAGCTCCAGGCATGGGGACTCCACCACCTCCCTGGGCAGCCTGTGCCAAGCCCTGACCACTCTGGCAGCAAAGAAATTTTTCCTCACCTCCAACCATGAAGTTCATGTGAAAAAGTTTCCTCTGGTGCTACCCCAGTAGAGCTCAAGAAGGGTAGATTTAGGCTGGAGATCAGGGAGAAAGTTTTGCCAGTGAGGGTGGGGAGAGCCTGGCACAGGTTGCCCAGGGAAGCTGTGGCTGCCTCCTGCCTGGAGGTGTTGAAGGCCAGGCTGGATGAGGCCTTGAGCAGCCTGTGCTGGTAGGAGGTGTCCCTGCCCGTGGCAGGGGGTTGGAACTAGAGGAGCTTGAAGGTCCCTTCCAACCCAACCCATTCTGTGACTATAAATCAGCCTGTGCTGAGGTGCAGGCCATGCAGTCAGTGTCACACAGGTGTGCCCCAGGTTCTCCAGCTCTCCAAGCCTGCTCTCCCTCCCAAGCCAGCTCTGGTTGCAGCGATGCCATGCCGGTGTCCTCCTCCTGCTGTGTTTGCTGTGTTCAGGCCAGCTTGGCTCCAGCTCTTTGGTGCCACAGCTGCAGCTCTGCTGGCAGGGGTGGCCACCTGCTTGCTGGGCCTTTGGGATGGCCTTCAGCTGTGTCTCCTGCTCTGGGGAAGTGGGGAAATCAGTACCAGGCTTCTTTGGGATTTGACCTCCCATGCTAGTGGTGGAACAGGTCTCTATAGTTGTGAGAGCTCTGAGCACTGATGGTGAAGTGCTGACTGGGAAACTCCTGAAGGCATGGACTAGGAGGAGGCTCAGGGGAGACCTCATTGCTCTCTACAACTCCCTGAAGGGAGGTTGTAGCCAGGAGGGGGTTGGTCTCTTCTCCCAGGCAATCAGCACCAGAACAAGAGGACACAGTCTCAAGCTACAGCAGGGGAAATTTAGGCTGGAGATGAGGAGAAAGTTCTTCCCAGAGAGAGTTGTTGGCCATTGGAATGTGCTGCCCAGGGAGGTGGTGGAGTCCCCATCCCTGGAGGTGTTCAAGAGGGGATTGGATGTGGCACTTGGTGCCATGGTTTAGTCATGAGGTCTGTGGTGCCAGGTTGGACTTGATGATCTTTGAGGTCTCTTCCAACCTTGGGGATACTGTGATACTGTGATAGAGTCCTGGGGCAGGGACTGAACCCTTTGTACCCTCCAGTGAGGTGCCCAGCTGCTGACCTGCAGCTTTTGCAGCCTGCCAGCTACACAAAGGCATTTGGTGCCCCAGAGCTCTCCAGGAGGAGCAGTGTTGTGGTTTGCAGTTGCTTTGTCCTCCTTTTCAATCAAAACAGTTTTCATCCAGGTTTTGTGTAGCAATTGTGACTTAACTTCTCAGTTCCTGCTGTAAGCCAAGCTGATGATGTGTGGTTAACCTCAAGGGCAGGCATCCTGGAGCTGCTCCTGCAACTTTAATCAGTTGTCCTGAAGCCAGTGATAGACTGAAGGAAACCTTCTGCTGCTGCTGCTCCCACAAAGAGGGAGCAGGGGGTATGGGGCAGTGCTGGCTTGGCAAATCCTGGGGCAGACAAATCCAAGCCAGGTTCTAAAGCAGCTCTCTGCAAGCAGGCAGCACAGCAAGCCCTGGCAGGCTTGACTTTAGCACCTCTTTGTTTGGAACTCTAAGAGCTTGAGTCCTGCTTCAGATGAAAGCTCTTTGGGTTTGGATTTGAGAGTGGTGGGGTGGAAAATGTAAACTACAGTTCTGGACTGCTTTCAACTTTTCTTCCCTCCCAGTTTTTCTTGCACTTCCCTGTAGACAAAGCAGTTGGGTTCCCACCAGGAGGAGAAATGCAGCCTAGGCAAAACTCTGCAAACTGAACTGGGAGAGAGGTGTGGGGGGGAACTGGGATTCTGCAGCTCTCAGCTGTGAAGTTTCACTTCAGGACTAAAGGAGTTTGTGGTGGTAAGGAGTGGGCAGAAGGGAGATGCTGCAGACATCAGCTAGGATCAGCTAATCCTCCTCTTTGGCCCTGGAAAAAGAGGATGCTCCCAGCTGGTGCCTGCCTGGGAGCTCTTCAGATGCAGATGGGTGGTGAGGCTGAAGGCCTTGGTGATGCCTTTGCTGGAAAGCTCTTTGAAAGCTGAGTGTGCTGAAGGGGTTTGTGCTGTGAAATAATTAGATTGAAACACATTGATGGGGAAGTTCAATTCCAGAGCAGGGATCTGCCCAGAGCTCAGCCTGCTTTCCAGCAGGGGTTGGTGCTGGTGGGCGAGAGGCTCCAGCCTCAGTCTGTCTCTGAGCAGAGCCTGACTGTTTGTGGCATGGTGTAAATGGGGCTGTAGAAACCAGGGAGGAGACCACTGAGGGGGAATGCAACTTCTTCCTGGCATGGCATTCCAGATCCTGGAACACTGTTTCATATCCCCCCTGCGAGGTCTGGCGCCCTGTGGGTGCTCCTGTGCTGGCCTGGTGCAGCCACACTAAAGCTGCTCTTTTCTGATGTGCTACCCAGGCTGGAAAATCCATTTGGTCCTAGGAAAATCCACTTATTCTGAAGGAAAATCCATTTGTCCTGAACACCCTGACACTGCCTGGCCAGTGCCTGCACAGGCATGGGCAGCCCTGGGGCTTGGGCGCTGTGGGCGCTGCGGTCTGTGAATCATAGAGTCATGGAATGGTCAGGGCTGGAAGGGACCTCAAGGAGCAGCCAGTTCCAAGCCCCCTGCCATGGGCAGGGACACCTCACACCACAGCAGGTTGCTCACAGCCACCTCCAGCCTGGCTGCAAACACCTCCAGGCAGGAGGCTTCCACCACCTCCCTGGGCAGCCTGTGCCAGGCTCTCACCACCCTCCTGGGGAACAACTTCTTCCTCACATCCAATCTGAATCTTCCCACTTCTAGTTTTGCTCCATCCCCCCCAGTCCTATCCCTCCCTGACACCCTCAAAAGTCTCTCCCCAGCTTTCTTGTAGACCCCTTTCAGACACTGGAAGGCTACAATTAGGTCTCCTCAGAGCCTTCTCCTCTCCAAACTGAAGAACCCCAACTCCCTCAGTCTGTCCTCAGAGCAGAGCAGCTCCAGCCCTCTGCTCATCCTTGTGGCCCTTCTCTGGACACCTTCCAACACCTCCAGACCCTTCCTTCAGAGGCTCCAGAACTGGACACAGCTCCAGGTGAGGTCTCACCAGAGTGCAGTAGAGGGGGAGAATCACCTCCCTTGACCTGCTGGCTATGCTTCCCTTGATGTAGCCCTCTGGGCTGCAAGTGCTCACTGCTGGCTCCTGTTGAGCTTCTCACCCACCAGCACCCCCAAGGCTTTTTCTTCAGGGCTGCTCTCAAGCCAGTCCCTGTCCAGCCTATGGCAGTGCTTGGGATTGCCCTGACCCAGTAGCAGGACCTTGCACTTGCTCTTGTTGAAGCTCATGAGGTTGCCATGGTTCCACCTCTCCAGCCTGTCAAGGTCCCTCTGGGTGGATCTCTTCCCTCCAGCTGTCTGCAGCACCACACAGCTTGGTGTCATCAGCAAACCTGCACTCAATGCCACTGTCCAGGTCACCAACAACGATGTTAAACAAGACTGGACCCAGTACTGATAGCCCTGAGGGACTCCACTTGTCCCTGGCCTCCACTTGGACGTGCCCCCATTGACAGCCAGCCTTTGGGTGTGCCCCTCAAGCCAGTTCTGTGAAGGGGAGCTCTGGGAAGCAGCAGGGCTGGGGAGCAGAAGTGTTCCTGTGCCCTTCCTGTGGTTGTTTGGCAGAGGACAGGGGTGCAAAGAGAAGCAAGAGGCCATGGGGGTACTGACTGACAGCAGCTGAACATGAGCCAGCAGTGTGCCCAGGGGGCCAAGAAGGCCAATGGCATCCTGGCCTGCAGCAGGAACAGTGTGGCCAGCAGGAGCAGGGAGGTCATTGTGCCCCTGTACACTGCACTGGTTAGGCCACACCTTGAGCCCTGTGTCCAGTTCTGAGCTCCTCAGTTTAAGAAGGACATTGAGACACTTGAAGGTGTCCAGAGAAGGGCAACAAGGCTGGGGAGAGGTCTGGAGCACAGCCCTGTGAGGAGAGGCTGAGGGAGCTGGGGTTGCTTAGCCTGGAGAAGAGGAGGTTCAGGGGAGACCTTCTTGCTCTCTCCAACTCCCTGAAGGGAGGTTGTAGCCAGCTGGGGGTTTGTCTCTTCTCCCAGGCAACCAGCACCAGAACAAGAGGACACAGTCTCAAGCTGTGCCAGGGGAAGTTTAGGCTTGAGGTGAGGAGAAAATTCTTCCCAGAGAGAGTTGTTGGTCACTGGAATGTGCTGCCCAGGGAGGTGGTGGAGTGGAGTCCCCATCCCTGGAGGTGTTCAAGAGGGGATTGGATGTGGCACTTGGTGCCATGGTTTAGTTGTCAGGAGGTCTGTGGTGCCAGGTTGGACTGGATGATCTCTGAGGTCACTTCCAACCTTATTGGTTCTATGATTCTGTGTGGCTCTGGTGCCATCAGTAGGCAGCTCTGCCAGGTAGGAGCAGGGCTGGGATGTGCTGGATCCCTGCTCATGGGGGACAGTTCTGCAAACAAAGCTTCCTGAGCTGCTCTGCCAGGTAGGAGCAGGGCTGGGATGTGCTGGATCCCTGCTGATGGGACACAGTTCTGCAAACAAAGCTTCCTGAGCTGCTCTGCCAGGTAGGAGCAGGGCTGGGATGTGCTGGTTCCCTGCTGATGGGACACAGTTCTGCAAACAAAGCTTCCTGAGCTGCTCTGCCAGGTAGGAGCAGGGCTGGGATGTGCTGGATCCCTGCTGATGGGACACAGTTCTGCAAACAAAGCTTCCTGAGCTGCTCTGCCAGGTAGGAGCAGTGCTGGGATGTGCTGGATCCCTGCTCATGGGGGACAGTTCTGCAAACAAAGCTTCCTGAGCAGCTCTGCCAGGTAGGAGCAGGGCTGGGATGTGCTGGTTCCCTGCTGATGGGACACAGTTCTGCAAACAAAGCTTCCTGAGCAGAACTGCTTGGTTTCACTCTGCTTAATGATTTCACTCACACTTCCAGGTCTCTCTTTCCCTGCAGAAAGAGATGCTGCAAGGCAGGGGGAGGTGGGTGTGGGGTCTGTGCAGGGAGTTGTGCTGCTGTTCACCTCTGAACACGATGCCTGGAATCCTTGGAGCAGCAGCAGGTGTTCCTCACAGCCCAGCTGCTTCTCAGTTGTCTCCTCCTGAAAGTTGTTGTTGAAATGGCTGAGTGGCTGAGTCTGGCTTGCAAAGAATTTTCTCCTAGTGTTGCAATTCGTTTTTCCAGATGTTGGTAATCAAAGCTGAGTAAAGTCTCCTTTCATAGGGTCCTGTGGCAGATAATAAGTCTCAGAAGAGCTGAGAGAACTTGGGTCATTGTAGAACTGCAGCTGTAAGGCTCAGCCTGGTCCCTCCCAAGGACAGCAAGGGGAAAAAAAATCATCCCTCAGGCTTCTCATTTGGATCCTGAGCTTCTCCTCAGCATTGCAAACTCCAGCCTCTGGCTCCTTTTGGAATGCTGAGTAACAAATTGGCATAGCTCAGGCAACCCTCTCCTGAAACAGAGGGTGAATGGAAAGCAAGGGGGGAACAATATGACAGGGACCCCAAACTCTGGGGTGACTGAGGCCCTGCTGTGCCCTGGCTCTGCTCTCTTCACACAAGACTCATCCCAGTGTTTCTCATCTCCCAGCTGCTTTCTCATGAAGAGAAACTTCTTTGGTGTGAGGGTGCTGGAGGCCTGGAGCAGGCTGCCCAGAGATGCTGTGGAGTCTCTTTCTCTGCAGACCTTCAGGATGTGTTCCTGTGTGACCTGCCCTGGGTAATCCTGCTCTGGCAGGGGGCTGGACTCTATCTGCAGAGGTCCCATCCAAGCCCTAACATTCTGTGGTTTTGTTGCCTTGCTTGAAATGTAGGGTTAGCTCCTGCTGGGAGCCCACCAAGGACCACAGGGGATGTGTGCCTGGGTTTCATCTCTGTCAGTGCTGCAGGAGAAGCTGATGAAGTGCAGCTGCTGCAGAGGCTGAGAGATCTGGGGAGGAGAGATGTGCATGGCTGCAGGCTTGGGGAAACAAGAGCATGCATGTCCTGAAGGCTCATGGCAGTGGGGAGTACAAGTCAGGTCCTGGCTATGTGTCTGGGGGGAAAAAAATGACTGAATCCCATCCTGTGGAATTCTCTTCATCTGTGTCTGGGCAGCAAACTCATTTGCCATCAAACCATGATCTAGAGAAGACTTCAGAGAGCTCCTAGAATATGCCTAAAGTGTGGCTTGGTGTGGAGAAGTTTTGATCTTTTGTCCTCAGCCAGAGCCTGGTAGCTGTTGTGTCACCATTTCACTGCTGCCAAGTTGTGCTCTTGGAGTAGCTGAGAGGCAGCTGAGTGAGGTCTGGCAGTGGTAGATAATGGACAGATAGGGCAGGAACAGGAGGCTGAAAATGCTGCTTCCTGGAAGTGCTGAGCTCCTGCTGGGTGTTGCATGGTTAGGCCCTGAGCACCTTAGGAACATTGGGGGTGCAGGGATCTCAGCCTGCATCCTGGGCTGGTAAAGGTGGAGCAGGAGGTTTCTGGTGGGAAGCTTTATGACAAGGTCCACAAGGCCCCAGGATGCTGTGCCTTTGTTTGTATTTGTTCTGTTTGGAGCCTGGGGTCAGGTCTGTCCCTTGGCTGTGGGTCACAGCATTGCTCCGTGGCGCTGGCTGAAGAGCCAAGCCCATGCTGATGGTTTTGCAGCTCCTCCTTCAGCTGTGAGGCAGGAAACTGAGGAGCTGCTGGGGAGTGAAAGGCTTCCCTCTGTGGTGTGGGGAGAGCTCCTCTCCACAGCTCCCTGAAAGGGGGCTGCAGTCAGGTGGGGGCCAGAGCTGGTCTCTCCCTAGTGACAAGTGATAGGGTGAGAGGAAATGGCCTCAAGTTGCAGTAGAGGAGGGTTAGGTTGGACCTCAGGAGAAACTTCTTCACTGACAGGTTCTCAAAGCCTGGCACAAGCTGCCCAGGGAGGTGGCTGAATCCCTATCCCTGAAGGTGTTGGAAGGCCTCAGATGTGGTGCTGAGGGCCATGGTTTAGCCTCAGCCTTGGTAGATACAGAAAGGTTGGACTGGATGAGCTGGAAGGTCACATAGTCACAGAATCCATCTGGTTGGAAGGGACCTCCAAGCTCATCCAGGCCAGCTGCTCTCTTCCAGCTGAATGCATTCTGTGACCTTTAAAGCATCCAGCCCAGCCCTCAACCCAGCACTGCAGGGGCAGCACCAAACCATGTCCCCAAGCACCAGGGCCACACAGTGCTTGAACGCCCCCAGGGATGGTGACTCCAGCACTGCCCTGGGCAGCCTGATCCAATGTCTGAGAGCCCTTCCAGGGCAGAAATCTTTCCTGAGATCCAGCCTGAGCCTCCCCTGGTGCAGCTTGGAACCATCTCCTCTGCTCCTGATTCTATCATCTACCCAATTTGAAATGCTTCAAAAGCTGTTGTGTGGCCTCAGCCCTTACGTTGGAGTGTGAGGCTGTGTGTCACAGGCTCCCTGGATGGAGCTCCTTGCACCCTGACCTGCAGGACTCTTGCATTCAGATGGCTTCTGAGCATGGGACTCTCCAGATTTCTTCCCAAGTCCTGACTGATGAGTGAGGCCTGACAGCAGAGTTCCTCTCTCTGTGCCTCAGGACACGTCTGGTGAGGCTGTAGAGCTCTCTTCAGCTGGTGGACCAAGGGCTGGAAAGTCTTCTCCTGGGCTGTGCAGCTTCTAGAGTGCTAGGCAGCAGGCCTGCAGGGAAGCTGCCACCCTCAGCAGGGTTTGTGTTTAAACAAACAAAACTGAAAACCAAAGCTTGCAGCCTCTGGGACCAGTTCTTGGGGCTCTTGTTTTGTTTGCTTTCAATTAACCTCTTCTGTAACCTTCTAACCCTGCAAGGGAGCAGCTGAGGCCACTCCTCCCATGCACAGCTGTGGTGGCAGCAGTGGCTGGGGGGTGGCAGCACCGTGGCTGTGAGGGGCTGGAGGCCACAGCTTGCTCTCTGTGACTTGGCTGTGACAGGCTGCAGAGGTGGGACCAAGCCAACCCCCTGGAGTTCAACATGGCCAAGGACAAGGTTCCTGCAGCTGGGTCAGGGCAATCCCAAGCACAAATCCAGGCTGGGTGATTGAGAACAGCCTTGAGGAGAAGGCCTTGGGGGTCCTGGTGGGTGAGGTGCTTGACATGAGCTGGCAATGTGTGCTGGCAGCCCAAACAGCCACCCATGTCCTGGGCTGCACCCACAGCAGTGTGGGCAGCAGGTCAGGGGAGGGGATCCTGCCCCTCTGCCCTGCCCTCACCCACAGCACTGCATCCAGTTCTGGGGCCCCCAGCACAAGAAGGACCTGGAGCTGCTGGAGAGGAGCCAGAGAAGGCCACAAAGATGATCAGAGGGATGGAGAACCTCTGCTATAGGGGCAGGCTGGGAGAGTTGGGGCTCTTCAGCCTGGAGAAGGCTCCAGGGAGACCTCAGAGCAACCTTCCAGTAGCTGAAGTGGGCTACAGAAGAGCTGGGGGGGCTGTTCAGAAGGGCCTGTGGTGATAGGTCGAGGGGCAGGCAATGGTTTGCAACGAGAGCAGGGCAGACTCAGACTGGAGAGTAGGAAGAAGTTCTCTGCTGTGAGGGTGATGAGACACTGGAACAGGTTGCCTGGGGAGGTTGTGGATTCTGAATCCCTGGAAGTGTTTAATACCAGGCTGGATGAGACTTTGAGCAGCTTAGGCTAGTGGGAGGTCCCTGCTCATGGCAGGGGGTTGGAACTGGATGATCTTGAAGGTCCCTTCCAACCCAACCCATTCTGTGGTTCCACGTACAGGAGGGGATTCCCTGCCAGCTGCCCAGAGCAGGGGCTGCAGGCTGTGCTGCTCAGGCACTGCAGATGCCTGTAGCAGGCAGAGCTGGGTGCAGAGGGACATGTTGCAGGCCTGGGATTGGATTGGAGCCATGGCAAGATGAGCAGACAGCGTGTGTGGGAGCAGGTGCTTAGATGTGGTGAAGGAAGCAATTCTTTGTGCCTGTCTCCCTCAGGAGGTTTGTGTTCAGGATGATCTGAGGGCCCTGTGATTTGGGAAGTGCAGCTTTTGTGGTGAGAGGGAAAGCACTGGTGTTTGGGAATGCCCTTCAGCACCTGGCAGCCTCCTGTTGGTGTTTGCAGGCTGATGTGGCTGCAGTGCTGAGGTGCTGCATCCCCAGGGCAGCTGCAGTGGGTTTGTTCCTGGGGGTTAGAGCAGCAGGCAGAGCCTCAGGGATCTGCACACAGGGGGTGGGGTCCAGACAGCACTGCAGACAAAAGGTGCAGCCCCTGCGTGGGCCTGGGTGAGGTCTGTGCCTGCACAACTTGGTTATCTCCTGGCAGCATCCCAGTGAGGTGCCAGGCCTTGGTTAGGGCAATCAGGGAGTTGGCACAGGGAGAGGAACAGCCTGGGTGGCTGGCAGCCTTGCCAGGGGGTGGTTTGTTTTGCTTGGTGGAGATGTTCCAAGGAAGCTAATTTGTACAGAAGCTGCTGCATGTGAGCTGCACCAGGGAAGGTAGAGCTGGTTCTAGTTCCAGTTTGCTCAGGATCCTATCACAGCCTCAGAACTGCTCCAGAGCCTGCACTGGTTGAGGTTCTCATGGTGCAGGCAGGCCAGGAGCAGCCTGGAGGAGCTGTGACCTTCACCCATTGCCCTGCACTGTCAGCACTCAGCCTCAGTCTTGCCTGATGCCTTTCTCATCCTGACTGGGGCTTTGATCAAGGTGTTCACCTGGCCTGCTGTGGGTCCCTGGCTGCACAAATAGCTGACCTGGCCACAGCACCTCAGCCTGCAGCACACAGCTGGGGACCCTGTAGCTCTTTTGTCTTCTGCTTGTTCCTGCTGGGCACAGCTTCTGCTCCAGGAGCAGAGATCCAGCCTGGGCTCTGCGGTCCTGAGCAGCTGGGTTACTTGAGGGAGGTTTGAACCCCCTGTGGCCCTCTGGGTGATCCAAACTGGATCCCAAATCTCGTTGCAATGCCTGAGGACAGACCTTTTCTGGTGTGTTTTGCATGACCTGTGTAGCACCAGCACCCAGGGCTCTGCCTGGGAGCAGTGAAGAGGCAGCAGCTGCTCTGCAAGGAAGCAGCTCCTCTGCCTGCACGTGTTTGGGGTTGGGAGCCCCAGTGCAGAACTTGCTCCTCTGAGCCAACTTTCCACAAACAGGGTTTGTTTTCCTTCAGTTTGAGCAATCTCTCCAAACTCAGTCCTTTGTATCCTGGGCCTGCTCAGAAGCTGAGGATACAAAATGTTGCTGGGAAAAGCCTTCTGCTTGATTTGCTTATGTCTGGCTGTGGCAGCAGTGGGGACATGGCTAATAAACCCGAATGGCTCAGAGACTCTTTGGGGTTTTTTTTCAGCTGAGAACAAGAAATGTATCCCCAAGGACTGGGCTCTGAAATCACAGCTGCCCAGAAACCCCCCAGTGTGTGGTTCAAGCCAGCTGCTTGGGTCTTGATTTCCCCTCCAAGTTTTGGGTGTTTCTGCTGTAACAATGGGTTTGGGTTCGTTGAGCTGTTGACAGTTGTGGGAGAAGGCTGCATGCTGATGAGCTGAGCCTTTGGGGAGCCAGGGAAGGGCCTGGCTTGGCTGTACACCGTGGTGTGTGTTCAGCTGGGTATGAAATTGGAACTGGAGTGCACTGCAGATGTTATCTTTGGATTTCAGCTACTTCCTCACTGGCTGCATCCATGAAAGTCTTGCTGCTTTTCCTTTGTGTTTGCTGAATGGCAGCAGCTTTAGGCTGCACCATGAGATGGACCTTGACAAGGTCTGGAGGAGGGCCACAAAAATGATCAAGGGGTTGGAGCAGCTCTGCTATGAGGACAGGCTGAGGGAGCTGGGGGTGTTCAGCCTGGGGAAGGGAAGGCTCCAGGAAGACCTTAGAGCAGCCTGCCAGGTCCTGAAGGGGTTACAAGGCGGCTGCAGAGGGACTGTTTGCAAAGGCCTGCAGGGACAGCACCAGGGGCAATGGCTTCAAACTAGAGCAGAGCAGATTGAGATTGGATGTGAGGAACAAGTTCTGCACCAGGAGGCTGCTGGAACACTGCAACAGGTTACCCAGGGAGGTGGTTGAGGCCCCATCCCTGGAGATGCTCAAGGTGAGGCTGGACAGGACTCTGGGCAAGCTGATCTGGTGGAGGATGTCCCTGCTAAGTGCAGAGGGGTTGGACTGGCTGAGCTTTGGAGGTCCCTTTCCACCCAAACTGTTTTATGACTCTAAATACCTCTCAGCAGCAAGCTGCTGGCAGGGAGGCCACTGCCACCCAGCCCAGGGCACGCTGCTGCCTGTGTCTGCCAGCTGTGGAGCACAAAGAGTCTCAGCAGAAAGGCTCCCAGGACACAGGCAGGGAGGGCAGTTTTCTTCCAGTGCACCAAACAGACCTTTTTCCTCTGGACTTCAAAATAAACAATGTGTTGGCTGAACAAATGGCCCTGACCTTTTTATTAAAAGCATGGCTCTCCATCCTGGCCTCTCCGAGAGGCTTTGAAAACTGCAAGCCCTCCTGAACTTGCAGAGCAGCTGGCTTGAGTCATTCCAATCACATTTATCATCTTACTTTTTGCTCCTCCAAGCTGGAGGGCTCTCAGCCTTTGCTTCTTTTGAAAGGAGAGCAACAAGAAAAGTGACTCCAAGCCTGTGTGCTCCTTGCAGAGGGACAGGGAAGGGCTGGGCCAAGGTGGTGCTGGGGCTGCTAAATTCCTTTTGAAGTTGATGGTTTGTTTTGATGGGGACTGACCTGCCCACAAGCTCAAACCTACTCTCCAGGGAGACCTCAGAGCAGCCTTCCAGAACCTGAAGGGACTCCAGGAGAGCTGGGAATGGACAATGGCTTTGAGCTGGGAGAGGGGACATTGAGACTGGAGATGAGGAAGAAATTCTTGACAGTGAGAGTGGGGAGACCCTGGAATAGGCTTGTGGATGCCTCCTGCCTGGAGGTGTTCAAGGCCAGGCTGGATGAGGCCTTGAGCAGCCTGGGCTGGTGGGAGGTGTCCCTGCCCATGGCAGGGGGTTGGAA
Organism: Melanerpes formicivorus; assembly: GCF_026170545.1. Classification (NCBI taxonomy): domain Eukaryota; kingdom Metazoa; phylum Chordata; class Aves; order Piciformes; family Picidae; genus Melanerpes; species Melanerpes formicivorus. Next base: position 2,259,517 of record NW_027142386.1, on the reverse strand, counting down.
CTGGATGATCTCTGAGGTCCCAACCCGTTCCAGGACTCAATGACTTGATGATCCTCTTGTCTGGATGCACAGCAAGGACTGAAAGATCACAGAACCACAGAACAGTTGGAAGGGACCTCTGAAGATCATCAAGTCCAACCCCCAAGTGACCAAGAGAGTGACCAAGAGCAGCTTTGGTAAAGAGATTGGGAACTCTTCTACTGGGAATGACAAACTGTTCTGAAATGGGAGGGGATGGGCCCAGAGCTGCTGTCTGGGGGCAGCGGTGAAGGCTGTGTCCCTCTTGAGCGCTTTCACCGCGCCGGGAGCCGCCCTGATGGACCAAGCCCTCGGGTTGTGTAAGGATTGCTTCATGTCCAAGCCCTGAAGAGCACTTCTGCTCAGCCAGCTCGCTGCTTGCAGCCTTCAGGAGCCTGCTCTCCTCCTGGTGCTTTGTTTTCTCCCTCTGTCGGCCGGCCCAGGCCGCAGCCAGGCTCCAGCCCTTCTCTTGGTTGGCTGTTTTCGTTTGGCTTAGGCTTAGCTGAACCTGGGGAAGCTGCAGTTCCATGGGAATGTTTGCCTCTGCTTGTGCACAGGGAGCTCAAAATAAGAAAAGCATTTCCTTGGATGAGATGGAGGGGGGGGTGGGGGTGGTTTGCCTGCTCCTACAACTCCAGGAGATGGGGGCTGAAGGTTCCCCCTGCCGTGTCCTCTGCATTTAACCAACATTTCTTATCACACTTCTTCTTTGGGAAGTTTTGGGCAATTTTGGCTTGCTTTCTTCATGGGCTTGTTGGTTTGTTTTGGTTGGTGTGGTGTTGTTGTTGTTGTTGGTGGTGGTTTTTATTCCCCAGACCGTTTTTCATTGCTTTCATTTGAGCTTCTGGGATGGGTTTGTTTCTCTCTTTGAAATGCAGCCACCAGGATGAGACCCCAGAGCAGCTCTGCTCCCCCGCCCCCAGTGCTGCTGCTCAGGGATTTCTCTGCCTGCCTTACATAAGGCAGCCCTGTTTACAGGCACAGGGATTTTGGTCTTCAGCAGCAGGACGATGCTGTTGGCTGGTGTTCAGCTGGTGACTAATTGTAACCCCAGCTCTTTATTTCTGCACAGCTGTCTCTTAGGGACCAGGCTAAAGGAGCTTGGAGAAAATGGGGGGGGGGGGGGGGGGGGAAGGGGGGCTGTGTGTGTGTTTCTGAATCTGCAAAGCAAGCCTTTGGGATGGAGAAAACCCCTGCCAGGGAAGGGAAGAGCTGCTGCCTTCCCTCAAAGGCAGAGAGAGCTCTCCTGTCTGCACCAGGCTCTTCTGGGCCACCTCCTGCTGGGCTTTTCCTCTGCATCTTCTCTCTACTTCTTGCATTGATTGCTGGTTCCTGGTGTTCCCTTTGCTGGGTGAGTTGCAGAGGTGCTGGGAGGTGCTTCTACTGCTGGTTGGTACAAAACTCAGCACTGCTCTGAAGTGTTGGAAGGGAAAGCAGCAGAACTGGGCTGCTGCCCTTTCCATGCAGCCCCAGGAGGCTTTGCAAGGCTTCTGGGTGGTTGATGCCAACACCTCCACGGTTGGGATGATCCAGGTGGGATGTGCAAGGGAAATGTGTGCCTCCCTGTACAGAAATAACAGAATGGGAACTGAAAGAAGGGGCAGGAGGGAGCATTTGGGGGTCGATGGACAGGCTGTAGGGGGCTCAGCACCAGGTCACAGCTGGGGGAAGAGCCTCCCTGGACTGGTTGGAGACCTGTGTTCAGGTGGAACCTTGCAGCTTTACAGAGGTTTGAACTTGAGTTTTGAGGGTGGCTCTGGCCAGTGTGGGGCCTGTGGGGCTGCTGATTGTCTTCCCCAGCTCTGCCTTGGCCTGGTTGGTTTGAGAGGCTCTAACAGCTTCAAGGATGGGTCCCAGGAATTAGAATCATAGAATTGTTAGGATTGGAAGGGACCTCAAGGATCTTCTAGTGTCAACCCCCCTGCCATGGGCAGGGACACCTCACACCACAGCAGGTTGCTCACAGCCACCTCCAGCCTGGCTGCAAACACCTCCAGGGCTGAGGCTTCCACCACCTCCCTGGGCAGCCTGTGCCAGGCTCTCACCACCCTCCTGGGCAACAACTTCTTCCTCACATCCAATCTCAATCTCCCCACTTCCAGTTCTGCTCCATCCCCCCCAGTCCTATCACTCCCTGACACCCTCAGAAGTCCCTCCCCAGCTTTCTTGTAGACCCCTGCAGATCCTGGAAGGCCACAATTAGGTCTCCTTGGAGCCTTCTCTTCTCCAGCCTGCACAACCCCAACTCCCTCAGTCTGTCCTCACAGCAGAGCAGCTCCAGCCCTCTGCTCATCCTCGGGGCCCTTCTCTGGACACCTTCCAGCACCTCCAGACCCTTCCTGGCACAGAGGCTCCGGAGCTGGGCAGGGTGCTCCAGGTGGGGTCTGAGCAGAGGGGGAGCATCACCTCCCTTTCTCCCTGGGAAAGGCAAATTTGCAATTCTGACGCTAAATTATGTAAGTAGGACGCTCGGAGCCTTAGTTTCATGGTGAGGCAGCCTCACAAAGCCTGTTAAAGGGGGCAAAGGACTGGCAAAACTTGTGGCTGCTGGGGTGCTGCCGGGGCGGGGGGTGGCAGGCGGGGCGGGGGGGGTCGGGTCCCATACCCGGCTCGGGCAGCTCGGGGTCCTGGAGTGACTCTCACCACGGTGCCCTTCCCGCAGGTCTCCGTGGCAGCGGTGGCGGTCCCCGGGCGGAGGAGGGAGCCGGAGCTGCCATGACGACCGGCGACTGCTGCCACCTGCCCGGCTCGCTGTGCGACTGCCCCGGCGGCGCCGCGCTGGCCAAGGCGGTGGAGGAGGCGGAGCGGGGCCGGCCGCACTACGTCACGCAGGTCAGCAGCAAGGACGGGCGGCTGCTCTCCACCGTCATCAAGGCGCTGGGAGCGCAGAGGTGAGGCTGCCCTGCCCCGGGCGCTGCGCTGCCCTGCCCCGGGCGCTGCCCTGCCCCGCCCCGGGCACTGCCCTGCCCGCCGCTGCCCCTTCCCGCCCGCCCTTCCCCTGCTGCTTTGCTCTGGGGCCAGGGGTAGAGAAGACGGCAAAAGTGTGTGGTGGAGGAGGTCAGTAGGGAGCTGCTTGTTGAGGGTGAGAGCTCCTAGCCAGGAGGTCCCAGCCCTGCTCCAGGCTGATCCCCAGCAGTGTGGGCAGCAGGGGCAGGGAGGGGATTCTGCCCCTCTGCTGTGCTCTGCTCAGACCCCCCCTGCAGTGCTGGGGCAGCTCTGGAGGCCTCAGCACAGACAGGGACCTGGTGGAGCAGGGCCAGAGGAGGCCACAGCAATGCTGGCAGGGCTGGAAGCCCTCTGCTGGGAGGCCAGGCTGAGAGAGTTGGCCTTGTTCAGCCTGCAGAGGAGAAGGCTCCAGGGAGACCTTCTGGTGGCCTTGCAGTGCTTGAAGGGCTGAGCAGAAAGCTGGGGACAGAGTTTGGAGCAGGGTCTGTTGGGACAGGACAAGGGGGGATGTTTTGGAACTAGAAGAGATTGAGAGTGGAGAGAAGGGAGAAATGTTTGACCCTGGGGTGGTGAGAGCCTGTCCCAGGCTGCCCAGGGAGGTTGGAGCTGCCTCATGCTTGGCACCACTGCAGTTCAGGTTGTGTGGGGCTGAGCAGCCTGCTCTAGTTGGGGATGTCCCTGCTGGCTGCAAGGGGATTGGACTAGATGAGCTGAAAAGGTCCCTTCCCAGCCAAACCATCCTTTGATTCTCTGGCCTCTGCTCTCTCTCTGGGAGCTCACTTCAGCCACATGCTGGTAGGTTGAGTCTCCTGTGTCCATCAAAGCCCTCCAGGCCTGCAGCTACTCCAGCAGGAGACATCACAGGTGGCCTCCACCAAGTCCTAGCTGAGCAGCAGTGAGGGTAGGACACCATGCCAGCAAGGGCAGTGCTGCTGTGTTCAGTTTTGGGTGCTTCACTCCCAGAAGGACATTTAGAGGCTGGATCAGGTCCAGAGAGGGGCAACAAAGTCTGGAGAGCAGGGCTGGGGAGGAGCAGCTGAGGAACCTGGGGGTGTTCAGCCTGGAGAAGAGGAGGCTGAGGGAGACCTCATTGCTCTCTACAGCTCCCTGGCATGGCACTTGGGGCCATGGTTTGGTGGCCATGGTGGGGTTGGGTTGGTGTTGGACTGGATGGTCTTGGAGGGCTTTTCCAAGCCAAACAACTCTGTGATTCTGTGCTCATGGAGATGCTGAAGGGCTGCAAATGGAGCACAGCTCCTCCTTCGAGGTGCTTGTGGAATGAAGGTGTGGTGTGGATTTGCTGCCCCAAGGAGAGGAGGGTGTTGGTTTGGCAGGAGCTGGCAGTGCCCAGCTGTGGCTGGAGAGGATGTCTGGCATCTTCACTCGCTCAGGCCCTTCCTGAGGGGACTTTTTCTTGTGTGGTTTGAGCTTCTAGAGCAAAGGGCATTTGGCAGCCTTGTTCAGCCCAGCCCCTGGGACTGCTCAGGGTTTGTGCTCAGATCCTGGCTCACAGCTGCTGTGTTTTCAGTGAATTGGGCCAAACATTGATGAGTGTCAGAGCAGGGACTGCAGGTGTGGGGGAGGGAAGCAGGAGAGCTGGATGAGAACCCAGGCAGACAGCACTGCTGCAGCTGGCAAACATGGAGCAGGTGAAGAGAGGTGTGAGGGAGCTGAGCCTGATCTCTGCCAGCAGCGAGGCTGGCTGGGAACTGCAGCTCCTTAAACTTGTGGAGGTGTGAAAACTGGGTGGGATACTGCCTGGGATTACAGGTTAGGGAAAAACACAACAGGATTCCACAGGTGTGACCTGGGCTGTGCTCAGGAGAGTGTGGCCAGCAGGTCAAGGCAGCCTCTCCTCCCCCTCTACCCTGCCCTGGTGAGACCACATCTGGAGTCCAGGTCTGGACTTCTCAGTTCAAGAGGGACAGGGAGATACTGGAGAGTGTCCAGTGGAGGCTGTTGGGATGCTGAAGGGACCAAAACATCTGTGTGATGGGGACAGGCTGAGCCCTGGTGCTGGTCTGTCTGGAGAAGAGAAGGTTGGGCTGCGGCGGCGGTGAGCACAGCCGTGCGCTCGGAGCGGCGACGGCGGTCCCCGGCGGTCTCCATGGATATATGGACAACAAATCATCCATGGTGGACAACAACTTCTCCATGGGGTAGCCATGTGCCCTTGTGGCCAAGGAGGCCAGTGGGCTCCTGGAGTGCATTCAGAAGAGTGTGGCCAGCAGGGCTGGGGAGGTTCTCCTCCCCCTCTACTCTGCCCTGGTGAGACCACACCTGGAGTATTGTGTCCAGTTCTGGGCTCCCCAGTTCAAGAGGGACAGGGATCTGCTGGAGAGAGCCCAGTGGAGGCTAGCAGGATGCTGAAGGGCCTGGAACATCTGTGTGATGGGGAAAGGCTGAGAGCCCTGGGGCTGGTCAGTCTGGAGAGGAGAAGGCTGAGAGGAGATCTGATCAATGTCTATCAATATCTGCAGGGTGGGGGGGCAGGAAGGGGCCAGGCTGGGCCAGGCTCTTTCCAGTGGTGCCCTGTGACAGGACAAGGGGCAGTGAGCACAAACTGGAACCCAGGAGGCTCCACCTCAGCATGAGGAAAAACCTCTTTGGTGTGAGGCTGGCAGAGCCCTGGAGCAGGCTGCCCAGAGAGGTTGTGGAGTCTCCTTCTGTGGAGGCTTTCCAGACCCACCTGGCTGTGTTCCTGTGTGAGCTGCCCTGGGTGACCCTGCTCTGGCAGGGTGCTGGACTGGATGATCTCTGGAGGTCCCTTTCCACCCCACCCCTCTGTGTCTTCATGAGACTCCAGTTCCTTCTGTTTGATGCCACCAGCACCCAGCAGCAGTGTCACTCTCTGGGAGGTTGCAGTGGTGACACAGTCATAGGATCACAGAGCTGAGGACCATGTCCTCAAGTGCCATGGCCACAAACCAGCCAGGTGTCTCCAGGCTGCTAGGAAGCTGTGTCTGAGGCTGTGTGGGTGGGAGCCTGGCAGCCCCCTCCCCCTCTGCACAGGAAGCAAGGAAAATGGAGCCTGATAAGAAGGAGGCTTTTTCTTGCAGTGTCAGCACATTTTTTCCTCCTGGACTGTTTGTTGGTGGCCAAGGTTATGTGAATGCTCTGGAAATATGAAACTTCTCAGGCAGGAAGAGAAGGGATGAGAGCTTACAGATGCTTGCCTTGGGAAATCACAGATGGATGGGAGCAGGGGAGGCTTTTCTGGTCAGGCCCTGGCACTGTGGCTGCAGTTTTGTTGCTGCCATGCAGCGCTGAGCTTGAGGCAGTGAAGGGTGCAGGGGCACCAAAGAATTCTGAGTAGAAGGCAGTTCTGGAGGACATCTGCTCCAGCCTCCCTTTCAGAGCAAGTATGACTTCCAAGATGGATCAGACTGCTCAGAGCCTTGTCCAAAGTAGTTTTCAGTATCTCTGAGGATGGAGCTTCCCCCACCTCTCCGCATTCCTGTTGCAGGGATTGTCCCATCATAGAATCAGAATGTTAGAGGTTGGAGGGGACCTCTGGAGATCATCCAGTCCAACCCCCTGCCAGAGCAGGGTCACCCAGGGCAGGGCACACAGGAACACATCCAGATGGGTCAGAAAAGTCTCCAGGGAAGGAGATTCCACACCCTCTCTGGGCAGCCTGCTCTAGGTCTCCAGCAGCCTCACACCAAAGAAGAGGGAAGAGACCTTAGAGAGCATCTAATCCAACCTCACAGCCCTGGGCAGGGACACTTCCCACCAGCCCAGGTTGCTCAAGGCCTCATCCAGAGAGGAGGCATCCACAGCCTCTCTGGACAATCCATCCCAGAGTGTTGCCACCCTTGTAGTAAAGAATGTCCTCCCAAGATCCAATCTAAACCTATTCTCCTTCAATTGAAATCCAAGGCAAAGGGAATGCTGAGGGAAGCAAGGAAGAGCAGAACAGTCACTGCAGAGGTCCCTGGGGTGCCTGCAGCCTGAAGCAATGGTCTCTGTGTGGTGGGGTGCTGAGGGAGGTCTTGCACTGTAGTGGGCAGAAGGTTTGTGTGCTGAGAACTTTGTCTGGATGAGTGCTTGGCACCTCCCTCCCTTCCTGGAGGTATTCAGGGCCAGGCTGGATGAGGCCTGGAGCAACCTGGGCTGGTGGGAGGTGTCCCTGCCCATGGCAGGGTGTTGGAGCTGGATGAGCTTTGAGGTCCCTTCCAGGCCAACCCATTCCATGAATCTGTTGTGTGTTGTGTCCTCAGCTGAGCTGCAGGGACAGCCTGGCTGTGTCTGGGTGGTGCTGTGCCTTGCACTGCGGAGTGCAGGCTGCAGAGCAGAGGTGGGGTGAGAGCAGGTGGCCACAGGGTAGTGCAGCTCTGGGTGCAAGCCCCTTGAGTGTCTCCAGGCAGTGTGGATCATCTTGGCCTTGCTTTGGCCTTCTGGGTTTGCATCAGCACTTTGGGGCTGGTGCCAGCCTCTGCCTGCTGTGAGTGGAGCTGGAGCCTGTGGGACTCACTGGCTGAGGTCCCTTCTGTGGCCAGCTGAGCTGGCCAGGCTGATGTGCCAGCTTCTCTTGGGTGCTGTGGTACTTGTCAACTTCCCTCCCAGGTTGTATTGAACTCAGCTGTCCTGGACACCTCCCTGCTGCCCTGGGACTGGTTCCTTGCTCTGCTCTGGAGAGCTGCAGGGCTCCTGCCAGGCTCTGCTATGTGCTGCCTGCTCCTGGGGCACCCTGCTGGGGCCTGGAGGGGACAGAGGCTGATGTTGGTGTGGCCAAGGGGCTGTGCCTGCTCTGACAGTGACTTCCTTCTGTTTGTCTGCCCCCAGTGATGGTCCCATCTGTCGAATCTGCCACGAAGGTGGAAGTGGGGAGGGGCTGCTCTCCCCCTGCGACTGCACAGGAACCTTGGGCACCGTGCACAAGAGCTGCCTGGAGAAATGGTTATCCTCCTCCAACACAAGTTACTGTGAGCTCTGCCACACAGAGTTTGTTGTAGAGAGAAGACCAAGGCCTTTGACAGAGGTACCTCTTTCTTCCTGCCTTGCTTTCATTTCCTTGCCATTTGAGAGCCGGTGCCTGATGTGCTCTGCTGTCCTCCTGGCTCTGCTCCTCCTCACAGTACCTCCAGCACTCACAAGCAGCATTTGGCCAGAGGGCTCAAGCCTCTATCAGACCAAGGGATGGAGCTGCAAAAATGCAGGAGCAGTGTTTGGGACAGCTCACAGAGTCACAGAATGCTGCAGGTTGGAAGGGTGTCTTGGCCATTTCCCCTCCAACTAGAGCAGGTTGCCCAGGGGCAAGGCTGACCTTGAATGTCTCCAGGGATGAGACCTTAGCCCCCTCCCTGGGCAACCTGTTCAGTGTCTCCCCTCCCTCACTGTGCAGAGCTTCTCCTGATGTGCAGCCTAACTCTGCCCTTCTCCAGTTTCAAACCACTGCCCCTCAGCCTATCCCCAGCCTGCCTGTAGGTCCCCTGCAGATACTGAAATGCAGCTCTAAGGCCTCCCTAGAGCCTTGTCTTCCCAGGCTGAACAGCCCCACCTCTCCCAGTCTGTCCCCATAGCAGAGGTTCTTCAGCCCTCTGATCATCTTTGTGGCCTCCTCTGGGCCCCAAGTGAAAGGAGAAAGCAGGACATGGCCCAGCCAAGCCCTTCTGCTCCTCTTTGCATTGACCATAGTGGGACCAGGTCCCTGCTGGGTTCATCAGACTCCCAGTGCTGGGAGGTCCAGTCCAGGCTCTGGCTGGTTTGCAAAGTTTTTTCATCACAAGGCTCTCAGTGCTGCTCAGTGTCCCTCAGTGCCCCTCAGTGCTGCTCAGTGCTGCTCAGTGCCCCTCAGTCTTGGCACTTTTCTCCCACCTGAAATGGCTTTGACCCAAACCTCAGGTGGTTGTTTCAGAGGCTGGAGCCCACTGCTGTAACACATCTGGGAGGTGTCTCTTGGCTTTGGATCACACTGCAGGCCTGCCCAGGGCCAGGGAGCTTGCTGGGGCTTGTGCTGGCCAGGTGTGGAGTGCAGGTCTCAGATGTTTTAGCTTGAGGCAGTGAGGTGTTGATGGCCAGCAGCAAACATCTGGAAGTGTGCTTAGCCCTGGCTCCCAGAGGCTGTAGCAGCTCATAACAAGGACAGGCCTGGAAAACTGCACTCTGGGCTAAAAGCTCCTAAGGCAGAGTGCACTGGGGGGGACTTCTCCTCTGACACTGACTCCTGGGGCTCCAGCAGGCAGGAGGAGCTTGCTGGGACAGTGTGGCATGGAAGTCCTCTGGGCCCTCCTGTCTGTGCTCCAGGGTGGGTGTGAGCAGCCTGGTACAATCAAACTGCAGTTCCTGCTGACATCTGTGGAGAGCTCCCCCAGAGCTGGAGCCTGTAAGGGTGTGGGGCCCAGCCAGCAGCCTGGGAGCGTTGGGAGGTGATGGTGAGCCTCACAGGCAAGGGAAGCACCAGGGTGCTGTCAGAGAAGAAAGGACCCCTCAGGCCATTACTGATGGCTGCCAAGGCTCTGGAAGGAGGATTGTTGCTTGCTTCTGGTGCTTAGGAGCTGTGTGAGCACAGCAAGGGCTGAGGTCTGCCAGGGGCACAGCTGGGTAAGTGCCCTGCTGCAGGGGGCTGGAGCTGAGGGCCTGCTGCAGGGGGCTGGAGCTGAGGGCCTGCTGCAGGGGGCTGGAGCTGATGACCTGCTGCAGGGGGCTGGAGCTGAGGGCCTGCTGCAGGGGGCTCAGGCTGAGGGCCTGCTGCAGGGGGCTGGAGCTGAGGGCCTGCTGCAGGGGGCTGGAGCTGAGGGCCTGCTGCAGGGGGCTGGAGCTGAGGACCTGCTGCAGGGGGCTGGAGCTGATGACCTGCTGCAGGGGGCTGGAGCTGAGGGCCTGCTGCAGGGGGCTGGAGCTGAGGGCCTGCTGCAGGGGGCTTGGGCTGAGGACCTGCTGCAGGGGGCTGGAGCTGAGGGCCTGCTGCAGGGGGCTGGAGCTGATGACCTGCTGCAGGGGGCTGGAGCTGAGGGCCTGCTGCAGGGGGCTCAGGCTGAGGGCCTGCTGCAGGGGGCTGGAGCTGAGGGCCTGCTGCAGGGGGCTGGAGCTGAGGGCCTGCTGCAGGGGGCTCAGGCTGAGGGCCTGCTGCAGGGGGCTGGAGCTGAGGGCCTGCTGCAGGGGGCTGGAGCTGAGGGCCTGCTGCAGGGGGCTGGAGCTGAGGGCCTGCTGCAGGGGGCTCAGGCTGAGGGCCTGCTGCAGGGGGCTCAGGCTGAGGGCCTGCTGCAGGGGGCTGGAGCTGAGGGCCTGCTGCAGGGGGCTGGAGCTGAGGGCCTGCTGCAGGGGGCTGGAGCTGAGGGCCTGCTGCAGGGGGCTGGAGCTGATGACCTGCTGCAGGGGGCTGGAGCTGAGGGCCTGCTGCAGGGGGCTGGAGCCGAGGGCCTGCTGCAGGGGGCTGGAGCTGAGGGCCTGCTGCAGGGGGCTGGAGCTGAGGGCCTGCTGCAGGGGGCTGGAGCCGAGGGCCTGCTGCAGGGGGCTGGAGCCGAGGGCCTGCTGCAGGGGGCTGGAGCTGAGGGCCTGCTGCAGGGGGCTGGAGCCGAGGGCCTGCTGCAGGGGGCTGGAGCTGATGACCTGCTGCAGGGGGCTGGAGCCGAGGGCCTGCTGCAGGGGGCTGGAGCCGAGGGCCTGCTGCAGGGGGCTGGAGCTGAGGGCCTGCTGCAGGGGGCTGGAGCTGAGGGCCTGCTGCAGGGGGCTGGAGCTGAGGGCCTGCTGCAGGGGGCTCAGGCTGAGGGCCTGCTGCAGGGGGCTCAGGCTGAGGGCCTGCACTCTGTGCCTGCACCTTGCTCATGGAGGGCTCTGGCCAGAGTGCAGTGGTTCACCTGGCTGGAAAGCTCACCTGGCTTTGGTGTGCTGCTTCCACCCCACTGTGAAACACTCTGATCCCTGCTTGGAATGTGGGGGAAACATCCTGGAATGTCCTCATTTTCCCTGGGAGCTGTTGCAAACCCTCTGAGCCTCTGCAGCACCACAGTCTGTGCCTGTCAGCAGCTGTGGCCATGACTCTGCTTCCCCTCCTGGGTCCCTTTGGGACCAGCTGACAGAACTTGGCCATGTTCAGAAGTGCCCTTAGTGCAGAGCCCTTCTGAGAGGGCTGGTGGTGCTTTGCCAGCTCCCTGGCACTGCCCATCAATGCCCTGTGTCTGACTCTGGTGCAATCCCAGCCCCACAGCAGGCTGGGCTGCAGCTCCTCAGCAGATGCTTTAGGGAAGTGTCATCCCCAGGCTGCTCAGCAGCTTCTGAGAGGAGCCAGGGAGAGAGGCTGCTGAGTCACTGGAAATGACACAGTTCCCTCAGTGCTTATCTGAAAGCTTCTCTGCTCCTTTGGGGTGGGGAGGGTGGTGAAGCTTTCAGGGGGTGATGCCTGGCCAGGAGTGGAGCTGCTCAGTGGCTCAGGTTCAGATCTGGTCAGGTCACACTGGGAAGTCAAACCAGAAAGTGGTGAGCAGAGGAGGATGGATGGGATGGGGTCTGGGCAGGATGCAGGAGCATGCTTCAGGGCAGCAGAGAATCCTTTGGGCTGGAAAAGCCCTTTCAGATCATCCAGCCCAACCATTCTCTAACTGCCAAGGCTGGGGCTGAACCATGGCCCTCAGCACCTTTGCAGCTTTGAAACACCTCCAGGGATGGGGATTCAGCCACCTCCCTGGAGACTCTTCTACTCCTTGAGAGCCCTTGCAATGAAGAAGTTTCTTCTAATGTTCAACCTAAGCCTTCCCTGAGGAACCTGAGGCCATTTTGTCTTCCCCCCATCACTGTTCCTAGGGAGCAGAGCCCAGCCCCCACCTCACTGCAGCCTCCTCTCAGGGAGCTGTAGAGAGCAGTGAGGTCTCCCTCAGCCTCCTATCGTCCACACTAACCACCCCCAGCTCCCCCAGCTGCTCCTCCCCAGCCCTCTTCTCCAGACCCTTCCCCAGCTGGGAGAGGAGAGACTGAGAGTGGAGATGAAGAAGAAATTCTTGGCAGTGAGGGTGGGGAGAGCCTGGCACAGGCTGCCCAGGGAGGCTGTGACTGTCCCCTGCCTGGAGGTGTTGAAGGCCAGGCTGGATGAGGCCTTGAGCAGCCTGGGCTGGGGGGAGGTGTCCCTGCCCATGGCAGGGGCTTGGAGCTGGATGAGCTTGAAGGTCCCTTCCAACCCAACCCCTTCTGTGACTGCATGAACTTGATGAGGTTTGTGGAGCATTGATGTGCAGTGGGGAAGGGAGGATGAGGAGGGAGCACTTTGCTGTGCAGCAGTTACCTGCTCTGCTCACAGAGGTGTTTCTGGATCTTGGCTTCCTGAGCTTTGGGTATTCCACCAGAAAACTTCCCTCCTCACCTTGCTAAAGGGAGCAGGGCCATCCTCTGGGGCTGCCCATGGAGCCTGCAGGGAGGCTTTGGTGGGTCCCCAGAGAAGGAAGGTGGTGGTTTGTCTGCTGAAGCTGCATTGCTTTGATTCAGCAGGGCAGGGGCAGAGCTGCTTGTGCTGCTGGGAGCCAAGGCCTTGTTTCCCTTGTGGTTTATGTAGCCAGGTGCCAGATTGGTAAGGGGGAAGGCCAGAGGTGCCTGAGGAGCTGCCAGGGAGCTGTTTGGTGGACAGTAAGGACAGGAGATGTTTGTTAGCAGCTGGCTCTGCACAGCCAAATCCTGCTGGTGGTGCTGTGGCTGTGGAGCACATGGGGACCAGGGGCTGGCAGCTCACAGCCATGCACAGGGGACAAAGGAAGGTGAGCTGCAGGTGTCAGTGAAAGCCTCCTCTGGACTGCAAGGTGCTGAGCACTGCTGCCAGCATCCCCCAACAGCCTATTGCCCTTGCTCCCAAGTGGTAGAAGACAGCCCAGCTGCAGGGGGGTGGAGCAGCAGCTGCTGGGGTGGCCTCTCTGGGTGCTCTGTTATGCTCTGAGCTCACCCCCTGGCTTCCAGAGGAGCTGCTGATGTCCTGCTGCTTTGCTCTGCATGGCCTCCTCCTGCCTTCTGTCCTCTGGGGCTCACCCTGGTTCCATGGCCCTTCAGCTCAGCTGCTCAGCATCCCACAGCCCTGCTGTGGGTCCAAGGAATGAGCTTCCTTCCACAGCCCTGCTCATCCTCAGGGGAGGAGCACCTGGAACAGAAGTGTGGCTGTACCTGGAAGCTCTTTTGACAAGCCTGCTTCCCCTGCATGAGGCAGTTCCAAGGCCCAGCTTGCCAGGGTGCTGGGCCAGCTCATTTAAACTATTCTTACCCTGAAAGCTTGGGCTGGATGGTCCTTGAGGTGCCTTCCAACCTGGGATCCTGTGAGCCTGTGAACCTTCTTGCTGCACAAGCAGAGAGGGTGCCTCCAGCAGGGTGTTCTGGCAGCCAGCTCACAGCCAAAGCTCTCTGCACTCTCCCCTTTCCCTGTGGCCTCACACATGGCTGCAGCATGCAGGCAGCTGGGTTTGGCCTTGGCCTTGGCCTGGAGGCAGCCCTGGCTGTGCTCTGTTGCTTCCCCATGTCTGCTTGGCACCTTTGCCTTGCTCCACCTGCCTGAGCAGGCCCGGGGTTGTTGGCAGGGTTTGTTTCCAGCCCCTGTGTGCTGAGGTGCTGCTGTGGCAGAGCCCTGGGGGTGCTCCATTGTGCTCCCTTTTCACTCTCAGTGCACTCTGGCAAAGCAACTCCACTGCTCCAAGAGGAAATCCCTCTGCTTCCTGCCTTTACGTGCTTGGCTCCCATCCTGGGGAGGAGGAAGGAGTTTCAGAGGTCACAAGGATTATAAATAGCCCCAGATGCAGCCCAGCACCTATCTGCCTCCAGTCCCAGGGGTTCTTACTGTACAAGGGTCAAAAGTGACCCAAGCTGTCCCCTCCCAGGGGTCGTGCTGCTCTGCTGGGGTGGTTCAGCAGCCAGCCCAGCCCTCTGCTGGCTGGGGGAGGGGACAGCCAGGCAGGGCTGGGGGGTTCCAGCCATGGGCTGCCCTGTGCTGGCTGCAGGAGCAGCTTTGCTGTGTCCATGCCTTGCTGTCCACCCTCAGCTTCCTCCCAGGGTTGCTCAGGACCATGTGTGGTCCTTATCTTCCCCACACAGCTCCTCACCTCTGATCTCCTCTGCAGGGCCACATGAGGGGTGACTTGCAGGTCTGCCACCTTCTCCCAGCTCCTCCTGTCCAGAGCACAGCTGTGGCTGCTCTGAAAGTCTCTGCTGGCTGGCTGGCTACTGACTTGTGCTCAAGGTGGATTCAGAAATGCTTCTAACTTGTCCTCTGCTGCAGGAGCAGATCTGTCTGCAGATCTGTCCCCAGATCTGCCTGCCCTCTAGCCTCATTCCTTCTTGCCCTTTGGGTCTCCCAGGTGCCTCAGGTCACACCTCTAAAATCCCCTCCTTGTGTGCTCCCAGCTGAAGGTCCTGCCTAGGGTCTTGTCTGTGGCTGCAGCATCCCCTCCTCTGTCCTGGCCAGCTCAGTGTCCCATCCCAGGTGCCTGCAGAGCATCCTGCCCCATCCCAGGTGCCTGCAGAGCATCCTGCCCCATCCCAGGTGTCTGCAGAGCATCCTGCCCCATCCCAGGTGCCTGCAGAGCATCCTGCCCCATCCCAGGTGCCTGCAGAGCATCCTGCCCCATCCCAGGTGCCTGCAGAGCATCCTGCCCCATCCCAGGTGCCTGCAGAGCATCCTGCCCCATCCCAGGTGTCTGCAGAGCATCCTGCCCCATCCCAGGTGCCTGCAGAGCATCCTGCCCCATCCCAGGTGCCTGCAGAGCATCCTGCCCCATCCCAGGTGCCTGCAGAGCATCCTGCTGCCGTGGCTCTGACCACCTCTGCCACGCTGCTGGCCCTTACCTACATTTCACAGACTGGTTTGGGTTGGGAGGCAGAGACTCTGCTGAGACTCTTTGTGCCCCACAGCTGGCAGGCACAGGCAGCAGTGTACCCTGGGCTGGGTGGCAGTGGCCTCCCTGCCAGCAGCTTGCTGCTGAGAGCTAGTTAGCATCATAAAACGGTTGGGGTTGAAAGGGACCTCCAGAGCTCAGCCAGTCCAACCCCCTGCACTCAGCAGGGACATCCTCCACTAGATCAGGTTGCACAGAGCCCTGTCCAGCCTCACCTTGAGCATCTCCAGGGATGGAGCCTCAACCGCCTCCCTGGGCAGCCTGTTGCAGTGTTCCAGCAGCCTCCTGGTGCAGAACTTGTTCCTCACATCCAATCTCAACCTGCTCTGCTCTAGTCTGAAGCCATTGCCCCTGGTGCTGTCCCTGCAGGCCTTTGGGAATAGTCTCTCTCCATCCTTCATGTAGGCCCCCTTCAGGTACAGGAGGCCTGCTCTAAGGTCATTGCCACCTCCTCTTCCCTTGCCCAGATTTACCAGTTCCCATTCCAACAGAAGCTGTCACCTCTCCTCACCCTGCCCTCAGCCCTCTGCCCTCTGCCCTGTCTCTCTGCACACCTCTCTCACAGTTAGTTCTGCAGCACTCTGTCTGGGCCAGCCCTTCCTGCTTGTCCTCCTGGCCAGCCATGCCCTCAGCTTACCTGGGCTCTGTTTTGACTGGTGTGGCCTCATTCCTTTCTTGCATACCTGCCCCCACCCCTCCTGCCCTGCTCTTTGCACTGTGTCTGAAGGAGCTTTCTGGGCACAGCTCTGATGGTTCTCTTTTCATGCTGCCTGTTCACAAGTGAGCAGCCTGCTCCCAGGCTGGCTGTGGGGACACCTGGGGACACCCTGCCCTGTGGGGATATGGAGACAGGCTGAGAGAGTTGGGGTTGTTCAGGCTGGAGAAGAGAAGGCTCTAAGGAGACCTAATTGTGGCCTTCCAGGATCTGCAGGGGGCTACAAGAAAGCTGGGGAGGGACTTTTGAGGGTGTCAGGGAGGGATAGGACTGGGGGGGATGGAGCAAAACTAGAAGTGGGGAGATTCAGATTGGATGTTAGGAAGAAGTTGTTCCCCAGGAGGGTGGTGAGAGCCTGGCACAGGCTGCCCAGGGAGGTGGTGGAAGCCTCAGCCCTGGAGGTGTTTGCAGCCAGGCTGGATGTGGCTGTGAGCAACCTGCTGTGGTGTGAGGTGTCCCTGCCCATGGCAGGGGGGTTGGAACTGGCTGAGCCTTGAGGTCCCTTCCAACCCTGCCAGCTCTGTGATCCTCTGTGCCCTGCCCTGGCTGTGCCTTTTTTTACCACATTCTCCAATTTTATGTTATTTTGATTAAAAAATTGAATACTCCTACCCAAGAGCAGGATCCTTGTGCAGGGCAGAAGGAAGGAGCCAGCAGCCCAGCCTGCAGATGAGCTGGGCATGAGTAGGAGCCACAGCTGCCTGCTTGTCTAAAAAAGGAAAGGGAAGGCTGAAAATAGCAGAATCCCAGGAAAAGTGGAACAGTTGCTGCTGTCCAAGCCAAGCATCTGAAATGAACCCAGGCTGGAACCAAGCTGGGGCTGCTACAAGTGGTGAATGGTTTGAGACTGGCTGTGGAAGGCCAGCTGCTGCAGGCCTGGGAGCTGCAGGAGGGAAGGGCCTGCAGAGCCTCCTGCTGAGCCACAGCAAGGTGCAGAGCCTGCAGCTGCTGCATCTCCTACTGCCCTGGGAGCAGCAAGGCAAAGCTGGAGATGGGAACACACCAGGATGGGCTCTGTGCTGGTCCTGGCAGCTCTCTCCTGCCTGCAGTGTGGTGCCAGCAGATGCCACCAGCAGTGGGCAAAGGTCTCTGAGGTTTGGCAGTCGTAGGGGGGGGGCAGTTTTCAGCAGCTGTGTCTGTGTGGCTCATCCCTTCAGGGCCCCACTGGGGCTGTGGAGCAGGCAGTGGGGAGCTGAGCTCAGTGCCCCTCCTTACATCACACTCTGACACTTTCTCCTGGGGCATGGCAGAGGCTTCCCCTGGAGGAAGCAGCAGCTTATGGGCACAGGGTATTGTGCCAGGGAAAGGAGCTTGCACTGCCTTGCCCTGCTGGGGCCAGCCCAAGGCTGTGCCCCCTTGGCCTGCTTTGCTGGGCTCAGCTCTCTGCTGCTTCCTCACTTGATGCTTTTGCTTTTCTTTGGGTTTTTTTCCCCCTCCAGCCCTGGTTCCTCAGCTGCTGGAGGGCTGTGCCCACCTCAGTGACACCCTGGGGGTGTGGCTGTTTGTGTCCCCCTGGTGTCCCCAAGCTGGCTGCCGGTGCAGCTTGCTGAGGCCCTGGGGCCAGTGCCAGACCCCTGGGGCACTCCTTGTGCAGAGCTGGCTGCAGTCTCCCAGGTGGGCCTGGGTGCTCAGGGTGGTGTAAAGCAGGAGTCAGACTCCAGAATGCATTTGGCACAGCTGGCCTCAGGCTTGGCCTGGCCACAGACCCCCAGTGCCCCTCCCCCAGCTGCAGAGTCCTGGCTGTGCTTCTGCTGAAGCCCTGCCCAGTGCCTGCCAGGCCTTTACTAAGCCAGGCTTGACTGAACTGAGCTCATCCTGCTTGCTGCCTGCTCTCACTGCTCCAGCCAGCAGCCCAGGCAGCTCCTGCGGTTCCTGCACACATCTTCAGTTGTGCCTGATAGAGTCAGAGTCACAGAGTGGGCTGGAAGGGACCTTAAAGCTCATCCAGTTTCAAGCCCCTGCCATGGGCAGGAACACCTCCCACCAGCACAGGTTGCTCAAGGCCTCATCCAGCCTGGCCTTGAACACCTCCAGGGAGGGGACAGCCACAGCCTCCCTGGGCAGCCTGTGCCAGGCTCTCCCCACCCTCACTCTCCAGAATTTCTTCCTCATCTCCACTCTCAATCTCCCCTCTCCCAGCTCAAAGCCGTTGTCCCTTGTCCTGGCACCCCCAGCCCCTGTCAAAAGTCCCTCCCCAGCTTTCTCCAGGCCTCTCTCCCCTGCCCACACTGGTTACAGGCACGCTGGGCACTGCCTGGCTCTGCTTGCTGGGAAGGGTTTTGTCAGCTGAATGCCTGCTGCAGGGCATCTGTGAGTGCTTCCCAGCACAGCAGCCACACTGTATGTCCCCTGTGCCCAGTGTGCCCTGCATTTCCTGGGTGCCCCAGGTGCCCTGGGTGCCTAGTGAGCCCCCCTGTCCTGGGTGTCTTTTGTGCCCTGGGTGCCCCATGTGCCTTGTGTGCATTGTGTGCCCTGTGTGCCCCCCATGCCCTGTGTGCATTGTGTGCCCTGTGTGCCCCCCATGCCCTGTGTACCTCATGTGCCTTGTGTGCATTGTGTGCCCTGTGTGCCCCACCAGCCCTGTGTGCCCCATGTGCCTTGTCTGCATTGCGTGCCCTGTGTGCCCCACCAGCCCTGTGTGCCCTGTGTGCCCCCCATGCCCTGTGTGCCCCATGTGCCTTGTGTGCATTGTGTGCCCTGTGTGCCCCCCATGCCCTGTGTGCATTGTGTGCCCTGTGTGCCCCCCATGCCCTGTGTACCTCATGTGCCTTGTGTGCATTGCGTGCCCTGTGTGCCCCCCATGCCCTGTGTGCCCCATGTGCCTTGTCTGCATTGCGTGCCCTGTGTGCCCCCCATGCCCTGTGTGCCCCATGTGCCTTGTCTGCATTGCGTGCCCTGTGTGCCCCCCATGCCCTGTGTGCCCCCCATGCCCTGTGTGCCCCCCATGCCCTGTGTGCCCCCATGCCCTGTGTGCCCCCCATGCCCTGTGTGCCCCCATGCCCTGTGTGCCCCCATGCCCTGTGTGCCCGTGGTGAGCGCGGTCTCTGTGCCTTGCCCCGCAGTGGCTGAAGGACCCTGGGCCGCGCAGCGAGAAGCGGACGCTGTTCTGCGACATGGTTTGCTTCCTCTTCATCACTCCCCTGGCCGCCATCTCGGGCTGGCTGTGCCTGCGGGGGGCGCAGGACCACCTGCAGTTCAACAGCCGGCTGGAGGCCATCGGCCTCATCGCCCTCACCATTGCACTCTTCACCATCTACGTCCTCTGGACGCTGGTAAGTGCCAGGCTGCGCCGGCGCCCCCCGCCCGGGCAGAGGGGAGCATGGTGCCCCCCTCCTGCCTGCCCCCGGGAGCAAACCTGGGGCTCCTTTGGGAGCAAACCTGGGGCTCCTTGGGGAGCAAACCTGGGGCTCCTTTGGGAGGAAACCTGGGGCTCCTTGGGGAGCAAACCTTGGGCTCCTTCCCTTCACATCCATTTAATTATCTTCAAGTGGAGCTGCTGAGGATGAGCAGCCACTGCCTGAGCAGCTGCCTGCCAGGCTGAGCTGGGAGCCCTGCTCCCTGGGCTGACATCTGCTGGGGCACCAGTGTGGCTGAGCCTGGGTGGGGAGGCCCGACCCAGTTGTGCTGCCTGTTCCTGTTTGAGATGGAGCACAAACCTGGGTGGTTTAGGAGGAAATCTGGAAACTATTTGGCCCCTGAGCAATCTGCCATCATCTGCTGCCCTGCTTTGTGCTGCCCAGCACAGGTCCCTGCCCACGGGAGGGGCGTGGTGGCTGCTGGGGGCTCTGTGGCCTACAACTGAATCATCTCCTCCCAGTGGCAGGAAGGTGGCAGTGGCACAGGGGAGTGCAAAGAGCACTGGCTCTGGGGCTTCTCCCTCTCCTTGGGGTTTTGGACTTGAGCCCTTAGCAGGTGAGCAGCCTGCCCGGCTGGGACTGGTGGCTGGTGGGAAGCAGCACCTGGCACTGTCTGGGTGCTGCACTGATCCATGCTGGGAAGGAGCTTCCTGCAGGTGCCTCACTTGGTGTCTTTTTGGACATGCTGCACCAGGCAGCCAGGAGCTTGCAGCCTGGGGCAAGTCCAGAGAGCAGGAAAGCAAAGGTGGCTGAGGTGTGTAACACAACTGTGAGTGGTCCCAGCTGAGAGCCCTGGGGAGCAGTGGGGCTGGGGAGCAGCTCCCTGCCCTGCCACTCCCAGAGCCCTGAGGGCTCCCCAGCCCTGCTCACTGTGGAGGCTCTCAGGCCAGGGCCTTCCCTCTGCTTCCCTTCTTTCCTGTTGTGTTGCCAGGAGGATTTCTGGGCTGGGATCTCCATTTGGTCTCTGCTGTTCAGTGCCCTGGGTGTGCTGGATCCTTTCCCAGCTGCCTGCTGGAGGGAAGGGGTGCAGGGACTGGAGGGAAGGGGTGCAGGGGCTGGAGGGAAAGAGTGCAGGGGCTGGAGGGAAGGGGTGCAGGGGCTGGAGGGAAAGAGTGCAGGGGCTGGAGGGAAGGGGTGCAGGGGCTGGAGGGAAAGAGTGCAGGGGCTGGAGGGAAGGGGTGCAGGGGCTGGAGGGAAAGAGTGCAGGGGCTGGAGGGAAGGGGTGCAGGGGCTGGAGGGAAAGAGTGCAGGGGCTGGAGGGAAGGGGTGCAGGGGCTGGAGGGAAAGAGTGCAGGGGCTGGAGGGAAGGGGTGCAGGGGCTGGAGGGAAAGAGTGCAGGGGCTGGAGGGAAAGAGTGCAGGGGCTGGAGGGAAGGAGTGCAGGGGCTGGAGGGAAGGAGTGCAGGGGCTGGAGGGAAGGGGTGCAGGGGCTGGAGGGAAGGGGTGCAGGGGCTGGAGGGAAGGGGTGCAGGGGCTGGAGGGAAAGAGTGCAGGGGCTGGAGGGAAAGAGTGCAGGGGCTGGAGGGAAGGAGTGCAGGGGCTGGAGGGAAGGGGTGCAGGGGCTGGAGGGAAGGGGTGCAGGGGCTGGAGGGAAGGAGTGCAGGGGCTGGAGGGAAGGAGTGCAGGGGCTGGAGGGAAGGGGTGCAGGGGCTGGAGGGAAGGAGTGCAGGGGCTGGAGGGAAGGGGTGCAGGGGCTGGAGGAGGCATAGTGGGAGCCCAAAACGTTGTGTGGGCAGTAGAAGTGCCACAGCCCATTCCCTGCCACGCTCTGATCCCAGAGATCAGCTGTCCCTGGAGTTAGGGCATTCCAGACTCGGGTGCCACAGCCTTTGCTCTGGGGGTGCCTGCAGTGGAAGCCTCTGATTGATGCCACAGCCCACACATGCCCAGGGAGCTGGGGAGGAAATTCTGCATCAGTTCATTTGTGTGGAAAGCCCCAAGATAAAATTGGAAACCTTGAGGAAGTGCTTCTGTCCTCCCTGTCCCAGGACTGCTCCAGAGGAGCTGGAAATCTGCAGGAAATGAGAAAATGTTGGGGTTTTTGTTGTGAAATACCAAGTCCTGGCTAAAATGGGCTCCAGTTCTGCTGTGCTCATGTTCCCTGAGCAGAGGAGGACATGAAGTGAGGGCCCTGGGCTCACATTTACTGTCCTCAGCTGCAATCCTCCTTGCCTGCTGCCAGCAGGGCTGGTGGGTGGCTGGGTGGTGGTGGCTGCAATCGGGGTGAGGATTGCAAGAGAGGGCTGTGGCCAAGCTTGCAGCTCCTTCCTGTGGAGCAGCTTTCCTGGAAGTCTGCACCATCAGCTCCCCGATCACAGGCTGCCTCTGAAGGCTGCAAGATGCCTCTGCTGCTGCTTCATCAGCAGACAGCTTTATTCCCACAGCTGTCCCTCAGCAACAGGAAGAGGGGAGGGAATTACCTCAAAGCCATGGCAGGGCTCCATTTCTCACAGCAGAGACCCATTCAGAGCAGGGATGCTGGTGTTGCCCTCTCAGATGCCCTTCCTGGGGCTCCTGGCTTGCCAGCTAAACGTTTCCTGTGCTTGGTGAGAGGCTGAGAGCACTCAGAATTGCGTTGCCTTACTCACAATTTCTAGGAAAATAAATAGGAGGGGAAGTATCTGCAGCTTCTCTTCCTCCCTCAGACATCCTGGAGGAGTTGAATTTCAGAGCTACAGAACCAGCAGGAGGAGAGAAGGTCTCTGGTGGTGTTGATGTGAGAAGGTCTCTGGTGGTGTTGATGTGAGAAGGTCTCTGGTGGTGTTGATGCTCAGGACGGGGCACAGCAAGGAGCCAGCTGGCTGGGGAAGTCCGGCTCGGAGCGCCCCCTCCAGGGCTGCTCTGGAACTGCAGCGGCCAGCTCCTGCCTCTGGGCCCGGCTGCCTCAGGTCCCCTTCAGCCTTTGCATCCTCTCCTCTCTGCCTTCCATCCTCTCCCAGGACCCAGCGCTGTCAGGAGAAATGAGCCCAACCGCTGTCCTGTTGTTGCAGGCACAGGAGAGGAGGCTTTTGCAGCGGGCAGAGGATTGTCCACCACAGACCAGGGGCTGTGAGGTGGCAGGAGGCTGGCCCAGCCGAGAAAGCCTCATTGTGCCCGGGCAAGGTGCTCACTTCAGCCCAGCTGTGGTGCCTGGCTAGGGCAAAGGGGATCACGTTGTGGTTCCTCCCAGCCTGGGACCCAAACCCAGCTGAGCAGACTCTGTCCTGGTGCCAGAGGGCCCCTTTGCCAGGCCTGCTCAGCCTGCTCTCTGCCTTGGCACGTGGAGGGTGCCAGGAGGGTGCTGCTGGAGCGGGACTCTGCCAAGAGCACGCAGAAGGGGCAGCTGCACCTCACGACCCTCTGTGGGCTGCAGTAGGGGGGGAGGCAGCTTGGTAACCTCCCTGCCGCCTCGCCCCCTGCCAGGTGTCGTTCCGCTACCACTGCCAGCTGTACTCCGAGTGGCGCAGGACCAACCAGAAGGTGCGGCTGATGCTCCCGGCCTCGCGGAGCCCCCACCCCGTGCCCCACTCCCTCCTCTCTGCCAAGCTCATGAAGAAGGCTGCAGATGAGACCAGCGTCTGAGCCCTCCCGCGGGCACCGCACCCCAGGGGCACCGCACCCCCAGGGGCACCGCACCCCCAGGGGCACCGCACCCCCAGGGGCATCACACCCCGCGGGCACCGCACCCCAGGGGCACCGCACCCCAGGGGCACCGCACCCCGCGGGCACCGCACCCCAGGGGCACCGCACCCCAGGGGCACCGCACCCCCGTGGGCATCGCACCCCGCGGCATCGCACCCCGCGGGCACCGCACCCCGCGGCTGCCAGGCCCAGGGCAGCCCCTGGCCCCGGGCACAGCCCCGAGGGTCGAGTGCCCCCCACGCAGGCAGGGAAGGCGGCAGCCGTGGGGGCGCAGGGGAGCAGCCATCCCACCCGAGGGGACTTTGTGCTCAGCGCCTCCGTTGTGCGGTGGCTAACGGTGCCCAAGCTGTGCCACGTGGAGCGGCTGGCAGCGGGGGCCTGTCTGCAGGGACGCTCTGCTGTGCCCGGGCAGCGCAGGTGGGAGGGGCTGCAGCTCCATCTCTCTGTCTCCAGACAAGATTGCTCTTTGATGGCCATGCAGGTTGTGTCCCAGCCCCCAGCATTGATGTTCTAAGCTTCAGTCTAGGAGCTGGCAGCCTGATCTCATTCCGAGGTTACCTCTATGCCTTTTCTCCAAGCAAGCAGACAGAGAACACTTCCCATCCACCCAGCTCCAGAGCCTCCTTCTCCTTTGCACTACGTTGGTTCTGGTAATCCTGCAGCAGCCTTTCCCTTCCCAGTGTTTCTGTCCTTCCTAGAGCCTTCTGTGGTTTTAATCATTGCTCCAGTCCCAGAAGGAGTCCAATGACATCACCCCCAGGGCAGACATTTTGGATTTGCATACTCTAATTCTGAGGGTTTCAGAGGTGGCACCATGAGAACATGTCCTCCTGTGCAGACCTGAGCTCACTAAAGCCTTTCCTTGCAGGTCCTGGCTCATCCCCAGGATCTGCATGCTCTCAACTCTTGCTGTGTCTGGCAAAGGTTGATGGAGGCCCTGGGGGTGAGCAGCGATGGCTCCTGCTGGCTGAAGCTACCTTTGCCTTCTGCTTTGGCAGGATGCAGAAGGGAGTTTTGCTGAGCCCAAAAGCTTGGAGTCTCTGCTTGCTGCTGTCCTTTTCAGCTCCTTGAGGCTGGCCCTCTCCTAGCGATGGTCACACCACACCTTGGGGACAGGCCCTGCTGTCCTGGCTGTCCCCCACATGCTTGATTTGCACATTCCTGGGCAGCAGCTTGAGGAGCTGCTGTGGTTTGTTTTGGCCCTGAAGCTCTGCCTGCCTGCCTGGTGTCCTCCAGGGAAACACCCCAGGGCTGCTGGTTCCCAGAGAGCAGGCTCTGGGTCCCTTCTGCGGGGCCAGCATTGTCCTTCCTCCTCCTCCCTTCACTCATCTGCATTCCCAGCACCTCCAGCTAAGAGCCCCTCTGTCCTGCAGTGCCAGTCTGCAATGTCCATGCTTGGTGCTCTGCTTCCCTGAGCCCTGTGAGTGGAGCAGGCCCTAAGGACACCAGGACTGGCACTGCCCTGGTCCTCCCTCCTGCCATGGTGAGGGTGGGGAGCAGAGAGGAGGCAGGCTGCAAAGTGCCCATGGCTTTGCAGGGGGGGTGGCAGTCACACCATGCCCCTCTGCTCTGCTGAGCCCAGGGGGATCAGTCCAACCCCTGCTGGAGCAAGACCTCAACAGCTTCCCTTCTAAGCACCATGTGCCCTTCCCTCTGCTTTCCAGCTGCAGAGCAGGATGCTGTCCTCTCCCTGGCCCTAGGCTGCGAGTTGCTAATGGCAGGAGCAGCAAGGGCCAGGGCCCTGTCTCTCCCAGCAGGATTGCTCCAGCCCTGGGGTCTGTCTGTGCTCTTCTCCTCCATCTCCTGCCCAGGGCTCTCAGTGACAGCCCAACACACTTTGCAGCAGCCTCCCTGTGCCCAGCTGTGGGCTGGCCCAAGCTGGTCTCTGTTCTGAGCATGAAGGTCTCCTCTGATCCTGGGCTGTGTGTCCTCCGCTGCAGCCAGGCTGTGCATCTCTGCTGCCCTCCCTGCCAGCCTCCCTGCCTGCCCCTTCCCTTCTGCCATGTATCTATCCATGGGCACCTTCCCTTTTCCCTGTTGTGCAGGGATGACTGCCCTGTGTTCCTGGAGGCCTCTTTAGCCCAGCTCTGGTTCTGCTCCCTGCACAGCAGGAGTGTCCTGCTTCCAGGCAGCTTGTGCAGGGGAGCTGCTCCATCCACATGCCCCTTCCCATGGCAGCGAGGGCTGCACCACTGCTCTGTGCCTTGTCCTGGGTCCCCTCCCCAGCAAACCCCCTGTCACCAGGACATTCCCAGTGAAGAAAAAGGAGGTGGGTGGTGGTTTAACCTTCCCAGCCCTGACTGCCTCCCAGGAGCTTGGTCTTGCAGCAGGTCTGGTGGTGGTGGCAGGTGGTGAGGGCTGTGCACTCCCACACCACACCTCCCTCGCCAGGGCTCCCTGGGGCCGGTCAGGAAGCTCACTTCTAGTCCAGACATGAAACTGTGAGAAGTCCCTGGCTGGGAGCAGCTGGGGCCTGGCCCTGTGCTTCACTCTCAGCTTCGTTGTCTCTGTCATAGTTGCCAACCATTGGAGCTGTCCATGTGTCCCTGCAGAGCCCAACAGCGACTCCTTGCGCCTTCTGCTGCTGCCCAGAGGAGGAGTCCAGCTGGTGGATGTGGGAGCTCCGTGTCTCTGACCCTCCCCCCTCCAGTGTCCTGGGGAAACTGTGCAATTCTGTAAATAAAAGTGAGACAAACTCTGGGCTGCTGTCTCCTTACTGGAGGGGAGGAAGCAGCAAGAGTCCCCTGCTGCCTTCCCAGCATACTGTGGGCAGTTCTCCAGACCTCCCAGCAGAGCTGGCGGAAGGTCTCTGAGCCCAACCCGGACAACACCCAGGGCTGTTTGTGGGCAAGGTCCTCTTGTCTGTGCACAGAAACCTCCCTGGTGTGAACCAAGCAAGGAGATGATGTTCAGGCCAAGGGGGGGGGGGGGGGCATTTGGCCTCCCCAGAGGGTGGATGTGGGGCTGCATGGAGCAATCCCACGCTCCCTGTGGTGCAGCCCCCAGAGGTTCCCGGTGCTGTCTGCTGGTGCTGCCCCAGACTCTCTCCTTTGCTTCAGCGTGGTGGGAGGTGCTGGACCTGTCTGCTCTCATCCAAGCCCCAGCAAGGCCTTGGGTGCTGTGTCTGAGGCTGCAGCACATGAGAGCTGCTGGTGACTGGGGCTGGAGAAGCCTCTCCATGCTCCTGGGGCACAGTGCAGCTGGCTCCTAGAGCCACCTGGGGCCAGCACCACAGCAGGGTGGTGTGGGGCAGGACTTCTGCCCAGGGCTGGATCTGGCATCTCAGAGCAGAGGTGCAAACACACTTTGGTTGCCTTTCCATGGGGTGTAAGGACCCCCAGGAGGAACCCCCAGCACCTCCTGCATCCCAGCCCAGCCTTCAGCTTCTGGATGTGGGCTGGACATTGGACCTGTGGTGAGAGCCTGGTCAGGCTGTGCCACTTCTGAAGTGAGGGTTGGAAAGCAAAACATCCCAGGTGGGTGGGGTTGGAAGGGACCCCTGGAGCTCATCTAATCATAGAATGAGAGAATCATTGAATTGTTTGGGTTGGAAAAGCCCTCCCAAGGTCATCCAGTCCAACACCAACCCAACCCCTCCATGGGCACCAAACCATGGCCACAGGTGCCATGGCCACAGGGTTCTGGAACAGCTCCAGGCATGGGGACTCCATCACCTCCCTGGGCAGCCTGTGCCAAGCCCTGACCACTCTGGCAGCAAAGGAATTTTCCTCCTTTCCAACCTAACCCTCCCCTGGCACAATCTCAGGCCATTTCTATCACCTGAGACTAGGGAGCAGAGCCCAACCCCCACCACACTGCAGCCTCCTCTCAGCTGTAGAGAGCAATGAAGTCTCCCCTCAGCCTCCTCTTCTCCAGGCTGAACACCCCCAGGTCCCTCAGCTGCTCCTCCCCAGCCCTCCAGCCCTCTCCCGCTCCCCAGCTTTGGTGCCAGTCTCTGGACCTGCTCCACCCCTCGGTATCCTGGCAGCGATGGTACAAAACCGAGCCCACCCCAGCGGCCGATCGCTGCGCTGCTCCTCCCCGTTGCTGCTGCAGGCCGGGCGCTGGCGGCAGCCTGCTGGCCGCGGTGCTCGGTGGGGCAGTGTCAAAAAGCTGTTTCCGCCCGGGATCGAACCGGGGACCTTTCGCGTGTGAGGCGAACGTGATAACCGCTACACTACGGAAACCTCTGTGGTAGAGGTGCCCCCGGCAGCCTCCAAAGGGCTCAAAGGCCAGGGGGCGCTGGAGGCTCCACACCAGGAGACTCCACAACCGCTCTGAGCAGCCTGCCCCGGACCCCCAGCACCCTCACACCAAACAACTTTCTCCTCCTGCTCAGGTGGAACCTCCTGGGTGCCAGTTTGTGTCCATTGCCCCTTGGCCCAGCCCTGAGCACCACTGAGCAGAGTCTGGCCCCAGCCTCTTGCTCCCCACAGCTCCTTTAGATCTTGCTGAGCATTGCTCAGATCCCCTCTGGGGCTGCTCTTCTCCAGGCTCTCACCCCAGGACTCTCAGCCTTTGCTGCTCACAGAGATACTCCAGACCCCTCAGCATCTTTGTAGCTTCCTCTGGACCCTGTCTCTCTTCAACTGGAGAGCCCAGCACTGGACTGGGCATGGCCTCACCAGAGCAGAGGAAGCTGCACATTACAAGTGCCAAGGAAGACAGCATAAACTCAGTGTCTGGATATGTTTCCAAGGCCCTGGGCAAGGCCTTAATCTTGGCCAAGACCCATGGCTCCTGCTGAAGCTGCAAGTCAAGAGGCCTCTGGGCTCGTTCATGCCAATAACTCTGAAAAGAGAAGGCTCTGTGCTCCTGGGGACACAGCTCAGCATGGCCCTTTGGAACCAAACAGCTGCAACACAGCAACCTGTCCAGGACCAGCAGAGGAAAAAGCAGCAGTCAGAAAGACAAAGAGAAAGAAAAAGAGAAAGAGAAAGAAAAAGAGAAAGAGAAAGAAAAAGAGAAAGGAAAAGAGGAAAAGGAAAAGGAAAATGAAAAGGAAAAGGAAAAGGAAAAGGAGAAGGAAAAGGAAAAGGAAAATGAAAAGGAAAAGGAAAAGGAAAAGGAGAAGGAAAAGGAAAAGGAAAAGGGGAAGAGGAAAAGGAAAAGGAGAAGAGGAAAAGGGGAAGAGGAAAAGGGGAAGAGGAAAAGGAAAAGAGGAAAAGGAAAAGGAAAAGGAAAAGGAAAAGGAAAAGGAAAAGGAAAAGGAAAAGGAAAAGGAAAAGGAAAAGGAAAAGGAAAAGGAAAAGGAAAAGGAAAAGGAAAAGGAAAAGAAGGAAATTACTGAGGTGGGCAAGGAGAGTTCTCTTCTCCATGCCAAGGACCTTCCACAGAGGTCTGTTGTCACTCTGGGGGAGGGCTGAGGGTCACTGCTGCAGTCCCTCTGCTGTGCCACAGCTCCCCAGGGCTTTTCTGGGCTGTCTGAAGGCTCCCAGGCTGTGGTTTGGTCAAGGGGCAGGGCTGGGACAGACACAGAGGCTCTCAAAGTCCTCTCCCTTCCCAAAGGGAAAAGGAAGGGAAGAAGGGAGGGAGACTGTTGGGCTGGGAGAGAAAATTCAACAGCTTTAATGGAAACAATAACAACAAAATAAACACAAACCAGACTGGACCCAGCCCCTGGTGCCAGAGACCTCTCCAGCACCACTGCTGCTGGGGGCAGGCACTGGGCAAGCAGCAGCAGGTGGGAGCCAGAGCCAGGAGCTGCGTTCTGGAGCTGGATTCAGCAGCACAGGGGTCAGGATGGAAGGCAGAAGGGACAGAGTCCTCCTGGGACACTGGTCCCTGAAAAAGAGGCTGGACTTGGTGATCCCTCAGCTCTCTCCTAAAGATGCCCTCCATGGGCTGCAATCCCTTGGTGGGCAGTTGAGGGTCAGCTGTCCTGGCCACAGTTGCCACCTCTGCCTTCCTGCCCCCCAAGGTGGGGCACAAGCTGTGGCAGTGCCCTTGGTCTGCTCAGAAGCAAGTCTAAGCCCAACCCTTGGCAGGGACTCTGCCCATCAGGGTTCTCAGTGCCAGGAGCTGCCCCTGGCTGTGCAAGCCTGCCCTGAGCTGCAGAAAGTGCCTCGGTGAGCAGGGACTGAGCTGGGCAGGGACAGCGCTGAGCTGTGCCCTCTAGGACATGGGTGGCACATGGAGCAAGTTTGTGCTGCTTTCCCTCTTACCTCACACTGCCTCTGTGGGGCTGCTCTGCCAGCAGCTGGAGCTCATCCTGCTTGGACCATCCTTGGATGGTCTCCAGGAGTGCTTTCCTGGCTGGCTGGCCCCACAAATGTGCAGAGCCCAGTGGGATGTCCCCTGTGCCCACACAGTGCCAGGGAGAGTGGGAAGCCCACCCCTGGTGCCAGGGCAGGGCCTCTGTGCCTGACCCAGGGCTGCAACTCTTTCCAGCCACTGTAGCACACCAGGGAGACCAATCCCTGTGCCCTGCTGCCAACACAAAGTGACAACTGAGAGGTCCAACCAGCAGTGTGGCTGGAGAAGAAGACACCTGGTGGGACCCAGGCAGTTCCTCTTCACAGGAAGAGGAGTGGCAGGAGAGGACAAAGCAGGCTCCCTAGGAGTGGGGACTGCTGCCTGCCCTTTGAATGTCATTTCCCAGCTCTCTGGAGCTGCTCTGCAGCTGGGAGTTGAACTCTGAGCAGCAGCTGAGCACTCTGGGTTGGTCTCATTTGGAGCAAAGGAGGCTGAGTGCCCTCATCGCTCTCTGCAGCTTCCTGGGGCTGTGGAGAGGGAGGTGCTGAGCTCTTCCCCCTGGGATCCAGGGACAGAGCCCCTGGGAATGGTTCAAAGCTGAGCCAGGAGAGGCCCAGACACAACATGAGGAGGAATTCCTTTCCCAAGAGGGTGGTCAGACCCTGGGACAGGCTTGCTCAAGAGGTGGTCCATGCCCCAAGCCTGGCAGGGCTGAAGAGGCATTTGGACTATGCCCTTAATAACAGCCTGAGCCTGGTCAGCCCTGGACTGGTCACACAGTTGGACTAGGGCATGGCTGCAGGCCCTTTCCTCCTGGACTGCTCCAGTCTGCTCTGAGGAGAAGGAGACTGATGGGGGAGACCAGAGAACAGATCTGTGGCAATTGCCTCTCCTCTGGACTTCAGACACCCCTGCCTTGTCCTGTGGTGCCCTGCCCAGAGATGTGCTCAGTGCACGTCAGTGAGCAGTGGGCAGCAGGCCAAGAGAGGCTGTGGATGCCAGGGGCAGATAAGGGCTATCAGGGGCTCCAGCACCCACTGCTCTCAGGGGGCTTTATTTTCACCACTGAGCTCAGCTGCAAAGAGCCATGGACACCACTGCAGCACTCCTGGGGAGCCATGGCCTTGTGCAGGGCAGGTCTGCAGTGCCCCGGCTCTCAATGCCACCTCTCTGCCACCTGGCACCAAGCTCCTCCACACACTGAGCCTCAGTGCTGTCTGCAGTCCCAGCTGCAGGGCAGGGGGCAGGGAGGAGGCTCTTTGGTGGTCTCCATCTCCCACTTGGTGGCCAGAAGAACCACGTGGAAGAAGCTGGCAGGATGCAAGACACTCCCAGTGCCCAGCAGCAAGACCCCAGCTGCTGATGCTCAGCTTTGCAGCGTCCCCCAGCAGCACCCTGGCTCCCTGGAGATCAGGGACACAGCCTGAGCCAGGAGTCCATCCCCACCCAGAGCCACGGGCGGAGGGCAGCCCCGGGACCGGAGGCCAGGCAGAAAGCAAAGAGCTGGGCTCGGTTCTCAGCATCAGCAAAGGCCACCTGCCCCGTGGTGAAGTCCAGGCAGACCTGGATGGCCCTGGGGCTGCGGGCAAGGCTCAGGGGGGTCCAGTCAGGGTCGGTGAAAGCAAGGTACTGCCCAAACCACTGCCCCACGGCCCAGATGCCCTCCTGGGGGGCAAACCTGAGGATCCCTTTCCTCCTGACGGAGTCCTGGGCCACTCCCACAGCCCACCAGTCGCCGGCCTCGGCCACCTCCACCTGCCAGCAGTGTGTGCCGGTGCTGAAGGCAGGGCAGCCCAGCACGCAGGGCTCTGTGTCGAAGCGCTGCGGGCAGTCGGGCAGCAGGCTCCAGCTGGCACCGCGCCCCACGGCCCTGCCGGCCTCTGCCAGCACCAGCAGGGGGTTGGCAGTGTCCGGGTCCAGGATCACATCAGCTGGGGACAGAGGAGGAGAAGCTGCTCAGGACAGGTGGCCCCAGGGTACATCAGGGCTCCATCCACCCCAGCAAGGGAAGGAACACAGCAATTTCCTCTCTCCTGCCCGGGGCTTCCCAACGTGGGGTGGAAAATCCTCTCGTGCTGGACTGCCCCAGCCTTGGCTGCTGCCCTGCCCCTGCCCCTGCCCCTGCCCCGCCCCTGATCCTGATCTTGCTCCTGCTCCTGCCCCTGCCCCTGATCCTAATCCTGATCCTGCCCCTGCCCCTGCCCCTGCCCCTGCCTCTGCCCCTGATCCTAATCCTGATCCTGCCTCTGCCCCTGCCCCTGATCCTAATCCTGATCCTGACCCTGACCCTGACCCTGCCCCTGCTCCTGCCCCTGCTCCTGCTCCTGCCCCTGCCCCTGCCCCTGCCCCTGATCCTGCTCCTGATCCTGCCCCTGATCCTAATCCTGATCCTGCCTCTGCCCCTGCTCCTGCCCCTGCCCCTGCCCCTGCTCCTGCTCCTGATCCTGATCCTGCTCCTGCCCCTGATCCTGTTCCTGCCCCTGCCCCTGCCCCTGCTCCTGCTCCTGCCCCTGATCCTCATCCTGCCCCTGCTCCTGCTCCTGCCCCAGGAACTTCCAGGTGGTTGCTGGCCAAGGAGCTCTCAGTTTCCTGGAGGAGGATGGCCCTGGGTGGATGAATGCACCTCTGCTGTGCAGCCACAGGAACTGAGTCTGGCTGTTTCTAGTGCTGCAAGAGCACAGCAGGACCCAGAGCAGGCTGGGGTAGGCATCACCCCAGCACCAGCAACCTGTGGCCCCAAACTCCTGTGGGCACATGGAGGGAGCCCAGGTGGCAGCTCAGGTGCCTGGTGGTGGCTCTACAGACAAGCACCAGGGGTTCAGCTGAGGGGCTGCAGCCCTGGGACAAGCCCAGGCTGGGCCAAGCCCAGGACAAGCCCCAGGTGCTTTGATCCTTCCATAGCAGGAGCAAGATGCATTTTTCTCATCAGCAGGGAGCAATTCCCCCTCCTCCTCCCTTCTGAGAACTCACCTCTTCCACCCATCTGCTCCACCTCACTGCCCAGCATCTCAGGCTCTTCTCTCTCCATCCTGGATACCAGCAGGGCTGCAGAAAATCAGCAGGGGGGGAGAGGACTTCCTGCTGAAAGTGGAAACTGCAAGGCTTGGAGGCTGCCTAAAGCTGCTGAAGCAGCAGGAAGAGCCACAGCAGTTGGGTGGTTTCCAGGCAGCCAGCACTCACCTGCAGGCTGACTCCAGGACAGGAGGGTTTGGATGTGTCTGGAGGTCTTCCCCTGACCTCCTCATCAGCTCCTGGCTGCGCTGGACCTGCACAGCACTTCCAGCTTGTCCAAGGAAGCAGATCAACGTCCAGAGGGGCAGGATGGCCTGGAGAGCACAGCAGAGAGCCTGGAGCCTGCACCTCTCTGCTGGGGACCACCCCACAGCAGCTTCCACCTCACCTCCTCTTGGCCACCACCTCACAGGCCCTGAGGCTGCTGCCAGGGGTGGTGTGACCTCAGCTAACACGAACTCAGAGCCCCTGTCCTGTCTGCACCCCGGGATCTGCCCCCTCCAGCCAGCTGCAGGGGGTGATAAGTGCTGCTGCACTGCTGGGAGCAGCTCTATCTGCCTGCAACACCTCCAGCCTGCTGGGATGTCACTTGGGGACACCAATCACACCCCAGGGGCTGTGCTCTGGGTGTCCAGGCTGGGGACCATGCTGAGGTCTGGCTGCCCACAGGTGCTGCTGGCCCAGAGCTGTCCTTTTGCCAGTGGGTTTCAGGGTGGAGGTGTCTGCAGGTTTGTGTTGCCTTGGTTGCTCAGCTCAGATCCTGGGCTTTGCATCCTTGCTCTGCTCACCAGGCAGCTTTGCAGGTGCCCAGGGGGCATGGCCTCATGCCCACTCACAGGCAGCTTGGGAGGTGGCACCCACTCTGCTCTGTCACTTCACTCTGAAAGCCACCAGTCAGGCACAAAGTGGGGCAGAGTGAGGCCCTGCTGCCAGAGAGCTCTGCTGCCCATGCTGGGACAGGGCTCAGGGAGGCAGCACTGGGGGCAGGCTGCCTGGGCAGGGACTCTTCACCCAGGGGCTGCTGCTGCTGGGTGGCACTGGCATGGTACAGGAGGGGGGTGCCGCTGGCACCTCCTGTGCAGGTGGGCAGGAAGCTGCTGCTAGTGAGGAGCTGAATGGTGCCAGACACACCCTGACGTGGCTGGTGACAGCACCTGCCCTGGGCAAGGGGCAGCACCCACCCCAGGACCCAGGCTGGGGCAACAACCTCACAGGAGATCAAACCCTGGGGTGTGGGAAGAGGTCTGGAGCAGAGGAGGAAGCTGCTGGGCTGCACAAAAGGGCAAACCTGGGACAGAGATGGAAGGGTGCAGGGCAGAAGGATGGCTGATGTAAGCCTCCTCTCCCTCTTGGCTCCACCTGAGGGAAGCAGGCTCAGCACACAGACACTGCCTGCTCCCTTGCTCTCCCCACATGGATGTCAGGACCTCAGGATCTCTCCTGGCCTCCTCCTCACTGCTCATAATCAGCCATGGGAAGTAGGACTGCAGATGACTCCTGCCCTGTGCACACCCTTCCTCTGCTACAGGAGGCTTCTTCCCCTTCAGAGCTGGGCACAGTGGACTGCTTGGGTCTTTGGCTCCTTCTCTTTCCTGGAGTGAAGCCCATGGGGTGAAGCAGCTTTTGAGGGCCCAGGGTGTCCTACTGCAGTCATCTGCCTGGGGAAAAGAGAGAGAGGCAGAAGCAGTTGTAAAGGGTTGAGACTGTGGGGCTGTGGCAGCAGGGAGCAACTGGTGGTGTCCTGGGGGATGCTGTAGGACCAGGGTGAGGATAAAAATAGTGCTGTGGAGGAGGTGAAAGCACAGGCAGGCTTCAGCCCTGGGATCCAAACAGGAGGTTGGGCGTTACATTTGCTCTCTGCCTTCCTATCCCCTGGTTCCTGCTGGCAATTGCTGATGCGGAGTCAAGAAGCAGCCCCTCAGGCTCTGCCTCCAGCCCTCTACAAGCTGAGCTGAGATGTCCCAGCAGGGAGTGGGCAGAGGGTGAGAGAGGCTGGGGGAGGACACAGGAAGGAGGCTGCTTCAGTGGACCAGAGGGATGAGTGTCCCACTCCAGAGGGATGAGTGTCCCACACTAGAGGGATGAGTGTCCCACTCCAGAGGGATGAGTGTCCCACTCCAGAGGGATGGATGTTCCACTCCAGAGGGATGAGTGTCCCACACCAGAGGGATGAGTGTCCCACTCCAGAGGGATGTGTCCCCCACTCCAGAGGACCATGGAGCACCCTGCTCAGCAATGAGCCTGGCAGAAGAGAGGTTTCCCAAGGTCCCATTGCTTGAGCACTGCCTGGGCACCAATCTGCTGGGCAGGGTGGTGAGGGAGAGCTTTTGTGTCACTTTCTGTGCTCAGCTCTTTAACCTCTTTGTCTCGACCCCCTGGGGCTTCTTCCTCGCCTTCACTTTCCCAGCTGTCTTCTCCATCCTGCCGCAGAGGCAGTAGGGAGCAGCTGGTGGGTGCTCAGTTGCTGGCTGGAGCTGACTCTCCAGAGCCCACAGCATGGAAGAGCAGCAGCAGCAAACCTCTGCAGCAGCTCCTCTTGCAGCTTTTTGTACCCCTCCAGCCCTGAGGCCCAGGATGCTCTGTAGTGACCCAGGGAAGTGGAGACAGCTTGGCTGTGGGGAGGGCCAGCAGGAGGAACTGCAAAACCGAGCTCCTTCCTCTGCCTCTAATCTCCTCTCCTGCTCTGTGCTGTGGCTTCTGCCTCAGACGTTGGATCTGCCTCTCAGCTCTCCAGAAAAGTCCTCCCAAGTCCCAAGGAGAGGATCCCTTCCCTGCATCACAGGCAACGAGGTGAGGTGTGTGCAGAAGCTGGTTCTCACTGCTGGGGCAGCTGGGCTGTGGTCTGCAGGCTGTGGTGCCTCAAGGATGGAAGCTCAGAGCAGGCTGAGAAAGAGCTGCCTGGAAGCAGAGGAGAGGGCAGACATTTCCCAGGGATTTCCCAGGAACCCTTTGCCCAGGAGGGATAAAGGTGAAACCTGGGGGTTAGGAGGGATGCTCCTGGGAGCAGCCTTCCCTCCTTCACTGCACAAGAAGCTATGGAGCTGGGCTCTGGTTGAGACTTCTCCCAGGAGATGCTGTTGTGGCAGCACAGTTACAGCCAGGGCTGGAGGGCTGAAGGACAGGAGATGGTTTGGGCTGTTCAGGAAGCCACAGCTCCCTTCCCACAGCTGTGGGTGCTGATAGAGGGGCAGGGGAGCTCCACCACCACCACTGCCCCCAGAGCAGCCCAGTCCTTGGGCAGGAGGGAGGCAAAGCAGCAGAGAGAGAAGGTTGGAGCATTCCCAGGTGAGTCTGAGTGGGAGCTTGGGGGAGCCACAGCTGTGCATGGGAAGCTTTCACGGCTCATGGCTTACAGTTCAAGGCTCATGGCTCATGCTCCTGCCTCCTGAAGCCACAGCTGGCAGAGGGCTCAGCTGGCTGTGGGGAAGAGCATCTTGCTGTAGAGCCATAGAATGGATTGGGTTGGAAGGGACCTTCAAAGCTGGGCTGGCTGTGGGCATGGAGAGATGTGGAGATGGCAGTGATGCCACCCTGGTGCAGGAGGCACCGAGATGAGGACCTGCACGAATCAGCTTCTCTCTGCCATGGAGGGGGAGGAGGTGAGCAAAAGGCTAGAGGCAGTGTGTCCTTGCTGAGCCCCCAGGGGTGATATGACACCCAAGGGTGGGTGCTAGCTGAAGGTGTGGGATTCATCTCTCCCTCCCAGGAGAGGCTCAGAGGGCTCCCAGGGGGTCTGGCAGGAGACAGCAGCTCTGGTGCCTGCACAGGAGGAAAGGTGACCTGCAGCTGTGCACCTGCCTGTGCCCAAGCCTCTCGGCTCTCCCCTCAGGCCATGTGGGTCCCTGCCCTGCTCCTGCTCCTCCTCCCAGCCCTGCTGCCCCCAGCCAGCACCGCAGACCCGGACCAGCCCTGCCCTTCAGAGATAAACAAGGTGAAGGACTTGCTGGAGGTGAACTGCACAGAGCAGGGTCTCAGCAAGGTGCCCTCAGGCCTGCCCAAGGAGACTGGCATCCTGCTGCTCAGCACCAACCGCTTCACCTCCCTCTCCCTCTCCGACTTGGTGCCCCTGGCCCAGCTGCGGGACCTGGACCTGTCCTACAACGAGCTGGTGGCTGTGCACACAGGGCCCCGGCTGCAGGCCCTGCAGGAGCTGATTCTGTCCCACAACGAGCTGCAGGAGCTGCCCACCCTGCAGGGCCTGCCCTCGCTCACCCACCTGGCCCTGGCCCACAACCGCCTGGCAGCGCTGGCGCCGGGGGCGTTCCGTGCCGTGTCGCGGCTGCAGGACCTGGACCTGCGAGGGAACCAGCTGAGGACGCTGCCCCCCAGCGCCTTCGAAGGGCTGGGGGCACTCAAGGACCTGGACCTGTCGGACAACCTGCTGGAGGAGCTGCCGCCCGAGCTGCTGCAGGAGCTGCGGTCGCTGGTGACGCTGTGGCTGTCGGGGAACCGCCTGCGGCGCCTGCCCGACGGCTTCTTCCCCGAGGGGCACATCTTCATGTACGTCTTCCTCACCGAGAACCCCTGGCACTGCGACTGCGACCTGCGCTACCTGCGCCTCTGGATCCGCCACAACGAGGACAGCGTCTACCAGCCCGAGAGGGGCCTGGAGAAGACCAAGGTGGAGGTGGCCCCCGAGAAGGTTCTGTGCCACAGCCCCGCCGAGCACCGGCACAAACCTATCATCCACTTCCGACCCGACTGCGGCGCCGAGGGGGATGCGGATGAGGAGGAAGAGGAAGACTATGATGATGGGGAAGAGCCGGTGAAGAAAGCTGCGGCGGCCACCTCGCCCCCCTCTCAGCCCAGCCCCCAGGAGAGCACTGCTGTGACCCCACCTCTCCTCCCGGCCACCACCCCTCCCGTCAGCACCCCTCCGAGCTCCAGCCTTGCCCCAAGCACGTTGTTGGCAATGCTGACAAGCACCAGAGCCCCCAGCCCCACCACTCCTGTGCCCACCACCCCCACCCCCAGCACTGCTGCCATTCCCAGCACTGCTCCCACCAGCACTCCACACAGACTCACCACCACCATCCCCACCACCCTCACCTCCACCACCCTCACCTCCACCACCCCACTAACAACCACCATGAGCACCACACCTCCCAGTACCAGCAGCTGTCCCCACACCACCCTTGCCACCAGCACCAGCACCACCTTCACCACTCCCACGGTGTCCACTGGCACTTTTGTCACCACCCCTATGGCAGAGCCTTCCACGGCCATGCCAGAGACCTCTTCCACTGTCAGAGCTCCACCTCCTCCTCTGACATCCACCATACCACTGCTCTCCAGCACCCTGCTTCCCACTCACACCCCCCCAGCACCTCTGGGCACCACACACTTCACCCACCCTGCCCCTTCCCCTGCCCCTGCCCCTGTCCCCCTCTGCCCCTGCTCCACCCAGGGACCAGCTGTGCTCTTGATGCGCTCCCAGGCAGGAGCAGGGGGTCAGCAGTGGGGGCAGTGGGTGCTGAGGCACTGCTGCCTGTTGCACTGGGGGCTCTACCTGGCTGCCTTGGTCCTGCTTGTCCTGACCATGCTGGCCCTAGCAGGCTGCCTGGCGTGGCTGTGTGTGGTGGGACGGAGCTCCTGGCACAAGTCCCGGCAGACCCAAGAGGTTCACTATCCACTGCTGAACTGGAGGGAGTCAGCAGGAAGCCCTGAGGTGCATCTCAGCAGCTCTGAGAGCCACATCCAGCACCACACCTTCTGTACCATCAAGGAGGTAGAGCTGTGCCCCGAGGTCACTTACTGCACCATCAAAGACCTGGGCTTCCAGCGCCCTCCTCCTGCACCTTCCTCCTTCCGCACCACAAAGGAGCTCTGGGTCCACCACGGTCCTCCAGAGGCTTCATTCAAATCCTTCTCCAAGAAGCTGATGGTGACAAACCTCAGCTCCCTGAGGACCCCTTCTGCTTACAGCCTGGACAGGGGGGTCAAGGCCAAGGGTGCTGTCAGAGTGAAATACTCTGGCAACACCTTGTGAGGTGAGGGAGAGCCAGGGTGAAAGCTGCTTGCCCAGGGAGGAGCCACCCAGCTCCTACCTCCAGCATCCAGCCCTCACTCCCACTGAGCTTCCTACAGCTGCAGTAATCACCTGGGGACTTGGCAGGGACAGAAGATGTCCAAGGCTGGGCAGCCATAGCTTGGAGCTGCCTCTGGCTGGTGTCAGGGTGAGTGTGGAGAATCCAAGCAAGCTCTGTGCTCCCTGCCCCAGCTGCTTCTGGCCAGGTGATGCCCAGGAGGCTGAGTGATGCTCCTGGCCCAAGCCAGCTTGATAAGCACAGAATAAATGTTCTCTTTGCCTGAACTTCAGAGGGGTGCTGGCTTCCTTTCCCTGGACCTCCCATGGTCCTGGCAGGGTACAGTGGTGGACAAAATTGTCTTTGGCACTTGGAAAAGTGAAGGCAGAAAGGAAAATTCCCAACTTGGGGCTTTTGCCCTAGATGTGTGACCCTTCCCTGTGGGAAAAGCATCCCACTGCAGGTCCCACTGCAGGTCCCACTGCAGGAGACTAGCTGCCAAAGCCCCTGCATGAGCCATGATGGCATGGCTGGAAATGGAGCAGGAAGCTTCAGAGGGCAATGGAGGGGACAGGTAAGGGATCACACAAGGACAAAGTGTCCAGGGGGTGGCCAAACTTGGTGACCACCTGTGCAGAACTCACCCAGACATCTGGGGAGGTGTGAGAAGGAGGCAGAGGTTATCCTTGGCAGGGGTCAGATGTGAGGCCCCAGCACTGGTGCACAACTGCAGCGAGGAGACCACAAGCGTCACTTGGAGCCTCCAACACTGTCCCAGTTGTGACTGGTCCAAATGTGCAGGCTGTGGGACAGCAGACCCTCTGCCAGAGGAGCTGCTTGGTCCACAGAAGGGTTCATGTGCCTGAGGTTGGCCAGCTGGCCTGAGCATCCTTCTGGGTAGGAGGCCTCTCAGTTCAAGAAGGACATTGAGACACTTGAACATGTCCAGAGAAGGGCAACAAGGCTGGGGAGGGGTCTGGAGCACAGCCCTGTGAGGAGAGGCTGAGGGAGCTGGGGTTGCTCAGCCTGGAGAAGAGGAGGCTCAGGGGAGACCTTCTTGCTCTCTCCAACTACCTGAAGAGAGGTTGTAGCCAGGTGGGGGTTGGTCTCTTCTCCCAGGCACCCAGCACCAGAACAAGAGGACACAGTCTCAAGCTGTGCCAGGGGAAGTTTAGGCTCAAGGTGAGGAGAAAGTTCTTCACTGAGAGAGTTGTCAGCCATTGGGATGTGCTGCCCAGGGAGGTGGTGGAGTCCCTGTGCCTGGAGGTGTTCAAGAGGGGATTGGATGTGGCACTTGGTGCCATGGTCTAGTCATGGGGTCTGTGGTGCCAGGTTGGACTTGGTGATTTTTGAGGTCTCTTCCAGCCTTGGTCATTCTGTGATTCTTCAGTTTCCCCACTCAGAGGTGGCAGGGGATGGAGCCCCATGAGGCACAAGGGACATTGGTGTGGCAGGGGATGGAGCCCCATGAGGCACAAGGGACATTGGTGTGGCAGGAGCCATGGGAGCTCCTGAGCATGGTCAGGCAGGAATTAGGGAATTGCCCCTCCAAAGACATCAGGATCAGCAGCCTCACTGAAATCCATCTGCACCAATGCAGGCAGCAGGGGCAGCAGCCAGGAGGAGCTGGAAGCCATCACGCAGCAGGGAAAATAGATGTGGTTGCCATGGTGGAAGTGGTGAGAGGACTCAGCTGGAGTGCAGCCATGCATGGCTCTGGACCCTGCAGAAGGGATAGGCCAGGAAGGAGGTGGTGGAGCAGCCCTGGTAGGGCAGGGGTTGTGCCCCTGTGCTGGGCACTGGTCAGTTCTGCCAGAGTCCTGGGCTCAGTTTTGTGCCCTCACTCCAAGAAGGACACTGAGAGGCTGGAGCAGGTTCAGAGAAGGACAACAAAGCTGGGGAAGGGTCTGGAGAAGAGGGCTGGGGAGGAGCAGCTGAGGGAGCTGGGGGTGGTTTAGTTTGGAGGAGGCTGAGGAGAGACCTCAGACCAGCTCCCTGGAAAGAGGCTGGAAGTATAGGCTCAGCCTCCTCCACCAAGAAACTCTCTCCCCATGGCCAAGAAACTGAGCCCCAGTGCCCCCCACCCTCCTCCTGGTCCCCCACCAGCACCCTCCCAGGACACTCAGGCTGTTGGTCTTCAGCTCTCCTCCTGCTCCTTTCAAGTTGCTCCTGGCTGAGGCCTGGGTCCCCCCCAGCAGAAACAACAAGAGCCAGGGGGGCAGATCAGGAGCCACTTTTATTCACCCCAAGTGTGTGAGGAAACTGGGGGATCCTCAGCTCCCACTGAAGGGCCCAGGGCAGGAGAATGAGAGCTCCTGGAGGCCCAGGGTCGCAGTGTGGAGAATCTTTGTGTCCCAGGGGGTGGCCACAGCCTAGGGCACGCATCCTGCTGGAAACCCCCGGAGGAGCCTGCTCTGGGGCAGGGGTCTGGGGGTGGCTTTGCTCCATAGAGGTGCCAAAGGCTGCTGCTGGGGATCACAGCCCAGGGTGCAGAGCTTGAAACCTCCCTAAATATTATTTGGAATTCCCTGTGACCTGGAGGGGTCCTCAGGCCAGCTGGGGCCACGCAGGGCGGAGGGCACGGTGAGGACACAGGCTTGGAGGTCAGCGTAGGCGTGGGGCAAGGTGCCCCTAGCGACCCAGCGCCGGCTGCCCGGCTGGTAGGCGTGGATCAGGTGGGTGTTCTGGTAGGTCTCATGGCTGTACCCCCCCAGCACCACCAGCTCCCCCCCCACCACAGCTGCGCCCCCAACCACATGGGCACGGGGCAGGGGGCTGAGGAGGACCCAGACGTTCAGCTTAGGGCTGTAGACCTCAAAAGCCAGCTGGTCCCTGTAGCCAGTCAGCCCGGCCCGCTGGCAGAGCCCCCCAGCCACATAGAGCTGCCCCCCTGCCTCCTCCATGACGTGCCCAGCTCGGGGCCCATTCATGGGGGCCAGGAGCGTGGCAGGAGCCCCTGGGGTGTAGCGCAGCAAGAGCGCCTGGCACTGGCACGCCTCGTCAAACCCCCCCGACACGTAGAGGGCACCGTCCAGGGCACAGGCTGCGTGCCCACACAGAGCCATCGGCAGGGGCTGGCACCTCCTGGGCAAGGAGAGAGGGAAGGTGTGAAGGGCAGGGCAAGCAGGGCACGGTGAGCTTC
Source organism: Melanerpes formicivorus (assembly GCF_026170545.1). Classification (NCBI taxonomy): domain Eukaryota; kingdom Metazoa; phylum Chordata; class Aves; order Piciformes; family Picidae; genus Melanerpes; species Melanerpes formicivorus. The sequence continues at coordinate 2,218,686 of NW_027142386.1, read as the reverse complement.
CCCAGGGAGCTATGGCTCCACTGACTGCAGGTGATGCCAGCCAGCATCTAAGGAGCCCCTGTGGGCAGCATCAGCTGCCACCTAATGGATGCCCAAGGGGTATCACTGCTCAGCACTCTGCAGGCCCCAGAAGATCTCTTTGGTCAACCTGCAGTAGACTTCCACAACGGACAATGGTGGCCAGCACCCAACAGAGCACCCACTGAAGGTGGCTGGAAGGTGTTCAGATGTCTCACTGGCAGACCCTCAGGGAATAGTATTGGCCAAAATCTCATTCCCCACCCAGCAAACAGCACAGGCCAGCACCAGGGACCCGGGTGCTCAGCACCCAGCAGACCTCTCCCAAAGGCTGCTGCAGGTCCACTCCCTATGGGAGGCTCAGCGACCCAAAGGCTGCTCAATGGATACTGCTGGCCAATGGAAGGGGCTCCTAGGGCAGAGCAGGGCAGGTGTCTGTGTGCAGTGCTCTCACCTCCAGGTGTCATTGGCCAGGTCATAGCACTCCACAGTGTCTGTGCAGTCCTGCTCCCCAGAGCTGCCCCCCAGGGCGTAGATGAACTCCCCCAGCGCCGCGGCGGCGAAGTAGCTGCGCCCGCAGCTCATGCTGGCCAGGCGCTCCCAGGCGTCCTCCATGGGCTGGTACCTGGGGCAGGGGGCACAGGACAAGAGACCACCTGTCACCCCCAGCACCCTGAGGTGACCTGGGCACCACCAAGGGCAACAGCTCACCCTCTGCAACTGGCCAGCCCCATCTTGCCTCCGGGCCATGTGGTGCCCTTAGATGGGAACATCCCCTCCTGTGGGCAATACCAAACCCTGGAGCACCTCCAGGCAGGAGCCCCCTGGGGTACCCCCAAAAGCCTGGAACACCCCAGAGTGAGAGGGCACCTCGCAGCCTTGCACTCAACCGACCCCAGCGTGCCCAGCTGCAGTGCCTGGATCCATGGGCAGCTGCAGCTCCAGCAACATCTCCTCTGGTCCCACAAGATGCTGGTGCCAGCTGGCACCCCCAGGTCCCTGCAGCTCTCACCTGTAGACGCTGGCCAGCGTGTCATGAACCCCATAGTAATGCTTCCCACCCAGGATGTAGAGGGTGTTGCCCACCACAGCCACAGCGTGCCGGAAGCGTGGCCCATCAGGGAAGCGTCCCAGTGCCCTCCACTCCACCTTCTTCACCAGCCCTACGGCACTCAGGTAGCAGTGGGCAAACCAGAGGTGCCTGCTGGGCTTCCTGGCAGCCAGGTTGGAGGTCACCTTTTCCCCACCACAGACCACCAGCACCTCTTGCAGGCAGCGCACCCGGCAGGGCAGCTGGGCCGTGGGGGCGAAACCCGCCACCAAGAGGTCGCGGATGACCTTGGGGTCAGCCACCCCCGCGGTCACCGCCTTGACCTTCTTCAGCTCGCAGGTGGACATGAGGGCGAAGCGGACGGACGACAGCACCTCCTTGGCCAGCTCCTCTCGGCCGTCGCCGTTGGCCAGCAGCCAGCGGGAGGCTGCTTCCAGAGCCTCCAGTTCGTGCAGCACGTTGAGGCTGTCGGAGCGGAGCAGGCGGATGAGGAGGTGTGCAGGGAGGTCCAGGAAGGCAGGCGTGGCCACCACGCTGGGAAAGGTGGCCAGGATGTAGTCCTCTGCTACGTGGCCCACCTGGGCCAGCTCGTAGGTGGTGGCAAAGGACAGCACGTCCGGCACGGTTTCTGGGGTCAGGCCGTGGGTGAAAACATCCAGGCAGAGGGTGAGGAGCCCCCAGGCCTGGTAGCGCAGGGAGGTCTCAGCTGCCTCCAGCACCGTGGGCCACGGCCCTGCCACAGCTCCTGTGTAGGCGAAGGAGAGGAGGAGGTGCAGCTCTGCTGGGGACAGCCCCGTGGCCAGCGGGGCTGCGGGGTCGTGGGTGGCTTCCCGCATGGGGCAAGTGAAGAGGGCTCGGAAGAAGTCACAGGAGCAGCTCAAGGCCAGGCGCTGAACTGGGGGGAAGGAGGAAGAACAGTGGGGGGTAGAGGGGAACCCCCTGCACTGAGTGGGGAACTCTCTGCCCTTTGGGAACTCGGGGTGTCCTGGTCCCCCACCAAGCCCCCAGCTCTCCTGAGGGGACCAGCCCTGCGGCCCCCTCTAGCTCCTCTCCCACCCCTGGGGGCTGAGGCTCCAGCAAGCCCTGAGCCCCTCCCGGGGCGCCCTTGCCGCTGGCTCACCTGGGATGACCTCGTCTCCTGCCTGCAGCTGGAGGTCGCAGCCCAGGCCGCTGCCGTGCAGCTGCTTCATGGCTCTCAGCGTTTCCCACTGCGCCTCCAGGGGCTCGGGACCCCCCTCCTGGCTGTCGCTCTCCAGCCGCAGGGCACAGGCGGCCCCCAGCCGGGGTGCCCCCAGGGCCCGGGCAGCCTCCTGCACCTCCCGCTGCCGGCCGCGGGGCACCGCTCCCCCATAGGCGAAGGCGAGCAGAGCCCTCCAGCCCCACAGCGAAACCCCGGCGGGCAGCGGGACGCGGGCCGGGGGCCCCTGGCGCAGCTCCCCGCTCCTGCCCTCCAGCAAGCGCAGGAAGAAGGAGCTGATGGAGGCCAGCACCACGGCGTGGGCCGCGTCAGCCTCCGGCCCCACGGCCACGTCCACCAGCTGCCCCGCGGCGCGGAGCTGCTCGGCCGCGGCCAGGAAGTGTCCAGCGTGGGCTCTGTCCTGCAGGCTCCAGTGCGCCGAGGCTGGCCCCTCTGTAACCCACATCCTGCCTGCGGGCACATGGGGGGCGGCTCAGGAGCTGTCCTCATCGCCAGGGCCGCCGGGGCTGGCACTGCCCTACAGTGGATCCATCGCCAGAGCCTTCACCCCGCAGCTGAGGTCCCCAGAGCTCTGCTGCTGCCCCAGAACTGCATCTGATGCCCCCCACCAAAGCCACAGCCCCACAGGCAGTGCCGGCAGCCTGCGGTGTTGCCCCACGGCTGAGGATGCTGCCCCTCTCTGCCTCACGGCTGAGCCCTCCACATGAAGCTGCTGCCCCACAGCCCCACACTGCTGCCCTACAGTCCCAATGCTGCCCCACACTGCTGCCCCACAGCCCCACACTGCTGCCCTACAGTCCCAATGCTGCCCCACAGCTCACACTGCTGCCCCACAGCACAAATGCTGCCCCACAGCCCCACACTGCTGCCCTACAGTCCCAATGCTGCCCCACAGCTCACACTGCTGCCCCACAGCCCCACACTGCTGCCCCACAGCGCAAATGCTGCCCCACAGCCCCACACTGCTGCCCTACAGTCCCAATGCTGCCCCACAGCCCCACACTGCTGCCCCACAGCACAAATGCTGCCCCACAGCCCCACACTGCTGCCCTACAGTCCCAATGCTGCCCCACAGTTCACACTGCTGCCCCACAGCCCAAATGCTGCCCCACAGCCCACAGCCAAGCCTCCATCCCGCGCAGAAAGCCCTTCCGCAGCCACCTGCGCTGAGCGGCGCCGGCCCCGCAGCCCTTCCGCGGCCGTGCCCTGCGCGGTGCCGCCGCGCGTCCTCTGCCCCCTTACCGCCCTCCGCCGCTCCGGGAGGCTGCTGTGACCCCCCCCGGAATGTGTCCCGGTAATTATAGCCCAGACCGCACACGTGGCCACGGCCCAGGGCTGCGAGAGGCCCAGGCGGAGGGAGGTCCGCGGCCCCGGCATCCCGCGACGGGCGGTGGGGACACCGGGGGACACCGGGGGATACCAGAGGACACCAGGGGACACCGGAGTTCCCTGAGGATGGGTAGTGCGAAGCTGCCCAGAGACTCTTCCTCTCTCAGCTACAGGCAGAGCTGTCAGCCAGGGGCTTTCCTGAGCAGGTTCTCTTTTCGGGGGCTCTGCCCCATCAGACCTTCCCCTTAGCCTTGTGCACCTCCAGAGCCCAGGGTGAAGCAACATCCCCCTGAAGTCCACGGGTGGGAGAGAAACACTCCCCAGGCTTCCCCACCCACACGAGGTGACACCTCCACCCCCCTCCCCATGGTGCCCCTAAAGTGGAGCCCAGCCACACTGAAGATCTGGGGGTTCCCCAGCCCCCTTGTCAGGGAGCACATGGGGACACCAGCCCCTTTGCCCAGCCCCAGGATCACCCTGTGCCCCCTCAGAACCTTCCTCCCACCCACAGGGCACTTGCCAGGGACCTGCCCAGCCTGCCCTGGCTGTGACCATGTGTTCTTGTGTCACTCTGTCCCCTTTCTGCTGCCCTTGGGCCCCCAATTTCCATGTCTCAGGTGTTTACTGAAGAAGGCTCTGAGGGCTTCCAAGCACCTTGGTGTGGGCAATCTGTCCCTCCTTCCCCCACCCCAACCTCCTCATCCTTGACAGGAGCCAAGTGCCTCTTCAGAAGCTTTGCCTCCAAACCCCTGATGATGGTCTTGGAGTGGTGCAACACAAAGCCCTGCAGAACCCACTTAAACCACCAACCCAGCTCCTAACAGACCAGACTGCAAGCAGCAGCTGTACCCCTCAGGCATGACAGAGGCATGGAGACAACATGACTGATGCCCAGAAACCACAGAATCATGGAATGGTTTGAGTGGGAAGGGACCTCTCAGGCTCATCCAGCCCCCTGCAGCCAGCAGGGACATCTGCACCCAGAGCAAGTTGCTCAGAACCTCAACCAACCTGACCTGCAATGGTGCCAGGCATGGGGCAGCTCCAACCTCTCTGGGCAGCCTGGGACAGGCTCTCCCCACCCCAAGGTCAAACATTTCTCCCTTCTCTCCACCCTCAAGCTCCCTCTTGCAGTTCCAAACCATCCCCCCTTGTCCTGTCCCAACAGGCCCCGCTCCAAAGTCTGTCCCCAGCTTTCTGCTCAGCCCTTGAAGCACTGCAAGGCCACCAGAAGGTCTCCCTGGAGCCTTCTCCTCTCCAGGCTGCCCAAGCCCAACTCTCTCAGCCTGGCCTCCCAGCAGAGGGCTTCCAGCCCTGCCAGCACTGCTGTGGCCTCCTCTGGCCCTGCTCCACCAGGTCCCTGTCTGTGCTGTGGACTCCAGGGGTGCCCCAGCACTGCAGGGAGGCTCTGAGCAGAGCACAGCAGAGGGGCAGAATCCCCTCCCTGCCCCTGCTGCCCACACTGCTGGGGATCAGCCCAGGACAGGGCTGGGGCTGGGCTGGCAGAGTTTGGTGCTGGCTCAGCTCCAGCTTTGCACCTCCAGCACCCCCAAGTTGTTCTCCCCAAGGCTGCTCTCCAGCCCTTCACTTCCAGCCTGGATTGGTAGCACGGACTGCCCTGAACCAGGTGCAGGACCTTGCACTGGGCCGTGCTGATCTCGTGAGGTTCATCCTTGCCACTTCTGCAGCTTGTCCAGAGCCTCCTGGATGGATCCCACCCCTCAGGTTCCTCAACCACACCACTCAGCTTGGAGTCATCTGCAGCCTTTCAGCCCACCACTGATGGAGCCATTGAACAGCACTGGTCCCAGTGAGGACCCCCAAGGGACACCACTTGATCTCCATCTGGACACGGAGCAGAAATCCCAGCAGGAGCAGCAGGTGAAGCTTCCTCTCCCAACAGCTGCAGCAGTTTCACATCTCAGCCCCACACCAGATTGAAAACATCTTTATTGCACAGCAGCAGCCAGGGGCAGCTGGCAGGGGGCAGCTGGCAGGGGGCAGCTAGAGCTTGGGGGGTCCTGCAATCCTCCAGCCCTCCTGCTTGCCGATCTTCATCAGCGCGGCCAGGACGCCCAGCCCCACGCAGGCCGTGGTGCCTGTCATGTAACTGTGAGCTGCAGAGACACAAGGAGCCACAACAGACCTTCAGGGCATGAGCACCAAGGGGCACAAGCTCCTCACAACCTCCTGGCCAGCAGAGCTGCTGTCTGCCACGACAACCAGAAGGGTTCCCTTTAAGGTTCACCACCCAACCCTGCACCCAGCCCTGCCAGGGCACCACCACCCCCAGCACCACAGCTCAATGGCTTTAAATCCCTCCAGGGATGCAGACTCCAGAGCTGCCCTGAGCAGCCTGGGCCAGGCCATGACAACCCTTTTAGGGAAGAAATCGTTCCTAATGTCCAACCTAAACCTCCCCTGGGGCAACTTAAGGCTGTTTCCTCTTGCCCTGTCCATGTCCCCTTCTCTCCTTCAGTTTGCAACCTGAAATATCAGCTCCTGCAACCCAGCACATCTCACAGGGGCAATCTGACCCTGCTCATTTCAGTGTCAGCAGCCACTGCTTCCAGCTCCCATCAGCACAAAGATAAATTTGGTTTCACCCCAACTCCAACTGCAGTCAGGCCTCACATCTCTGCCTGAGTCTGAAAGGCTCCCTGGAGCCTTCTCTATTCCAGGCTGAACAGCCCCAACTCTCCCAGCCTGTCCCCATAGCAAAGCTGCTCCAGCCTCTGACCATCTTCATGGCCTCCTCTGGCCCCTCTCCATCAGCTCCAGGTCATTCCTGTGCTGGAGATCCCACAGCTGGACACAGCCCTGCAGGTGAGGTCTCCCCAGAGCAGAGGGGCAGGATCCCCTCTCTCCAGCTCTGGCAATGGGCACTGGCAGCCCAGAAGGCCAAGGAGCTTGGGCTGCCCTTGGCCTCCTGTGCTGCCAGTGCCCATTGCTGGCTCCTGTCCAGCTTCTCCCCCCCCAGCACCCTCAAGGCCTTCTCTGCAGGGCTGCTCTCAATCTCATCACCCCCAGCCTGGACTGATATTGAGGGTTGGCCTGACCCAGGTGCAGGACCTTGCACTTGGCCTTACTGAACCTCATCAGGTTCTCCTCAGCCACTTCTGCAGCCTGTCCAGGTGCCTCTGGGTGGTTCCCATCCCTCAGTCCTGCCACCCACAGCACTCAGCTTGGTGCCACCTGCAGACTTGCTGAGGGTGCCTCAGCCTCTGTCTGTAGCACTGCTGGAGACACTGAGCAGCTCTGGTGCCACTGCAGACCCTTGAGGGACACCACTGTCACCTGCTTCCACCTGGACATTGAGCTGTTGAGCTTTGGATGCCATCATCCAACCAATTCCTCCCCCACTGGACAGCCCCTCTCATCAAAGCCACACCTCTGCAGCTGAGGGAGGAGGATGCTGTGGGGACTGTGTCAGAGGCTTTGCAGAAGCCCAGGCAGGTGACCTCTGTTGGTCTTCCCTTGGCCACCACCATGGTGCTTCCACTGCAGAGAGCCACCAGGTTGGTGAGATCTGCACAAACCCTGCAGGAGCTGCCCCAGGAGCAGGACATAGCTTGTGCCTTGAGTGCAGGGGAAGTGCCAGGGCAGGTGCCAGGTGCTGTGGGAAATGAACCCCAGGAGCTGCCCACGCAGCCTGATGCCACTCACAGTGTCCATCCCCTGCCACCTCCAGGTCTCCAGAAAACCTGGATGCCATCTCCCAGACCCTGCCACCTCCAGCACTGGCAGCTGTCACTCAGCTGGCAGCTCTGGGCCAGCTCTGCCTTCACTCTGGTGCCAGCCTGCTGTGCACTCTGGCACCCTTCAGCAGCCTTTGCTTCAGGTGCTGTACAGTGCAGCATCAATGGAACTGGCACAGCACAAACTCTGAGGTCTGCCATCCCCATGACTGCCTCAGGGGAAGGGTCCCCAGCCCAGAGTGGGCTTCCCTCAGGCAGTGCCCATGTTTACCTCGTGCCCCCAGCACGACTCCTGTGGCACAGCCACCGATGAAGTAGTTCAAAGGGTCGTCTGGCTGCTCCCGGATCTGGGCACTCAGGCAGGTGGTGGCACCAAAGACAGCTCCCAGGGTGGCTGGAGACAAGAGGCACAGAACAAAACAGACCCCTCAGGGAGCTGGGCATGACACACAAAGCACATCTTCATAAATCACAGAATGGTCTGGGCTGGAAGGGACCTCCAAAGCTCAGCCAGTCCAACCCCCTGCACTCAGCAGGGACATCCCCAGCTAGATCAGGCTGCCCAGAGCCCTGTCCAGCCTCACCTGGAATACCTCCAGGGATGGAGCCTCAACCACCTCCCTGGGCAACCTGTTGCAGTGTTCCAGCAGCCTCCTGGTGCAGAACTTGTTCCTCACATCCAACCTCAATCTGCTCTGCTTTAGTTTGAAGCCATTGCCCCTGGTGCTGTCCCTGCAGGCCTTTGCAAATCGTCCCTCTGCAGCCTGTTGTAGCCCCTTCAGGTACTGGAAGGTCTCTATTAGGTCTCCCTGGAGCCCTCTCTTCTCCAGGCTGAACACCCCCAGCTCCCTCAGCTGTCCTTGTAGCAGAGCTGCTCCATCCCCCTGATCATTTTTGTGGCCTCCTCTGGACCCTCTCCATCAGGTCCAGGTCCTTCCTGTGTTGAGGGCTCCAGAGCTGGATGCAGTACTTCAGGTCTGGAGACACACAGTGCTGGTTCCTCTGGCAGAAGGGAGGACAATGAAGGAAGATCTACTTCCAATCACCCAGGGCATCCCATCCCAGCCACTGTGGTGAGACAGAATTACCCAAGTCCCTTCCAGTTCCTCCTGGTCCCTACAGAGGCCCAGCTGTGCAGCCACCTCTGCAGGTCCTGTGCAGGAACCCTGCCAGCACATGAGGCAGGAATGGCCAAAGACAACCCCCCCACAGCCAGCTTGGGTTTCAGAATGAGTCACAGAATGCCAGACTGGGGGACCCCAAACATCACCTGGTCCAAGCAGCTCAGAGCCCTTCCAGATGAGGCAACAGGGAAGCCCAGCAGCCTCATGGTGCAGAGCTTGCTCCTCACCATCCATCATCCAATCTGCTCTGCTCTCATTTCAAACCACTGCCTCTCCTCCTGTCACTAGAGACCTTTGCAAACAATCTCCAACTCCACCCAGGACAAAAAATTTTCCATCTCTGTGGCAAACCAGCAAAGCATCAGCTCACATTACAGACCTCTGCAGCTTTCCACAAACCAACCAACCAACCAACCCCCCAAACTATGCAGTGATGCTGCCCTTAAACTCATCCAAAAAGAAACAGAGCCCCCAGGCCAAGGACTGCAAGGGGCCTCCAAGAAAGCCAGGAAGGGGCTGGGAGTGACATGACAAGGGGCAATGGCTTTGAGCTGGAAGAGGGCAGGTTGAGGCAGTGAGGCTGGGGAGAGCCTGGCACAGATTGCCCAGGGAGGCTGTGGCTGTCCCCTCCCTGGAGCTGTTCAAGGCCAGGCTGGATGAGGCCTTGAGCAGCCTGGGCTGGGGGGAGGTGTCCCTGCCCACGGCAGGGGTTGGAGCTGGATGAGCCTTCAGCCACTCTACGGGCAGGGAGCAGCAGCTGTAAGGCTTCTGCAGCTCTCTCAAGTCATTGCAGCACTCTGGCTCTATGGCTGCCGTTCTTCAGCCGCCTTCGAGGGAAGGAGAAGGCCGAGCCCCACCGGCACCGCGCCCCAAGCCAAGCTGGGGGCTGCCGGAGCACAGGCAGCGGCCGCCGCAGGGCCCCGCCGGGCCGGGCCTTACCCATGGTGATGCTGTCGGACGCCGCCATCTGCAAGGCGGCCAGCGCCGAGTTGGGCTGCTGCAGGATGATCCTGTAGGCCGAACCAACCAAGCCTGCAACACAGCACAGCACCGCGACGGTCAGCGCCGCGCCGTGCCGGACAGCACCGCGCCGGGCAGCACCGCGCCGTCCCGGGCAGCACAGCGCCGGGCAGCACCGTGCCGGTAGCACAGTACCGGGCAGCACCGCGCCGGTAGCACAGCACCGGACAGCACCGCGCCGGTAGCACAGCACCGGACAGCACCGTGCCGGTAGCACCGCGCCGGACAGCACCGCGCCGTCCCGGGCAGCACCGCGCCGGGCAGCGCCGTGCCGGGCAGCGCCGCGCCGGGCAGCACCGCGCCGGGCAGCGCCGCGCCGGGCAGCGCCGTGCCGGGCAGCGCCGCGCCGGGCAGCGCCGCGCCGGGCAGCACCGCGCCGGGCAGCACAGCACCGGGCAGCACCGTGCCGGTAGCACAGCACCGGGCAGCACCGCGCCGGGCACCGGGCAGCACCGCGCCGGACAGCATCGCGCCGTCCCGGGCAGCACCGTGCCAGTTAGCACCGCGCCGTCCCGGGCAGCACCGTGCCAGTTAGCACCGTGCCGGGCAGCACCGCGCCGGACAGCATCGCGCCGGGCACCGGACAGCATCGCGCCGGGCCGCGCGGTCCCACCGCTCGGCCCCAGGGCTCCGGCTCCCAAAGCCCGGGCCGGGCCCCGGAGCCGCCCTCCCGCCCCACCCCGGGCGCAGCCCTCACCGACGGCGGCTCCGACGCGGGTGGTCAGCCAGGTGCGGCTGGGGCACTGCTCGCCCTCGGGCCCGTCCCAGTAGCCAGCCATGGCCGCCAAGGGCACGGCCGCGCCCCGCCCGCTCTCGCGAGAGCACGGCACCGGCCCCGCCCCCGCCGCAGGGCAGCACCGCCCCCGGGGCCGGCGCAGAGCACGGAGTGGAGAACCCCGGGAAGGGGAAGGGACCTCTGGAGAGCGTCCGGTCCCACCCCCTGCCTGGGCAGCATCACCCCGGGCGGACTGCCGCGGAGCACGCCCAGGAGGGGTAGGAAAGTCTCCAGAGCTCACCTTAGGGCCTGGCACACAGCTGCAGTGGTTTGCTCTTCAGAAGCCTGTGTCAGACCCTGCCCGAGCAATCAGAGAGCTGTTAAGGGAGGTGTAAGTTCTCTTACCATGAACAGGCAAGCTCCAGAGCCAGACCAACCCGGGCAGGTGACCAGACTTAAAACACCCACCCTGACTCCAGATGCTTTATGAGCAGCTGCAGGCTGTGGCTGCAGCCAGTCAGCAAACATAGGGGCTGGGCTCCCTTGGGTGGTGGATGGCACCCACAAGCTGCAGCTGACTTCAGTTCCCTTCTACCCCTAACACTCTGTTTTGCCAATGAGGACACCAAGTGACACTCAAAGCCTTTCCCCATCCTCCCCTCTTTTGTGCAGGTCTCAGTCACAGACCTCCCACCTGCATCTGAGCTCATGCTGAAGCCTCCAGCAGGGGAATTTCCTCTGGTACAAAATGCACCACAGTTGGTGAGCGACTGCCCAGGGGACAATGAAGCTTCTCCTGTCTGTAGCCAGCACAGACTGGGCACAGGCTGCTCACAGAACTGCTAGCAGCAGCAGTGTCCTCCAGGCAGGTGCCTCCTGGTCTCTTGGGCAGGAGGAGGACATCATATACAAGGTGATTCTCCTCTGCTCCACTCTGGTGAGACCCCACCTGGAGCAGTGTGTCCAGTTCTGGAGCCCCTACTACAGGAAGGTGCTGGAAGGTGTCCAGAGAAGGGCCACAAGGATGGGCAGAGGGCTGGAGCTGCTCTGCTATGAGGACAGACTGAGAGAGTTGGGGTTGTTGAGGCTGGAGAAGGCTCTGAGGAGACCTAATTGTGGCCTTCCAGGATCTGAAGGGGGCTACAAGAAAGCTGGGGAGGGACTTTTTAAGGGGTCAGGGAGTGATAGGACTAGAAGTGGGGAGATTCAGATTGGATGTTAGGAAGAAGTTCTTCCCCAGGAGGGTGGTGAGAGACTGGCACAGGTTGCCCAGGGAGGTGGTGGAAGCCTCAGCCCTGGAGGTTTTTAGGCCAGGCTGGATGTGGCTCTGAGCAACCTGGGCTGGTGTGAGGCGTCCCTGCCCATGGCAGGGGGTTGGACCTGGCTGAGCCTTGAGGTCCTTTCCAGCCCTGATAATTCTATGAACCTCTCTGCTTGGCTCTTCCCGGGAAGCTGAAGGTAAGGTACCAGAGCTCCATGGGGAATGGCTCACTCAGAGCACAGCCCACACCTGCCCTTAGCAAAGGCACTCACTGCCCACCCCCAGCAAAGGTGGCAAACAGCTTTTGAGTCTTCTTAAGCCCTTGCCAGGAGCTACTGGAAGAGGAGCTCTGAATATTGTCTTTAAATTAGACTTTTCTTTACAGACCTGAGCTTTGAGCAGTTCCTCACAGGATAGCTGAGCAGCTATACCTGAGGCAGGTTTAGGCTCTCTGCTGCTCAGTGCTAACCTTCCCAGAGTGAAGGAAAAAAAAATCCCCCTGGGAAATGAAATATTTTATAACCTTGAACTTTATCTGCTCCCCCAGGACAGACTGAGAGCTCAGCTTAAGCAGTGCACAGCAAGAAGAAAGAACAAGGGCAGAAGAGCACACAGTGAAAAACCAGTTTAATGAAGTCTTGCATGACAAATGATGGCAATTCTCAGCACTGCAATTCCTAAACCTAGGAATTCTGGGGGAATGTGGCCAAGTTCCAGACCTGCAGTATGTTTCCAGCAAGGCCAGAAGCCATTTCCTACACTCCCTGGAAAACAAGAGGCCAAACTGCAGAGCAGCACAGGGCACGGGCAGTCAGCAATGGAAATGATCAACACCTCGGGGCCCAGGACAGAGGGGAGGCTTGGGACAAAGGTGGAGGTTTTAACTCCTGCCAGGTGTCTCCAGAGTTTGGACATCTGCCCAGCCTGCTGGCAGTGGAGGGCTGCTGAGGGTCAGCTCATTCAGACCTTTCCCTGCCCTGTCTCCTCCCAGGTGCTCCATCCTGCACTGGAACTGGAGTGGTGCTGCTGCTGTGCTTACCTTAACTCTGCAGCTCCTCGGGCTGACCTCACCTCTCCTTTCACAGACAAGAGCTTTACTTCTGCTTTCAGTACCACCACCATTCCTGAAACACCCTCCCATCAGATGTACTCAGCTTTGTTCCACTCAGCAGCTTCTTAACCCTGGGCACTCTGCCTGGGCCAGCAGCCAGGCCAAGACCCACAGCACCTGCTAACATCCACCCAGGAGCAAAGGTGCAGCAGCAGGAGGAGGGTGCAAGGAGAGGGCTGGTGTGAAGGCAAAGCTGGATCTCCAACCTCCCTCCTAAGAGCCATGGCCCAGCCCAGGAAACACCACAAGGCTTGGGGCTTGGTTTCTGACAGCACTTCTCATGTTGTTCCCACACAAACCCCACTGAGCACAGAAGCATTCTCTGGGTTCACCTCACTGTTTTTTTGAGGCTTAAAGCAGAGTGAAACAAAGAGGTTTGCCTTTGGCCTAGCTCCATCTTGCTGGGCAGGGCCTGAGCTCCATCCATGGCCAGTGGGTGGTTCTTCCCTCCTTGCCCTGAGCATCACCAAGCTTCCATCTGGAACAGGATTTGCACCAGTAAAGAGCTGCCAGATGCCTTTCAGAATGCTGCAGGTGGTAGTTGGTACCACCAAGGCCCAAAGCAAGGAGGCTTACTCCACTTCCTGAAGCTTCATGCACCATCAAGTTCAGTTTAAAGCAGCTCAAGGGAGACCCTGCATGGAGCCTGGCATCAGGAAAGAACTCCTGTTCCCCACAGGCAGGCCCTGGTGGCCAAGACCTCTCCTTTACTTCATGCTGACATCCTGCAGGGTTGTTTGGGAAGACTGGCCTGGATCTGAGTACCCTCAGCATCAACAGATGCAAAACAGATCAGCTGTTTGGTAATACAGAAGCTCTCCAGACCTGGTGATGCAGAAACAATTGGGTGGGTGGGCAGCAAGAGACTTCCATTAGTGAGCTGCATGAGAAGGGAGCTTGTGGGGAGGGGGATCAGTGGGTTTGTGCATGGTTAATAAAGCCAGCCCAGGACTCTTATAATAAACCCAAAATGCAGAAAGGGAAGAGCAGCCAGTCCAGAGCTCAGCAGCAACTCTGTTCACTCCCTGGAAGTAATCCAAGAGGTTCCTTCACCAGGCTGTCAGGAGCAGCACAGCAGCCCCTGCCCCAGTGCTCCCCACAGGCAGCAGGCAAAGTCCCTTCTTGGCTCCCAGCAGAGCCTCAGGGAGCAGAGCAGTGAGGGCTGCTCTGCTGTGTGACGCCTTGGTGGTGCAGCCTGGGCTTTCATGCTCAATCCAGGCTCCATCAAATGCTTCCTCCCCTTCCCTTTGCTTTTAGCTGGTGCAATTTAGATCTCCTGAAGCCACCAGAGAAGGAGCAAGTGAGAACTGAGCTGTTGGCAACCTACTGGGAAAGGAAACAGAAAAGCTTGGGGAATTTCTAGGGAAGCATCACAGTATCACTAAGGTTGGAAATGACCTCGAGGATCGAGTCCAACCTATCAACACAGACCCCTGGCCACTGCTCAGTGACTGCCACACTCCAGCTCTGCTGGACAGGGACACAAGGAAATCAACCTCAGCTTCCACACAAAAGCCCTGAACAGTGAGAAAAGCTCCCCAGCCAAGAGTGAGCAACGGTTCCAGGAGGAGCACTTCAGAATTACACACAGGAAAACACATTCTTGCTTTTATTTTGGTGGAACAGAATACAGAATCCTTCAGCCCAAACTAGGCAAAGCTGGCAATTACCTTTTTGTTTTTCCTCATGCTGCAAGACTTCAGGAAACAGGAGGAAGAGGAGGAGGAGGGGAAGGGTTAGAAGTTACTTTTCTATTTAAGGCCGTTAATTCAGCGAGATATCGAAGAAGGAACTCAACTGAAGCATGAAGAAGTTGTGTTGACTTCAGGAAGGTTACTCACGTGTGGGTAAGTCAGGCAAGTGCTTCAATGGCTTGGTGAATCAAGCCAGCAAGTGAGAGCTGCTTTAGGGGGGACAGATTGGCTGGGATGGCTGAGGGAGCTCATGACATGAGCCTGGCTTTATTCTTCCGAGGGCTTAACCAGCTGTTTCCTCATCAGCTTTTTCTGCAGGTGGAACCTGGAAGCCTCCTACAGGGCTACTGCAGCCACAGCAACACAAGAGATTTCTTTTCCTAAGAAGAAACTGGAGGCAACATCTACTCTAAGGGGGGGCTTAGCTCTCCCTTAAATAGGACCAGGACAGCACAAACCGAGAGAGCTTCGCTTCTGCCACGCACAAAGAGCATCTTCTCAAGGAACTAAAATACCAACAGTAAAAAAAAAGAAGAAACCCCAAACAAAAAAAAAAAATCACCACAATAGAAATCCCCAAATAATAATAATAATGAAATGGGGAAGGGGGGGGGATTAAAAATCAAACCCCAACAAAACAACTTAGCCAAAACAAAACCAACCCCAAAACCCACCCTGGGGACTTCAAAGTTCTCTTCTCGGCATGAACCACGCCGGGGAACAATGGGCGAGGGGGTGGGGAGGGGAAAAGAGAGATTAAAAGGTTCAAAACCTGCCCCCCCCCCCGCCCCCCCCAAAAAAAAATATCTGCAGTCCCAAAGAGGGCAGTCAGTGAGTGGAGGAAGTGGTGAGCAGGTGGAGAAAAGTCTTAAAGGGGGAGGTTGGGGCGGGGGGTGAAGGGAAGCGGAATTCGAGGCGGAACCGCGTCGGGAAGGTCTATCTCGGAGGCCTGCAAGACAGCAACTACTGAAGAAACAGTCAGAAGGTCCCACTGGAAAGCTGTGACAAGCTGTGATGTGCCATCTCACTCACAAGGAAGAGGGGAAATGTTTGGTTTTTTTTGTTTGTTTTGTTTGTTTTCTCCTTGTTTTGCGTGTGTGTGTGTGTGTGTTTTTGGCTCATCAATATGATGAGCTTTCACGTCCCAAACCACATTCAGGTAGTTTCCCCAAGTCTGCTGTTGTTTTTTTTTTTCTCGTGTGGAATCTTATTGGATCCAGACCCAAAAAAAACAAAAGAAACCCCAAACAAACAGAACAGGGATGCACAGTTCTTAAAAAGTCCTGGAGCCTTCAAACACTGCCTGAAATCGTAGCTGGCCTGGGGTGTCCAGAGGTGCCTGCAAGATGGTGTTGATAGCAGCCTTGCAAGCAGGGCGGCTCACGTCTGCTATGTGCTGCCAACGGTCTGCCCCTCGCCCTCGTCAGCAGCTCCTGAAACAAACAGAGCAGGGCTTGGTCAGCAGAAGCACCTTTGGTATCTTGCCTTGCAATAAGGGCAAGCAGGAGCCAGCAGGAGCAGGGAAGTCATTGTGCCCCTGGACTCTGCATTGGTTAGGCTGCACCTTGAGTCCTGTGGCCAGTTCTGGGCCCCTCAGTTTAAGAAGGACATGGAAACACTTGAAGGTGTCCAGAGAAGGGCAACAAGGCTGGGGAGAGGCCTTGAGCACAGCCCTGTGAGGAGAGGCTGAGGGAGCTGGGGTTGGTTAGCCTGGAGAAGAGGAGGCTCAGGGGAGACCTCTGCTCTCTACAACTGCCTGAAAGGTGATTGTAGCCGGGAGGGGCTTGGTCTCTTCTCCCAGGCAACCAGCACCAGAACAAGAGGACACAGTCTCAAGCTGTGCCAGGGGAGGTTTAGACTCAAGGTGAGGAGGAAGTTCCTCACTGAGCGAGTCGTTCGTCACTGGAATGTGCTGCCCAGGCAGGTGGTGGAGTCACAGTCCCTGGAGGTGTTCAAGAGGGGATTGGATGTGGCACTTGGTGCCATGGTCTGGTCATGGGGTCTGTGGTGATAGGTTGGACTTGATGATCCTCGAGGTCTCTTCCAACCTTTGTTATACTGTGATACTGTGAAGAGACCCCCCCCAAAAGCCTGCAGACTTCAATGACAGATGAGGAGTGCAGAGCTCCCCTTCCCCCTGCCCTACATCTTCCCTCTCCAGATGAAGTTCTGCCCACAGAAGGATTTTCTGCCCTTGACCCATCCGGTTTGGGGAACCTCAGGAGCATCCCAGAGCCTAAAGCTCCATTTCCAGCCTCTGCTTTTCTTCATTCCTGCAATGAGCTGGGATGGAGGCCAGGTCTCTGGCGAAGGCTGGATGCTCCAAGCCACAGGAAAGCAAAGCAGTGATGGCTCCCAAGTAAGGAGCACTGAAGGAAGCCTTCATCAAGCTGCTGTCCCTAAATGACAGTGTACCATGGCATGAGACTTTCTTGCCGTGCTCTCTGGGAAACCTGCATTCTGAAGAGTTCTCTGCCCAGGGGTCAGTCTGGCCCCCCTGAAGGGCACTACATGAAAGCTGGGGAGGGACTTTTTTGGCTGCCAGGGAGTGACAGGACTGGGGGGGATGGAGCAAAACTAGAAGTGGGGAGATTCAGATTGGATGTTAGGAAGAAGTTCTTCCCCATGAGGGGGGTGAGAGACTGGCACAGGTTGCCCAGGGAGGTGGTGGAAGCCTCATCCCTGAAGGTTTTGAAGGCAAAGCTGGATGAGGCTCTGAGCAACCTGATCCAGTGTGAGGTGTCCCTGCCCATGGTAGGGGGTTGGAACTGGATGATCCCTTCCAACTCTACTTGGAGAAGCAGCAAACAGCTGCCCCCAGAGCCAGGTGATGGCCTGAGCCCTACCCCACACGCTGAGGAGAGGCCAAGAGTGCACCCAGGAGACAGCTACAGAGAGAGAGGTGTGAAAAGCAGGCAACTGCCTGGGCTGTCTTGCTTACCACTTCCAGCTGACCCTGAAGGTGCCATGACATCATCATCACTGTCTTCCTCATTTGATTGTGTGACCTCTGGCTCAGGTGCTGCACTCTTGACCTCCTGCTCCTGCTCCACTCTGCTCCGCAGGGCCAGGATGCGGTGGTGCAAGGCAGCGTACAGCTGCCCTGTGTCTTTAGAGCTTGCCTGCAGGTTTCAGAGACAGGCAAAAGGTGCAAGGAATTATAACAGATAGTGCACTGCCCACACAGCACTCACCAGGCAGGCCCAACCCACAGCTGCTCTGCAGTTCTCTCCTACAGGGTTTTCCAAACCAGGCCAGGATGGGCTGTAGGACACCCAGCAAGGCACCAGAGGCTGCACTCTGGCAGCAGGAGCCCTTCCCTCTGGCTCTGCAGCAGCTTTCTCTGGCTGATTTTATCACCCTCCTTCACCCAGCAGTCACACACCTTTCCTGACACCTCCCAAAAGCTTATGCTGAAGAGATCTTGAACTCAGCAGTTTGCCTTGCACAGGGTTTGCTGCAATCACCTCCTGGGTCCCTGAGGCTCTGCCATTGGACTGCAGCAGAAGGCAGCAGGGATCTGAAGGGACCTGTGCTCAGGCAGGGCATCACTCTGATATTTTGTTTGTTTGGGGTTGTTTTTACACTCTTATACTGCTCAGCTCTTTCAGAGGGAAGCCTTTGTGACAGCCTGTCCACAGCCAAATCTTTTTTTGCTCTCCATGCTACCCCAGGCCTTTGAAACAATCAGTTTCTAGGCCCTATCAAACTAAGGATTAAAGGACATTATTTCCAAATGAAACTGTCTTCACCATGCCAATTAACCTCCTCATTAACTGCCCAAGTTAACTGTAAGGCAACAACCCCAGATCTTTTCATTACATGTTATTTCCACCTCCATCTGTCACCTCTGGATCTGCAGGGTTCATAGATTCACAGAATGGGTTGGAAGGGACCCTAAAGACCATCCAGTTCCAACCCCCTGCTGTGGGCAGGGACACCTCCCTCCAGCCCAGCTTGCTCAAGGCCTCATCCAGCCTGGCCTTGAACACCTCCAGGGAGGGGGCATCTACAACCTCCCTGGGCAACCTGTGCCAGGCTCTCCCCACCCTCACTGTCAAGAATTTCTTCCTCATCTCCAGTGTCAACCTCCCCTCTCCCAGCTCAAAGCTGGCCTCCCAGGTACTTCAGTAATCCTAACTGGGATTGCTGGTCCCTCATTTAGAGAGCACAGAAATCACTTCCCCTGTCCTGCTACTGCTTGCAACACTCTGTATTAAGAGAAGATCCAAGTTAAGCTGTGCTGCCCAACTCTACCACAAGAGACACTGAGTTTCACCTCCAGTGAGCACCTCCACACCCACCCATGCTGCAGACAGGCAGTGACAGCTTCCCTGTGCTGCAAGGCCTTGAAGCTCTCATTCTGGCTAAGGCATTACACAGAGATCTCTGAATGTCCATTACCCTTGAGAGCAAAAATGATTTGCACCACATTAAGTCTCAGTAGGTGTGGAATGCTTGGGTACAACCTGGCTGCCCAGGGCAGCCTTTTATGTGGCACTTCTTGACAAGCAGTAAGGCTTTAGATGATCTTTAAGGTCCCTTCTAACCCAAACCCTTCCATGATTCTGTGGTTTTAGGACTCTTTCAGCCAATCCAAGCCTGCCAAGGAGGGGGTGGTGGCAAGGAGGCAGAATGCAAAGAATGGGGGAATGGAAGCTCAAGTGCAGTTTAAGCAAGCACTGGTTTTAGGGGGAAGGTTTAAGGTGTAAACAAACTCCAGTACTCACTGATATGAGGAACACTTTAACTCCTTGGTCCTCTGTGTCCATGGCAGTGATCCTGATGCTCTTCTCACTGGCTTTGTCAATCTGCATCTGAGCCCACAGCTTGGTATTTAAGATTAGCCTGAGGCTCCCCTGAGTCCTCATCACTAAAGGCAAACAAACAAGATCAGTTAAGGTGGAAAAAGACACAACAGGAAGCTCAAGGTGGCTTTGTAGGGTGTGAATGTTTAGGCCTCTGAACAAAGAACATTAAGGGAAAGTCCTTAAAGCAGGACTCTTGTCACAAGTGCTGCTCAGAAGGGGCATGGGCTGGTAAAGGTTTTTCAGCCCTGCCTAAGGGATGCTTATCCCAAAGCCTTATGTTAATACATTCAGGCTCAGAGGTTGGATCTGAGCTGATCACCTCAGGCTAATCTCCACTCCTGCACTATTCAGGGACTTCCCTCACCACAGGCACCCTTCTCCCACAGAGCAGAGAGCCCAGGTTCGAAGAATGCTACCCTCAAATATTCCAGCTGCCAAACACAGCTGGATTGATGGGGGGGACACAAAATGTCACTGGAACACTTGCTACAATAAACCCACAGGGGAAAAGGTCATAAATTGAAGCAAGAGAAAAGCTCCCAAGTGCTTCTGAGGTGCTGAGAGAGCAGCTGTGGTGTGATGAAAGGAGCAGGGGCTGCAGGCAGTCTCAGTGCCCCTGGCTCCTCTTACCCAGGCGGGACTGTAACGTTCCGTCGTCCGTCGAGGCCATGTCGTTGAGCCTCAGGAGTCCTCGGCCTCTTTCCACCCAAGACTGAGAGTTCTTATCAAACACAAACAGCTTGCACTGAATCTGTAACAGACAACAAATCTCTCTGTGGCAGAGGGGTTGGCTGGAGCTATAGATCTCTTTTGCATCCCCTCACAAACCAGTCAGACTTCACGCTGCAAACTTTAAACCTGTGGAAGCCAAATCTTCAGCCTCT
Organism: Melanerpes formicivorus; assembly: GCF_026170545.1. NCBI lineage: Eukaryota > Metazoa > Chordata > Aves > Piciformes > Picidae > Melanerpes > Melanerpes formicivorus. Next base: position 2,198,772 of record NW_027142386.1, on the reverse strand, counting down.
CCTTTGCAAGGAATTCCTCAGCCTATGCTGTGTGCTTTCACAAGGCTTTGTGTAGGGAAGCTCTACAGCCCTAAAGGGTGCCTGTGCTCAAGATCAGGCAAGAGCAACTTCTAGACAAAGTACAAACTTCTCCAGAGGAAGCTCTTCGGGGCAAGGCTGAGTTACAGTCATCCATGGCCTGACATCAGGCAGCCCTTTGGGCTTGAAAGAACTGAAAGCATTTTGTAAGCCTCTGGGACACTCTGCACCATCAAGGCTGGTGTCTGCTGCTGAGAGGACCCAGCACAGAGAAAGGAAAGCAAACTTCTTCCTGTGTTAAGGAAGCTGTTAGCTCATCACCAACCTGAAGTCAGGAGCAAACCGGAGCTGTCCTTTCTGCCTTCGCGGTTCCTCGCTCTGCCAAAGCTCAGCTTCTCTGCTTTCTAGCCTAGGACTCTTCCACTTCCCATCAAAGCTCTGCTTTTTACCCCTGCCAAACACCTCTGCTGTATTTCCCCCTCTCTAACCCCTCTTTGTTGTCACCACTCAGGTTTCATACTTCTAAGCACCACCCCCAGGCTCCCCACAGGTGTGCAAATTGGTTCCATTTCTGTCCCCTCCCTTTCTCTCTTCACATCTTCAGGGACAGGAAGTTATTAAATATTTATGTGAATGGATGACTAAAGTGCTAAAGAAATCACAGTTGCCATCAGGAGTCTGAGTCTAAACCACCTCTGATTTAATTCAGTGTCTCAGTACAAATCCCTGAGTGCTGCTGTGTGGTTTCTGCTAGACAAGAAGCCAGGCTGCAGGCCTGAGAGCCATCCTGGGCCTGACAAACCATTAACCTCCAAGGACTACAACAAAGAACTTGCAAATCTTTAGCTCATTTAGATTTCCTCCAATTAATTGTTTTGTAGGACACAGAACCTGCCCTGGGATGGCTTCAGCACAGTGTCCTTCACCTTTGTTTGGGTGGCCCAGGGAATTTGTTTAAGAGGAAACTGAGGCCAAAGCTAAACATGCAGACTCTGGACAGTTAAAGACAAGAAAGTGGATTTAGAGGGAGAGAGGGTGGCTGAGCTGCAGGAAGTCAGGGGGACGTTCACTGGCCAGCCACTGAGCCCCCAGCACCTCCAAGCTCCTCACCTGTAGCACGTTGCTCTCAGCCTCCTCCCCGGTGATCACTTCCACCTTGGCCAGCAAGCACTTCCTGGCTGTTGCTTTAGTGTAGGCTGCAGCTGACTCTGCCAGGGACTCTGAAATGTTATTAGCTGAACAAGAGGGTCAAAGCTGGAGGATGACCAGGATATAATGGTGCAGGACTTACAAAGACCCCACACCAGGGCCACCAGCTTGGGGCCCCCCACCAGAGCCACCAGAATTTGGAAAAACAGAGGCAGAGAGTCTGACATCAGAGACAGGACTGCAATTCCAAGCAGAATTCCAGCTTGTCTTCAGGGCAGGAGGGGTCAGTTATTTGCACTACACCTGAGGGTGGCTCCAGCAGTCCTCCTCCTACCAGCACTCCACAGTGGTGCCCACACATGCACAGCACCAATTTCATTCTGGCTTGCAGAAGCAGTTGGCTGGAGAAATCCCACAGCTCCCAGAAAGCTTGCCCCATGTGGAGAGTGACCTGAGTCTAGAACCCAGCAAATGGTTCTTGAGGCAAACAACACATCTGGGGCAGCCTCTCTCTCCCAGGGACTCAGCCACTCAGTCCCTGTAGGTGCCATGGTGAAAGGCTGTTTGCCACATTCTGCACTCTGCAGGTCCAAGCAGCTGCTCTGTTAATCCCTTCTGCTTGCTCTCTGCTGAAGGGACTCCCAAGAGCCTGCCATGGTCACTCTGAGCTATCTGGACATGTGTAGTAGTGAAGACAACCATTCAAGAGACTCCACAGCACCCAGCACCTCACTTCCCACCCCCAGCCTGTGCCTTTGCTTACAGGAGCCAGGAAAAACAACACAAACCCACCCTGATTATGAAGCCACAGCAGGCTGAAAAATGCCATTGTTGAAGCAAGGATTAACTCCCAACCCCCCCCAAGAGATTCATTTTGGTTTTCACCTTTCTCTGGTGTGGCTTCCTGAGAAGATGATTCAGAGCCAGACTCTGTAGCAGCATTCTCCTTATTACTCTCTGTGCTACCTTCGTTTGATTTGGGTGGACTCTAAGGCAAAAAGAGGAGGAGGTAAAGAGGAGGAGCAAGCAGACACTGCTTGTGCACAGCAGGAGTGAGCAAGGGCTGAGGGAAGCTCTGGGTGCTTAGAAACCACAGGGCAAGAGCAGGATCCCCTGGCCAAGATGCTTTCCCAGGAGGAGCCATCCTGCTACCCCAGCCAAGCAACTCAGTGGAGCATGACCCAGTTCCAATCATTCTCCCCTGAACTGAACCCAAACTTCAAGCCTCATTCTGAAGTTATCATCAAAACAAACCAATTGCAGCCACAGTTCACCTCAGTGCCTACCTGACTGAGCTCCCTGCTCAGGCATGAAAAGCAGAGCATGAAATGCTTCTCTTTTAGTGCCAGCACAGCAAGAAAACAAGAGCTGGGGATGGTGAGGCACTGAGCTCACACCTCAGGCTGGTACACACCAAACAACGTCCTGGGGACCAAGGCAAGCTGCTTCACTGCTGGCCCTGAAACCCCATGGCTGGGGAGTTGTGTGAGTGAACTCCTAAGGTGGAGGACAGCAAGCCAACCACCCTCCAACACTTCTAACAAGGAGGCTATGGAAAGACAGGAGCTGTGCCACCAAGTGCTTGGACTCGAGCCACCTGCCCTATGCAGAAGGCATCTCCCCAGAGCAGCAGGGCAGGGAAACCCTGGAGAGCACTGGGGACCCCACACTGAGCTCCCAGGAGTTACCTACACAGGAAAGCACTGAAAGAAAGCCCTGCTGTATTGGCAGACCAAAGGCTCTCCAAGCTTGCTGGGTGAGAGCCTGCAGCTCAAGCTGCTCACAGCTGCAGGAGCCCTCACCCTGTGGATACTCACTAGGACTCGCTCGCTCATGTTCTGCCCAAACACAAACTTGTTGCTAGAAGCTTCTGCACTGTTTGTAGAGTTCTCTACACTGGAAAACAAAAGCAAACAAACAAACATCACACCAGAAGAGGCTTCAGCAAGCAGGACAACATCTGCTGTCTTTTCCTGGTGACATTCAGCACAAAGAGCGACTGCCACTGGCTTTGGAGATTCAGCCCTGGTGGCACAAACCAGGTAAGGAGAGAGCAGCTGCTGGGGTTGGAGGGAAGCTTCTCTGAGGGGGATGGCAAAGGAGTTTGTCACTGAACATCTTCTCTTCAGTCATCCAACCCCATCCTAAGCAATGCTGAATGCTGCTCAACCATGGAGTGCCTTGGCTTGGGAGGGACATTAAAGACCAGCCACAGAACTCACTTTTTAAAACACTCTTCTAACCCAGAATGGTTCAGGTTGGGAGGGACCTTACAGCTCATCCAGCTCCAACCCCCTGCCATGGGCAGGGACACCTCCCACCAGCACAGCTTGCTCAAGGCCTCATCCAGCCTGGCCTTGAACACCCCCAGGGAGGGGGAATTCACAGCCTCCCTGGGCAGCATGCAGGGACTCAAACACATTTCTAGGTCAACTTTCTCAGACACAAAGGACTGGAGCAAAGCCACTTGCAACATGAGAAGTGAAGCCCAAGCAGCAGGGACAAAGGAGGCCTTTTGTTAGCCTAGCTGCAATATTACAGCCTCCCCAGGAGGTTTCCCAACCAAACCTCAGCCCTCCTCTTCTTTGGACGATCAACATCCTCCTCCCCTGTGGCAGTTTCATGAACAGCTTTTCAAACCCACTTAGGGAGGACAAGAGCTCTACTATTAAATGGGTTCAAAAGTTCCCCCAAGGGACTGTGGAGCTGCCCTCCCTTCAGGCAGAGCTCCCTAAGACAGCAACACACAAAGTGAACATGCAGGATGGAGACCACTTGGAAGTGAGCCTGTGTGGAGTTCACTTTGGGGGGCACTACACAACTGAAGCAGAACCAAAACCACCTTTCAAGTGTGCATGCAGGGCTGCTGCTGCTGCAAAAGGAGATTCAAAGAGGAAATCTTCAAGGGAAGAAGGTTTTGCCTGCTAAGGGAATTAAATAGCACAGTTCTGAGCTCCAGCTGGGAACTCAGTATGATCCACCAAGGTAATTTACAGCTTCTAAAGCACTGCCAGTGTGCCACAGAGGGAGGAGCTCTCCTCCTCCCACCCTGTCTGGCCACCTCAGCTGAAAACCAGAGATCCTTGACTTTTGTCAAGGCAAACCCTAAACCAGGCAGCTTTTGGCCATTACCTACCAGGAATAAGTCCTCCTGGAATGAACTCCAGCAAATCATAGCAGTAGGGGCCACACAAGCATCCATCCCAGGATGTGAAGCCCACAAGCCAGAAGCTACTCTCTGCAGAATCCAGTGTAAAGGATCTGACAGCATCCCTGGGAAGACACCCCCAGAGTCCCTCCTCAGGGTGTTCTCCATCTCTCCAGGGCATCATCTCAAAGGCTCAGTACCAGAAGGAGGTAATGCTGCAGAACTGCCTGGTGCCTCCTTTGAGGTGAGCAACAGGGTGCAGAATGCAAGGGCCAGGCAGGCTCACACTGCTGCTCTGCCTGCAGCTGCCTCATGGCCTCAGATGCTCTGCAGCTCAGGTTCCTGCTGCTCTCCCAATGCTTCTCCAGCTCTGACTGGAATCTACAGCTCTGCAGGAAGAAATCCTCTTCTGTTTTCTCCTCTCTGCAATAACACTCCCTGATGTTTGTGGCCACTGCTGAGCTACTACTTTCACAGGGCCCCATCAAACCCTTCAGCCCCTGGTGAGGGCTGGCACTTCCGAATTCTGCAGACACAATTAGCAGTTTTCTCCTGGCTGCCTCACTTCACATCTGCACATACAGCAAATGTCTTCTGATGCTGCTGCCTCCTCAGAAGTGTCCCAAAGACCTCTCCCATCGAGGTCTCTGTTTACTCACACAGGCCCTTCAGCCATATGAAATCCACTCAACACCACCAACACAGCACAGAGCTCCACAGCACTCTACTGGCAGCTCCAACTGATTGTAACCATTCCTGAGAAGGCTTTAACAAAGGTGGGATGAGAGCTTTCTGAAGCAGCTCTGGTGAGGATGTGGTCAAGTAAATGCTGTCAAATCTCCCTTGACCAGATGACTGAGGACACCCCAAGAACCACCTCAAAAGGTTTGCCACCTCCTTCTTCAGAAGCCTGCCTTCCCACTGAGCCAGCACAAGCTCTGCACCCAGTAAAGAGCACACTCCCAAACCATTTGGAACCTGAAGTAAGGAAAAGTGTCCTGCAGGTCTCCCTGCAGCCTCACCTGGAGCTGATGTACTGTAGGAAATAGTTAGTAGCAGAGGGGAGCTCCGAAGAGGGCAGGCCAGCGCTCTGCACGTCGCTGCTGTCGTCGCTCTCATCTCCTAGCTGCAGGAACAAGCAGACACTGAGAGCTTCATCTGCTGACCACAGCATTTGCAGCTCAGTCCTCCCCAAAGCTCCATCCACAAACACTAAACCAATGCCCCAGTCTCATCATCTTCTGCCAGGGACCCTTCACAAGCTTGTTTTCAGCAGGAGGTACCACCAACCCAGCTTGCTTGCTCCAGGAACAGGTTTGAGCCCAGGCTGTCCTGTTTTGCTCCTCTCACCTTTTCTGTGAGCATCTCAGAACAAATTTTACCTGAATTCTGACCCACAGCACTGAGCTTGCAGTAGATCTGTTTGTTTCTGGAAGTTTCTCTGGCTTACTCAGCAGTTACTATTTGATTTACTCCATCAGGAAGATCAGTTTTACTTCGCTGGTGAAGCCAACCAAGCTGTGCTCACAGCCTTGAATTTTGCATGGCATGGAAACACTGAATGGGAGGGGATGGAAGAGACCTCTGGAGATCATCCAGTCCAACCCCCTGCCAGAGCAGGATCACCCAGGGCAGCTCACACAGGAACACATCCAGTTGGGTCTGGAAAGTCTCCAGAGAAGAAGACTCCACAACCTCCCTGGGCAGCCTGCTCCAGGCCTCCTGCACCCTCACATCAAAGAAGTTTCTCCTCATGTTGAGGTGGTGGAGCTTCCTGGGTTCCAGTTTGCATCCACTGCCTCTTGTCCTATGCCAGGGCACCCCTAGAAAGAGCCTGGCCCAGTCTGGCCCCTTCTTGCCCCCCACCCTGCAGATATTGATAGACATTGATCAGATCTCTTCTCAGCCTTCTCCTCTCCAGACTGACCAGCCCCAGGGCTCTCAGCCTTTCCCCATCACACAGATGTTCCAGGCCCTTCAGCATCCTGCTAGCCTCCACTGGGCTCTCTCCAGCAGATTCCTGTCCCTCTTGAACTGGGGAATCCAGAACCAGACACAATACTCCAGGTGTGGTCTCACCAGGGCAGAGTAGAGGGGGAGGAGAACCTCCCCAGCCCTGCTGGCCACACTCTTCTGAATGCACCCCAGGAGCCCACTGGCCTCCTTGGCCACAAGGGCACATTGCTACCCCATGGAGAAGTTGGTGTCCACCATGGATGATTTGTTGTCCATATATCCATGGAGATTTCACCTCTGCCTTGCAGAGGCTTCAAAGTACTTCACAAACAGCATGGGATGCTCAAGCCAAGGAATGGTTTTCTCCACTGCTTGCACCCATGGACTGCCAGCCAAGGTAACCAGCAGGAGTTTACCTTCACTCTGTCTCTCAAGTTCTGCCCAAACACAAAAGCTTGCTGTGTGTTCAGCTCTGCCTTCTCACAGCTGTCATCATCTGAAGCACTGCTGGACTCTCTCTTCTGACATTCTCCTGCCTGCAGAAAAGAAATGGGGGACTTCAGCCTGGGAAAGTGAGTTTCTGTAGACAAAGCCCCAGGTTTTGGCACCCTGAGTCACAGAGCCACTCCCAAGGAGCAGCCAAGGCAAAGACACAAGGCAAACCCCCCCTGGCACAAACAACCCTGCTGCTGCTCAGAGCATCTCAAATGGAGCCCAGGATATGGAGGTTAAACCACAGAATTGTTTAATTTGGTGAACACCTCTAAGGTCATTGAGTTCAAGGGGATCTCTAACAACCATTTGGTCCAAACCAAATGCTCAGAGCAGCATCAGCTTTTGCATCCAGTTCCAACCCCCTGCCATGGGCAGGGACACCTCCCACCAGCCCAGGCTGCTCAAGGCCTCATCTAGCCTGGCCTTGAACACCCCCAGACAGGAGGCAGCCACAGCCTCCCTGGGCAACCTGTGCCAGGTTCTTCCCCATCCTCACTCTCAACAATTTCTTCCTCATTTTCAGTCTCATTTTCCCCTCCTCAAGTTTCAATCCATTCCCTCTCTTCCTATCACTCCAAGCCCTTGTCAAAAGTCCCTCCCCAGCATCTTAAGGCACTGGAAGGCTGAAGGCTACCTTTGTCTCTTGATGAAGACACCAAATGGGTTGAAGCAGAAATAACTGGCATGAGTTTAGGACATACTGAACCAGACTTTGTGAGGGGAAAAATAGGTACAAAACCCCATCCTGAACTGGACTCAGTAAATGTTTGTTGCAGCTCTTGAGTTAGTAAAAGCAAACAGAGCAAACAGCAGGAAGCATAAAAGCTCCTGCTCTGTCTGCAGAGTGCTGGCAGCCTGGAGGGGCAGTGGGCCTGGGACTGCCTCACATCACTGAGCAGAGACCCTTCAGAGAATGCTGTCAGCTTGAGAGTCCTTCCAGCCCTCCTCCACTCACCTTGTCTTCAGAGTCAGAGCTTTTTGGTGCTGCATTGCTTGGTGATTCTGAGGTGGCTGCAGGGTCTGGTGGGATATTGACACCATTGGTGCCACTGCTGAGAACTGCAAGGAGGAATGGGAAAGGGCATCAGTTCTCCAGGTATTTAGGCTGCCCTCTAAGTTTCCTCCAGCAAACTCTAGAATATCATCCCCAGAGTTCCCAGAGTGTTTTGCCAAGGCATGGCAACCACAATTCAAACTCTTAGCAGAACTAAAACTCCCACTGCAGAAAGTCCATCAGCAAAAGACAGAGATAAACAGAACTGATTGCTTAACCTAGACCCATGCTGCAGGGGTAACTTCAAGCAACCAGCCCAGGCCACTCCAAGACTGCTCACAGCCCACAGAGCTCCTCTCTGGGCTGATCTAAAGACTGACACACTCAACTCCCACAGAACATTTGTGCCTCAGTATTAAGTCCTCTGTAGAGTTCAATCTGTGCTAACAGGAAGGCCAAGAAGCCAAGCTGAGAATGCCTGAGCTCAACTGAATACCCCAGGAACAAGAGGCAGGGGAAGCAGTTCAGGAGACACAGACATCTTGAGGAGTTTCTGTGCTTTAACTTCCAGTTTTCAGCCATGCCTCTTCCTCTGAGCTCTACCACAGTCCATAACCACACAGTGTGCAGAACATCCACGATGGGAACTTAGAATTGCAGCTCCAAAATGGTCCCCAAGCCCAGAGGCACCTCCCTGTCCTTCAGGCATTTGGCATTGCTGTGCTGCTGGCTGAAGCCTCCCACTACTGCCCAGTGACCAGCACTGGGGTGTTACACCGTGGTCAGTGCTGCCACAAGAGAGACTGCTAATCCACACTCCTGAAAGCCTCTGCATTGCAAAACCCAAGCATGGACTGCAGCAGAGCCAGGGGCCTGGCAGAGTCCTGCCCAGCCTGAAGTGCTGCCTGCGCAGTGCCCACGGCACACAGACACTGCACACTGAAAGGAGAAACTCAGCAAAGGGAAGAGCAGATGCTGGGCAAAAGCAAACTGCTGCACCAAGCAGCTGCTGGGCTCCTGCTCTCCCCTGCAGCACTCTGCAGAGCTTTATTTACCCATCTGGGAGAAGGCTTTGGGCTGTGGGGCCTGTAGCACCGCCGGGCGTAGCACACTCCGCTGCTGCTCCTTCGGCTTCTGGCTGGGGAGACCTGCAAGGACAAAGCTGTTTCAAGAGCTACAAAGCTTTGAAGTTCTATAAGTGCAGCTTCATGTAGGCTCAGCAGCTTCCAACAGAGCATGCAATGCAAAAAATCAGGCATTTAGAAAGCTCCTGCACCTTTCTTCCCCATCCCTCGCTCAGGCTCACACCAGAACCAGGCCCAGAGAGAGAAGAGAACTTCCCAGCCTTAGAGGAGTCCTTAAGTCAGATCCTCTGCCTCAGCCAGGAGAGCAAAGAAGGAAGGGGCTGGGACTGACTCAGAAGTAAGTCCAAATGGGAGATAAATGAACAATCCCCATGCAATCCTACTTACTCAACTACAGCCCAAGGCTTTTCTGCCCCTTCCAAGCAAGGCATCTCCTGACAGAGGGACACAATCTGTTTCCTTTCATTCTTCATACCCCCAAAGCTATTTGTGGTGTAATCATCCCAGGGGTTCTATCACTGAACTACCTTTTGGCCTCCTCTACTGAGATATTATAACTCCTCAATTCCACTCTTGATTCAGAGTCAACCAACTTAAGCTAATAACCTGCCCCCCAACCCCGCAATGAAATCATCCTAACATCAAGCTCAGAGGGTTCAGGCAATCCATTTTCTTCACTGAGCAAAGCAAAATGAGCTCTTGATCCAAGAAAATGCTGCAGGAGAAGTTACTGTGGGCACTGAGCTGATCATAGGGCTGAGGGAGCTGGGGGTGTTCAGCCTGGAGAAGAGGAGGCTGAGGGGAGACCTCCTTGCTCTCTGCAGCTCCCTGAGAGGAGGCTGGAGGGAGGTGGGGGTTGGGCTCTGCTCCCTAGGATCAGGTGATAGGAGAGGAAATGGCCTGGAATGGTGCCAGGGGAGGGTTAGGTTGGAGAGGAGGAAAAATTTCTTTGCTGCCAGAGTGGTCAGGACTTGGCAGAGGCTGCCCAGGGAGGTGGTGGAGTCCCCATGCCTGGAGGTGTTCCAGAACCCTGTGGCCATGGCACCTGGGGCCATGGTGGTGCTGGGCTGGATGCTCTTGGAGAGCTTTTCCAACCTAAAGAATTCTATGAACACTCTGCAGCTTTCAGGCCATCCAGACTCAAAAGGACATGACCACAACTGAGCTATAACAACTATCCTGAGTCCAAACATGCCTGGCAGTTCCAAACCACCTTCCTGTGGTTTTACATTTACTGCTCTTGCTGCAAATAAATTAAAGGCTTCTTGCTCTCTCTCTCTCTCTCTCTCTCAAACCAACCAATCATCAAAAGCCCAAACAGCCACATGGCCAAACAGCTGGGTCCTGCTTTTTATCCTCAGCCTTCTAAGGAGCTGTAATTAATGTCTCCCAATTAATGTCTCTCCCATTCTGGCTAGGTCTGCATCAGCCAAGAGGGAAGTGGCAGTAAGCAAGGTCAGACTTTGCTGTAGGCTGGGCCTGGGTTGAACTCCCATGGACTGCTGGCTCCTGCTCAGTGCACTCCTGCAGCCCTCCCCTTGCTCTGCTTTGCTAAAAAAGGAACTGAGTCCTTGTAGCCCAGAACTCAAAGCAGAGACAGCTGAGAGAGACTCTTCAGCAATCTCTGCCTGACCCAGGCTGAGATCTGAGGTGCCTGCACACATCACACAGAGGGTAGGGGCTCAGCACGCTGGGGAATAAAGGATTTCTTCTGCATCATCACAGGCATGGCCACTTCCATGGGAGGGAACTCCTCAGGAAGTGAGAGAATGGGTTGGGAGGGACCTGACAGATCATCCAGTTCCAACCCTCTCCATGGGCCACCAGCCCAGCTTACTCAAGGCCTCATCCAGCCTGGCCTTGAACACCTCCAGGGAGGGGACAGCCACAGCCTCCCTGGGCAGCCTGTGCCAGTGTCTCTGCAGTGTCTTCCTCATCTCCAGTCTCAGTCTCCCCTCTCCCAGCTTAAAGCCATTCCCCTCCATCCTGGCACTCCCAGCCCTTGTCCAAAGTCCCTCCCCAGCTCTCCTGGAGCCCTTCAGGTCCTGACAGGCTGTTCTGAGGTCTCCCTGGAGCCTTCTCTTCTCCAGGCTGATCAGCCCCAGCTCTCCCAGCCTGTCCCCAGAGGGGAGGTTGTGCAGCCCTCTGATCATCTCTGTGGCCCCCTGTGGCCCCTCTCCAGCAGCAACACACCCCCCAGCTGGTTGGGTTGTGCTCACCTGCACTGGGGGCCTGCCCATGGATCAGGATGGGTGGCTTCAGCCGGAACCCGCTGCTCTTCTCCTCTAGGAGCAAAACAGAATGAGGAGCACACAGCTGCAGCACCTCCCCCAGAGCCAGCAGCAACCCCTCACTTCCCACAGGGGAACCACACACAGCTTTTATAAATAGCCAAAGTCCTAAGATGTCCCAGAGCAGCCTGAGGTCCCTGTGTTCACTCATCCCAGCAGACTGCCAAAGACAAACACAGCTTGGGGCAGCTCTCCCCTCTCCCAGCTCAAAGCCATTGGCCTTTGTCCTGGCACTCCCAGCCCTTGTCAAAAGTCCTCCCCCAGCTCTCCTGGAGCTCCTTAAGGTTGCTCTAAGGTCCCCTTGGAGCCTTCCCCTCTCCAGGTTGAACAGCCCCAACTCTCCCAGCCTCTCTCCAGAGGTTCTCCAACCAAACTGTAGGATAATCAACACCACAAGTGGCACTGCCAGCACAGGGCTCACATTTACAGGCCATGGCTGAATCATAGGACCACAGAATTGTCAGGCTTGGAAGGAACCTCAATGATCATCTAGTTCCAACCCCACTGCCACGAGCAGAGATTTGGGTTGATTTGCTTTTCAGCATCAAAAAGCCAACATCCAGAGCAGATAACTGTGAGCTTTCCCTGAGGCTGAGAGCTGGGCACAGAGCTCTGGTGCTGTCTTCCACCACTCCCAAATTCAGGCATTTAGAGGTTTGTTATTTTAATCACCTCCAGCAAGCAGGAAATGAAGCAATGAAGTGAGCAAGAGAGCAGCTGTGAGGTCAGCACCAGCCCCACTTCCCCCAGCTGAGGTCAGCACCAGCCCCACATCCCCCAGCTGAGGTCAGCACCAGCCCCACTTCCACCCTCCCAGACAGGGCTTCACTTCTGGAGTATCAGAGTGCTTTGGACCACAGCAGCCTGAGAGCAGCTGCTGGGCAGCAGCAGAGAAGGGAGGAAGCTCACCTGGCTCTGAGTCAGAGTTGCCTGCAGAGGGTTCACAGAAGCTGGAGGGCATGAAGACGTTGTTCTTGGTTACTGCAGGCAAGGAACAAAGCTGGGTCATTGCTGATGATAAACTCTGCTCCCAGACAGCCTGAGGCTGCCAAGTGAAAGATTTGTTTTCTTTCTTCTGAGCTAGATCTGTCACAGCCACAGATGTGAACAGGCCACTGCTCAGAGAATCCCTCTGGTGCCTCCTGAAACAGGGGAATCCTAGAATGGCTCAGGTTGGAAGGGACCTCAGAGCTCACCTAGCCCAAGCCCCTGCCATGGGGGGTCAACTAGACTCAGCTGCTCAAGGCATCATCCAATCTGGCCTTGAACACCTCCAGGCAGAAGGCATCCACAGCCTCCCTGGGCAGCCTGTGCCAGAGTCTCACCATCCTCATACTGGAGAACTTCTTCCTCAGCTCACGTCTGACCCTGCTCAGCCCCAATTCTCCCAGCCTGTCCCCACAGGAGAGATTCTCCAGCCTTCTGCTCATCTTTGTGGCCTCCTCTGGGCCCCCTCCAGCAGCTCCCTGTCTCTCCTGGGGGTCCCAGAGCCGGACACAGCGCCGCAGGTGAGGTCTCGCCTCTGGGCATCGCTGTATCTGCTCCCAGCCCACAGAAGCAGCCCAGGCAGGTGGCTGGGTGGTCTCAACCCAAAAGTCAGCAGACAGCAGCATGCTGACATGACTGGAGAATCAAAAAGGGTAGGAAGGAGCCTGAGCTCTCATCTCTACCAGCACAGCAACTTTACCTGACTGGGAAGGAGGGAATTGGGTCAGGGATGAGGTTCTCTCCCGTTTCACAGGCGGGCAGTAGCTGCCATCCTCTCGATCAGATTCTGCAGGAAAGAGCAACCAGAGCCTCAGCAGCAAGTCCTGCAGACAGGGCCTGAGGGGGCTCAGCCTTACAGTCCACTCTCTTACCATCTCCATCTTCTGGACTCGAGCCATCTGCTGATCTCTGAAATCAGAGGACAGGGACAAAACAGCAATCAGTCTCTCAGGACACAGCCAAAGGCTCTGCTCAGCGCCCTGGGGCTGCTCTGTGCTGTCACTGATGCACACCCAAGGCCAAGCTCTGCTGGGGACGTCTGTCAGGCAGGTGAAGTCTCACCCACACACTGCTCAGGAACATCAATTCAAAGTATTCATGCACAGGTGAGGGACCTGAACATCCCCTCCCCAAGCCCCAGCAGCCTCAGAGGCTGGGACAGGTCCTGCAGCTACACTGACTGTGGTTTGAAGGTCTGGAAAGGACAACTTTAGTCCCTGAGGTCCCCTCCCCTGGGACCTCATCCCAGAGCACTTCTAGCTGAGCTGCTGTCAGCTCCCTCACCAGAAAGGCAGCCCTGCAGGAATGCCTTTCAGAGCATGCTCTAGAAAGCAGGACTAAGCCAGGTGGGCAGGGATCAGGGCAGAGACTCCTGGCATCTTCTGCAGTAGCAGGAACAAACCAGGAAGCAGCACAGCCTACCAACTCTCACAGTATTCAACAAGTCTTTACCAAAGGTTTCACATCCCCCCTGAGGATTTGTAGGTCTCTCCCCTCCCATCTGGCTCTGCCAGTTGCTCAGCTGATGGATTTCCCTTGTTCCTGCAAAACCAAGCCCTGGTGGATTCCCCTCACTGTGCCAGGTGACCAGGGCAGCATCAGCACCTTCACCTCATCACAAAGCCTCCTATCACACCGTAGTCCAACACCACCCTCTCATCCTACTCCTGCCCCAGGACACCCAGAGGGACTCATTCCCTTCACAGCCTCACTGCAGAGCTTGGCTGGCTTGGGGAGCTCATGGGGAGGGCCTCACTGCAGCCCCAGAGCTCATCCTGCCCCACAGCTACAGGCTAGGCAACCAGGACAACAGGCAGGACAGCAGGATCAGGCAACACACAACAGGACTGCACAGGGCTCTCACTTGACAGGCCTTGGGTAGAGGAACAGCAAAGGGCACAAAGGTTTCTACTGAGCACTGCAGAGATTCAGTGCAGCTGGGCCTGCCCTGTCAGCACAGCACCCAGGGCTGAGCACCCAGCATTTTCAGTCCAAGAGGCTGCTGGTTTGGTTGACATGAGGAAAAGCACAGTGACCTCCCTAGCACTCTGAGCAAGCACTTGAGAACCCTTTAGCACAGGCAGGGAAAAGCTACTGACCCCCCACACACACATCAGCCCCATCACAGCAGCTCTGCTCCTGATGATCTCTTCTTCCACAACTGTGCAAGTGGGCAGGGACTGGCTGGAAAGCAGCCCTGAGGAGAGAGACTTGGGGGTGCTGGTGGACAGAAAGCTCAACAGGAGCTCTCAGTGTGCACTTGCAGCCCACAAAGCCAATCAGATCCTGGGCTGCAGCAGGAGAAGTGTGGCCAGCAGGGCAAGGGAGGTGATTCTCCCCCTCTGCTCAGCTCTGGTGAGACCCCACCTGGAGTACTGCCTCCAGTTCTGGAGCCCCTATTACAAGAGGGATCTGGAGGTGCTGGAACATGTCCAGAGAAGGGCCAGGAGGATGATCAGAGGGCTGGAGCACCTCTCCTGTGAGCATAGACTGAAGGAGTTGGGGCTGTTCAGTCTGCAGAAGAGAAGGCTCCCAGGTGACCTCATTGTGGCCTTCCAGGATCTGAAGGGGGCTGCAGGAAGGCTGGGGAGGGACTGCTCAGGATCTCAGGGAGTGATAGGACTAGGGGGAATGGAATGAAGCTGGAGGTGGGGAGATTCAGGCTGGAGGTGAGGAGGAAGTTCTTCCCCATGAGAGTGGTGAAGCCCTGGAATGGGTTGTCCAGGGAGGTGGTTGAGGCCTCAGCCCTGGAGGTGTTTAAGGCCAGGCTGGATGAGGCTCTGGCCAGGCTGATCTAGTGTGGGGTGTCCCTGCCCATGGCAGGGGGGTTGGAACTGGATGATCCTTGTGGTCCCTTCCAACCCTGACTGATACTATGATACTACTATGAACTGCTCCCACAGTGCTGGGAGATGATCTTACCCAGCACCTCCCTTGCCAACACAGAGCAGTTACACAAAAAACAAGGCTCAAGGGGAAAACCATGATGCCATCTGCTTCAGCTAGCAGTGTCTGAAGTCACAGAGAAGTAAAAACCAGTACCTATTCTGCACAGAAAGTGCTGGCAGAGGCTGGTGGAATTCTTAGCAGAAGTCCTGGAAGCAGAAGGAAACCATTTGGATAAAGAACTGCATCAAAGGCACTGCAGATCTGGATGGGAAAATGCTTCCTAAAGCTAAACTGAAAAACTAAACAAGAAGTTTTCCCTGCACCTCAAAAAACTTCTCCCTAGGCTCAGGTGATAGAAGGAGAGGAAATGGCCTGAAATTGTGCCAGGGGAGGGTGAGGTTGGAGAGAAGGAAACAATTTCTTTGCTGCAAGAGTGCTGAGGGCTTGGCAGAGGCTGCCCAGGGAGGTGGTGGAGTCCCCATGCCTGGAGGTGTTCCAGAACCCTGTGGCCATGGCCCTTGGGGCCATGGTGGGGTTGGGTTGCTGGTTAGACTCAATCCTGGAGTTCTTTTCCCAGCTCTGTGATTCTGTTTCAATCTGTGCTGGATCCTCAACACTCACATGACAGACAAAAAGTCAAACCTGCAGAGAAGGAGCTTCATACAGCCCCAGCCCTGGCCCTTCACTCCCTGCTGCAAGCACAGCTCAACACAGTCCCTCTTTGGTGGGCAATAGCCAAACCCCAGCCTGTAAGCTGCTGAGGACAAAGCAGAGCCAGGTGTCTGTTCTCAGTTATTTCCATGTCTCCTCATCCAAGAGCTTCAGGAGAGCCCTGAGCAGTGCACAGCTGGTGCTGCCATGCCCAGGCCAGGCCAAGCAGATAGCAGCCCCCCCAGCTGCCTCTCAAGTGTCTGCTTTCCTACACAGGCATCAAAATCTCTGATCCCTGCTGTGCCCCCTCCCAGCCTCACCTTCACACCCTGCTCACACTGCCAGCTCCTGAGCCAGCCCTTGTCAAGAACTCCAAGGAGAAAGAACTGGAGCAGATGGAAATCTTTCCCAGGCCAGGGAAAAGGAAGAGCCATAAGCTCAGAGGCTGATGCTCACCAGAGGCAGGCCCAAGAGCCCTGTGGAAAAAGACTTGGGGGTGCTGATGGACAAGAAGCTGGCCAGGAGCAGGCAGTGTGAGCCTGCAGCACAGAAGGCCAAGGGCAGCCTGGGCTGCATCCAAAGCAGAGTTGCCAGAGATGGAGAGGATCCTACCCCTCTGCTCTGCTCTGGTTGAGACCTCACCTGCAGGGCTGTGTGCAGGGCTGGAGTCCTCAATACAGGAAGGACCTGGACCTGATGGAGAGGGTCCAGAGGAGACCATGAAAAGGATCAGAGGGGTGGAGCAGCTCTGCTGTGGGGACAGGCTGAGGGAGCTAGGGCTCCAGGGAGATCTTGTAGCCCCTTCAGGTCCTGGCAGGCTGCTCTAAGAAGGCTGCAGAGGGACTGTTTGCAAAGGGCTGCAGGGACAGCACCAGGGGCAAGGGTTTGGAATTAAGAGCAGATTGAGATTGGATGTGAGGAACAAGTTCTGCAACAGGAGGCTCCTGGAACACTGCAACAGGTTGCCCAGGGAGGTGTCTGAGGCCTCATTCCTGGAGGTATTCAAGGTCAGGATCAACAAGGCTCTAAGCAACCTGCTCCAGTTGCAGAGATCCCTGCTGAGTGCAGGGGGTTGGACTGGATGAGCTCTGGAGGTCCCTTCCAACCCAAACCATCCTGTGATTCTAACTCAGTACCAAGCGCTTGCCCCCAGCGCCTGCCCCGAGCACCTGCCCCCAGAGCACCCAGCACCTGCCCCGGAGCGCCCAGCACCTGCCCCCGGAGCGCCCAGCACCTGCCCCCGGTGCCTGCCCCGGAGCCCCCAGCGCCTGCCCCTGGAGCACCCTGCGCCTGCCCCCGGCACCTGCCCGGAGCCCCCAGCGCCTGCCCCCGGAGCGCCTGCCTGGAGCGTCCAGCGCCTGCCCCCGGCACTGAAGCTGCCAGGTTCAATTTTCTGGTTACAGATGAATGGGGCCAGCCCCAGCAGGGCAGGGCCAGCCCTAGCACTGGGAGCTGGAGCTGGCCTTTGCTGCTGTTGCCCCAGCAGCCTGGCCTTGCTTGTATTTCCACATTTGCTGTCAGTGTTCACTCACCTTCAGGGGCCACCTACTGGGGCTCCTCACCCCTGGATCCATCTCCTGCTTTACACTGCACTGACTCTCACCAATGACCTCTGCCAGACCCTGAAAAACATTCCTAAAGCCTTCACTGTCTGAAGAAAGGCTTCCAGGGAGACAAAACTGCGACCACAGGAGCTAACAAAGCTGACTTCCCCCAGACCCTGCTGGGATCACCAACAATGTGCAAGAGGCAGCAGGGACAATCCAATGCCCAAGGCTGTGAGAAGTTTTCTGCCTCTCATCAGAAGAATCCAGAGCCAAGGTCTCCACATTTCTCAGCATCCCTGCACAGCCCTGGCAGAGCTGAAGGGGAGCTGGAGACAGTGGTGGCACAGATCCAAGCTTCATCTTCTTCTGAAGCCACCCTCTACAGGAAGGCACCTGTGACCTGAGTGGTGGCCAGGGACTGGCACAGGCTGCCCAGGGAGGTGGTGGAGTCCCCATCCCTGGAGGTATTCCAGAACCCTGTGCCCATGGCACCTGGGCCATGGTTTGATGGCCATGGTGGGGTTGGGTTGCTGGCTGGACTGGGTGATCTTGGAGGGTGTTTCTCAATCCAAACAATTCTCTGACTGGTTCTGCACATAGCAGCACTACTGAGCTGCCAGGGCTGCTGCTTAGCAGCTGGCCCAGGAGCTCCTGAACAGGAGTCCTGCTGGCAAATCAGCTGGCTTGGGCCAGACAGCTCAAAGACCAGACCTGCCCTCTGGCCCCTCCATGGTCAGGTCTTCTCAGCTGGATTTTATAATGCTAACCCTTGAAAACTTTAATCTTTAAGCCCCCAACAACCCAGCAGGACCCCAAGAGGTGCTTCACCTGCAGCTGTTTGTACCTCCTCAGCACAATCCCTCCCATGATGGCTTTACTTGAAATGGTTCATCCTTGGACAGAGCCCAGCCTGGAGCAGCCACAACAGGCAAAGAGCTGCCACAGTAACTGCCCTGAATGAGCTCACAATGAGTGACCCTCAGCAGCACCAAGGACCAGAAGGAGGAGGGACAGCTCTGCAGCTCCCCAGCACAGCTGCACTGCAGCAGGCAGCACTCACCTCGTCCTCCACAAAGTGTTTTGCTGCACCATCAGAATCCTGGAATGGCTCAGGTTGGAAGAGACCTCAGAAATCATCTCCTACAACCCCCCTGCCATGGGGGCAGGGACACCTCCCAGCTAGATCAGGTTGCCCAAGGCCTCAGCCAACCTGGCCTTGAACACCCCCAGGGAGGAGGCATCCACAGCTCCCTGGGCAGCCTGTGCCAGAGTCTCACCACACTGAAGAACTTCCTCAGCTACAGTCCAACCCTGCCCTGCCTCAGCTTCCAACCATTCCCTTTTCTCCTGTCTCTAGACACAGGTTAGGAGGGGATCTGCTGGAGAGCAGCCCTGGGAGTCCTGGTGGCCAACCAAGCTCTCCATGGGACAGCAATGTGCCCTGGTGGCCAAGACCAGGGGGATCCTGGGGTGTGTTCAGGAGAGTGGCCAGAGATCCAGGGAGATTCTCCCCTTCTACTCTGCCCTGGTGAGGCCACACCTGGAATACTGCATCCAGTTCTGGGCTCCCCAGTACAAGAGGGACAGAGATCTGCTGGAGAGAGTCCAAGGGAGGGCTACAAGGATGAGGAAGGGACTGCAGCACTGCCTGGGGAGGAGAGGCTGAGAGCCCTGGGGCTGTTCAGTCTGGAGAGGAGAAGACACAGAGGGGATCTGATCAATGGCTATCAATAGCTGAGGGCTGGGGGTCAGGAAGGAAGGGACAGCCTCAGCTCACTGTGCCCTGGGATAGGCCAAGGGGCAATGGATGGAAACTGCAGCACAGGAGGTTCCACCTCAACACGAGGAAGAACTTCTGCACTGTGAGGCTCCCAGAGCCCTGGAGCAGGAACACATCCAGATGGGGCTTGAAAGTCTCCAGAGAAGGAGACTCCACAGGCTCTCAATGTGCCAGGGGAGGGTTAGGTGGGAGAGGAGGAACATTTCTTTGCTGCCAGAGTGGTCAGGGATTGGCACAGGCTGCCCAGGGCCCCCCTTGGCCTGTCTCTAGACACCCTCAGGAACAGTCCTTCTGCAGCCTCCCTGCAGGATCCCTTCAGGTCTTCAGCACTTTGCTGTTAATGGCTTTGCCTTGCTTCTGGAAGGATAACCTTTGGTGGCACTTAGCCAGGCACCTCCCATGGAAACAGGAACAGGGTTAGCCCTTAGCTGTGGTCCTGAGCTGGTGCTCTGTCCAGAGACACAGTGAAAGGTCTGGAGCCATGTGTGACCAGAGTCCCCTCTGCTCAAGCTGCCTGCAGGGACACTCAGCTGGGTTCTCACACACAGAGCACCTCTCAAGGGGCTGCTCCTTCAGCTGACACCACCATGCTCTGCCTGTTACAGTGCAGCAGCACTACAGAACCCAGCTGCTGGCACAAGCAAGGAGGCTCCAGCCCTCAGCTTACTCAAGCAGCCAGAAGCAGGACACTGATGCTCCCCTCCCCCTCCAGCCTCACATGCACACAGCAGAAGTTACTACAACCACGGTGGAGCACTGCCACTGTCCATGGTGATCAGGCACTGGGCAGCTCACTCAGCAGGCAGCAGCCACACTGACACACACTGCAGTGAGAAGTGATCATCCAGACTGGGGATCTGTCAGGAGAAAAGCCTTGATGGCTTTCTCCTGCACCTGCCAGGGCTCCCTTGGCACTTGTTGCTGTCAAGACAGATCAGAACCAGCTCCAAGAGACTTTTTTTCTCCCAGATTTGAAGCACCTTCTGTCAAGCAGCTACCCATTTTATGCCAGCATCACACACCTCACTTCCAGCCCTCCAGCACCTCATCACCTTCTGCCCCTCAGCTCATTCATGCTCTGTTATCCACCTCCAACCCCAAACAAGAGCCACAGGGCTGCTCAGCAGGGAATGAGGCAGAGCTAGGAACAAACCAAACAACAAGAAGGTAGCAGCATCTCCTTACCTTCTGTGCTTTATCCTTCTGAAACACAAAGACAGGTGGAGCAAGGGCAGGTTTTTCTGTGGAGAGAGAAAGCAGTGGGGTTTTTTCCAACACATTCCTGAGTGACCCAGGTGAAAATGTTCAGTTCTAGGATGTCTGACTGGCAAGGAATCCCTGCAGCAGTTCCACTGCAGTTACCCAAGCTGCTCCCACTAGCTCCTGGCACCATGGATTGTAAGGACCTGATCTCCAAAAGGAAGAGGAGGGTGGCAAGAACAATGCAGCTGACATCTGGAAGCCACTTGGCCTTGCCCTCCAGATCCACTTCAAACCAGCACTTCCACCATGCCTTGGTACAGCAGGAGGAAACCTTTGCAGCAGGACTTTACTTTTTGAACACATCACTTCAGGAGGCAGAAGCTTCTCCTTGCACAGGGAGCTCTTAATGCCAGGGGAGTTCTGCTGCACAGAGCCCCAGAGCCCTGCTGCTTGACTGCTGGGCTCAGATCTGGGTGCCACAGGACAGGAAAGACACTGAGGGGCTGGAGGGGTCCAGAGAGGGGCAACAAATCTGGTGAGGGGTTGGGAGGGCATTGTACAAGGAGAGACTGATGGAGCTGGGGAAGTCAGTCTGGAGAAGAGGAGGTGAGGGGAGACCCTACTGGTCTCTACAGCTCCCTGAAGGGAGGCTGCATTCAGGTGGGGGTTGGGCTCTGCTCCCTAGGATCAGGTGATAGAAGGAGAGGAACCAGCCTGAAACTGTGCCAGAGGAGGGTGAGGTTGGAGAGAAGGAAACAATTCTTTGCTGCCAGAGTGGTCAGGGATTGGCACAGGCTGCCCAGGGAGGTGGTGGAGTGCCCATCCCTGGAGGTGCTCTGGTGCCTGTGAGAGCTGGGAAGTGTCAACTGCTGAGGCTGCAGCAAGCCTGGAGACCTTCCAGGCACTGCCTGCTGTGCACAGGCAAGGAGCCCTGGGGAAATAGAGCCAAGGCAAGAGTAGAGCTCCTGCTACAAACACACAACAAGGCAAGAGACAAAGAGAGCCAGGGCACCAGAGGTGTCAGAGCAGCAAGAACAACCACAAGGGCCTGCAGAAGCCCTGACAAGAGGCTGTGCTCAATGCTACAGAGGAAAAGAAACATTCCCAGGGAACCCAAGAAGCTTCCCCATCCTGGGAGTCTCTTCATGCTGAGGTGGAACCCCCTGGGTTCCAGCTTGGACCTGTTGATCCTTGTCCTGTCACTGGGCACCACTGAAAAGAGCCTGGCCCCTTCTTCCTGCCACCCACCCCTCAGATACTTGCAGACACTGAGCAGATCTCCCTTCAGCCTTCCCTCCTCCAGACTACACAGCCCAAGCCTTTCTTCATAGCAGAGACATTCAAGTCCCCCAGGTGTCCTCTTAGCCTCCACTGGACTCTCTCCAGCAGATGCCTGTCTCCTGTGACTTAGGGAGCCCCAAACTGCACACAGTATGGCAGGTGTGGGCTCACCAGAGCAGGGCAGAGGCAGGGGGGAGGAAAAGCTCCTCTGGAGCCAGGGTTGGAACACAGAGCTGGGGAAGCAACAGGAAGGAAGCTGTTCAAACATCTGGGGAGTGACTGAAGAGCCAGACCTTGCTGTGCTGCAGGTGGGCAGAGGGTATCCCACTATTAACCAAAGGAGCTCTGGACTGAATTGATCTGCTCTGTGCTGGCTGTGAATTAACAGGAACTGTGCCTCTGGAGAGCCCTCACCATCACAGCAGAGGGGTAGGGCTGAGAGCACACAGCTGAACTGCACCACAGCCCTCAGCTGCTGAGTGCCCAGATCCTGCACTGGGAAGCAGCCTGGTTCCAACCCCCTGCAATCAGGGTGAGGAGAAACAGTGCCTGCTTCAAGCCCAGGCAGTGCACCCCGAGAGCCCTGCTGGGTTGAGGGCTTTAGTGAAACCAGAGGCAGCAGCCTGGGCTAGTGGCAAGTGTCCCTGCTCACAGCATGGGGTTGGCACTGGATGATCTTCAAGGTCCCTTCAAACCCACATCATTGAATCAGTCTCCAACAGTGCCCCTGCAGGGAGGACCTCCTCATCAGGAGCCTTCTCCTGCACAGGAAAAGCTTTCCCACAGTACTTGTGCTGAGAAATGGACAAGTGGTCCTCAATGAGACAAAAGGCATTCAGATGAGAAATCATTTCTAATGGCCTGAAGATGATCAGGAGGCATCAGAGCACTGCACCACCTTGCTCTTGGCAAGCCTTACTTCCTCTGAGCACACTGAGAAGGGGCTCTGCTGCTGGCAAGCAAAGAGGCTGACTGCAAGGCAACCTCTGACTGACACCCAGGACCTTCACTCAGCCTCACCTCTGAAGTCTGCAAAACCTTACTGCAGCAGCAGCTGCTGGCAAACCTCAGGCAGGCCCTGCACTGCTGCCTGATGAACCCCAAGAGAGACATTTCCCTTTGCATTGCAGCTGATCCTTGCTAATCTTTGACTGGAATCATTGTCTCAGAGCCCTGGGTGTTCTGTGCAGCTCCTCAGAGCCCAGCAGCATTTCCAAACAGAACAGTGAGAAAAGCATTCACTTGCTGGAAGACTGCAGCTGAGAGGGGTAGGAAGCCAAGAGGAGGCTCTCCTCTCCCCCCACCCTGCCCTGGTGAGAACACAGCTGTGTCCATTCCTGGGCTCCCCAGGTCCAAAGAGGCAGGAAACTACTGGAGAGTGTCCAGTGGAGGCTACAAGGATGCTGAAGGGACTGGATCATTGTGTGATGGGGAAAGGCTGAGCCCTGGGGCTGCTCAGTCTGGAGGAAGCTGAGAGGGATCTGATCAATGTCTATCAATATCTGCAGGGTGGGGGGCAAGAAGGGGCCAGGCTGGGCCAGGCTCTGCTCAGTGGCATCCTGTGCCAGGACAAGAGGCAGTGGATGCAAACTGGAACCCAGGAGGTTCCACCTCAACATCAGCAGAAACTTCTTTGGGGTGAGAGTGCAGGAGGCCTGCAGCAGGCTGCCCAGAGAGGTTGTGGAGTCTCCTGCTCTGGGGAGCTTCCAGACCCACCTGGATGTGTTCCTGTGTGAGCTGCCCTGGCTGATGCTGCTCTGGCAGGGGGTTGGAACTCACTTACCTCTGGAGCACCATTCCAGCCCCTACCATTCTATGATTACAAGCTAATCCCCCTGTGGAAGATGTGAGAGCTCTTCCCACTGGTGAATCAACCCCTCAAGATCCAGGACTCACTGCTGCTGGCTGTGAAACCTACTGACACCTGCTCCATATGGCAGTGGGACAGCAGGCACCCCCAGCTCCCACTGACACCAGGAGCCAGGCAGGCAGGCCTGGCCTGGTTTCACCTCTCCACCCAGTCACACCAGAGGAGCTGGTGCCACCTCTAGCAGCCACAACTGTTTTTGCAATGCAAAGTTTCACACCTCCTCTGCAGCACACAAGGACCCATTACAGAGAAGCCCAACAGGTACTTTGAGAGGGTAGATGCTGGAACAGGTCCCTTGTGGAAGCCACCTAAGGGAAGAGGGGAAACAGCCATCCCAAAGTGGTTTCCTGCAGAGGTCGTTTCTCTGTATAGTTACAGGGCTCACAGAGTGAATCCTCTGGGGAAGCAGTGACAAAGGCCACCATGACTTTAGTGCCTCTACCACAAGAGCACAGGAGAACAGAGGCCACAGGAAGTCTCTAGTCCAAGCTCCTGCTCAAGCAAGGTCAGCCAGGAAGTCAGACCAGGTTAATCAGGTTACCCACCCCGGGTTTAACTTCCAAGGGTGGAGGCTGAGCAGCTTCCCAGGGTAATCTCTTCTACTGCTTGACTGTCCTTAGGGTGAGAAAATCCAAACCAGCCTTCCCCCCAGCCTGACCATCCTGTTCCACCTCTTGACTTCTGTACCTCCAACAGACACCATGGAGGAGCCTTGCTCCACCTTGGCAGTGACCTCACAAACCCTGGCAAGCCCCAGATGTGCCTCTCTGAAGCCTCCTCTCCTCAGGGCTGAACGAGCCCAGCTCCTTCAGCCTCCCCTCACAAGTCATGCAACCCAATCCCCAGCCATCCTGGTGACTCCATCCTTAGCTTTCAGGAGGAACCCAGGCCCCCTGTCATGAAAACAACTCTCAAGTCCTCCCCAAGCCACTGCAGCCAGGTTACTATGCAGGGAATGCCTTTGTCAGGCTAACAATGACACTGCTCCAGACCACTGTGGAGATCCCTGGCTACATGGAAACCTGAAGGAGACCAGAGGGACCTCCACTGACTAAACTGGAGTCCAACAGGATGGCATTCAACAAGTCCAAGTGCCAGGGGCGGCACTTGGCCACAGCAACGCCAGGCAGAGTTACAGGCTGGGGGCAGAGTGGATGGAGAGCAGCCAGGCAGAGAGGGACCTGGGGGTGCTGACTGACAGCTGCCTGAACATGAGCCAGCAGTGTGCCCAGGGGGCCAACAAGGCCAATGGCATCCTGGCCTGCATCAGCAGCAGTGTGGCCAGCAGGAGCAGGGAGGTCATTGTGCCCTGTGCTCAGCACTGGTTAGGCCTCACCTGGAGTCCTGTGTCCAGTTCTGGGCCCCTCAGGTTAAGGACATTGAGAGACTTGAAGGTGTCCAGAGAAGGGCAACAAGGCTGGGGAGGGGTCTGGAGCACAGCCCTGTGAGGAGAGGCTGAGGGAGCTGGGGTTGCTTAGCCTGGAGAAGAGAAGGCTCAGGGGAGACCTTCTTGCTCTCTCCAACTCCCTGAAGGGAGGTTGCAGCCAGGTGGGGGTTGGTCTCTTCTCCCAGGCAACCAGCACCAGAACAAGAGGACACAGTCTCAAGCTGTGCCAGGGGAAGTTTAGGCTGGAGGTGAGGAGGAAGTTCTTCCCTGAGAGAGTTGTTGGCCATTGGAATGTGCTGCCCAGGGAGGTGGTGGAGTCCCCATCCCTGGAGGTGCTCAAGAGGGGATTGGATGTGGCACTTGGTGCCATGGTTTAGTCCTGAGGTCTGTGGTGCCAGCTTGGACTTGATCTTTGAGGTCTCTTCCAACCTTGGTGATACTGTGAGAGGCAGCTGCAGCTAAGGGAGCCCTTGCTGGACTCTGAAGAAGTCATCTCCAACACTACAAGTACCCAAGCAGAGCATTGCTCTGACTTCCACCCATTAGAATGCATCACCTGAGAGAGAAAGCAGCTGTGAAGGCTGAAAGGGTTAAAAAGCAGCACAGCCATGAGGTTGTTAACTCCCCAGAAGTGTTCAGAGTGGTAATTTATTACTTGTGAAAAGCTTATCTGGGGAAGGGGGGGGGGAAGAAACAAATTCATTTCAAAGGTAATTTGAATTGTTTATTTGATCAGCTCAGGCCACAGAAATGCTTTTGTAATCAAAGTGATATGGGGGCAGAAAGGTCCTGCTACAAAAGCAAACATATTAAAAGAGGTCTGGGGCAAGATGTGGCACTGTAACATTCTGAAGGTGCTGATAACAAAGCTACAAACAGCCTGAAAGCAATGAGCAAAGCAGCACAGCAAGAGGGGAGCTCCAAGGAGCCCACAGGCAAGGGCCACTCATACTCCATGGCAGAAAGGGCATGAAGCAGGACTGGAGGATCACAGGATGTTAGGGGTTGGAAGGGACCCCTGGAGATCATCCAGTCCAACCCCCCTGGCAGAGCAGTACCATAGAATCCAGCACAGGACACACAGGAACACATCCACATGGGGCTGGAAAGGCTTTAGAGGAGACTCCACAACCTCTCTGGGCAGCCTGCTCCAGGGCTCTGGGACCCTCATAGTGAAGAAGCTCCTCCTGATGTTGAGCTGGAATCTCTGTGCTGCAGTTTCCATCCACTGCCCCTTGGCCTATCCCAGGGCACAAGTGAGCAGAGGCTGTCCCTGTCCCTTCCTTCCTGACCCCCAGCCCTCAGCTATTGATAGCCATCACAGTATCACCAAGCTTGGAGGAGACCTCAAAGCTCATTGAGTCCAACCTGTCACCACAGACCTCAGGACTAGACCATGGCACCAAGTGCCACATCCAATCCCCTCTTGAACACATTGATCAGATCCCCTCTCAGTCTTCTCCTCTCCAGCCCCAGGGCTCTCAGCCTCTCCTCCCCAGGCAGTGCTCCAGGCCTTTCAGCATCCTCTGTTAGACTCCAGCAGATCCCTGTCCCCAGACTTCAGAGTGATGTCATGAGGAATACAACAGCAGGGGGGGGGAAGAAGAGCTTCTGCCTCCTTGTCAAAGCTTCACTAAGTTGCTTTTTATGTTTTCCTTCCCCTTCAGACCCTCTGTCTTTTGGTCTCCTACAGCATGAGTAAGCAGGCTGCTTCCAGGCAGCACTTCACAGCTGGCAGGGGAAGGCAGAAGGACTTCTCTACACATGTAAGATGAAACAACAAATCCCAGAGCCCACATTTGAAGCACAAATCTGTTTGCAGAGCAGGCATTAGTTTATTTCCCAAGCCCTTGGGGCACTACCAGAAATCATCTACTCTTCATTACATCAGTTCACTGCTTCAGCTCAGGGACTTCACAAAGCCAAGGCTGCAGGTCAGAAGATGAAGCACAGGAGCCTCAGTTTCACATGTCAGGAAGAAGAAAGCCATGAGGCAGCCCAGCTGCTCTGCAGGGGACATAAAACACTTCAGGAGAACTCCAAAGAGTGCTAACAAAAGTTAATGCAGGGTTTAGAGAGCTCTGTCCTGCAAATGAGGCAGCACTTCAGGGGGGTTGGCTGTGATTAGGACACCTTAGAAATAGCCACCCAACACACCCAGCTCACTGGGTCACCTTTGCATCCACTAGCTTGTCTGAAGCCATCGTGGGAAAGAGATCTTGTTTGTGTGGTCTACAGCCCTCAGCTACAATCCTGGGACAGCTTAGCTTGGAAAGGACCTCATTGCTCACCTACTCCAACCCCCCTGCCATGGGCAGGGACCCCTCTCAACTAGACTCAGCTGCTCCAAGCCACATGCAGCCTGGCCTTGAACACCCCCAGGGAGGAGGCATCCACAGCCTCCCTGGGCAGCCTGCTCCAGAGTCAATACAGAGTGCAAAGGTGCACAGCAGCTTTGTTCCCCCCAAAGCTCATCAGCATCATCCCAGTGTGCAGAAGGATCGATGCTTTTGCTCTGAAACGGCTTCAGTTCTTTCACCCACTGCAAGTTTAAGGCAGGGACACACAGAGAGCTCCTTTGGATGATGAGCTGTATGCTAGGCCACTCCATAAAGCAGAACAAATCATGTTTGGGGTCTAAGGAGAGAGTTGGCCACCAGAGGTGGTGCTGGAAACTCCTGAAAGGGAAATGTGCAAGAAGCCATCATCAGGTTGTAGCTCTCAGAAGAGCATCTCAGGGGCTGGAGGGCGATTAATGCATTCTCAGCACAGCAGACCCTGTCCTCCACAGAGCAGCAGCAGACAGTGCACAAACAAACTACTGCTTGTGTAAGGAACTGTAAGCAGTGAGTTACTTACCCAGCTGCTTGTTACCAGAAGTTCCTGAGCAAAGCACACAGGGTGCTGTGAATACACAGAGCCCTAGAGTGGTTCAGCTTGGAAGGGACCTCAGAGACCATCTACTGCAAGCTCCCTGCCACATGCAGGGATGCCTCTCAAGTAGGCTCAGCCTCATCCAACCTGGCCTTGAACACCTCCAGGCAGGAGACATCCACAACCTCCCTGGGCAGCCTGTGCCAGAGTCTCACTACCCTCACACTGAAGAACTTTTTCAGCTTCAAACCATTCCCCCTTGGCCTGTCTCTGGACACCCTCAGGAAGTGTTCCCCCTGCAGCCTTCCTGCAAGATCTCTTCAGGTACTGGCAGGCAGCTATAAGGTCCCTCTGGAGCCTTCTCCAGGCTGAACACCCCCAGCTCCCTCAAGCCCTTGGATCATCTTTGTGGCCTCCTCTGGTTTCTCTCCCACAGCTGTGTGCTCCTCCTGCTGGGGACACCACAACTAGAGGCTCTCCTCTGGATGCAGCCTAGGACATGACTGACAGAAGCTCTCTAGGTCTCCAAAACACTTCACTGCCATGGGTGAAGACCCAGTTTAGAACACCACAGAACATCTCACCAAGGAGCTCAGACCATTTCAGGTGGCAGTCAGTAACTATCTCACACAGCAGTAATGACTGTGCTGACCACTCCAACCTCCTGGTGTTCAACCATTGAGCTTCTGCCAGGGCCTGTCCCCAAAGCCTTCATCCCAGGGTCACTACATCTTTGTGACAAACTCACCTGAACTTCACACAGCCAGGAAGTTACTCTCCCCTCCTCCTTGCTAGCTCCTCACTTGGCAGCTCATCTCTCATGATGAAAGGCAATGCCATGACCAAGACCTGTTCCTAGGGCATCTCACAGTAAAATCCTCTCTGGGAAATGGCACATGGACCACCTCATCCTGCACCCCCTCCTCTGCAGAAGAGGACCCCCTTAAACCAGCAACCTTCCTGCCATCAGGCCACTACAAAAGGTAGGTGCCCAAGGTTACCACCTCACTGCAGAGAAAGAAAGAAGAGTGAATGGGGGGAAAAAACCATCCAGGAACAATCAGAATGAGGCAAATGAAGCAGGCAGGAGAACACTAGAGGGAAGCTTGTGGCCTTGAAGAAAAGCAGCACAGAAAGATCACCCATTCAAGTGGTCTGAATGCTTGAAGGACATTGGTTGAATGGTTACTTGGAGGCAGCATTGATATCTCAGTGCTGATTTAAGACAGACAATAGACTAAGAGAGACATCAGCAGCTAGAAGGTAAAGATAAGTCCTATACTGTTTGAAAGGGGGAAGGCAATGAATGAACTGAAACAAAGAGGTGCAGTGGTAAAAGCAAAGGGTTAAAAGAGCTTTTGCATTAGCAGGATGAAAGGACACAGGCAGAACAAAACAGCTTTTCAAGGTCCAAAGGAGGTTTGCTGCAGCAATCAAATGGAGAAAAGTCTCAGCAAGCTTCCCTTGAGTGAAGGGAGAGGAGAAAAGCTGTTGTTGAAACAGCAAAAGCAATCTGGAAGCATGACTGAAACCTGGGTACTTGTGTCTGTGTGTGTCAGAAACTCATTAGCTGCACACCTGAGGTGTGACAGAGCACTGCTGCACAGCTCAGGCAAGAGCAGGCCAGATGGAGAGCTCTGCTTTAACCACCACTGCCCTGGGAATGGCAACACTCAGCTACCCAACACTTCAAACAAGAAGGATGATGAAGCAGGACATTAATGATCAGCACTAAAGTAATCACTTCTGGTATTTCATTGAAAATACCTGGGCACAAGGAGGCACCTACAGCCCTGGATAAACAGAAGAGATGGAGGTGCCTAGGATGGAGAACACCACACTCAAAAGTCACCTGAGAGCATCACTGCCAGGCCAGAGCAGGAACTAAGGCAAGTAAAGACTTTGGAATGCACTGACTTATTCATACAGAATGGGTTGGGTTGGAAGGGATCTTAAAGACCATCCAGCTCCAACCCCCTGCCATGGGCAGGGACACCTCCCACCAGCACAGCTTGCTCAAGCCTCATCCAGCCTGGCCCTGAACACCTCCAGGCAGGAAGCATCCACAGCCTCCCTGGGCAGCCTGTGCCAGGCTCTCCCCACCCTCACTCTCCAACAATTTCTTCCTCATCTCCAGTCTCAGTTTCCCCTCTCCCAGCTCAAAGCCATTCCCCTCCATCCTGGCACTCTCAGACCTTGTCAGAAGTCCCTCCCCACCTCTCCTGGAGCCCCTTCAGGTACTGGAAGGGTGCTCTGAAGTCTCCCTGGAGCCTTCTCCTGTCCAGGCTGAACCAGCTGAACCCTAACCTTCTCCCAGCCTGTCCCCACAGGGGAGGTTTTCCAGCCCTCTGATTGGCCTCCTCTG
The DNA here is from genome assembly GCF_026170545.1 of Melanerpes formicivorus. Classification (NCBI taxonomy): domain Eukaryota; kingdom Metazoa; phylum Chordata; class Aves; order Piciformes; family Picidae; genus Melanerpes; species Melanerpes formicivorus. Next base: position 2,168,802 of record NW_027142386.1, on the reverse strand, counting down.
GACCCTCTCCAGCAGCTTCAGTTCCTTCTTGTCCTGGGGGCACCAGAACTGGAGGCAGTGCTGCAGGCAGGGGTCTCCCTGCCCTGCTGCTCTCGCTGCTTTGGACGCAGCCAAGCACACAGCTGCCTTCTGGGCTGCAAGCAACCACTGCCAGCTCATGTGGAGGTTTTTCTGACTTGCAGCAGAAAGATGTCAATCCCAGAAAGCATCTCCCTGTGCACTGGTACACAAAGAACAGACTCCTCAACCATGGAACCAGATGAAAGACAACACCAGACAACACTGAGGATATTAGAATCAGCAGAGGAGGCAGTTCAGAAGCAAGCTGGTCTGGCTTCATTTGATGGAAGTTTGGGTCACAGTCTCATGGCAAGAAGAAACAGAACAGCAACGAATGAAGATGACAACTCTGGGAGGAGATGCAAGCAGAAACTAAAGAGAGGAGCAGGTGAGGGAAGTCACTGAAGTTGGGAAGGGGTCTGAAGAGACAAAAAAAAAGAGAGAAAAAGGAAGACCACATGAAAAAGGATGGCACCACACTGCCAGGCTGTACCACTGCAGCCTGCCAGGCCACAGCACTGCACAGGGATCTAGAGGGAGAACTGTGTGGCAAGTGAGCATCAAAAGAGGCAATGCACATTGCTCACCTGGAGTTCAACTGAGCTCAGTGCAGAATGGGAGGGCAAAGTCAGGGGCTTGCACGACTTAGCCACTGCCAAACTTCTGCTTCCAAAAGCACAATGAACCATCAGAATTCATTGCAAGGTCGTCCTAAAGCCCAGCTGGAAACACTGCCACTGCATTTCCCACAGGCAGCCACCACACACCTGACCACCCCCTGCCATTCTGAGCCCACTTATGCTCCTCTGGAGCTGGAGAGCCAAGAGCCCGAGCCCGAGTGCAGCACAGGAGCTGTCAAAGCAGCACAATGGTGTGGTCAGCTGCTGGGGACTTCACTGTCAGAAGCTACACCTACGACAGATGTTTGCTTCCTGTTTGTCAGCCTTGATATCAGGCCTGTAAACACCACTGGTGGAGTTCAGAGGGGGCCTCACAGAGTCTCATGGTCTCCCTCAGGGCATCTCAACTCCTCTTTCCCCAGCTGAGAAGAGCCATGAGAAGCAACACAGAGAGCTGAGGCAAACTTGCTTTTGCAGAGGCCTGGAGGGAAGTGAGTCATCCTGAAAGGCAAACTGTGGATGGCCACCATCACCTGAACACCATCCCACACACCTTGGAGCACAAGACCCAAATCCCACAGCAGTGCAGCCCACGTTTCCCCAGCCCTCTTCAGACAGAAATCAAACCACTGTTTCTCTAAGTCACAGGTTTGCTGCTTTTAAAAATAAAATCACCTTTACCCGTACCCCTCACCGTGCTTTACATAACCTCCTCTATCACTCCTTTCGCTAGAGGAAAGGGTAACACCAGGGGAAGTTAAGATCTACAATAGCTCTCAAGTTGTGGACAAGGACCCCAAAAGGCCCCCGGGCAAGGAGGAGCACAAGGCGGCTCAGCGCTCCGCCGGGGCAGAAGTGCCGTGCTCACGGCCCCGCCGGGGCTCGCTGCTCAGCACCCGGGGCCAGCAGGGCAGGGACCCAGCGGGCCCGGGGCCCCGGGGGCCGCCGCGCCAATGCCGCCCGGCGGGAGGCACTCGCAGGCGCGGCCCCAAACCGCCACCCCCGACCCCCGCGGACAGCCGCCCCGGAGCCGGCCCCAGGGAGGGCCAGCGGGCAGCGCGGCGGCCCGGCCGGGCACTCCCTTTGTCCGGCTGCTCGCCCCGGAGGGGCCAGGGCACAGAGAGGCCGCCGTAAGGAGGCGCTCCCGAGGGCCGGCCCGCGCCCACCCCCGGAGGCGGATGGCAGGGCCGGGCTCGGGCCGGGGGCGCGGCGGCACAGGGCCGGCGAGGGGCCCGGCGCCGGCCCCACCACAGCCCGCCGGCGCCCGCCTACCTTCGTTCGCCAGATCCGCCATTTTACTTCCTCAATCGCGCCCACAATGCATCGCGCACCGGACGGCTTCCACCGACACCAGGCCCGGCCGCGCCGCGCTTGCGCCGCTTTACGGCGGCCCCGTGGCGGCCCCGCGCATGCGCCGTGGGCTCTGCCGCGCAGCGGGCGGGGCCTGCCCCGGGCGGGGCGGGGCGCGGGGGGCGGCGCATGCGCGGGGCTCTGGCTGGGTCGGGCAGCCTGGCCCCGGCAGCCTGGCCCCTGGCGGCGGCGGCGCTGTCCCCGGCGGCTCCCGGGGAGCTTCCCCGATACCGGAGTCATGAACTGGAGCCTTCGGGCCTGGCTGCTTGCCGGCTCCTCTCCAGAGGTCCCTTCCAGCCCCTAACATCCTGAGATCCTCTGAACTGAACTCGTTACCAATCGAGGTGCCGCGCAGTCCTGGGCATTAGCGAGTGCCCGAGGGCAGGTCTCTGTCCATGGTATCCAGAGCTGCTGGCGGACACACCGCAGCCAGACTTGGGGAACGTTTGGGCTAGGCCTGAGCAGGATCCTGTCCTTTGTGCAGCTAAAAATGGGAAAGAGGTTTGGCAAAGGATTGCTTGTCCAGCAAAGGCTGCAGGTCCTCACGGCTGCTGGAGACAGGGACTCCTGGTAGGCATTAGCCTGGAGAGGATCCAAGACTCGAAATAAAAGGAACATGGCAGAGAAAAGTCATTCAAGGCAATCAGTCACAATTAATGTTAATGAATTAATGTTTGTTTGGGACAGAGTCTGAGCACAAAGGATTTGGATGCCTGTGTAATGCCAGATGTGTCATGGCCTGGCTGACACTGGAGGGAAGGGATCGATACAGAGGGATCTGGACAGGCTGCAGAGGTGGGACCAAGCCAACCCCATGGAGTTCAACAAGGCCAAGGTCCCTGCAGCTGGCTCAGGGCAATCCCCAGCACACATCCAGGCTGGGTGGAGAATGGACACAGAGCAGCCTTGAGAAGAAGGCCTTGGGGATGTCATTCAGAGACAAACTCCCCAGGAGCCAGCACTGGTCCCTGGCAGCCCAGCAGGCAGCTGAGTGCTGAGCTGCAGCCAGAGCAGGGAGAGCAGCAGCACAGGGAGGGGATTCTGCCCCTCTGCTCTGCTCTGCTCAGACCCCACCTGCAGCACTGCCTCCAGCTCTGGGGCCCCCAGCACAAAGAGGACCTGGAGCTGCTGGAGAGGGGCCAGAGGAAGCCACAGAGAGGATCAGAGGGCTGCAGAACCTCCCCTGTGGGGACAGGCTGGGAGAGCTGGGGCTGTTCAGCCTGGAGAAAGCTTCAGGGAGACCTCAGAGCAGCCTTCCAGTACCTGAAAGGGCTCCAGGAGAGCTGGGGAGGGACTTGTGACAAGTGTCCCTGCCATGGGACTGGAACTGGATGATCTTTAAGGTTCCTTCCAACCCAAACCACTCTATGATAATCGTAGTCAGGAGGCCTAAAAGTGAGGCTGGGCAGTGAACTCCTCCATGAACACCATTGCAGATGCTCCTGAAGAGAAGCACACATTGGCCACAACAACCCCAGGCAGTGCTACAGGCTGGGGACAGAGTGGCTGAGAGCAGCCAGGCAGAGAGGGACCTGGGGGTAGTGGTTGATAGTAGGCTGAACATGAGCCAGCAGTGTGCCCAGGTGGCCAAGAAGGCCAATGGCATCCTGGCCTGCATCAGGAACAGTGTGGCCAGCAGCAGCAGGGAGCTCATCCTGCCCTGTGCTCAGCACTGCTGAGGCCACTCCTTGAGTTCTGTGTCCAGTTCTGGGCTCCTCAGCTCCTCAGATCTTTAGGAAAGATGTTGAGCTGCTGGAAGGTGTCCAGAGAAGGGCAACAAAGCTGGGGAGGGGTCTGGTGCACAGCCCTGTGAGGAGAGGCTGAGGGAGCTGGGGTTGCTTAGCCTGGAGAAGAGGAGGCTCAGGGGAGACCTTCTTGCTCTCTACCACCACCTGAAGGGAGGTTGGAGCCAGGTGGGGGTTGGTCTCTTCTCCCAGGCAGCCAGGGGCAGAAGGAGAGGACACAGTCTCAAGCTGTGCAGGGGGAAGTTAGAACTAAGTTCTTCCCAGAAAGAGTGATTGGCCACTGGCTCAGAGATGATTTTATCACCTCCTCTGATCATGGCCTGAGACTCCTGCAGCTTTGTAAGGAGTTTTCATGTCCTGTACAGAGTGGGCACTGGAGCTGGCCACAGTGTGATGTCCACAGGGCAGCCTGAGCTTGTGTGTGGGTCTGGACCTTGTCTGTGGCACTTCCCTGGAGGGCTGGCTGACACCTGGTGCTGCCAGTGTGCAGAGAACTTCGCCAAAGCCATCAGCACAGCCCTAACCACAGGAGAACCATCACCTGCAGGCATGTGCAAGGTGCCTGGCAGCTCCACTTGCTCTGGAATGAAGCTCCTGTCCCAAAGCAGCCATGACCTACAAACACCACCAAGGTGTGAGAGTAATTACCCAGCCTGGGAGGAGCTAAAACCCAATAATTACATTTTTAATTTAGCCTTTTTTTCTGACACAGACATCCCTGATAGAAAAGCTCACTTCAGAGCACCAAAGACCTCTTCAAGCTCTCAGAAACTCTGTCCAGGCTTTGCTCCTGGAAACCTTGGGCAACTTCCACTGCAAGAATCACTGCTGTGCTTCACCAGGGAGTCCCTGGGACCAGCAGAGTGGACGGGGTGACCTGGTTAGGGAAAGTGATTTAGCAGGGAGGTACCTCAGAAAGTTGCACTCAGCAGACCTTAAGAGCCAGCAGGTCACAGAGTGTTCCCTGTTCAGGTTCTCATTGGACCCTGCACGTCTCCAGCATCCTTATCAAACTGCTGGAGCAGGTCCAGAGGAGGCCACAAAGATGATCAGAGGGCTGTGGGGACAGGCTGGGAGAGCTGGGGCTGCTCAGCCTGCAGAAGAGAAAGCTCCAGGGAGACCTTGGAGCAGCCTTCCAGAATCTGAAGGGGCTCCAGGAGCTGGGGAGGGAGTTTGGACAAAGGCTGGGAGTGCCAGGATGAGGGACAATGGCTTTGAGCTGGGAGAGGGGAGAGTGAGAGTGGAGATGAGGAAGAAATTGTTGAGAGTGAGGGTGGGAAGAGCCTGGCACAGGTTGCCCAGGGAGGCTGTGGCTGCCTCCTGCCTGAAGGTGTTCAAGGCCAAGCTGGATGAGGCCTTGAGCAAGCTGTGCTGGTGGGAGGTGTCCCTGCCTGTGGCAGGGGGTTGGAGCTTGATGATCTTTAAGGTCCCTTCCAACCCAAGCCATTCCATGGATCTCTGATCAAGTTGAGAGAGGAAAATGAACAGTTTTATCCTAACAGAGTGTGGAGGGTGGATTCTGCTTTAATTTGCCTAGAACAATACCAGGGGAAATGGAATTCTGGCCCTTTGTTATGGCAGTGAAAAGTGAACTCCACCCCCAGCAACTTCACAGTTCCTGTGACTTTTAGAAGTTAATTACCAGAGTTATCAGTACCCTGTGAGCTTGGCAACTTGCTGCTTTAACTAGAGTCTATTTTGGGTGCATGCCATTAAGATACTATAAATGCCAGGCTTTCTGATTAGTACTATTGTTAGGTCAGCATTTCTAAAGGGACATAGCCTAAAAGTCACTGTGACTTTGACAAATTCAATACTTTTCCATGGCTGAGCTCTCAAAAAAATAAACATTAAATAAAAGCCCCAACCCACCCTGGCTGAAGGCTTTCTGCTGCTGAGAGACTCTGGCATGTGGATGAGATGAGACTCTGAAGGGCTCTCCTGGGCTGCATCAGGAGAAGTGTGGCCAGCAGGGCAAGGGAGGTGATCCTCCCCCTCTGCTCAGCTCTGGGGAGACCCCACCTGGAGTACTGCCTCCAGTTCTGGAGCCCCTATGTAATAGGGATGTGGAGGTGCTGGAAGGTGTCCAGAGAAGGACCAGGAGGATGAGCAGAGGGCTGGAGCACCTCTCCTATGAGGACAGACTGAAGGAGTTGGGGCTGTTCAGTCTGCAGAAGAGAAGGCTCCCAGGTGACCTCATTGTGGCCTTCCAGTATCTGAAGGGGGCTCCAGGAAGGCTGGGGAGGGACTGCTCAGGATCTCAGGTAGTGATAGGACTAGGGGGAATGGAATGAAGCTGGAGGTGGGGAGATTCAGGCTGGAGGTGAGGAGGAAGTTCTTCCCCATGAGAGTGGTGAAGCCCTGGAATGGGTTGTCCAGGGAGGTGGTTGAGGCCCCATCCCTGGAGGTATTTAAGGCCAGGCTGGATGAGGCTCTGGCCAGGCTGATCTAGTGTGGGGTGTCCCTGCCCATGGCAGGGGGGTTGGAGCTAGATGATCCTTGTGGTCCCTTCCAACCCTGACTGATACTAAGATACTATGAGGCTTACCCCTGGCGTGGTGGTGATAGGATCACAGAATCACAGAACCATTAGGGTTGGAAAAGCCCTCTGGGATCATCCAGTCCAGCACCAACCCAACCCCACCGTGGCCACCACAGGTTGAAATAGAATCACAGAGCTGGGAAAAGAACTCCAGGATTGAGTCCAACCACCAACCCAACCCCACCAGGGCCACCAAACCATGGCCCCAAGTGCCATGGACACAGGGCTCTGGAACACTCCAGGCATGGGGACTCCACCACCTCCCTGGGCAGCCTGTGCCAAGCCCTGACCACTCTTGTAGCAAAGAAATTTTTCCTCATCTCTAACCTAACCCTCCCCTGGCATAATTTCAGGCCATTTCCTCTTCTTCTATCACTTGCTAGCTGGGGGAAGAGCCCAACCTCCACCTCAGGCCCAGATGCAGCAGGTACAAACTAGAACACAGGAGGTTTCACTTGAGCTTAAGGAGAAACTTCTTTGCTGGAGCCCTGGAGCAGGCTGCCCAGACAGGCTGTGGAGTCTCCACCTCTGGAGACATTCAAACCCCACCTGGATGTGTTCCAGGTGTTGTGAGGTGCTGTTGGTTACCACCATTGGTGCCTTCAGGGGTTTTCCACCTCAGCAGGTGACTTGTGATGAATCATTTCTTTCCCCCTTAGGCAGGACTGAGTCCTGGGTTTGTTTTCTTCCCTGAGGAAGGAAAGTCATCAGTCTCAGGCTGTGAGGAAAGAGGTCACCTCCTGACACTTCTGTGGCTGAACATCCCCAGCTCCCTCAGCTGCTCCTCTCCAGACCCTTCCCCAGCTTTCTTGCCCTTCTCTGGACCTGCTCCAGCCTCTCAATGTCTTTCTTGGAGTGAGGGCACAAAACTGAGCCCAGGATCCAAGATGTGTCTTTGCCAGTGCCAGTACAGGGCACCACCCCTGCTCCTGCTGCCCACACCACTGCTGCTCCAGGCCAGGCTGCTGCTGCCCTTCTTGCCCAGCTGGGCACTGCTGGCTCATCTCCAGCTGCTGGCACCCAGCACCCCCAGGGCCTTTTCTGCTGGGCAGTTTCCAGCCACTCTGCCCCCAGCCTGGAGCCTTGCTGGGGTTGTTGTGACCCAAGTGCAGTACTCAGGCCTTGGTCTTGCTGAGCCTCATCCCACTGACCACAGCCATGGATCCAGCCTGGCCAGATCCCTCTGCAGAGCCTCCTGCCCTGCAGCAGATCAACATCCCACCCAATTCAGTGTCACCTGCACTGAAGGTGCAGTCAGTTCCCACATCCACATCACTGATAATGAGATTAAAGAGGCTGTCCCCAGCACTGAGCCTGGGGAGCTCCACTGGTGGTCAGCCACCAACTGGAGTTAACTCCATTCCCCAGCACTCTCTGGACCCAGCCATGCAGCCAGGTTTTAAGCCAGCAAAGTGTCCATCCACCCACCCAGGCCATGAGCAGCCACAAATCTACAAGGTGAAAGCCTCCCCAGGCCCTACCAGTGCATTGATTCCTGAGTGAAGCTTCTCACACACTCAGCACACTGGGGAGCTGAGCCTGGCTTACAGAAGTGAGAGAGCATTGAGAGCCTTATCCAGCCCTTCCAGGAGCTGTACCCCAGCTCAGCTGCAGCCCCTGGCACACATGGGGCAGGGCACCACGGAGGTGAAGGGGGAGGCTCTTTTGTTGATTGCCTTGCATGGAGCAAGCATCCCAGCTGAGTGAAACTGGAGCTTGAACTCCTTGCTGCTGGCACCCAGCCCTGCTCCCCCAGCATCACTTAGGGCTCAGCTCAGAGGAGCAGCCTGGCCTCCTGTGGCTGTGAGCACCAGCACCCACTAGATGGTGGTCTGGAATAACAAGAAGGCTTCCAGGCCCTGAGAGCAGAGGTCCAAATGTTCCTGACTGTGAGGGGTCAGAACAGAGGACCTGTGGGCTCAGTCCTACAAATGCCTACTGAAGCTGCCCTCCTGGGCCAAGCTGCCCTCCTGGGCCAAGCTGCTGTTGTCCCTGGCAGGGAGCAAGCTGGGTGGCTCCAATCTGGGTGGCTTCATGCTGTGGCTCACTCCCAGCATGTCTGCAGCTGAGCTCACTCAGACAGAGAGAAACACCCCAGGCGGCTTCACAGTGCAGCTCACATCTCTTGCAAGCTGAATGCTGCCAGCTTTGGCCCTGCAGGCACCAAGGTGCAGGACTGCAGTCAGTGCTCTGCTGGTCCTCACAGCTCGGTGTGGGGCCTGCATGAAGGTGTGAGCAAGGCTTGCAGGGGGTAGGGGTTTTCAGGGGCTGAACTGGAAAGCTTGGGACTCTCACTCACCTCCCTGCATGGCTGGGAGAGCCTGGCAGTTTGAGGCTGTTCTTGGCACAACCCTAGAGCCTCAGAATCACAGAACTGTCTGGGTTGGGAAAGCCCTCCAAGGTCATCCAGACCAATCAGAAACCCAACCCCACCATGGCCCCAGGTGCCATGGCCACAGGGTTCTTGAACACCTCCAGGGATGGGGACTCCACCACCTCTCTGGGCAGCCTGTGCCAATGTCAATCATAGAATTGTTTTGGTTGGAAGAGGCCTTTAAGACCTTTGAGCCCAATCTTTCACCTAAGAAAGCCTTGCTGTGCAAGGTGTCCTGCCCTACCTCTACCTTTCAGTGATTCTGGGAGGTATTTGGACTCTTTCCTTCTTGAAAGACTGAAAGAAGCTGTGCAAGGAGCAGAGGATGGGGACAGGTACAGCTGCAGCTGTCTGTCACAGAATCATAGAATGGTTTGGGTTGGAAGGGACCTCCAATGGTTCAAGCCTCCATGCAGGGAATCCTCCACCAGATCAGGTTGCCCAGAGCCCTGTCCAGCCTCACCTTGAATATCTCCAGCCTCAACCACCTCCCTGGGCAACCTGTTGCAGTGTGCCAGCAGCCTCCTGCTGCAGAACTTGTTCCTCACATCCAATCTCATTCTGCTCTGCTCTAGTCTGAAGCCATTGCCCCTGGTGCTGTCCCTGCAGGCCTTTGGGAACAGTCCCTCTGCAGCCTTCTTGTAGCCCCTTCAGGTGCTGGCAGGCTGCTCTAAGGTCTCCCTGGAGCCTTCTCTTCTCCAGGCTGAACACCCCCAGCTTCCTCAGTCTGTCCCCATAGCAGGGCTGCTCCAAGCCCCTGATCATCTTTGTGGCCTCCTCTAGACCCACTCCATCAGGTCCATGTATTGAGGGCTCCACAGCTGGACACAGTACTCCAGGTGAGGCCTCACCAGAGCAAAGTGGCAGAATCACCTCTGCTGGCAATGCTGCTTTGGATGCAGCCCAGGATGTGATTGACCTTCTGGGCTGCAGGCTCACACTGTCCATCTGAACAGGATCCATGTGAGACCACATCTGAGGTGCCTGAACCTAGAGGTCTCTCCCAAAGGTGCATACACCCCAACCTCTGGAGCCCAGAAGCTGCTTTGCACTGGAGTTCTTCCTTCTGAGCAGAGCCACTAGATGGGGAAGCAAGCCCTGGAGTTTCCACCTTTCCTTCTGAACAGATTTCACTCCCTTGGTTCTCACAGAATCAGAGACCTCCCCAGGTTCTTGCTGTGCTGTTCAGCATCTCTCAGGGCCCCCAGCTCCTGCACCCTGTGCTGTAGCCAGGCCAGAGGATTCCAGCCCAGCTAAGTCTGAGGTGCTGCACAGGACCACAGAAGAAAGGCTTTAAATGTGGTGTAGTTTAGTGCCTGGGCTCAGGTCTGCACAGGGTATGCAGCAGGAGGGAGGCTCTTCCAGGTGGTGATTTCAGAGACAAGCTTGCAGGTACTCCTGCAAACACTCACTGCCTTTGGGCTCTTCTCTCCACCCCCAAGAGACACCCCCTGCAACAATTTTTTGCCTGTTACAAAAGCAGTTGAGGCCTGGCCTGGCTTGGCTTCAAACTCCAGCACTGAAAAATGATCAGAGAATCACAGAATTGGGTTGGGTTGAGCTCTTCAGAATAAACAAGGTGCAACTGCCTTGTGCAGCCTGGGGGCAGTGGTTGAGAGCAGCTGAACATGAGCCAGCAGTGTGCCCAGGTGGCCAAGAAGGCCAATGGCATCCTGGCCTGGATAGGAGCAGTGTGGCCAGCAGGAGCAGGGAGCTCATCCTGCCCTGTGCTCAGCACTGCTGAGGCCACACCTGGAGTCCTGTGTCCAGTTCTGGGCTCCTCAGCTCCTCAGATCTTTAGGAAAGATGTTGAGTTGCTGGAAGGTGTCCAGAGAAGGGCAACAAAGCTGTGGAGGGGTCTGGAGCACAGTCCTGTGAGGAGAGGCTGAGGGAGCTGGGGTTGCTTAGCCTGGAGAAGAGGAGGCTCAGGTGAGACCTCATTGCTCTCTCCAACTCCCTGAAGGGAGATTGTAGCCAAGTGGGGGTTGGTCTCTTCTCCCAGGCACCCAGTAACAGAACAAGAGGACACAGTCTCAAGCTGTGCCAGAAGATGCCTCAAGTGGAAAATCAGCTGAGGGCAGTGGTGGACCTTGCCCAGGTATTGTTCTTTGCACAACAGTGTTGCTGCCTTGTACCTCCTGGGCCTAAAGGACTGAGAACAAAGCTGGAGGTCACTGCCCCAGCCCTTGCTTGCTAACAGTGTGGTGGAGGCAGGAGGGCTGTGAGGAAGGCAGGCTGTGAGCAGTGCAGGGCAACCAGGACAGCTTCCCTCGGCAGCTTCCACCCAGTGGAGCTCAGGGCTGTGCAAATGAGCTGGGAAGCAATTAAGGTTGGGGATCTCCCACCTCCTCCCCACAGTGACAACCAATTCACCCCACCTGCCCTACACATCCTTCTCTTTGTTGGTGCCTCCGCGACACAAAGCCCGGGGACAGTCAGACAGATCAGCACTTAATGGACACAGAGCCCTCCAGGGTTTCTTCACCTGCCCAGCTGAGAGGCCCGCGGGAGGTTTTGGGAATGAGCACATTCCTGAGCCTTGTGGTTTGCTGCAGGACCATCAGTGCGGTATGGAGCAGGCATCAGTGCAAGGCATCCCGAGGAGAGCTGAAATGCTGCCAGTGAGCAAACCCAGGCAAGCTTCCAGCGCCAGTCGCCACCTGAAGAGGCTTTGCTGTGACTTCTGCATCCCAGTTTGGATGCTAGGCTTCAGAAAAGATGTGGAACTGGAGAGGCAAGAGAAGGCAAGAGCTGGAGGTCAATCCTCAGGTGTTCAGACTGGGATGGGCTTCCCCAGCAGGGTGCAAACCTCTGCTGGTGTTTCTTCATCTGTGCTTGCTCAGTGCTGCTGAATCAGTGCTGCATCTGCCAGCCCCACCTCAGCTCTCTCTCCTGGCTCTTCCTCACCATGTAGTGCCCACACAGACCGGATTAGGCCCAACAGGGACCCAGAGCACTCAGTCTTGTCTGGTAGGCTGGTTACAGCCCTAAGGCATGGGCTGCAACCCTGCAAGGTGGAGCAGAGACCTGAGTTCAGATCTTCTGTAGCTCTGGTGTATTCATTCACTGCTGGTGAAGAGTGAGCACTTCCAAAGCTCCCTGGGAGTGAAGCAGTGAGAGATTGGCTGTTTGGGCAGGAGGGGAAGGGGAAAGAACTGCTGTGGGAAGCTGTTTCTCAAAGGCAGGTTGCAATGGAAATGGTTTCTCTGATGAACCAGGGCTGGCCTCTTGAATTATCCTTGCATTTTTCTGAGGGGGTCGTGCACTGTGGGCATGGAAGAGGTCACTCACTGTGGACATGGAAGAGGTCACTCACTGTGGACATGGAAGAGGTCACTCCCTGTGGACATGGAAGTGGTCACTCACTGTGGACATGGAAATGGTCACTTCCTGTGGACATGGAAGTGGTTACTCACTGTGGACATGGAAATGGTCACTCACTGTGGACATGGAAGTGGTTACTCACTGTGGACATGGAAATGGTCACTCCCTGTGGACATGGAAGAGGTCACTCCCTGTGGACATGGAAGTGGTTACTCACTGTGGACATGGAAATGGTCACTCCCTGTGGACATGGAAGTGGTTACTCACTGTGGACATGGAAGTGGTCACTCCCTGTGGACATGAAAGTGGTTACTCTTCTCAAGGAGAAAAGGAGTATTACATAGAATCACAGAATGGTAGGGTAGGAAGGGACCTCCAGGCATCATCAGGTCCAACCTCCCTGTCAAAGCAGCGACCTGCTCAAAGCATGACACTGCCCATGGCAGCTTGTGCTGGGGCTGCTGCCTGCAAAGCCCTTTGTTTGCCCTCTTGTAGAGGACACCTGGCTGTAGGTCCCTCCACTGATGGCCTAAACACAGAATCACAAAATGTTAGGGGTTGGAAGGGACCTCCAGAGATCCTTCAGTCCACCTCCCCCTGCCAGAGCAGGGTCACCCAGGGCAGCTCACACAGGAACACATCCAGGTGGGGCTGGAAAGTCTCCGCAAAAAGAGAGTCCACAACCTCCCTGGGCAGCCTGCTCCAGGCCTCCAGCACCAAAGAAGTTTCTCCCCATGTTGAGGTGGAACCTCCTGTGCTCCAGCTTGTGCCTTGTCCTATCTCTGGGCACCACCAGAGAGCCTGGAACCTTCATCTTACCCCCCACCCCTCAGATATTTATAGACATTGATCAGATCCCTCTCAGCCTTCTCCTCTCCAGACTAACCAGCCCCAGGGATCTCAGCCTCTCCTCATCACACAGATGTTCCTTAGCCTCACAGCCTCTGTTAGACTCTCTCCAGCAGGTCTCTGTCTCTCTTGAGTTGGGAGCACAGAACTGCACACAGTATTCCAGGTGTGGTCTCAGCAGGGTGGGACAGGGGGGGAGAAGAACCTCCCTAGACCTAATGCACAGCAGGACCTTTGTCAAAGGATCCCAGCAGAGCCCTCAGTGAGGCCCCTAGGTGCAAGGCAGCCTGAGCCAAGGGACTCAGCAAAGGAAGCAAACCCCTGCAGACCCTGGGGTGTGGGGTGTGCAAGCACCACAGCAAGCAGCATCAGCCAAGCAGTCCAGGAGGGCATTTCCAGGCAGCAGTGCAGCTGCAGCATGCCACACAGCACCATGCAGGATGCCACACAGCACCATGCAGGGCAAACACACCACGGGCAGCCGTGCAGCTGTCTCACCCTGGGCCAGCAGACATGGCAGCCAGCATGGCCTCAGTGCCACCCCTGTGCCATAGCTCTGTGACTGGTGCAGGGCCTGGGATGGAGCTGGTCTGGCCCTGCCCAGGGCCCCCAGTGCCTGGCTGCATGCTCTGAGCAGCTCCTCCTGTGTGCTGTCTCTGAAAATGGTCCATTACAGGCAGCAGACACTGCTGGCATCGCTCATGGTCAGCCTATCCCCAGGACAAACTCAGCCTCCCTCAGCTCTCAGCACTTCAGGCCTCCTGGCTCCTTTCTGCTCCTCCACCCCCCCAGCAGCTCCTGCTGCCCTCAGCCACCACTGCCCAGCACCTCCCAGCAGCGAGTGGGCTCTGAGCCTTGCCAGCTGCCTGTCCTTGCTGCGCTATCTGTGCCCAGCACTCAGCCAGCAGATATCTACCACAGCTTGTCCTGGCCCTGCCTCCCAGCCCTGCTTGGGGTGCTGGAGGGGTGGCAGTGGGACCTTGCCCAGCAGGGCCAGCAGAAGTCACAGGAACAAGGAGCAAGCCCTGGGTGTGATGCTTGTGGCCAGCTGCTGCTCTCCAAGGGATTCCTTTCCAGCCTCAGAAGCTCTGTGCCTGGCTTTGCTCTGCAGCTGGGGGCCTGCAGATGCTGTCATCAACCTGAGCAGGAGGAAGCTGGTTCCTGAGCCAGCCTGGACTCCCCCCACCTCCTGAGCCCTCCACGGGTTTGCCTCCAGCTCTGCAGAGTGAAGGTGTGGAGAGAACCCTGCGAAGGTAACACTCAGACTGCTGCTAGGTGTTGCATGGAGAGTTTGTTCTTCACACTGGAGAGCCTGAACGTGGGCAGGCCTCTGCTCCAGGGGAGCATTAGAGGTGCTGAGGGACTTAGCAGGAAATGTTCTTTCTTACTTCTGCCTGTCAGAGGTTTTGGTGCTGTTCCCCATGGCCACAGGAGCTGGTGTGGGATCTCCTGCTTCCAAAGACCTCGAGGGTGGGTGTCAGGGGGATGGCACCAGGCTTTGCTTGGTGGTGCCCAGTGGCAGGGACAATGGGCACAAGCTTGAACATAGGAAGTTCCATCTGAACATGAGGAGGAACTGCTGTAATTTCAGGCTGGCAGAGCCCTGGAGCAGGCTGCCCAGAGAGGTGGTGGAGTCTCCTTCTCTGGGGACATTCAAACCCTACCTGCATGTGTTCCTGTGTGACCTTCTCTAGGTGACTCTGCTTTGGCAGGGGGTTGGGCTCAAGTATCCCCAGAGGTCCCTTCCAACCCCACTGTTCTGTGGCTCTTTGATCTCTCTCCTGCAGTCTTTGCTCTTACAAAGTTTGCAGCAGTCCAGGGTTTGTGAGCAGCAGCTGCCACACTCTGGAGCTTTAGGAAGCAGCTCTGCTTTGGGGCTCTGTGTAACTAAAGGCAGGGCACTGACTGTGTCACTTCACTCAGTCCAGGCTTCAACATCTTCTACCACAGCTGTGGCATTTTAACCAGGACTCCAGGATCCATTCCTGGCATGGCAGGAATCCCTGCTGCCTGGCAGTGCTGGTTAGACCCAGCGAGCCTCACTTGCTTCCACTTCAGCCTCTCTGATCCTGCATCTTCAATTAGCTGACCTGGGAAGTGCCAGCAGACCTCCCCCACCAGCTCTTTTGTCTGAGGCAATGTTTTAAACACGTGGGGGAAATACTCCAGGCATCCACAAAGCTGTCTGGGGGGAAGCACAGCCTGGAACCCAAGCCTTAGCAAATCATCTGGTGAGTGAGCACCTCAAGTCCTTCTGAGACCGCTCCTTGCCCGCACCTCGCTCCCCTCCCACCCGCACCGGGAGCACCTCACTGCTGCAAGGTGGCTGCTCCATCCCCCGGACAGCCAGAGAGCTGCTTGCTCTGCCTTCCCTCCTGCCTCCCAGGGCCAGGGAGCCACTAGCAAGGGAGGCATTCCCTGGTTTAGGAGTGCTGGGGGGCGGGGGGGGGAGGAGGCTGGAGAAGGTTCATTTCTGCTGAAATCCGAAGGTTTCTGCAGCGTTTCACCGCGTGGGGTTGCAAGGAAAGCAGCAATCCTGCAGCTGAAGTGTGAAGCATAGTTTCCAGGATTTGCAGCCGTGTAATTCCCATGGGATTTGCTCCCATTGGTTAGCACCGGGGGTATGTTGGTGACCCGAGTGACATTGCAGCAGGAGGCTCCCTGCCCGGGCACTCGCAGGCTTCTCTCACCGCCCGGGAGGGGCTGAGGAGCACCACCGCCTGCACAGCTGCCCACAGGGAAGGTAAGAGGTCAGCGTGGAGGGGGAGTGCCGCGGGGAGAGGGAAAGTACACCGAGAGGGGGGAGGGAGAGCTGGGGGCTGGAAGCACATGGAAGCCTTCGGCCCCTCAGCCAGCCTGGATTCCTTCGGTGCTGAAGGGCAAGTGTTTGGCAGCACTCATGGGCTCATAGAAGAGAGCCTTAACAGAAGAGACTTCTTCAGAGCAAGGAGAGAAGTTGTTTGGCCGATTTGAGGCAAGTTAGGAGGTTTTGAGTTCATCTGGGGCGAGGAGAGGTTGTTTAGATCTGGTCACTTAGCAAGGGTGCAGGGAGCGGCGGCGTGGCTGCGACTGCTTCTTGTTCCCTGTTGCTCCGGAGCTGGAAGAGAGGCCAGTCCTGCTGCTGTCCCCTCTCTGGAGCCTCCCCTTCTGTCTCACTGCACTGACCATCAGAGTGCTAAAAAAAACCTGTGACAAAGCAGAGCAAAGTGGGCAGGACGCTGTGCCAGGGCTCCCTCTTAGCAGGGTGCTAAAAGAGGCTGAGCGGGCGGCGCAGGTATCCTGGCAAGCCTGACACAGCTGCTGGGGAGCAAAGCTGAGCAGCAGCCTGCTGGGCAGACCAACAGCCCACTGCCAAGGTTGGCATCCCAAACACTTCAGGGTGGTCTGCTGTGGCCAGGAGGAGTGGAATTTTCCAGCTGGTTAGTCAGGCTGCCTGTGCCACGCTCCAGGCTCCCGCCCTGGCTGCTGGCAGGTGACTGTTTAGCTGCAGGCTATGAACTGTGAGATTTCTCAGGGGCTTCTCCTAGGTCAGGAACAATCACTGGAAAAGTAGATCAGAGAGCTCACAGAGGAGGTGGCCTGATAAGCTGGGAACTGGGAACGTGCCTTCCCTTTGGCTCAGTTTCTGTAACGAGCTGTGTGACAGTTCTGAGCTGCCTGTGCTGACAGCACACAGCCAGCACTGCTCCCAGCTTCTCCCTGCAAGGACTGGGGCCCTGCCTGTCCGAGCCCAGCCAGCCCGAGCCCAGCCTGCCCGAGCCCAGCCAGCCCGAGCCCAGCCTGCCCGAGCCCAACCAGCCCGAGCCCAGCCAGCCCGAGCCCAGCCTGCCCGAGCCCAGCCAGCCCGAGCCCAGCCTGCCCGAGCCCAGCCTGCCCGAGCCCAGCCAGCCCGAGCCCAGCCTGCCTAAGCCCTGCCTGCCCGAGCCCTGCCTGCCTAAGCCCAGCCTGCCCGAGCCCAGCCAGCCCGAGCCCAGCCAGCCCGAGCCCAACCAGCCCGAGCCCAGCCTGCCCGAGCCCAGCCTGCCCGAGCCCAGCCTGCCTAAGCCCTGCCCGCCCGAGCCCAGCCTGCCCGAGCCCAGCCTGCCTAAGCCCTGCCTGCCCGAGCCCAGCCTGCCCGAGCCCAGCATGCCTAAGCCCTGCCTGCCCAAGCCCTGCCTGCCCGAGCCCTGCCTGCCCGAGCCCAGCCTGCCCAAGCCCTGCCTGCCCAAGCCCTGCCTGCCCGAGCCCTGCCTGCCCGAGCCCAGCCTGCCCAAGCCCTGCCTGCCCGAGCCCTGCCTGCCCAAGCCCTGCCTGCCTGAGCCCTGCCAGCCCGAGCCCTGCCTGCCCGAGCCCAGCCTGCCCGAGCCCAGCATGCCTAAGCCCTGCCTGCCCAAGCCCAGCCAGCCTGAGCCCTGCCTGCCCGAGCCCAGCCTGCCCAAGCCCTGCCTGCCCGAGCCCTGCCAGCCCGAGCCCAGCCTGCCCGAGCCCAGCCAGCCCGAGCCCTGCCTGCCCGAGCCCTGCCTGCCCGAGCCCAGCCAGCCCGAGCCCTGCCTGCCCGAGCCCAGCCTGCCTAAGCCCTGCCTGCCCGAGCCCTGCCTGCCCGAGCCCAGCCAGCCCGAGCCCTGCCTGCCCGAGCCCTGCCTGCCCGAGCCCAGCCAGCCCGAGCCCTGCCAGCCCGAGCCCAGCCTGCCCGAGCCCAGCCTGACACCTGCAGGCATGTGGGGCCACCACTGCACCCATGATCCATGGGAGGGATGGGGAGAAAACTCCCTGCCTGGAGAGCCAGCAAGGCTGCTGGGTGAGAGGCAGAGGACACCTGTTTGGTGTCATTGTCCTTACACAGCTGGCAGGGGACAGCCAGCTCAGAGCACCCCACACCTAGGGGCCCTCTGGATCACAGCCCAGCACTCAGTGTGCTGCCTGCCCCTGCCAGAGAGACCCAGACATCAAACCCACCCTGTCCCAGGGGCTGAAGGGTGCCCAGCAGACACTTCTGAAGCACCAAAGGGGACAAAGCTATCCCTGAGACACCACCTCTGGAAGCCTCTTGGTCATCATTTCCCCTGAAGCACTTCAGAGTGATCAAAGATGTGAGAGGAGCAGGAAAGGTTGTGAAGTGCCCATGTGGGAGCTGGATTGCTGCCTGAAGTGGGTGACTGTGTTTACACCTGTAAAAGCGATCTGGCAGAGGTCCTGCTGCCTGCATGAGATCCAGAGATAGGCAGACAGCTGAAGAGGGCTTTGAAATGCAGCCCCAGGCTCAGTCAGCTGCAAAGGCAGATAGCAGAGGTGATGCATTTAACATCCCCTGCAGTCCTTAGGAGGAGATGCTGGAGCTCTGATAAAGCTTCCAGGAGAGGCTCCACAGACAAAGACATTCCTGCTGGATCTGGGAACCTCCGAGTTGTCCACCTCCGAGTTGTCCACCTGGGGATCTTACAGCAAGGCTGTGCCCCAAGGTGTGCTGCTGATGCTCAGTCACAAGTAGGAGCCTCGGAAGCATGGCAGAAGGGGGTCAGAAAAAGAGTGAAATAAAGTCTGGCAGGGAGAGAGGCAGAGTGTGCCTAGAGAGAACCTGAGGGGATGAAAGACAAAGTCCATCAGGAGGGGCTGAAAGCAGCTGGCTTTAGGGAATTCTGCAGTTCAGGGAGGGACAGCCAAGGCTGCAGATTCCCTCCAGAGCTCTGCTTTCTCTCAGCTCCCAGAGTTTGGAATTCTCCTCACTCCAGAAAGCCACCGAGGACCTGGGGAGCCTCCCAGTGGAAAGCAAATTGCACGAGTCCCCAGAAGTCAACACAAGACTTGGGTTTCACTCAAGGAAGTGAGTCTGGGATCTCACTTGGGAGGAGAAGAGAAGGAGCCACATGGAACTCAGGAAAGCACTGGGTTGAGGGGAGGCATCTGGAAGAGACTTGGAGCTGCTGCTGTCCCAGGGACCGATGCAGGATCCTCCACTTCTCTAAAGCTTTCCAGGTGCCAGCTCCCAGTTGCATTTGAGCCTCTGAGGGTGCCTGCAGGTGCTGCTGGCATATCCACACCGAGTAAGCTGCAGCCTGCCGGTGTGGCCCTGCCAGCAGCACCACCTGCAGCAGGAAGTTCAGCTCAGCTCCTCCACAGCAGCAGCTGACTGCTGCTTCCTCAACCTCACGCAGAATTTCCAGGGTCAGGCAGACCCCAGGCTTATATAATTTGCCTGGAATTGTGATGAATTCATCACCACCAGCAGAGAGGAAGGCAGGTTCTGGTTTTACTCTTCCCCCCCCCCCCCAAGTATATTCTACTTTCAAGAGAATTAATTAACACAGAGCTATTCCTGTGCTGCGAAAGGAGGGCAGACGAGATGGTCACCACTGCTCCCTTTTGTCCTTGTCATACATACACACAGATCACAGCATCACTGAATTGTCAGGCTTGGAAGGGACCTCAAGGATCAGCCAGCTACAACCTCCCTGCCATGGGCAGGGACACCTCACACCACAGCAGGTTGCCCAGAGCCACATCCAGCCTGGCCTTAAAATCCCCCAGGGCTGAGGCTTCCACCACCTCCCTGGGCAACCTGTGCCAGGCTCTCACCACCCTCCTGGGGAACAACTTCTTCCTAACATCAATCTCAATCTACCCATTTCTATTTTTGCTCCATCCCCCCCCAGTCCTATCCCTCCCTGACACCCTCAAAAGTCCCTCCCCAGCTTTCTTGTAGCCCCCTTCAGATATTGGAAGGCCACAATTAGATCTTCTTGGAGCCTTCTCCTCTCCAGACTGAGCAACCCCAATTCTCTCAGAGTCTGTCTCCATAGCAGAGCAGCTCCAGCCCTCTGCTCATCCTCATGGCCCTTCTCTGGACACCTTCCAGCACCTCCAGATCTTTCCTGTAACGGAGGCTCCAGAACTGGACACACAGCTCCAGCTGTGGTCTCAGCAGAGTGGAGCAGAGGGGGAGAATCACTTCCCTCGACCTGCTGGCTATGATTCTACCCCCAGAAAAGACCCTGGACCACAGAAGAAACCACCTGAGATTTGAGCCTCCCTGTCTCAGATGTATCCCTGAGAGGGAGTGGAAGGAAATCAGCCCAGGCAGGAGCTGGAGGGCTAAGAGCTGATCACATTCATTTCACTCTAAGAAGGGCATTGAGCAGCCTGCCAGTCTGAACTGGTGCTTGCTGGGCAGACTCTGGTTTTCAGCATGGAGAAAGGGAGAAGGCAAGGCCCAGGTGTTTGCATCTCTCCTGGTTTCTCCCTCCTCCCAGAGCAGCTGTGGCAAAGCCCAGCCATCTTGTGCTGCACTGAGCACTGCTCCTCTCCACATCCCCACTGAGTGAGTCTGCTTAAATAAGGATTAATATCTGCGAGGGCAATCCCTGGGAGTGCTGCTGGCCCTCCTGCAGGCAGGATGCATTTCACAGTGCTTCAAATTATCTGTCAAGATGAGTCCTGAGAAATGCTTCTGCCTGCTGTGAACATTCCAGCATGGTGGGGTTGGAAGTGACCTCTGGAGATACCCAGTCCAAGCCCCCTGCCAGAGCAGGACACCCACAGCAGCTTGCCCAGGAGCACAGTGGCTGGAGGGGGGTGAAAGCTCTCCACAGAAGGAGACTCCACAACCTCTCTGGGCAGCCTGCTCCAGGCCTCCAGCACCCTCACACCAAAGAAGTTTCTCCTCCTGTTCTGGTGGAACCTGCTGAGCAGAGTTCTGGCCCCAGCCTCTTGCCCCACAGCCTTTGTCTCTTGCTGAGTCCCTCTGGAGCTGCTCCAGGCTCTCAACCCCAGGGCTCTCAGCCTTTGCTCTTCACAGAGCTGCTCCAGGCCCTTCAGCACCTTTGTAGCCTCCTCTGGACTCTCTCCAGTAGTTCCCTGGCTCTCTTGAACTGAGGAGCTCAGCACTGGACCCAGCACTCCAGATGTGAGGTTGCAGTGCACATCTGTCCCTTGAGCAGCCAGAGCAAAGGGGCACCTCTGGAATTCAGCTGTCAAAACCTAGGAGCAAGTGACTGGGAGTGAAATGCTTGATGCACAGCATAGCCTCATCTGCTGTGTGTACAGAGCTGGCTACCAGCTGAGCTTCCAGCAGGGCACAGAAGAGACACCTCTGATGCTGTACTTGCATGGCTGATCTGCTGCAGAGGCAGGAAGTTGTTTCCAGCCACCTCAGCAGCGAGCACAGACTCTGTGCAACCAGGCAGCTGATGGCCATCAGCATCCCTACTGAAACCTGCTGCACACAAGCTGCAACAGCCAGCAGAGGAGGGAGCAGGAGGGCTGGGGACACTGACTGTGCCATGCTGGGCACAGGGCACAGGGGTGGTTGGAGGGCAGGATGGATGTGGACAGAGTAAGCAGAGCCACACTGGTGTTAGAGCTGTCTGTGCTGCACCATCCAGGGAAGAGCTGCATCCCCAAGCCATGGGGCAGGTACAAAGCAGTGTGGATTTGAATGTACAAATCCCCCCAAAATCATAGACTCATAGAATTGTCAGGGTTGGAAGGGACCCCAAGGCTCAGCCAGTTCCAACCCCCCTGCCACGGGCAGGGACACCTCACACCACAGCAGGTTGCTCACAGCCACATCCAGCCTGGCTGCAAACACCTCCAGGGCTGAGGCTTCCACCACCTCCCTGGGCAGCCTGTGCCAGGCTCTCACCACCCTCCTGGGGAAGAACTTCTTCCTAACACCCAGTCTGAGGTCTTTAGAAAAAGAGGTCTTTGGGAAGCACTTGGTTGTAGCAGGAAGCCTAAATCCAGCCTCTTTCACAGGCATCAGGCTGAAGAGCTCTGGGCAGTTTGTAGTGCAGCAGAAAGCAAGGGGCTGGAGGGGAGGGTGAGAGCTGGGTAAGGCCAGGGGAGAAAAGCTTAGTGGTTCATACTGGGGGAACCCAGGTGAGTGCCCACCAGGGAAGCTGGCAGGGAGGGAGCTGGGGACTCCTTCTGCAGTGTCAGTGTCAGCAACAGTCTGACAGAAAGGTGCTTTGGGCATCACCAGAGCAACCACCCTGGGCAGCTGCAGCTGGCACTGGCTGGGCCTGCAGAGTGATAGAGGAGATCTTAGCAGAAGGATCAAAGCAAACCACCCCAAATCCCAGGACAGAGCTCCCCCAGAAGTGTGCAGCGAGTTCCCTGTGCACCTGGGAGAAGCAGGGAGCATGAGCTGGGATTCAAAATAGCTGAAACGTCTCAATCACACCCTCTGAGCAGAGCCAAGGAGAAAAGGAGGGCACTTGTGAGGGACACAAACTTCAGCAGCTCGCAGAACTTTGTCCTGCTGAGCACTTGGAGCCACTCAGCCCAAAACCTGGGGGAAAATTTTCTGTCAGCAGATGTTGGAGCAGGTCCAGAGGAGGCCACAGAGATGCTCAGAGGCTGCAGCACCTCTGCTGTGGGGACAGGCTGGGAGAGCTGGGGCTGCTCAGCCTGGAGAAGAGAAGGCTCCAGGGAGACCTTGGAGCAGCCTTCCAGTACCTGAGGAGAGCTGGGGAGGGACTTGGGACAAGGGCTCGGAGGAACAGCATGAAGGACAATGGCTTTGAGCTGGGAGAGGGGAGATTGAGAGTGGAGATGAGGAAGAAATTGTTGAGAGTGAGGGTGGGGAGAGCCTGGCACAGGCTGCCCAGGGAGGCTGTGGCTGTCCCCTGCCTGGAGGTGTTCAAGCCCAGGCTGGATGAGGCCTTGAGCCACCTGTGCTGGTGGGAGGTGTCCCTGCCCATGGCAGGGGCTTGAAACTGGATGATCTTTAAGGTCCCTTCCAATCCAACCCATTCTGTGACACTGTGACACCATTGTTCAACTCATTCTCCTTGCTTCCTTGTCCCATCTGCACCTCCAGCCAGGGTGTCCTGCTTGGTGCTGCCAGTGAGAGCTGCACCCTGAGGCTTTCCTCTTCCAGCCCTCCTGGCCCTGCTCTCCTTGGCTGCACCAAGGCTGATGCACCCAAGCAGCTCAGCTGCAGGGGGGCACAGCAGAGGGTCCTGAGGGTTTCAGGCTGTCCAGCAAGGTGAAAAACCATCATGAAGCACTCCCATGAAGGAATAAGGCAGCCCAGGGAGGAGCAGATCTCCAGCGGTCTGATCCAGACCGAAGCATTTCTTTGCACTGCTGAATTTGTCTGAACTTTGTGTGTGGCAAGTGTTGAAATTTGGACTCCTTGTTCCAAAATAGGGCAAAAACTCAATGTGGAAACATTGGCATTTCCCATAGGAAGGAAATTCCATTATTTGAGCAGCTCTGTGAAACACGAAGGGAGCTTCATTTGCAGCAGGCTCTGCTAACTCGGAATGAAGGTCACAGCTGCATAATTGGACTCTGCTCCCAGGGCCGAGTGAGCAGTGCAGGACACCAAATTAATCCCCACCCCCAAATTAAGGTTACTGTAACGAGGAGGAGAAGACTACAGAATTGCAAAAGGCAGGGAAGGAAGGGCTGAGAGATTGCTTCACATCAGAGGAAATCACATCTGTGCCCAGCGCTGGCAGCAGCAGGGAATGGCCCAGAGCCACAGAACGGTCTGGGTTGGAAGGGATCTCCAAAGCTCAGCCAGTCCAACCCCTCTGCACTCAGCAGGGACATCCTCCACCAGATCAGCTTGCCCAGAGCCCTGTCCAGCCTCACCTTGAGTATCTCCAGGGATGGGACCTCAGACACCTCCCTGGGCAACCTGTTGCAGTGTTCCAGCAGCCTCCTGGTGCAGAACTTGTTCCTCACATCCAATCTCAATCTGCTCTGCTCTGGTTTGAAGCCATTGTCCCTGGTGCTGTCCCTGCAGGCCTTTGGGAACATCCCCCTGAAGCTTTCTTGTAGCCCCTTCAGGTCCTGGCAGGCTGCTCTAAGGTCTCCCTGGAGCCTTCTCTTCTCCAGGCTGAACACCCCCAGCTTCCTCAGCCTGTCCTCATAGCAGACCTGCTCCATCCCTCTGATCATCTTTGTGGCCTCCTCTGAACCCTCTCCATCAGCTCCAGGTCCTTCCTGTGTTGTGGATCCCACAGCTGGACACAGCCCTGCAGGTGAGGTCTCCCCAGAGCAGAGGGGCAGGATCCCTTCTCTCCCTCTCTGGCCACACTGCTTTGGATGCAGCCCAGGCTGCCCTTGGCCTTCTGTGCTGCCAGTGCCCATTGCTGGCTCCTGCCCAGCTTCTCCTCCCCCCCAGGACCCCCAAGTCCTTCTCTGCAGGGCTGCTCTTGATCTCCTCCCCCAGACTGTATTAACAGTGAGGATTATTCTGGCCCAGGTGCAGGACCCTGCACTTGCTCTTGTTGGACCTCATGAGGTTCATCTGGGTTCACCTCTCCAGCTTGCCCAGCTCCCTCTGGGTGCCATCCTGTCCCTCTGGCACATCAACAGCACCACTCAGCTTGGGGTCAGCTGCAAACTCCACACTGCAGCAGCAAACACCCCTGGTTCCCTGGCAGGTCGAGGTGAGGATGGTTCACTTGCACCCTCCCAGTCACCAGGGGCTCACAGTGACACCTGGGGTTCGTCCCAGCATGGCCTCCAGAGGCTGGGTGTTCAGCAGCTGAGGCAAAGGCTGAGGGATCAGTGCTTATTGACACCAGGGGACAGGACACAGGCATCTGCCCCAGCCCTGCAGCCTCACACAGGCTGTGGACAGCAGAGGGAATGGGCCAGAAGTGCCTGCTGGCAGGGGCTGGCCTGTGGGCAGAATGAATCCAACACTTCACCATCTTTGGGTGCTTTGCTTTGTAAAGGCCAACAGACAATCAACATGGTTCTGAGAGCACAGAGATGTTGTGCCAAGAGAAGGGGCCAGGCTCTGCTCAGTGGTGTCCTGTGCCAGGACAAGAGGCAGTGGACACAAACTGGAGCCCAGGAGGCTCCACCTCAACATGAGGAGAAACTTCTCTGGTGTGAGGGTGCAGGAGGCCTGCAGCAGGCTGCCCAGAGAGGTTGTGGAGTCTCCTTCTGTGGAGACTTCCAAGCCCCACCTGGATGTGTTCCTGTGTGAGCTGCCCCAGGTGACCCTGCTCTGGCAGGGGGTTGGGACTGGATGATCTCCAGAGGTCATAGAATGACAGAATCAACCTGATTGGAAAAGACCTCAGAGATCATCCAGTCCAACCTATTACCTAATACCTAACACCTCCTGACAGCAAAGCTATGGCTCCAAGTGCCACATCCAAGCCTTTTCTGAACACCTCCAGGGATGGGGACTCCACCACCTCCCTGGGCAGCACATCCCAATGGCCAATCTCTCCTTCTGGGAAGAACTTTCTCCTCACCTCCAGCCTAAACCTCCCCTGGTGCAGCTTGAGACTGTGTCCTCTTGTTCTGGTGCTGGTTGCCTGGGAGAAGAGACCAACCAACACCCTTCCACCACCACCTAACACTCTGTGACTCCATGACAGAGGAGCAGGTGTGCTGCTCGACCTGCAAAGCCTCTCTTTGAGGCACGCAAACCCTCTGTACAAATCTGTCCTCTTTGCCCACAGCTTCCCCTCTCTGGGACCAAGGCCCCTCCAAGCTGGACAGAGGTGCAGCCTGAGGCCATGTTTATAGGGGGAGGGGCTGCAAACCACAGGGCCCTGTCCCTCTGCGACATTTTCATTCTCCTTGTGAGATGAGCACAGATTACTTTGAAAGGTGCTTTGTGGAGAGCATCAGGAGGGAGCCGATTTGGGGAAGCTATTCCAGGCTGTTTCCCAACCAGCCCTTCCTTTATCTTCAAAGGGCTGGGCAGGGCTCACATCAGCAGACCCTTCAGAAGGTGACTAAGTGACAAGAGGCTCATTGCCAGGGCTCTCCTCAGTGCCTCCCCCAAGGGTGACATTGTGAGTTTCCTTCCTACCCGCTGCTGATTACCTTGCAGCATCGTGTGGGCCCTGTGTGGTGTGATGGCCAAGTGTGCCTGGTGCTTGGAGAACGAGGAGAGCCTTGGGGGACTCAGCTCCCCAGGGATTGCACCTCCCTGGAAAGACTCTGCCTGGGCACCAGGCACTTCCATCCCCAGGGAGCAGAGCTCCTCACCTCTGAGACTTGGGGGCCTCAGCTGCCATGGGATTGCACCAGCCTGGAAAGACTCTGCCTGGGCACCAGGCACCTCCATCCCAAGGGAAAAGAGCTCCTCACCTCCTCCATAGCTTCTGCCTCCTGCTCTGGGTCCTGTTCAATACCTCAGAGGTGTCTGGAATTTGCCACAGATGCAACTCAAAATGAAAGATGGAAAAGGTTGCTGAAGGAGAAGGTTTGAGGTGTTCATTACTGTGAGGTTATGGCTAAGCAAGGCCCAGGAGTATTAAGCTGGGGAGAACTCAGTGCAGATTTTAGGAGGCAGGCTGGACTCCAGGCATAGGAAGTGGCAAAGGACAGTCTCAGACTGTTAGCCATTGATCCCTGGGGTGGATCTGGGCAGAGCTGAGCTGTGGGTGAGGGACAGCCTCGCCCTAGGGCTAGATGTGGCAGCTCTGCCTCTCGCTGGGTAGTGTCAGAAATGCTCCTGCCCAGCATCCTGCTCCCTGCTGCAGGTCACCACAGCCCCCAGCAGCCAGCTGGCAGGGGAGCCCAGAGCCCTTCTGGGAGGAAAGCTGCTGCCAAGCCACAGAGCAAAGCAGGGCAGGAGGAAGCAGAGATGTCCATCCTCTGGGACTGCCTCACCAACAGCCAGGGCAAAGGAGCTCAGCATGTCCCAGGCTGTGCTGCCACCTCCCACCTCCTCCTCCCTCCTCTGTCAACAGAGCCTGACACTGCCTTTGACCTGCCCCTTGCTGGGTGCGTTCAAACCCTGCAGCAGGCTCTGGCTGCAGCTCATGGCTGCTGCTGTGCTGAGGCAGGAGCATGCAGCACAGCCCTGCACTGCTGCCACCGGAGTTAAGAAGAAGGAAACCACTGAGGTGTCCCCTGTGGGTCATGCCTCTGGTAGTGCAGTGTAGCAGAGGAGCTGTTGTAACCCTGGTGCTGGGGCTTGCTTGTTGGAGCCACCGTGGGCTGTGTGCTGCTCACACCTGCACCCCACCTCTGCTCTGGCAGAGGCCATTCATGGAGATCTTGGGATGTGGGGCTGCTGTCCAAGGAGCTGCAGCAGGAGTCAGGATGCCAGAGATCAGTGAGCAGAGACAGCAGAAGCTTTGCCCTGCTCCCTTGCAAGCAGAGCCTGGCTCCCAGACACTGTGCTGCTGGCACCTTCCCTTTGGACCCGGTGAGCTGATCCCTCCTGTGACCTGCCCAGCACCCCTCCAGGAGGTCAGCAGGCTGAGGCACAGACACACTCACACCCCCCTTGGGCTGGGCTGGACAAGCCAAGGGCCGTGGGGCTCTGAGGTCCTGCTTGCACAGGCGGGGGTGGTGTGGGACCCCTCCAGGCTGTGCAGCTGCGGCTGCTGGAGGGAGTTCTGCAGCAGCCACCAGCGTGGAAGGGACAGAGAGAGAGGGCAGGGGTGGGCTGGGGATGAGATCTGCTTCTCCTTTCACACCTGGCTCCGCCGGCTGCCGCTGCTAGCTCCGGCTGAGAGGAGAGCAGAGCAAGTGCAGGCCCCCTGGCACCCCCCTGGCAGTGCCACTCCGGGCGTGGGCTCCGTGCATTCCGGTGGGGACAGGAGCTCCCCGGGCCCTGCTCTCCTGCAATCACCGAAGATGTTTGCAGTCTCCTCCTCCATGCCACTCCCCCACCCCCTGCTGCCATGCATCCTGAGCATATCACAGCCTTCCTTTCCTCTCTCAGGAGGTGCTGCTCCGAGCTCCCTGCTAACGCCGTACCTTGCTAAGGAGAAATCCCTGCACCCTGCCTTCCAGCCTAAAGAGCCACGGAACAAAAGTGCTCCGAATAAACCTCCCCCCAAGAGGCAAACGAGCTGCTGCCCCTCCTGCCTGACCACCAGCACTGGTTCCAGGTGAGTGCTTTTGTCAGCAAGGCTGAATGCATGGATGAGGGCAGTGCCAGCTGCAGGGGCTGGGGCAGGGCAGGAGCAGGGCAGGAGCAGGGCAGGAGATTTCCTTGGGTGTGTGCAGGAGGGAGCAGCAGGGAAGGCTCTCAGCCTGCTGTAGGACAGGGACTGCCCAGAGGGGAGTGCTGTGAAGTGGGGCTGGGTGCTGTGGGCTGGGTGCTCTGGGCTGGGTGCTTTGGACTGGATGCTCTGGACTGGGTGCTCTGGGCTGGGTGCTCTGGACTGGATGCTCTGGACTGGATGCTCTGGGCTGGAGAGACATAACCTTGCCACAGGACCTTGGCATGTGTAGGCAGCAGTGGGGAGAGCAGCAGTTGTCCTCCCAGTGAAGGGCTTAGGCCCCAGGCCAGCTCCCAGCTGGGGATCCCTTGGTCACTGTGGAATTTGGCTGGGCTGAAATTCCTGCCCACAGCAGAATCCTCTCTCCTTAGCTGCTGCTCCCTCCCAGAGAGGTCAGAGGCTGACCCTGGGCAGATCCCTTCTCCTCCTGGGGCTGTGGTAGGAGGTGGCTGGGCAGGAGCTGGCTGCCAAGCAGGGAGTGGAAGATGGAGGTGCCCAAGCACTTTGCTGAGCAGAGCCCTGACTGGGCTGCTATAGCAACACAAGAAGGCTGAGTTCCCTCTGCTTGGGCTTGGGAATGGAAGTGTTCAGCACAGGCACTTTGGTTGCTCTGCTCTCAGCTCATCCTGCTCCTCCCAAGAGCAAGCAATGGGCCAGGATCCACCAGCACCAGGGGTGAGGATGCCTCCAGCCAGGAGGTCTGTGGCCTCTCTCTGTCCTGGTGCTCAGGACTGGAAACAGCAGCTGATGCCAGGGGGCTGGATGCCATCCTCCTGAGCACAGGCACCGAGCTGCTGATGGGGGCAGGTGAGGTGGCAGGGGAGATGCCCACTCCTCCTTTGCCATCCTTGCCAAGATGCTCTCTGCCAAGCACCTCTCTGTTAGCTGCTGCTGGAGGGACTTGCAGCTTCCTGCTCTGGAGTGTCAGTGAAGCAAGTGGGACTTGAGAGCAGCTAACTGCAACTGTCAGAGCCCTGAGGGCAAAGCATGGAGCTGCCTGGCTCCCCTCGGCAGCCTGGCACACCCCTGCCTGCCTCCCCTCGGCAGCCTGGCACACCCCTGCCTGGCTCCCCTCAGCAGCCTGGCACACCCCTGCCTGCCTCCCCTCGGCAGCCTGGCACACCCCTGCCTGGCTCCCCTCAGCAGCCTGGCACACCCCTGCCTGCCTCCCCTCGGCAGCCTGGCACACCCTTGCCTGGCTCCCCTCGGCAGCCTGGCACACCCCTGCCTGGCTCCCCTCGGCAGCCTGGCACACCCCTGCCTCACAGGCACTCAGCCTTCCCTCCCCCCAGGCAAGGGAGGGCAATTTGGCTGCTGCCCTCTCACCAGGTGACCCAGCACCAGGCACTGTTCAGCCTGGAGAGAGCAGCACAGCTTTCTGGGTGCCCCTTGCCTTGGCCCTTGGCATCTGCCCGGCCTCTGCAAAGCTTTCCCCAATCCCTCTCCCCCTGCAGGGATTCCTCCCTCTTCCCCTCAGGCTGCTTCCCTGCTGCTACCTGTGGAGCCCTCGCTGCCTGGCAGTCCTGCTGGTGCTGGGCACAGCGGCAGAACTTCCCTGGAGACAGCAGAAGTGGGCTCCAAAGTGTGGATTGGCACCGGCTGTGCCTGGCATTCAGCGAGGAGCAAACCTGGAGCTGCCCTAGCAGAGGGCAGAGGGAGCCTGCAGCAGCCTTTGGTGGGGGCACACCTGGCTCTGGCCCTTTGCTAAAGTCACCCAGCAGCAAGGTTTGCCTGATGCCAGGCTGTGTGCCACTGGCAGCGATGGGACAGTGTCAGGCTGTGCCTGTGACAGTGCCAGGCTGTGTGCCAGTGGTGGGACAGTGCCAGGCTGTGCCCATGACCATGGTGGGGTAGTGCCAGGCTGTGTGCCAGTGGCGGTGGTGGGATGGTGCCAGGCTGTGTGCCTGTGGCAGTGCCAGGCAGTGGCAGGCTGTGTGCTTGTGGCAGTGGTGGGACAGTGCCAGGCTGTGCCTGTGGCAGTGGTGGGATGGTGCCAGGCTGCGTGCCCGTGGCAGTGGCATGGCAGTACCAGGCTGTGCCTGTGGCAGTGGTGGGATGGTGCCAGGCTGCGTGCCCGTGGCAGTGCCAGGCTGTGTGCCAATGGCAGTGGTATGGCAGTACCAGGCTGTGCCTGTGGCAGTGGTGGGATGGTGCCAGGCTGCGTGCCCGTGGCAGTGCCAGGCTGTGTGCCAGTGGCAGTGGTATGGCAGTACCAGGCTGTGCCTGTGGCAGTGGTGGGATGGTGCCAGGCTGTGTGCCCGTGGCAGTACCAGGCTGTGCCTGTGGCAGTGGTGGGACGGTGCCAGGCTGCGTGCACGTGGCAGTGCCAGGCAGTGCCAGGCTGCGTGCCCGCGGTGGGCTGGTACAGGCTGTACAAACCGCCGCCGCTCCGGGTCTGTGCTGATGCTCCTCCCCCAGTCCCTGGCGGCTGCGATCCCTCCCCGGGGCCATGTCTAATTTGGCTGCCTGCTGCCAGCCCCAGGGGCGCTCGGACTAATTGCATTAACCCCTGGTGTGCCCCGGGCAGGAGGGACGGCAGTGGAACTCCTCCTGGGTACTGCCAGCTGGGTCTGTCCCAGCGGAGACCCTGAACCCTCTGGAGAGCAGAGCAGGGCTGGGCAGGGCTGGGCAGGCAGGGCAGGGGTTTTGCCTCCTTGGGGCTGGTTCAGAGAGCACTGGCTGACACCTCCTGGGTGGCAGCACTCTGGAAGCCTTGGCAGGGGGCAGAGGGAGCAGGGCCTGGGCTGGCTGCTGCTGAGGGAGCAAAGTGTGGGGCAAGGAGGCAGAGCAGGTCTGCTCCTGACCCTTCTGCTCACTGTCTCCAACCCCACACTCCACGGCAGGAGTGCTCTGCAATGCCAGATCCTGCTAGTGCCTACCACCCTCCTTGTCCCAGAGGAGCACCTGGCAGTGGATCCACCTCTGCCCTGCCCCTGTCCTGCTGAGGCACCCTGGGGGCTCCTGGTCTGCCCAGCAGCCACCAGCAGCTCCTGACCACTTCCAGCAGGCAGCATTTGCTTCCTTGTCTTCTAGTGCAGGGCAGGAGGGCTGGGAGGTGAGTGGGGACCCAACCATGGTTACAGAGGGAGATCAGCTCCAGGGCACTGCCAGGGACAGGCTGTGCCAGTGTCAGCCCTGGAAAGCCAGGGACAGGGTGTGCCAGTGTCAGATTTGGTCTCACAGCACAGCAGCAGGAGGTGGAAGGATCACAGCATGGCTGAGGGCAGCTGGGACCTCTGGAGAGCATCCAATGCAACCCCACAGCTGCTTGCTCAGGGCTGTGTCCAGGCAGCTTTAGAATGTCTCCAAGGCTGGAGACCTCCTGTCCTCTCTGCTCCAGGGTCAGTCTGGCAGTTCTAATTCCTCTTCTTATGCTCAACAACTTCCTGTGCTTCAGTTTGTGTTCTCCACCTCTCATCTGGTCACTGGTAACAGGAGGCAGGGTCTGGCACTGCCTTCTCTGCAGCCTCCCTCCAGGTGCTCGCTGACAGCAGCCCTGAGCCTCGAGGCTGCGCAGTCCCAGCTCTCAGCCTCTCCTCACAGGCTCCACTCAGCACTTTGCAGTCCCTCCCTGGACTCTCTCTCTGTCAATGCCTCTCTTGCTCTGAGAAACCCACACCTGGACCTAGCAGTCCAGGCCTCAGCAGGGGGAGGATCATCTCCTGCAGCTTGCCGGCACAAAGGCAGCAGAGCTTTGGAGCCTGGCTCCGGGCCCTGAGCTCGGTGCTGTCTCCACCACCCTTCAGAGTCAGTGCAGTGTACAATGAAGAGTTCTCCTTCTGTGGCTGCTGCTTTCCACTGACTCCCAGAGCAGTTCAGCTCCCAGCTCAGCTGTGAGCAGAGAGCTCAGCACCCTGCACAGCCTCTGCTCGGCCCTCGCAGCAGAAATCTCTCCTCTGGCACACAACAGCCATCAGGTTCTGCTCATTCTGGCTTGGTCACCACAAGTGAGCAGAAGGAGCTCTTCCCTCCCCTCCCAGCACAGATCCATTGCTCCAGAAGCCTTCCACACAGGATCCACACCAAAAGAGGTCTGAAAACTCTGCTTGATCTGACACTCTCCAACAGGCACTTGGAAGAGCCCCAGCTCAGCTGGCTCACATTTCCTGTTTCCTGGCTCTTCAGAGCTCCTCCAGCACTCCTGCCCTCCTCCCCCCACGCTGGAAATCTTCTCCCTGGGTGGATGAGGAGGTAACCACACCAAGGTCTGCAAAGAGCAGGGTGAAAAAACCAGCACAGTGCCAGAGCCTTCCTTCCCCATTTCTCACTTTCACCATCTTCTGGCTGATGTCCCTAAACCAGCCAAAATTCCTCTGCTCCTGGGAAGCCTCTCTGCCAGGAACCAGGCTTCGGTTTTGCAACGCTGAGCTTGCTTGCAAAATATCCTCTGCTTCCTGATCCAGCCTTGGAGCCTCCAAAAGTGCTGCCTCAGGGCTTCTGGCAGAGGGGAGCCTGGAGAAGCTTCAGCAGCACAGCAAAGCCCCCTGCAGCCTCACAAGAGGAAACCTTCATCCTCACAAGAGGAAACCTTCATCCTCACCAGAGGGGAGCCCCAACCCATCCATCTGCAAGGGTCTGATGCCTTACTCAGCGGCCTGAGAGCCTCCAGCTGATGCAACAGGGAACATTTACACAATGTGAGGCCAGCAGTGCAGAGGGAATGTGGTGTGGAGGGGGCTGCTGGATTGCAAAACATGCAGATGGAGAAAGGGAGCAAGTCAGCAGGAGGGTGGGGACAGCAGAGCAGCAAGTTCCTTCTGGGCAGTAAGTTCTGCTCTGAGAGGGCTGCTGAGCATGTGGTGGAGCATGGGATCCAATGACTAACCCTGAGCCTTCCCCCAGCAAGAGAGAAAGCTGGGGTTGTTTGCACCCAAAAAAAGCCCCAAGCCAACCTTTTCCAGAGCATGTGGATGGGAGATCCCTGGAGAAAAGAGCAGGTGAGTGCCTTTGGCAGGGGAGAAGGGTTCTGCTCCCACCTCCCCTGTTGGTGCTGTGGCTCTGGCAGGGTCTGGAGGAGAGGTGACTCTGGGTGTCCACACTCCTGCTCCAGCACAGATCTCAGCTCAACACAGCCAGAGGGAGCTGCTGGTCTGTGTGTGCCAGCCTGGGGGGGGAGGTTTGAGCCATCAGTCACTGATGGAGTTGGGAGCTCTGGTGGCACAGCCAGGCAGCACCTAGCTTGGCCAGGTGTGCTGGAGGGGGGCAGGCTCTCTTCAGCAGAGGGTTTGGGAGTAAGAGAGAGAGAGGTTTGAAGCTCTCTGTGGTGGTTCTGCTTTTAGAAGTGAGGGCCTGGGTTGGTGTCTCTTTTGCTGTAGGAGCTGCCCCAAGTCCCTGCTGACTGGCAGCTGGCCAGCATTGTTCCAACCCAAAAGGGCTGTGAGGAGCTACAGAGCTGGGAGCCTAAGCTCCTCTCCTGTAAGAACTGGGGAGAAGACTTTGCTGGGTGCTGCTGTGAGGCATTTAGAGAGCAATGCAGCCACCAGGCACAGCCTGTGGGGGGTCCTGTCTAGGCAGTTCAGTTCAGGTCCCAGCCCAGGGGATGAAGGCAAGGTGGTGGATGGAGCTCTTCTGCCCCTCACAGCATCCTCCTGCAGCAGCTGTCCAGCAGTGAGAGGAGTGAGTTCCTGGTGTGCTGGGTGAAGCCCCAGCTGCAGGGCAGAGCTCCAAGGGCTGCAGTGGATGTGGCTACACCTGGCTGGGGAGCAGTCACTGCTGCTGCTCCTCAGGGCTCAGCCTGGGGCCAGGGCTGCTCAACAGCTCAGTCCCTGCTCCGGATGCAGCTGACTGCCACATTAGCAGCCTTGCTGGGAGGTGCTGTGGGCTCTCTTGAGAAAGAAGAGGCCTTGCAGAGAGGTTAGAGAGACTGGAGCATGACTGATGGCATCTAATGGAACCACTCCAAGTGCTGGGTTCTGCACCTGGGAAGAGTAGTACCAGGCACAAGTCTGAACTGGGAGAGGAGTGGCTAGAGAGCAGCTCTGCAGAATGGGATCTGGGGGTGCTGGGTGGCAGCAAGCTCAGAAGGAGCCAGCACTGTGCCCTGGCACCAATCACATCATGGTGGGGCATCAAACCCAGCACAAGCAGCTGGTCAGGAGAGGAGATTGTGCCTCTGGACTCAGTGTTGGTGTGGCCCCACTGTGCAGTGCTGGGCCCCAGCGTTCCACAAGGATCTGAAGGCTCTCAAATGCATCCAGAGGAGGGCAATGAAGCTGGGGACAGGGCTGGGAGGGTCCTGTGAGGAGCCACTGAGCACTCCTCCTTTGTCTCCTTTGGGGTAAAGGAAGCTAAGGGGTGACCTCACTACCCTCTCCTTCCTGAGGAGGGCAAGTGGAGAGGGTGGTCCTGATTTCTTCTCCTTGGGATCCTGTGATAGAACCCTTGGGAATGGCTCAAAGCAGTGCCAGGGGAGGGTTGGGCTGGACACAAGGAGGAATTCCTTTACTGAGAGGGTGGTCAGACCCTGGGACAGGCTTCCTGAAGAGGTGATCCCTGCCCCAAGCCTGGCAGGGCTTGAGAAGCATTTGGACCATGCCCTTGTGAGAAGCTTAGCTCAGTCAGCCCTGGACTGGTCATGCAGTTGGGCTCCATGGTCTGTGTAGGTCCCTTCCAACCCAAAGGGTCAGGTCTGTTCCCTCTGCTGGTGCAGAGAGTGACTGCTCACCCTCAGGGCAGCAAGCTGTGGGACTCAGGAGATCCTGCAGACAAAGGGAGAAAAGGTGGATCACAAAAGGGATCATTCAGTGAGTCTGTGACAGCAAAGGGTGAGATCTGAGAGGTGTCCTCTTCCCTGTAGGGCCAAGCAACTGGTGAGGAAGGAGGATGTGAGCTGTGTGAAAGTCCTGGCAGCTGAGCTTTTGGGTTTTTCCCCCATCCCTCTCTCTTGGAAGCCACAAAATAAACACCACAAATCCCTTCTGGGACACAGGGTGGGGGACTGGATCCAGACTTCCTTAACCTCCTGTGGAGCTCAGCAGACACAAACTCGAGGAGCAGAAGGAACTGGCATGTGGCAGCTTCTGTCCTGTGTGGCTGTGAAAAGCAGGAGAGGCAGTGCAGAGGAGGAGGGCAGGCAAGCTCTGCACCTCAGGGGTCTGTGTTGGCTCCATCAACAGATCAGAGCAGGGAGGCTGTGATCAGGCTGGAGCCAGCAGAGCAAACTCCCCAGCGTGCTGCTTGCTGCTGCAGAGCTCAGGGGAGCACTGCAAGGGTCCTGCAGCACAAGCCCAGAATCTTTATCACACCTGCACAGCAGGTCAGCCCCCACAGTGCTGTTGGGCAAGAGATGCTACTTGGAATCCCAGCTTACTTGCAATTCACACAGCTTAGCCTTGGGAGGGCTTAGAGTGGCTTGGCTGAGCCTCCTCAGGGCTCTCTGTACTGCTCTGGACCTCCTGAGGGCTTCTGAGCAAATGCATCTCCTAGCAGAATGGAGCCTTGCCCCCATCTGGCTGTTGGAAATGGCCTTGCAGTGCTGCATCATGACCCAGCTCCTCTCTGAGGTGATGGCTCCAGTTCATGACATCATCTGTAGATGTCATGAGGCTGCAGCCCCAGCTGTGGTGGTGGCTGTGGCCCATTTAGGAGCTACTTCAACTTCTAGAGCTACTTGGATGCAGCAGCTCTCGCTTGCAACACCCAGGGAAGGTCCATCAGCACCTGCTGAGCAGCTCAGGTGTCCTTGGGTCCCATCTGCTCCTGTATGATCTTTGGAAGCTCCTGGGAACAGGAATCATCCCCAGGCCTTGCCTTGCCAAGGCACAGTGGCAGCAGAGGTGGCAGCTGCACAGCCAGGCAGAGATCCCCCTGATGAGAGCTGTGGGATTGCTGCTGGCTTGTGGCATCCAGAGGGGATTTGTGTCTTTGGTTAGTGGGCAGTGGGGGAAGACAACTCTGAAACTGCTTTCAGAGTAATTCAAGCCAGACCCCACCCAGGGTTTGGGATAGAAATGCAGAAGCTTATTGGAAGATTCAGTGGAAGCTGCTGTCAGTAACTACAGGCTCCAGGGCACAGCAGAGCAAACACAGAGGGAACACACAACAGTCCATAGCCTGGGCTTGACACAGAGCCTCAGCAGGCCACAGCCTTCCCCAAAACCTCCTCCAAAACAGACCAGAGCCCCCAGCACTCCTTTCCTCCCCCCACCTGGAGTTTACCACAAACCACCTCCAAGAAGCCCCCAAGAGGTCCCTCAGCAAGAGACACCTCCAAGAAGCCCCCAAGAGGTCCCTCAGCAAGAGACACCTCCAAGAAGCCCCCAAGAGGTCCCTCAGCAAGAGACCCCTCCAAGAAGCCCCCAAGAGGTCCCTCAGCAAGAGACACCTCCAAGAAGCCCCCAAGAGGTCCCTCAGCAAGAGACACCTCCAAGAAGCCCCCAAGAGGTCCCTCAGCAAGAGACCCCTCCAAGAAGCCCCCAAGAGGTCCCTCAGCAAGACACCTCCAAGAAGCCCCCAAGAGGTCCCTCCATCCAGGAGCTGTGTCAGAAATGTTGTCTGCTGCCAGCTCCTGTCTGGGATGGATTGTGAACAGGAACTGCTTTTACTGCCAGCTGGCAAAAACTCATTCCTGCCCAAACTGAAACAGCTCCCAAGCAGCAGCCTGGGTGGCTGTGGAGACCTTCTGGATGCCCAGAACACCACAAGACACAGACTGCTCAGTGCAGGTTGGATGCTACAGAGTCTAAGTCTTCTCCAGAGACACCAGAGCAGTGCTGACAAGACCCTGGCAGCCCTTTGGAAGCCTTTCCCCGGGGTCTGCTCCTTCCAGAAGGGCAGAGGAGATTAGCTCTCAATAATATCTGGAGAAGAGGAGGCTGAGGGAGACCTCCTTGCTCTCTACAGCTCCCTGAGAGGAGGCTGCAGTGAGCTGGGGGTTGGGCTCTGCTCCCCAGTATCAGGTGATAGAAGGAGAG
The DNA here is from genome assembly GCF_026170545.1 of Melanerpes formicivorus. Lineage (NCBI taxonomy): Eukaryota > Metazoa > Chordata > Aves > Piciformes > Picidae > Melanerpes > Melanerpes formicivorus. The sequence goes on along the minus strand of NW_027142386.1, from coordinate 2,132,105 downwards.
GAAATGGCCTGAAATTGTGCCAGGGGAGGGTTAGGTTGGAGAAGAGGAACAATTTCTTTGCTGCCAGAGTGGCCAGGGATTGGCACAGGCTGCCCAGGGAGGTGGTGGAGTCCCCATGCCTGGAGGTGTTCCAGAACCCTGTGGCCATGGCACTTGGGGACATGGTTTGATGGCCATGCAGGGGAGACCTCACTGCTCTCCACAGCTCCCTGAAGGGAGGTTGGAGCAAGGAGGAGGCAGCCTCTGCTCCTTGGTGGCAAGAGACAGGAGCAGAGGAAATGGTTCCAAACTGCACCAGGGGAGGCTCAGGCTGGATCTCAGGAAAGATTTCTGCCCTGGAAGGGCTCTCAGACATTGGCTCAGGCTGCCCAGGGCAGTGCTGGAGTTATCATCCCTGGGGGTGTTCAAGCACTGTGTGGCCCTGGTGCTTGGGGACATGGTTTGGTGCTGCCCCTGCAGGGCTGGGTGCGAGGTTGGGCTGGGTGAGACTGGAGGTCACAGAACCACAAAATGTTAGGGGTCTCTTCCAGCCAGAGATAGTCTGTGATTGATTGTGATCCTGTGTGATCGATTGTGATCTTGTGATCCTGTGTGATCAATTGTGTGTGATCCTGTGTGATTGATTGTGATCTTGTGATCCTGTGTGATCAATTGTGTGTGACCCTGTGTGATTGATTGTGATCCTGCGTGATTAGGTGTGATCCTGTGTGATTGATTGTGATCCTGTGTGATCAATTGTGTGTGATCCTGTGTGATTGTGTGTGATCCTGTGTGATTGGGTGTGATCCTGTGTGATTGGGTGTGATCTTGTGCGATTGATTGTGATCCTGGGTGATCAATTGTGTGTGATCCTGTGTGAGTGATCGTGTGAGACCCTGAGTGATCTGCTGGGCTGATGCTTGGACTCAATGCTCTTAGAAGGCTTTTCCTACCCAAACATCTCTGAAAGTCTCTTGAGGACTCAGGAAACCTCCTTAAAAGTGACAGTTGGGTGCTGGGCACTTAGTGCTGGCTGCTGGGTGCTAGGTGCTAGCTGCTGGCTGCCAGGCACTGGGTGCTGAGCACTGGGCACTGAGTGCAAGGTGCTAGGCAGCGAGTGCTGGCCACTGGCTGCTGGCTGCTAGCTGCTGGGCACTGGGTGCTGGGCACCGGGCACTGAGTGCAGGGTGCTAGGCAGTGAGTGCTGGCTACTGGCTGCTAGCTGCTGGCTGCTGGGCACTGGGCACTGGGTGCTGCATGCTGGGTGCTGGGCACTCGGTGCTGGGTACTAGCTGCTGGGTGCTGGGCACTGGGTGCATGGTGCTGGGTGCTAGCTGCTGGGCACTGGTTGCTGGGCACTGGGTGCAGGGTACTGGGTTCTGGGTGCTACCTGCTGGGTACTGGGTGCTGGGCACTGGGCACCAAGTGCAGGGTGCTGTGTGCTAGCTATTGGGTGCTGGGCACTGGACACTGGGTGCTGGGCACCAAGTGCTGGCTGCTGGGTGCTAGCTGCTGGGTGCTGGGCACTGGGTGCAGGGTTCTGGGTGCTAGCTGCTGGGCACTGGGTGCTGGGCACTGGGTGCAGGGTACTGGGTGCTAGCTGCTGGGCACTGGGCACTGGGTGCTGGGCTCTGGGTGCTGGGCACTGGGTGCAGGGTGCTGGGTGCTAGCTGCTGGGCACTGGGTGCTGGGCACTGGGTTCTGGGTGCTAGTTGCTGGGCACTGGGTGCAGGGTGCTGGGTGCTAGCTGCTGGGCTCTGGGTGCTGGGTGTTGGGTGCTAGCTGCTGGGCACTGGGTGCTGGGCACTGGGTTCTGGGTGCTAGCTGCTGGGCTCTGGGTGCTGGGCTCTGGGTGCAGGGTGCTGGGTGCTAGCCGCTGGGCACTGGGTTCTGGGTGCTAGCTGCTGGGCTCTGGGTGCTGGGCTCTAGGTGCAGGGTGCTGGGTGCTAGCTGCTGGGCACTGGGTGCTGGGCTCTAGGTGCAGGGTGCTGGGTGCTAGCTGCTGGGCACTGGGTGCTGGGCACTGGGTTCTGGGTGCTAGCTGCTGGGCTCTGGGTGCAGGGTGCTGGGTGCTAGCCGCTGGGCACTGGGTGCTGGGCACTGGGTTCTGGGTGCTAGCTGCTGGGCTCTGGGTGCTGGGCTCTAGGTGCAGGGTGCTGGGTGCTAGCTGCTGGGCACTGGGTGCTGGGCACTGGGTTCTGGGTGCTAGCTACTGGGCACTGGGCTCTGGGTGCTGGGCTCTGGGTGCTGGGTGCCACTGCTGAGCCTGTCCCCGCTGTGCCTCCCCCTGCCCAGCGCAGGCCGAGCGGAGCGGCGGGCAGCGAGCGGTGGCGCGGGCGACCATGGGGGAGCAGAGCCACGCCAACAGCCTCTTCCTCAACGAGGAGGCAGCCAAGCGGCTGGGCGCCGAGGGCAGGCTGCGGCGGCTGCGCCAGGCCCTGCAGAAGCGCGCGGCCCGCGCCAAGAAGAGGATGCACAGCATCACCGCCGCCAGCGCCAGGACCTTCCTGCGCCGCAACGCCTTCGTCCTGCTCACCATCCTGGCCGTCCTGCTGGGTACGCAGCTGGGGACAGGGCTGGGGGCAACCAGGGGCACGTCACCCACCCGGGGACAGCAGCAGAGAGCAGCTGGAGTTGTGCCAGGGGAGGCTTGGGTTGGAGACTGAGTCCCTGGGTGAGGCACTTGGTGCCGTGGTCTGGTTGATTAGTTAGGGCTGGGTGGTCAGTTGGACTTGGTGATCTTGGAGGGCTCTTCCAGCCTGGCCGATTCTGTGATTTAGGGGAGACCTCCTTGCTCTCCAGAGCTGCCTGAAAGGAGGTTGGAGTGAGACTGGGGTTGGTCACTTCTCCCAAGTAATTAAGGACAGGACAAGAGGAAATGGCCTCAGGCTGCACCAGGGGAGGGTTAGGTTGGAGAGGAGGAATAAATTCTTTGCTGCCAGAGGGGTCAGGGATTGGCACAGGCTGCCCAGGGAGGTGGTGGAGTCCCCATGCCTGGAGGTGTTCCAGAACCCTGTGGCCATGGCAGCTGGGGCCATGGTTTGGTGGCCACGGTGGGGTTGGGTTGGACTGGCTGATCTCAGAGGCCTTTTCCAACCCAAACCATTCTGTGATTCTCTGATCACTGGGCACCATTTCAGATGGGGGGGAAGGGGAATTTGGGGGCAGCACAGACCTTGCAGAGGGGTCTGTGACAGGCCTTGGTGATTCTTTCTGGGTGCAGCTTAGGAAGAGGCTAGAACAGGAGGGGTTTGGTGATCCAGCTCCACCAATCCTCAGAAGAAGTCATCCAGGTTAGTTCAAAGGCTGCTTCTGAGTGCAGGCACAAGGGCTCTGCAGACCCATTCACAGCTTTAGCCTGGCAGGCCCAGGATGAGGAACTGATGCAGAGGGCTCTGATGCAATGCAAACTAACCCCAGCTTGTCCCTGGCTTTTGATCCAGTCTGTAGGGCTCTGACTCCCTGGCTGAGCTCAGCTCCACCAGGTGAGAGCACAAAGGCTCTGAACCCTGCAGCCACCCCAAGGCTAGGTTGGGAGATCAAACTCTGGTCACAGCATTTTTGTGCTTGCTGGGAAGAGGCCACAGAGGAAGAGCAGGGAGAGCACCAAGGACACTGTGCATGGAAGTATGTCAGAGGAGAGAGAGCCTGCAGGGGAAACTGCATCATAGCCTTGGGAAAAGAGAAAGAGCATTTGCTGCTTTGGGGAGAGAAGGGGATGAAGGGAGCTGAGGAAGAGACAAACCACACTGAGGGACAGGCCCTGGGTCAGCCTGCCCCATTTCCATCTTCCTCCCTTGCTGCTCTGCAGGGATCATCCTGGCATTCTCCCTCCGGCCCTACCAGCTGACCTACCGCCAGATCAAATACTTCTCCTTCCCAGGGGAGCTGCTGATGAGGATGCTCCAGATGTTGGTTCTTCCTCTCATTGTCTCCAGCTTGATCACAGGTGAGATCTGCTTCCTGCTGCTCTTGGCCAAGCCAACCACTGGCAAGGCCAGATGGCAGCTCTTTCAGGAGACCCCCTTGTGCCCCATGCTTGGATTAGCTCAGCTAAGAGTCAGTGTGATTGGCACCCACAGTCCTGCTGCCTCAGCAGTGGGGCAGGGGGCAGCAGGCCTGGTGCCTTCCCAGGATACTGGGGAGGACTCTGTGTGGTGTTTCCAGTGCCCAGCTCTTGAGCACTGACAAAAGTTTTATCCTGCACAACCTTAAATGCCTGCAAGTGTGCTTCAGGTGTGCTCCAGCCTAGAGAAGGTTAATTCATGTCAGCCCAAAAGAGCTGGAGTTGATCACCAGCTGCAGAGCTTGCTTCATCCAGCTGCTCAGGGAAGACACCAACCAGGACAGGTTTCAGACAGAGGAAGGGACTGCAAGGCACTCCTCCTGCTGACACATCCTACCAGCGGGGACTTAATGGCCCCGTGTCCTGGGAGGGGATTACTTCCCTTATGAGAGCTTTGGGAGGAAATAGATTTGTTCCTCAGTGCATCCTAAGCCCCCCCAGTGCTATGCTTCCTTGGCACCACAAGCCACATTCCCCCCTAGCAACATCACCCAGGAGCTCCAAAGTCTGCCCTTTGCATGCTGGGCTTGCTAGAGACCCCAGCTCCTCAGCCAGCTCCTGCATGTGCCCTGCACAGCTTCAGCTTCCCCTTTCCCTCCCAACTGACCTTCTCCCCCTGTCTCTCTGTGTGACTGCCCAGGAATGGCCTCACTGGATGGCAGAGCCTCAGGGAAGATGGGGGTGAGGGCTGTCATCTACTACACAGTGACCACAATCATAGCAGTCTTCATTGGCATCCTCATGGTGATCATCATCCACCCAGGGAAAGGGTCGAAGGATAACCTTCACCGAGAGGGCAGGATTGAGCAGGTGCAGACCACAGATGCCTTCATGGACTTGGTGAGGTAGGTGAACAAGTTTGGCTCAGGTTGAGACCCCTGAGATCAAGTTCCTCCATGGAATGTCCTTTTGGAGTGCCACAGCCCCAGGCAGACACTCAGGGGATGAGGTTTATGGGGGAGCCTTGTAGCCAGGTGGGGGTTGGTCTCTTCTCCCAGGGACCCAGCACCAGAACAAGAGGACACAGTCTCATCATCACTGGAGGTAGAATAGAGTAGAGTAGAGTAGAGTAGAGTAGAGTAGAGTAGAGTAGAGTAGAGTAGAGTAGAATAGAATAGAATAGAATAGAATAGAATAGAATAGAATAGAATAGAATAGAATAGAATAGAATAGACCAGGTTGGAAGAGACCTTTGAGATCATCGTGTCCAACCTATCACCCAACACCATCTGATCAACTAAACTATAGTTTCATAGTTTCATAGTTTCATTCAGGGTTGGAAGGGACCACAAGGATCATCCAGTTCCAACCCCCCTGCCATGGCCAGGGACACCCCACACTAGATCAGGCTGGACAGAGCCTCATCCAGCCTGCTCTTAAACACCCCCAGGGACGGGGCCTCGACCACCTCCCTGGACAACGCATTCCAGGGTCTCACCACTCTCATGGTGAAGAACTTCCTCCTCACATCTAGCCTGAATCTCCCCACCTCCAGCTTCATTCCATTCCCCCTAGTCCTAGCACTACCTGAGATCCTGAGAAGTCCTTCCATGCACCAAGTGCCCCATCCAGTCTCCTCCTAAACACCTCCAGTGATGGTGACTCCACCACCTCCCTGGGCAGCACATCCCAATGGGCAATCACTCTCTCTGTGAAGAATTTCTTCCTAACATCCAGCCTAAACCTCCCCTGGTGCAGCTTGAGGCTGTGTCCTCTTGTTCTGGTGCTGGGTGCCTGGGAGAAGAGACCAACCCCCACCTGGCTCCAACCTGCCTTCAGGGAGTTGTAGAGAGCAAGAAGGTCTCCCCTGAGCCTCTTCTTCTCCAGGCTAAGCAACCCCAGCTCCCTCAGCCTCACTTCACAGGGCTGTGCTCCAAACCCCTCACCAACTTTGTTTGGTGTTTGGGAAGAGATGGGGATGAGGCACTTGTGGCATGGGTTAGTTGATTAGATGGTGTTGGGCTCTTGCCTGCCAAACAGGACAATAACTCTTTCCTTGTTTTATCCACTGCAGGAATATGTTCCCACCCAACCTGGTAGAAGCCTGCTTCAAACAGGTATGGAATCCCCCCTGGCCTGCCACCTCCCTTTGCTCCCTGTGCCCTAGGTGTGGTCCAGCTGCCCTGAGGGGTGCAGCAGCAATTGCCTTCCATGGCCTTCACCCCCTCAGGTCTGACTGCTGCAGGAGGCACTGCAGTCATTAGCCTTTAGTGCAGCATCCCTGGGGCAAGCTTTTCAAGCTGGCTGAGGATGAGGCCTGCAACCTCCATCCCAGAGGCAGGAAGAGTTTGTATGAGCCCAGGTGGCAGGCTTGGGCTGGCAGAGGCAGGGCAGCAGATCCTCCATGGGTTTGTCCCTTTGGTAGTGCCAGTGCCCTTGGAAGCAGCACTAAGGGCCATCAGAAGAGCCAGCAAATCCCAGTCCTAGGTCTGTGAGATGCTCCAATGGCCTCATGGCCTGCAGGCCTGGAGACTTTGGGATGAAAGCACTGCGCTGGGGCAGCTTGAGAAGAAGCAGGGCGAGTCCCCCACGCAGGGGGATTCATCCCTCCTGCGGTGCCAGGGCCCTTGGAAGCAGCACAAAGGGCTGCCAGGAGGGCAGGACCTTGCAGTGCTCTCTTCAGGAGGGGATGCCAGAGCCTAGCCTGTGCTGAGCCCCTGAGGAGCCCCCGGGGTGCAGCTGGCCAACCTCTGTCGTTTCAGTACAAGACGCAGTACAGCACCAGGGTGTTCAGCAGGACCGTCCTGCGCAGCGGCAATGTCACAGCAGCTGCGACAAGCACCCAGGTCCCGGCGCCAGAGAACTTCACCGGCGTCCTGGAGAACGTCACTCAGGCCCTGGAGACCCTCTCCGAGGTGCTGACCTTTGAAGAAGTGATTCCCATCCCGGGCTCAGCCAGTGGGGTGAACGCGCTGGGGCTGGTAGTGTTCTCCATGTGCTTCGGCTTGATGATCGGCAGCATGAAGCAGAAGGGACGGCCCCTGCGGGAGTTCTTTAACTGCCTCAACGAAGCCATCATGAGGCTGGTGGCCATTATCATCTGGTGAGGAGCACGGCCGGTTGGAGCAGCAGGGCTGCAGCTGCAGTTCCCGCTGGCCTGAGGAGCAGTGGGGGCGGCTCTGAGGGCGCCGTGCCCAGGGAAAGCAGCCGGGCGCAGCGCTCCTGCGTCTCCAGCAGGCTGGAGGGAAAAGCCTGGAGGGGATGTCTCTTCACATTTCATTTCCTGTGTTTTGTTTCTGCCTCAGAAATGTCAGGGACACCAGGACTTGCTCTCCTTGAGGCTGCTGGGAACATCCTTGGAAGACCAGAGAGCTGGAGTGGAAGATCTCTTAGCCTTACCAGCAGGGGTAGGGTGTGAGGCTTTCCCACCCAAAGCTTTCCTTCCAGCTGTGTTCCAGGAGTCTGACTTAGCCAGGAGTCACAATGACCTGGTGCCACCTTCCTGCCACGCAGGGTGGTGGCACCTGAACACCTCAGCTCTGAGAGCTGAGCTGGCTTCACAAGGTCAGCTCCAAGGAGATGCTAACTCCTCAGCAGCTTGTGGCTTTCTGTGCAAGGCCACCTCTGCTCCATGGTCCAGATAAGCCTTCTCTAGAAGGCAGCATTTTGCTATCTTAAGCTCTTCACCCATCCAAGGCTCAAGGTCCAAGTAGCAGTCTGTGGTAGGTACCACAAGACAGGAGAGCAGCAGGGCTGGCAGAAGATGCAGAGGTGTCTGCCAGGGAGGGGATCTGTGACCCTCTCCCACTTTAGATCACTCCAGCTTGCCCTCCCTGAACCAGGCAGCCTTGGACCTCAGAGCAGCACCTTGAGCCCAGGAACAGCCTTACACAGAAACACACAAAGGGGAAGAATAGCCCTGAGCTCATGGCAGAGCACTGGGGAGCCCCAGCCCCTCTGGCATCTTTTCCTCCATGGATGGGTCAGACCCTGGGGCCTTGCTTTCCTAAGGAGAGAGCAGACTTGCCTGAGGGCTCAAAAGGGAGAGCATGAGTGCAGTGCAGCAAGCAGAGACAATTCCAAGGTGCCTTCAGCACCCCCTCCTTCACCCCTCTGACAGTGACTGAAGGCAGGGTGCTGGTGTGCAGCACAGGGCTTACAGCCAGGGAGCTGCTGTGCAGTGTCTGGAGGGACCTCCTGAGTTACCAAACCCTGCTGCTGCCAAAGGCAGGACTGTCAGCTGCAGCCCAGTGCTCCTTCCTGAGCCCACAGTCTGCAGAGCATCTCCCAGGAGCTTGTCCTGCCTGGGGGGATGTGGTCACTGCTGCAGCCATGGTCACTGCTGCTGCCATGGTCACTGCTGCAGCCAAGGTCACTGCTGCAGCCAAGGTCCCTAGGTGCAGCCATGGTCACTGCTGCAGCCAAGGTCCCTAGGTGCAGCCATGGTCACTGCTGCAGCCAAGGTCACTGCTGCAGCCATGGTCACTGCTGCAGCCATGGTCACTGCTGTAGCTAAGGTCCCTAGGTGCAGCCAAGGTCCCTAGGTACAGCCATGGTCACTGCTGCAGCTAAGGTCCCTAGGTGCAGCCAAGGTCCCTAGGTGCAGCCATGGGCACTGCTGCAGCCAAGGTCCCTAGGTGCAGCCATGGGCACTGCTGCAGCCAAGGTCCCTAGGTGCAGCCAAGGGCAGTGCTGCAGCCAAGGTCCCTAGGTGCAGCCAAGGTCCCTAGGTGCAGCCAAGGTCCCTAGGTGCAGCCATGGTCCCTAGGTGCAGCCAAGGGCAGTGCTGCAGCCAAGGGTGTCTTCTAAGAGGAGGGTCAGAGGAAATGAAATATTTGTGAACTCCTCTCCTGAAACTTTTCCAAGCCTCCCAGGCTAAGTTGGAGTTTGGCATGTGGAGGTCTGAGCCTTGTGCATGAACTGCATGTGAGCAAGAGTCACAGAATCAGAGAGTTGTTTGGGTTGGAAAAGCTCTCTGAGATCATCCAGCCCAACCCCAACCCAACCCCACCAGGGCCACCAAACTATGGCCCCAGGTGCCATGGCCACAGGCTTCTGGGACACCTCCAGGCATGGGGACTCCACCACCTCCCTGGGCAGCCTGTGCCAAGCCCTGACCACTCTGGCAGCAAAGACATTTTTTCCTCATCTCCAACTTAGTTTTTCCTCCTCTCCAACCTCACCCTCCCCTGGCACAACTTCAGGCCATTTCCTCTCCTTCCATCTCCTGATCCTAGGTGATAGAAGAAGAGGAAATGGCCTGAAGTGTGCTGCTGAGACCCAGCCCTGAGCAGTGTGGCCATGGAGCTGGGATTTCCTTTGCTCCAGTCATTTTCCATGCTTAGTTTAATGCCCACAATGTTCCCCAGGTCTGTGTCCTGGCTTCCTGTGGAGCCCCACTGCTGCTCATCAGATCTGTGGTTGTGGAGGGGGCACAAAGCCCTCAGGAGGGGGAAGGGCAGCAGAGTAGCTCACAATGGGCTCCCATGCAAGCCATGGCTTCTTTCTGAGGTGTTGGTGAGCCCAGCCCTTGCTACCCCAGCTGTGGATCCTCTGGATGTTCCCATTCCCTACATGGGAATGTCCCAGGGCATCAAGGCTGAAATCCCACAGGACACTACTGCCCTCACTCCTCAGCTCCCTGTCCCTCCTCGACTTCCCTGTGCCTCTCAGCAAAAAGAACAAACCACTTTCAGCCCCTCTGTTAGGAAAGGAAGAGACCCTGAGGACTCCTCTGCATAACCTGCCCATCAGCTCTGCAGGGAGTGTTGTGGAGCTGTGCAGGCAAGCTGGAGGAGGAAGCCTCCAGCAGTGTCCATGCTGTGCACACAGCAATGTGATCACAGAGTCACAGAAACATTCAGGTTGGAGAAGACCCCCAGGATCACCAAGTCCAACCACTGGCCTGACCCTGCTCTACAAGGGTCACCCCTAAACCATAGCCCCAAGCACCACATCCAAGGGTTGGTGACTCCACCACCCCCCTCTTGGGCAGCTCATTCCAATCCCTGAGCACTCTTGCTGGGAAAAAAGGTTCCCTAATGTCCAGTCCAACCCTTGGGGTCCCTTGCAGTGCCACAGGAGATGGTGTTTGACCATGTGCTGAACAAGTCCCAGCTCTCCCCAGGTTTCCAGAGGGAAAACCACAGCAGTCTCCTCCCAGGCTTCGGCTCAGTGAGCACTTGTGGCGTGCTGGCTTCCTGGGCACTGGCCTGGGCAGGCTGCAGCAGCGCTGGAGGGAAGCTGTGGGTGGCCACTCCTGAGCACTGCCCTTGTGTTGGTGCCACAGGTATGCTCCAGTGGGGATCATGTTCCTAATTGCTGGCAAGATCCTGGAGATGGATGACCTGGCAGTGATGGGAGGCCAGCTGGGGATGTACACCCTGACCGTCATCGTGGGGCTGCTCATCCACGCCCTCTGCGTCCTGCCCCTGCTCTACTTCATCGTCACCCACAGGAACCCCTGGGTCTTCATTGCTGGCCTGCTGCAGGCCCTCATCACTGCCCTGGGCACCTCCTCAAGGTATGAGGGCTACACAGGGGCAGGGTTGGGGATGGTGTTCTGGGGCTGGTGTGGGTGTTCTGGGGCTGCTGTGGATGCTCTGGGGCTGCTGTGGATGCTCTGGGGCTGCTGTGGGTGCTCTGGAGCTGCTGCTCAGCACCCCCCTGCCCTCAGGGCAGCACTGGGGGCTCTCCACTCCTAGCATCAGCAGGGTTCTTGCAGTGGCCTAGCCAGGCTCATTTGAGAGTGGGAAGGTTCCCACTGCCCTGCTCAGGAGTCCTAACAAGAGCCACCTCTAACCATCCTGGCACATATCCCTCCTCATGGAGGGAACTCTGCTTGCAGCACTGAATGCTGAGCTCAGGGCAGATCCTCAGTGCATTACTGCAGAGGCACTCACCTCTCACAGCCCTACCCACATGGCTGCACCTTTCTCCTCCCCAGGCAGCTGCACTAAGCTCCCCAGGGGCCTGGGCACAGACATGCAGACCCCCATGGCTCACACAGCCACAGCAAGGGACAGCTTCACCACCTGCTGTGTCTCTCTCTGCATTCAGTTCCTCTCCCACATGCTCTCACACTGAAGCACACAACACTGCTCCTGCTCACCTCCTTCAGAACAGCTCTCTGCTGTTACTCCAACCCTCCTCACACATGGCTCACTCTTGCCTCATGCACTGGGGGTGGTGAGAAAGTGCTCAAGTGTTTTAAACAGCTGGGAAAGGAGTTTGGTCTTGAGGCTCTGTCCTGTGCCCCCCGAATCCTCCAGCATCACCCCCCCCCAGGGTTACCCTGCCCCAGCCCCCTGAGCAAAGCCTGCTGCACCTCACCTGAGGAAGCCTTGCTTAGACTGTTCTTTCTCCTAGCAGCTTCTGGCCCCTGGCTCACATGGCAGGGTGAAAAAGCAGGTGGGTAAGGTCATCAACCGGGCAGAGGCTTAGTCCCTCTCCCCAGGCTGGCATATCCCCAGGCCTTGCTGTTTCAATCCCTTGCAGCTCTGCCACGCTGCCCATCACCTTCAAGTGCCTGGAGGAGAACAATGGTGTGGACAGGAGGATCACCAGGTTCGTGCTGCCCGTGGGAGCCACCATCAACATGGATGGCACTGCCCTGTACGAGGCCCTGGCAGCCATCTTCATCGCACAGGTCAACAACTACGAGCTGGACTTCGGGCAGATCATCACCATCAGGTGACCTCCCAAAGGGCCTGGGGGCTAGGGCAAGGGCCTCAGAGTTGTTGATTTGCCTGAGCTGGGGTCAGGCTCCTCCTCTGCTCAGGAGAGCAAAAGGCATGGGAAAGAAGGGTGTGCTGCCCCTGCAGGCGTGGGAGCAGGTGGGGCTTGGGCACCAGGGCTTTGAGGCTCCACTTGTGCCCTTCTGGCATTTCCTGGTCCTGCCCATCCTTAGCTGGAGCTGCAGTGTGCCCCAGCACTGCGCTCCTCCAGTGTCCTGGGTGGGAGTCTGCCTGCTGTGCTGGTGTCCCATGTGTCACTGTCCTGCACGGTGGCCAGGGCACAAAGGGTGCCAAGAGGTTCTGGAGGTGAAGAAGGATCTGGAGGTGCTGGAAGGTGTCCAGAGAAGGGTCATGAGGATGAGCAGAGGGCTGGAGCTGCTCTGCTGTGGAGACAGACTGAGAGACTTGGGGTTGTTCAGTCTGGAGAAGAGAAGGCTCTAAGGAGACCTCATTGTGGCCTTCCAGGATCTGCAGGGGGCTCCAAGAAAGCTGGGGAGGGAGTTTTGAGGGTGTCAGGGAGTGATAGGACTGGGGGGGGATGGAGCACAACTAGAAGTGGGGAGATTCAGATTGGATGTTAGGAAGTTCTTCCCCAGGAGGGTGGTGAGAGCCTGGCACAGGCTGCCCAGGGAGGTGGTGGAAGCCTCAGCCCCGGAGGTGTTTGCAGCCAGGCTGGATGTGGCTGTGAGCAACCTGCCGTGGTGTGAGGTGTCCCTGCCCATGGCAGGGGGGTTGGAACTGGCTGAGCCTTGAGGTCCCTTCCAACCCTGACAATTCTATGATTTTATGAGTCTGAGCTGCTTCCTGACCTTTGAGCTAACTCCATCCCTTCCCTCCTTGCCTTGCTGGTGGCTCTGCCTTGCTGTCCCCTGCAGCATCACCGCCACGGCCGCCAGCATCGGAGCCGCAGGCATCCCCCAGGCAGGACTGGTGACCATGATGATAGTGCTGACATCTGTGGGGCTGCCCACTGAGGACATCACACTCATCATTGCTGTGGACTGGTTCCTGTAAGTTCTGGTGTGCTCTCCCTGCCAGCCCTTGGAGACTTTATGCTCCCAATGTCTCTGCTAAGAACACTCTCAGTAACCCGGATCAAGAGGCTGTGTGCATGAGGCCTTAGCACCGTAGCCCTCTCTGCCCATGCTGGAGGCTTCACCGTGTGCCTCAGTGACCAAGGCATCAGAGGTCACTTGCAGTTCAGCCAGCTCACCCAGCAGAATGTCCTGAGGTTGCTTTGTCTTAAAAGGGGCCCAGAAACCATCCCCAGAGTGTGGGGAGGGGCTGTGCCAGTAGCACAGCAGTGATGGTTCTGCACTGCTGGAACGTGGGACAGGCAGGAGTGTGGAGATGAGGGCAGCTGGGCAGCTGGGCAGGTCCATTTCAGCTTGCTGCCCCTTTTAACCCTTGGCACAAGTGATGTCCCAGGAGAGCTCTCAGGAACTAGGCTGCAGAACACATTTGTGCACAGCCTTCAGCCCCTCAGGATTCTCAGCCACACAAAATCCCACCTCAGGGATCCACTCTCAGTGTTCCTCTCTATCTCGTGCTGCTGGTTTGTAGCCAAAGCAGCCAAAGCCCTCTCCCAGCCATGGCTGAGCAGTTGGAAACAAGAGTTGTCCAACACCTCCACTTCTACTTTGACCTCTGCATAAGACTTGGCTGGGAACAGCCTTGACTCCCCAAACCCAGGTTTCCTTACCCAGAAAGGTTGAGTTCAGTCAGGTCCCAGAAGCCTTCCCTGCTGTTGCCACTGAAGCTATGCTGGGGGCTGGGCTGGGGACAGCCTCAGCTCTTCCATACAGGTGTGGCTGTGGAGAACATCTCTGGGAATGCAGCAGAGCAGGCATGGATGTGAGGGCTGTGCTCAGGGCTGGCTGTGCAGGAAGCTCTCTGGGAGTCCTGTTCCTGGCCATGCTGAGTGACAACTGTCAGAGTGACTTGAAAAGGGGAAAAGTTTCACTGAAGATATTTCTTGGAAGAGTGCCCATGCCCCGAGCTGTGACTGAGCAACTGACTTCATATACACAAGGGAGGGGATTCTGCCCCTCTGCTGTGCTCTGCTCAGAGCCCCCTGCACTGCTGGGGCAGCTCTGGAGGCTTCAGCACAGACAGGGACCTGTTGGAGCAGGGCCAGAAGAGGCCACAGCAGTGCTGGCAGGGCTGGAAGCCCTCTGCTGGGAGGCCAGGCTGAGAGAGTTGGGCTTGGGCAGCCTGGAGAGGAGAAGGCTCCAGGGAGACCTTCTGGTGGCCTTGCAGAGCTTCAAGGGCTGAGCAGAAAGCTGGGGACAGACTTTGGAGCAGGGCCTGTTGGGACAGGACAAGGGGGGATGGTTTGGAGCTGAAAGAAGGAGCTTGAGAGTGGAGAGAAGGGAGAAATGTTTGACCCTGAGGGTGGTGAGAGCCTGTCCCAGGCTGCCCAGAGAGGTTGGAGCTGCCCCATCCCTGGCACCATTGCAGGTCAGGTTGTTTGGGGCTCTGAGCAAACTGCTCTAGCTGCAGATGTCCCTGCTGGCTGCAGGGGGCTGGATTGGATGAGCTTTAGAGATCCCATCCCACCCAAACCACTCCATGACTGGCACAGGCTGCCCAGGCAGGTGGTGGAAGCCTCACACCTGGAGGTTTTCACGGCCAGGCTGGATGTGGCTGTGAGCAACCTGCTGTGGTGTGAGGTGTCCCTGCCCGTGGCAGGGGGGTTGGAAGGGGCTGATCCTGGAGGTCCCTTGCAGCCCTGGCAGTTCTGTGGCTCCTTGAGTCCGTGACTCCTCTCTCTGGCTCTCAGGGACCGCCTGCGGACCACCACCAACGTGCTGGGGGACTCGCTGGGGGCTGGCATCGTGGAGCACCTCTCCCGGCGGGAGCTGGACGCGCAGGACTGCGAGCTCGGTAATTCGGGGATAGAGGAGACAGAGCAGCTGTGCCACCAGCCTGGCCTGCAGAACCACAACCACAGGCACCCCAGGAGCGAGACAGCTCTGTGACCTGGGCAGCAGGCAGCAGATTCCTGCTGTAAAAAACCAGAGACTTGAAGCAGAGGACAGAGTCCCCTGTGGAGGGCAGGCAAAGATCCCCTCCCCGGGTGCACACTTTTTGCTCCCCTCTGCCACATGTGGTCTTCCCTCAACCTGTTCCTCCCCACAGCTCTTTCTGACTGCCATTAAAAAGGAGAACATTAAACTGCAAAGCAAGTTTGGTTCCACAAAAGCCTGAGCTAATCCTTCTTGTGGGGTCTAAGAATTAGACCTGAGAGAAAGAGACTCAGAGAATGAGCTGGACCAGGAGCTCCTTCACTTCTGAGCTAAAGTGTGAGCACAGCTGAGTGGCAAAGTGGGTCAGGGACAGCACTGCCTGTGGACTGGCACCAAAATGCTGCCACACAAGGACTCTGTCCTGAAGGATAAAGCTGTGAAGCCTTCACTTGGTCAGTAAAGCTTTCAGTGCTGCCGTTGAGAGCCCTCTGGAGAGCACAGCACTCCAGCTCAGCTCTTCGCTGGCAGCAGTGTGTGGTGGCACACACATTGTCCTCCTTGCTCACAGTCCTGGTGCCTGCACACATACATGGATGATGCTTCCTGGGAGCTTCTCACTGCTCCCACAAGCCTGCTGGCTGCTGATCCTGGGGTCACCCAGCTCCTGAAGGAGTGTGGGACCATGCAGCAGGGACAGGGCTCCCTGTGGGGCCAGGTAGCACAACCAGGGCTCAATCAGCTTCTCAGTAGTGAAAGCTGCTGAAGGCTTGTGAAGTCAGCAAACAATTAAAGCATTTATGATGTCCTTTATCCAGCCTCTGAGGCAGCTCTCCCCTCTACCAAGCAGTTAACTTCATTTCTCTTTAGCAAGCTGATCTCCTCTTGGTGAAACCAGAAGGGGAAATGCAAAGTGTGAGAGCAGTTTCCCTCCCTGGGTGGTACCTCCATGGCAGCAGGGACCCCCTGCCACCCTGGGCTTGCTGTTTTGCTGCTCATCAGGAGACTCCTATGGAAACTGCTCCTTGGCTCATCTCTGGCTGTTGGCAGGCAGGAGTGCCTCCCCTCTGGTCACACTACTCCAGGATGTGCTTTCACATTACTCTGTCTTTCCACAGTTCCTTGGCTTTTACAGGCAGTACCAAATCACTTCTCAGCACTTGCACAGCTTTGCCAGACCCCAGACTTACAAACCCAGGGTGAATTCCTCAGTTCCTATCAAATGGAGCTCAGCTTCTGTTCGACTCACTTGGACATAAGGCCATGTGGCATCAGCATCTCAGAGGCTCAACCATGAAGCAGGGATCTGCTCCCTCCATGCTCTTTCCCTCTTCCTTGGCACAGCCAGGAACAGAACTCACATCTTTCACACCACTGAATAGGACCAGCAGGGCTCTCTCCATCATATCCAGGGCCCAGAACAGATGAATGCCTGGACACCACCAGGGAGGTGTAAAGGATCCACAGTGGGTGGTCTGCTAGAGAGCAGCTGCCCTGCTTTAGCCACAGCTAAGCTCAGAAGGCAGCAAGCAGCCTCCTGGTGCACAGCCAAACTATCTCAACTGGGCAGCTTCTACTTGAGCTCTGCTCATTATTCCAAATCCAGGACAGCCCCTCAAACCCCTCTGCCCTGGCTTTCCACACTCATCCTTTTCATCCAGATACCCAGAGGAAAAGAGAGCTCAATGGCATTACCTGGAATCAGCTTTGCTGCCCAGGCTCAGCTCCCTAGCACCAACAAAGCTTCTTGAGGCATCCAAAGCCAGAGCCTGAGACTCTTTCCAGCCCTTCAGCAACTGCAGGATTATAGATTGGTGCTGCCATGCTTCACATCCTGTGGGCAGAGAGTTCTGTGGGCTGGATGATTGCTCAGAATCCAAGGCAAATGGCCAGAGGCATCTCCCTCACATCAGAGTGGGCAGTGGAGAGGGTAACCAGAAGTGCAGTGCAGCTCCACTCAGCCCTAGCTGCAGGAGGCAGGTTGCTTACCCTGGCAAGAGATCTGTGCTGGGAGGGGACAAGGGAGCAGGACAGCAAATTATTGTCCTCCTCTCTGCATTTTTGAACCTTGCCTGACCAGCATTGTAATGTCTGCTCTTCTCCTTTCTAGATTAAACAGACCCTGTTTGCCCTCACAGGTAATAACCATTCACCTTCCTCTCCTGTGGGCTTTTTGCCTCTCTCTTCCACATCTTTCTTAAAGCAGAATAAACAACAACAACAAAAATTGCCCCCAGGACCCAGCTAAAGATCCATTAGTGCTGAGCACTGAGGAAAGAACATTCCACATGCATTAATGGAATGTGCTGCCCAGGGAGGTGGTGGAGTCCCCATCCCTGGAGGTGTTCAGGAGGGGATTGGATGTGGCACTTGGTGCCATGGTTTAGTCATAAGGTCTGTGGTGCCAGGTTGGACTTGGTGATCTTTGAGGTCTCTTCCAACCTTGGTGATACTGTGAGACTGTGATACTATTAAGATGCAGCTCCTGGACTCCAGTTCCTGTTGTTCCAGAGCCTGCCTCACATCAGCTGCTCAGGCTGCCTGCCCATGGTGCATCCAAGCAGCAGCCCAGATCTGTTCAGCTGCTCTTCAGTCTTGGTGGGGTTAGACTCCTGCTCTGATGAGGAGGCTGCATCCATAGCCTGGATCTTAAGCAAAGAGCTGTAAGGTACACTGCATCAGCTTGTATCCAGGGGGGGCTGAGGCAGCCCCAGCTGACCCGAGTCCAAACCTTCCTGAAGAACAGACCTGCTCCTGGCCCCCAGCAGAGTGCTTTGCACTCCCACAGCAGCATGATGGCCTTGGCTCACTGCTGTGGGTACCTCCTCCATGGGGTAGGTCACATGTAAGACATGGGAACTCTACCCCTAGCTGGTAGCCATCCCCAGCCTGGCTGTGTGCAGTTGGTTGCTGCTCCCTCAGCACACACAGCCACTGATTTTTGTCCATATTGACCTGCATCTTCTTTGTCTTTTTCCCTTTTCTTTTCAGACTATTTGTCCAACTTCTCCAGAAAGCATTGAGTTGTGACCCTGGAGAGGCTTCCTGTGCGTGAGGGGCAAAGCCAAGGACGGAGTGGCAGGAGGGATTCTTGGACTGGACTCCAGCTCAGCTGGGAACGACTCTGGAAGTCCTACGGCTTGGGTTCTACAGAGTGGGACTTGATGACCATGAGGTCCCTCTGGCTTCCTAATATATGCACGTGCTTCCTGGTGTAGAGATACTGCAAAGGCTCCTTCCAGCCCCAGCCCCTGTAAAACCACCTGGAAGGATCCCGATGATACTTCAATAAAACTCAGCAGGAGTCTAACCTGTTTGCAGTGGCTGTTAGCAGACCCAGCACAGAAGGGGCTCTCCGTCCCGCACCTCCCCAACGGGAGCACAGGCATCCCCAGCCAGCACACACTGCGAGCCTTGCCGCTTGCGATGTCCTGCGTTCGACACAGATGAAAGGCGAGCTCGGGGCTCCTTTTCAAGCTCCTTTTCAAGCGCTGCAATGCAGCCCCCCCGCGGGGAAGCTCAGGATGCAGCTGGCAGCGTTCAGCTCGGGGGCTTTGCCCCTGGTGTTAACCAGCTCATGACTGGCATTCTCTGCCTGGCTGCAGCACCCAAACAGCAAGGGGTGGTCAGGAGCTTCCATGTATCCACACACACCTCTCTGTGTGCCTGGAAGGCTGCAGGAGCACAGCCATGCTTCTGCACAGAGTCAGCTTTCCTGTTGCTAACCCAAGCAGGAAAAGCAATGCTGAGCTCTCACTCTGCTGAGCTGCTTACTTCAGTTCGAGCTTCAACAAGGCCAAGGGCCAGGTCCTGCTCTTGGAGCACCACCACCCCAGGCAATGCTCCATGCTTGGGGCAGTGTGGCTGGAAAGCTGCTGGTAGAAAGGGACCTGGGGGCTCCAATGGACAAGCAGCTGAATAGGAGCCAGCAGTGTGCCCAGGTGGCCAAGAAAGCCAGAGGCATGCTGGCTGGATTAGAAATGTGTCCAGCAGGAGCAGGGAGGGGATTGTCCCCCTGTGCTTGGCACTGGTGAGGCCACACCTCAAGTGTTGTGTCCAGTTTGGGGCCCCTCAACACAAGAGAGATGTGGAGGTGCAGAGGAGAGCAAGGAAGCTGTGAAGGGCGTAGAGAATAAATCTTGTGAGGAGTGACTGAAGGAGCTGGGAATGGTTAGTGTGAAACAGAGGAGGCTGAGGGGAGACCTCCTGGCTGTCTACAACTCCCTGAAAGGAGGTTGTAGAGAGGTTGGTGCTGGTCTCTTCTCACAGGTAGTTATGACAGAACAAGAGGGAATGGCCTCAAGCTGCACCAGTGATGCATTCATGGTGTGGTGTCTTGAGCACAGTGAAAGCTGTCAGTTCTTCTCCCCTGGAGATCCCTTTTTCTTGTCTTCTGCTCCCAAAGGGGCAACAACACAAACGATGTGTCCAGCTCTGGGCTCCCCAGTTCAAGAGGGACAGGGATCTGCTGGAGAGCCCAAGGGGGAGCCACAAGGATGCTTAGGGGACTTGAGCATCTCCTGTGAAGACAGACCAAGAGCCCTGGGGCTGTTTTGTCTGGAGAAGAGAAGGCTGAGAGGGATCTGATCAATGTCTGTCAATATCTGAGGGGTGGGGGGCAAGTGGAGGGGGCCAAGCTCTTTTGAGTGATGCACAGTAACAGGACAAGGAAGTGTGGATACAAACTGGAACATAGAAGGTTTCACCTTAACATGAGGAGAAACTTCATTGGTGTGAGGGTGCTGGAGGCCTGCAGCAGGCTGCCCAGAGAGGTTGTGGAGTCTCCTTCTCTGGAGACTTTCAAACCCCACCTGGATGCATTCCTGTGTGACCTGCCCTGGGTGATCCTGCTTCTGGCAGGGGGTTGGACTCAATGACCTCTGGAGGTCCCTTCCAACCTCTAATTTTCTGTGATTCTGTGATGGGGCAAGGGCATCACCAGCCAGGGCCCAGTCCCACAGGACAAGGAGTGCAAGCAGCACAGCCCCAGAAATACAGCACAGCCCCAGAAATACTGCCCAGCCCATGAGATGATGAAGCAAGGCTGAGGCAGGGGCACCAGGGGAGGCTGCCCAGGGGTCCGTATGCAGTCAAAGCCACCACCCTTGTCTCTCCCCATCCTTCTCTGCAGCCTTCTTGTAGCTCCTTCAGGTACTGGCAGGCTGCTCTAAGGTCTCCCTGGAGCCTTCTCTCCTCCAAGCTGAGCACCCCCAGCTCCCTCAGCCTGTCCTTCCATCCCCCTGATCAGTTCCCTGAAGGACTGCAAGGATGAGCACCTCCCAGGCTGAGAGTTGGGGCTGTTCAGCCTGGAGAAGGGAAGGAAGGTTCAGGGGAACCTTATCGACGCAGGGAGACAGCCGAAGGGAGGGTGTCAAGGAGGTGGAGCCAGGCTCCTCTCAGCAGCGCTCAAGGCCGGTACAAGAGGCAAAGGGCACAGCCTGGAGCACAGGAGGCTCCCTCTGAACAGAAGGAAACAACTTTTTCTACCGGGAGGGTGCCTGCGAGCTGGCACAGGGCGCGCAGGGAGGCTGTGAGGTCTCCACGCACGGAGACACTCAAAGCTCTCCGGGCGCGGTCCTAGGCGAATGGCTCTGGGTGACCCCGGAGGAGGAGGTTGTGGCCAGAGCTGCATTCACACCGTGCCCTGCACAGGGCTCTTTCTCCACCAGGGCCTTTCGGCCGCCCAACCTTTCCCTGCCGCCCAACCTTTCCCTGCCGCCCAACCTTTCCTCCGGCTGCAGCGCGCCCGCGGCGGCCGCTCCAAGGCTTCCCCGGAGCCTCCTCCCCGGGCTGAACAGCCCCAGCCCTCGCGGCCCGCCCCACGTCCGCGGACACGGGGCGGGGGAAAGTAATTATGAGACCTCATTGCGGAGGGAAAGCAGAACTTAGCCAAGGTCAAAGCAAAGGTCCGCACTGTGCGGGGACCCTACCCGCACGGCGCCGCTCCGCCGGGCACGGGACGCGAACCCGCGGCCCCGCGGTGCGCCGGGACGTGCCCGCCGCCACGCGCCCCTGCGCGAGGTGTGCCGCGGCGCCTGCGCGCCGCCGCGGGCCGGAAGTGTGGCAGGGCGCGCGCCGGCAGCATGGCGGCCGCCCGCTGCTTGCGGCTGTGCGGGCGCTGGCGGCCGGCGCTGCTGGGCCCCGCGCGGCGCCGCCTCTTGGCGGCCACTTCCTCCGCCGCCCTCGCGCCCCCGGTCCCGCCGCGCTCCGCGCCGCCGGCACGCGCCGCCTTCAGCACCGGCCTGCCATGGCACCAGCGGAACCCCGGCGGTCTGGCGGGGGGCGACGCGCTGGAGGGAGGCGGCGGCGAGGAGGGTAGCGGCGGCGGAGGGGCGGACGGCGGCGGGGCCGCGCCGGTCATGACGGCGCTGACGCCGCTGCTCGTCCCGGAGCATTTCCCCAACGTGCCTCTCATCGCCGTGACGCGCAACCCCGTGTTCCCGCGCTTCATCAAGATCATCGAGGTGAGCGGCCGCCGGGCCCGGCCCGCCCGCGGCCAGGGCAGCGCTCCCGGGGCCGGGCGCTCGCCTCGGCTGGGGGGAAGGAGGCAGCTGGCCGCCCAGAGGGGCCGGCGCCAGCGGGGCAGGCGATGTCTGCGGCGCGGCTGTGCAGCTTCGCTTCGCCTGGCCTCGGCTGAGAGCCCTTGGGGGGCCCCGGCGGTCCCGGCCGGGGTGCGCTGGTGGGCGGCGTGGCCGCCCCGGGCCGAGCGCGCAGCTCGTGTGCGGGGCGGAGCGGTGGTGCCCGTCTGAAAGCCACGCTCCCTGTCTTTGCGGGCTGCCGTTAAGGGCAGAGTGTGGGGCAGGGCAGCAGGTGGGTAGCGCTGCACAGCCCTCTGCCCCGCAGCGTTTAGTAAACTTGCTCGGTGTGAGGGTGGCAGAGCCCTGGAGCAGGCTGCCCAGAGAGGTGGTGGAGTCTCCTCTGGAGACTTTCAAGCCCCACCTGGATGTGTCTCTGTGTGACCTGCCCTGGGTGACCCTGCTCTGGCGGGGGGGTTGGACTGGATGGTCTCTGGAGGTCCCTTCCAGCCCCCCTCCCTCCCCCCCCTCCCCATTCTCTGGCTCCCATCTCTGTGGTTTCTCATTGTCTCTGGGTTTCATCAGTGTTGCATCAGTCAGCAGAGCTGCTCCTAACGGGGAAGGTCACCGATTCACACACAGCCTCTTGCCTGCTGTCTTCTCTGTGTTCTTTTGCTGAAGGTTAAGCAAATGTGGCCTTGGCTTAGCTTCGTGGGCTGCCGTCACCCCCTGCCCTCCAGCCACAATATTTGTGAAGGCAGCAAACTGAGCTGCAGGAGGAAAGTAGGAGCTTGGTACAAGGCAGCACCACTGTGGTGGGAGAGGGCTGCCAGGTGGGAATGGCCATCACAGCATCTCAGAGGGAGAACTTTGCTCTCTGCACCCTCACCTGCCTTTTTAGGAGCCATAAGTTTGCTCTTTGGTATGTGACTTGAGCCCACAGGCCAGGAACACTTTTTGCTCCTGAAATGCAAGCTTTTGGGAGCAAGAAATTGCTCTCCCTGCTGTTTTACTGATCACAGAACAGAGCTGTTTCAGTTGGAAGAAACCTCTGAGGTCGCTGAGTCCAACTCCAAGCTGAGAGCACGGCCTTGGGGGAGATGCAGCAAGCTCTGGATCAATGTTTTGCTGTCCCTGTGGTGTCATTCAGCACAGTGTGTGCTCTGCTCTGTGTGCCCATACCTACCATGTGCAGCTCTTAGTGTCCCTGCAGGTGTGTTGAGGGCAGGGGTTGTTCATTCTTCTGCTCTTCAGACACACCACACCACACTGTTGGGGCTAAGCCATTCATTCCAGGGTGTAGAGCAGCAGCCTTACACGAAGCTGAAGGTAAAAGCTCTCTCTCTTACCCTGCACATCACTCTGCTGCCATTGCATACTGTGTGAGCTCTCTGCAGAGAGCAACCTTGACCATGAGAAGTTCCATCTGAACATGAGAAGGAGCTCTGCAATTTAAGAGTGGCAGAGGCCTGGAGCAGGCTGCCCAGAGAGGTGGTGGAGGCTCCATCTCTGGAGACATTCAAACCCCACCTGGCTGTGCTCCTGTGTGACCTGCCCTAGGTGACCCTGCCTTGGGAGGGGGGTTGGTCTGGATGATCTCCAGAGGTCCCTTCTAACCCCTACCACCCTGTGCCTGTGATACAGTGCAGTGTGGAACTATCAATCCTCCTCTCTCTCTCTCTGTGGCAGTGACAAGCCCAACTTTGGCAGATGTTGTGCAAGGCCAAACCAGGGGTGCCAAGGTTAGAACAGGCCAACAGTGGTGGTGCTCCTGCTGCTCTGTCATGGAATCACAGGATGGTTGGGAGGGACCTCTGGAGATTATCCAGTCCAAACTCCCTGCCAGAGCAGGGTCACCCCAGGGCAACTCCCACAGGAACACATCCAGATGGGTCTTGAAAGTCTCTGGGCAGCCTGCCTCAGGGCTCCAGCACCCTCTCACCACAGAACTGCCAAGGCCACTCTGGTTGTTGTCAGAAGCATGGAGTGCTGCAGCTCCTGTCCCATCCCTTGGGAAGAGCACTTGGTGGTCAGCAGTGTGACTTTGCAGCAGCAGAATTCATCAGGAGGCATTTTCTGGGGACTGAGGGGGCAGCTGCAGTGCTGACAGTTACAGTGGGGGTGGGAGCTCTGCTGGGGCCAGCTGTGTGGCACCTGCAGAGCAGAGGGGAGTGAGAAAGTACAGCAGGGAGAGGCAGTGCCAGAGCCCCAGTGCAGGGAGTCAGGCTGGGGGCTGCAGGAGAGCAGCTGAACTGTGGGGGCTGTGCAGGAGAAGCTAAAGTGGGTGAGCAGCATTCAGGCCACTGGTGGGGAAGATTGGAGCAGCTCTTCGAGTGGGAGTGGAGAGCTGAGACACAGAGGTGTGGAAGGGGAACAGAGACAGCAACAGAAACCCTCAGGAAGTGTTCAAGTGAGAGAGATTTCTTGCTTGCAAGGCTGGTTCAGATGAGGTTTGGTTTTTCTCCCTGCCTTCTGTGCTGTGACCTGCTCGAAGCACTCAGAGCTCATTCCTCTCATGTTCTTCCACTTCCACCTCACTGCTCCCTGACAGCACTGGAGGAATCCAGGGTGAAACTCCACAAACTTCACCAATCAAATACTGGGGGTGCAAAGCTTACAGCACATCACCTCTGACCTCTCACCTCTGACCTCTCCTTGTCCTAGGTGAAGAACAAGAAGCTGGTTGAGCTCCTGAGGAGGAAAGTTCGCCTTGCCCAACCTTATGCTGGTGTCTTCCTTAAGAAGGATGATAAGTGAGTTGTTGCTCCTCCTCCTCAGGGGAGGGCTGATGGACACAGGAGCTGTGCTCTGGGGGAGTTCCCTCTCTGGTGGTGGGTACAGAGTTGTGTGTGGGCTTGCACCATCCCCTTGCTCTGACAGTTTCACTGCGGGCAGCCTGGGCCTTGCTTTGGAGCAGGCTGTGTGTAACTGGAGGGGGGAGAGAGGGAGCATCCAGGGGGGTGTGGGAAGGGGGTGGGGGGTGTGGGAAGGGGCTGGGGGGTGTGGGAAGGGGCTGGGGGGTGGGGGAAGGGGCTGGGGGGTGGGGGAAGGGGCTGGGGGTGGGGGAAGGGGCTGGGTGGTGGCAGCAGTGAGGAGAAAGGGAAGGGTCTGTGCTCCTCAGCCCGGCTCAGAGCTCTGCAGCCAGGGCTTGCTTCTTCCCTTTCTCACCCTGCCTGCTTCCTCAAGAGTCTGAATGCCTGCTCCTGTTGTGGTTTTCCCTCCTTGGCAGCAATGAGTCTGATGTGGTGGAGGATCTGAATGAGATCTACCAGATGGGGACTTTTGTGCAGATCCACGAGATGCAGGACCTCGGGGACAAGCTGCGCATGATCGTGATGGGACACCGCCGGTACCCCCCTCAGGCACTGCCCCTCCTCGGGGCCCCTCTGTGCTCACACTGGCACACCCCCAGTGTGTGCAAGAAGCTCCTGCTTTGCTGCCACAGCACCTCCTGACAGGGCCCTGCTGCTGCAGCCCCCCTGTTCTGTGGCAGCCCTTGGCTGTCGGGCTCCTGAGCATTGTGATGTGATGCAAGCTGAGCTGCAGCACTTCCCTGGGCAACAACAGCAGCACAGAATGCATCAGGTTGTAGGGACCCTCAAAGGTCATCTTGTCCAACCACCCTGCAGGCAGCAGGGACATAGAATCATAGAAATGTTTGGGGTGGAAAAGCTCTCTGAGGTCATCCAGCCCAAGACCAACCCAACACCACCATGGGCACCAAACCATGGCCCCAGGTGCCACGGCCACAGGGTTCTGGAACACCTCCAGGGATGGGGACTCCACCACCTCCCTGGGCAGCCTGTGCCAAGCCCTGAGCACTCTTGTAGCAAAGAAATTTTTCCTCTTCTCCAAGCTAGCCCTCCCCTGGTGCAGCTTGAGGCAGTTTCCTTTCATCCCATCTCTTGTTATCTGGGAGCAGAACCCAGCCCCCACCTCACTGCAGCCTCCTCTCAGGGAGCTGTAGAGAGCAAGGAGGTCTTCCCTCAGCCTTCTCCACACTAAACCACCCCAGGTCCCTCAGCTGCTGCTCCCCAGCCCTGTTCTCCAGACCCTTCCCCAGCTTTGTTGCCCTTCTCTGGACCTGCTCCAGCCTCTCAGTGTCCTTCTTCGAGTGAGGACACAAAACTGAGCCCAGGATTCAAGCTGCCCTCAGCAGTGCCCAGGCCAGGAGCACAATCCCTGCCCTGCCGGTCACAGCATTGCTGCTCCAGGCCTGGCTGCTGGTGGCCTCTTGGCACACTGCTTGATTTGCTTGTGGAAGTAGGCAGCTGTTTGGTTTGCCTGGGACAGGAAAGTTTCCCTCTACCATGGAAGATGTGGGGAATTGGCCTTTGGGTGACAGAGCACTGGGCAGTGGTGTCCATAGGAGCCACACTGAGTGTCTCTGAGCCATTCCAGTCTGGCCTTGTAGTTCTGCAGCTGGTTTAAGCTGGCTCAGTTCCTGGTAGAGGTGGTCTCAGTTGCCCTTGGCCACTCACTCACAGATTGATGGAATGGGTTGGGTTGGAAAGGACCTCAAAGATCCAGTTCCAACTCCCTGCCATGGGCAGGGACACCTCCCACCAGCACAGGTGGCTCAAGGCCTCATCCAGCCTGGCCTTCAACACCTCCAGGGAGGGGACACCACAGCCTCCCTGGGCAGCCTGTGCCAGGCTCTCCCCACCCTCACTCTCAACAATTTCTTCCTCATCTCCACTCTCACTCTCCCCTCTCCCAGCTCAAAGCCATTGTTCCTCATCCTGGCACTCCCAGCCCTTGTCCAAAGTCCCTCCCCAGCTCTCCTGGAGCCCTTCAGATACTGGAAGGCTGCTCCAAGGTCTCCCTGGAGCCTTCTCTTCTCCAGGCTGAACAGCCCCAGCTCTGGCAGCCAGCAGGCTCAGGCACCCAGAGGTTCAGCCAGCAGGCAGTGAACAGCTTCCTGTAGCTCCTTGCTCAGCCCCCTCAGTGCCTGCCCTGTGCTCATGCTGGGTCCTGAGTCCATCCAGTGCCCTTTGTCGGAGCCTGGAGTTCTGCTGTACTCCAAACACAACTCAGACTCTTCCTTCTCATGCTGAAGGGTTGAAGCCAGCTGCAGCAGAGGGGAGCTGACTACTGCTGGTCTCTGTGGCTTTCAGGATTCGTATAAACAAGCAGCTGGAGGTGGAGCCTGAGGAGCCTGAGGGCAAGCAGAAAATCAGGAGGAAGCAGAAGCGCTCCAAGAAGGAGGCTGAAGAGGAGCCTGGGGCCAAGGACCAAGCTGTGGAAGTGGTGCTGGATCCTGTGGCTCCTTCCTCACAGGAGGTTCTCATGGTAGAAGTGGAGAATGTGGTTCATGAAGATTTTCAGATCACAGAAGAGGTTAAAGTGAGTGGCTCAGGGCTGGGCTTGGCCTGCAGAACTGCACTGACCCTCTGTGGCCTCAAAGGGAGAGTTCTGAACCTGGGCTCTGACTTGAGGCTTCAGAAAGCAGCTGCTTCCTGGCAGGGGGGAGTACATCCAAACCATTGCAGCAGCTCAGCTCCCTCAAACTGGTGGCTTCAGAAAGCTGCTGAGTGAAGAGTTTGGGCTCTGCTGAGGTCTGTGTGATAGCCTCTGGCAAGCTGAGGCCTTGCCCCAGGGGGGCCTGGATGCTCAGCCTAGTTTGTGTGCTGACCAGAGCCAGTCCAGCTTTGTCCATGCAGGAAGCAGCCTGCAGCCCTTCTGGGCTTTGCTTGGGGAGATGACTGCCCCAACACTGAGCCCCAGGACCCACAGCACCCCGTGGCAGATGGGTGGCCAGAGGCTGCACTGCTGTCTGCAGAGGCTGGGGAGTGTCCTGGCTGGGCTGAGGCCCTGGCTGGCCTTTTCCAGCCTGCTGATCACATTCTTGGTGGTTTGCAGGCACTGACTGCAGAAATTGTCAAGACCATCAGGGACATCATTGCCTTGAACCCCTTGTACAGGTAGGTGTGCTCCCCACACTGCCCTGCTTGGGAGCAGGCCTCAGGCTGGAGGTTTCCTCTTCCACTTGGCCTTGTGCTCCAGTGAAGGGCAGAGAGATGCTGCAGTGTCACCTAGAGCTTTGTTTTGCTGTGTAAGCTTCACCAGCCATGCTTGACAGCAGAGGGAGGGTTTGGAAACCTGGTGTGAAGTGGAGGCATGGCTGCAAGTCTGTGGCAGCTGACATGGGTCTGAGTGAAGCTCCCTGCAGTGCCATGGCCTGATCCATGTCAGAGGAGCACAGCGCTGGGCAGCCTGCTGGCACACACAGCCCCAGAGTGCTTGCCCCAGAAGGCACCTTAAAGCTCATCCAGTTCCAAGCCCCTGCCATGGGCAGGGACACCTCCCACCAGCCCAGCTTGCTCAAGGCCTTGAACTCCTCTGGGGAGAGGACATCCACAGCCTCCCTGTGCCAGAGCCTCACAACCCTCATGGGGAAGAATTTCTTCTTAAAGTCTATTCTAAATCCAGCTTCTCCCAGCTCAAAGCCATTGTCCCTCAGCCTGGCACTCCCTGCCCTTGTCCAAAGTCCTTCCCCAACTCTCCTGGAGCCCTTCAGGTACTGGAAGGCTGCTCTGAGGTCTCCCTGGAGCCTTCTCTTCAGGCTGAGCAGCCCCAACTCTCCCAGTCTCTCCCCACAGAGGAGGTGTTGGATTATCTCTGTGGCTTCCTCTGGACTCACTCTAACAGTTCCACCTCCTTCTTCCCAGAACTGTCAGGAGAGCATTTCACAGCTCTGCTTTAGCAGTGCTCAGTCCTGCTCTCAGGTGATTTAGTCCTGCTCTCAGGTGATTCCTCTGCTGGTCACTGGGTGTTGGCTGAGTCCCACTGGAAATGTCTGTGCCCTGCTGAGGCTGAGCCCTGTGTGATTTCTTTCCCTCTGTCACAAGAAGGGAAGAGCTCTGGGGACACTTCCTTTATGCATGCCAGTGTTTACAGAGCATTCTGGGGGCTCTTCCCTCCTTGCAGGGAGTCTGTGCTGCAGATGATGCAGGCAGGGCAGCGGGTGGTGGACAACCCAATCTACCTGAGCGACATGGGGGCGGCGCTGACCGGGGCCGAGTCCCACGAGCTGCAGGACATCCTGGAGGAAACCAGTGTAAGGAAACCCTGCAGCCAGAGCTCTGCTCCCTGAGCCTGCAGTGTGGCTGTGGGGAGGATGGCTTGGCTTGGAAGGGGCCTGAAAGCTCATCCAGCTCCAACCCCCTGCCACAGGCAGGGACACCTCCCACCAGCACAGCTTGCTCAAGGCCTCATCCAGCCTGGCCTTGAACACCTCCAGGCAGGGGACAGCCACAGCCTCCCTGAGCAGCCTGTGCCAGGCTCTCCCCACCCTCACTCTCAACGATTTCTTCCTCATCTCCAGTCTCACTCTCCCCTCTCCCAGCTCAAAGCCATTGTCCCTTGTCCTGCCACTCCCAGCCCTTGCTCAAAGTCCCTCCCCAGCTCTCCTGGAGCCCTTCAGATACTGGAAGGCTGCTCTGAGGTCTCCCTGGAGCCTTCTCCAGGCTCAGCTTCCCAAACTCTCCCAGCCTGTCCCCATAGCAGAGGTTCTGCAGCCCTCTGATCATCTTTATGGCCTCCTCTGGACCCTCTCCAGCAGCTGCAGGTCCTTCCTGTGCTGGGGGCCCCAGAGCTGGAGGCAGTGCTGCAGGTGGGGTCTGGGGAGAGCAGAGGGGCAGAATCCCCTCCCTGTGCTGCTGCTCTCACACTTTTCACCTTTGATGCAAAGGTTTTTCTTTGCCCCACTGATTGCATGCTCTGGAGCTGCTCTTCTCTTCATCTTGCCCCACCTGCAAGTGCTGGAGAGTTCTCCCAGGCAGCCCACTGGAGACTTCCATTCTTTCTTCACTGGGAGCTGGCAGCAGTGTCTGGAAGCTCCTGCTGTGTGTGTGTTGCAGATTCCCAAGAGGCTCTACAAGGCTCTTTCCCTGCTGAAGAAGGAATATGAGCTGAGCAAGCTGCAGCAGCGCCTGGGCAGGGAGGTGAGTCCCTGGGGAGCACAAACCACCTGCTGGTTGCTTTGGGGCCACTCCTGTGCTGCTGAGCATGGCCAGGGAAGGGTTCTGAAGGAAGACATTGGGGCACACTCTGGAGGGGAGTTCTGGTAGGGCTAAGGTTTGATCTCCTCCTGTTAGAAATGCTTGTGTTCAGGCACTGCTGAAAGGAGCAGGAGGGGAGGCTGCAGCAGCTGCTGGGCAGTCCTGTCTGTATTCCTGGGGCTGTTTAGTTTGGAAGAGAGGAGGCTGAGGGGAGACCTCATGGCTGTCTGCAACTACCTGAAAGGACACTGCAGAGAGGCTGGTGCTGGTCTCTTCTCACAGGATTAGTGATAGGACAAGAGGGAATGGCCTCAAGCTATGTCTGGGAAGGTTTAGACTGAGCATTAGGAACAGTTTTTCCCCAGCAAGAGTGCTCAGGGATTGGAATGTGCTGCCCAGGGAGGTGGTGGAGTCCCCAGCCCTGGATGTGGTGCTTGGGGCTATGGTTTAGGGGTGACCCTTGTAGAGGAGGGCTCTGGGTTGGACTTGGTGATCCTGAGGCTCTTCTCCAACCTGAATGTTTCTGTGACCTTGTGCAAGCAGCTGGCTCCTAGGAGGCTGCAGTTACCTGAGCATCTGTGTGCAGACAGAGTCATGGAATCATTAAGGTTGGGAAAGACCTTCCAAGATCATCCAGTCCAACTGCCACGACCACTGAAGTCCCTGAACCACACACCACTGAAGTCCCATGGCCTCACAGTTCTTGAGCACCTCCAGGGATGGGGACTCCACCACCTCCCTGGGCAGCCTGTGCCAAGCCCTGACCACTCTGGCAGTATTTCTTTTCCCCCTTCATCTCCAGCCTGACCCTCCCCTGGCACAATTTCAGGCCTTTTCCTTTCCTTCTATCTCCTGATCCTAGGGAGCAGAACCCAGCCCCCACCTCACTGCAGCCTCCTCTCAGGGAGCTGTAGAGAGCAAGGAGGTCTCCCCTCAGCCTCCTCCACACTAAACCACCCCAGGTCCCTCAGCTGCTGCTCCCCAGCAGACCTGTTCTCCAGACCCTTCCCCAGCTTTGTTGCTCTTCTCTTGGACCTGTTCCAACCCCTCAATGTCCTTCTTGGAGTGAGGACACAAAACTGAGCCCAAGATTCGAGCTGTGCCCTCAGCAGTGCCCAGGCCAGGGGCACAATCCCTGCCCTGCTGGCCACACCATTGGTGATCCAGGCCTGGCTGCTGGTGGCCTCTTGGCACACTGCTTGACTTGATTCTGGAAGTAGGCAGCTGTTTGGTTTGCCTGGGACAGGAAAGTTTCCCTCTACCATGGAAGATGTGGGGAATTGGCCTTTGGGTGACAGAGCACTGGGCAGTGGTGTCCATAGGAGCCACACTGAGTGTCTCTGAGCCATTCCACTCTGGCTTTGTAGTTCTGCAGCTGGTTTAAGCTGGCTCAGTTCCTGGTAGAGGTGGTCTCAGTTGCCCTTGGCCACTCACTCACAGATTGATGGAATGGGTTGGGTTGGGTTGGAAGGGACCTCAAAGATCAGTTGCCCTTGGCCCCCCCAGGGCCCAGCACAGGGCAGCTGCTGCAGATGATTTCTGGGTGGCCTTTCCAGAGGCTCTGAGGGTCCCAGGGGAGAAGCCTTTGGTGCTGGCTGGCTTGCCCCAGGAGCAGGGCAGTCAGGGTGCTGTGGTTTGCCCAGGTTGAGGAGAAGATCAAACAAACACATCGCAAGTACCTGCTGCAAGAGCAGCTGAAGATCATCAAGAAGGAGCTGGGCCTGGAGAAGGAGGACAAGGATGCCATAGAGGAGAAGTTCCGGGAGCGGCTGAAGGAGCTGCTGGTGCCCAAGCACGTGATGGATGTGATTGATGAAGAGCTCAACAAGCTGGGCTTGCTGGATAACCACTCCTCAGAGTTCAAGTGAGGCCCTGCCTGAGTCCTCTGCTGCCAGGGGCACACAGTCACAGTCTTAGGGGCTGGCAGGGGCTGGTGGCCTCCTCCAGAGCGCTCCCAGCTGGGAGCTTCCACACCTACAGCCTGATCTCCCACCCTGCCCTGTGGAGCATCCAGCTTCCATTCCGTGCTCCTCAGCCAGGAACCTTTCTGCTTTATGCTGGCTTGGCCCCCTGGGAACTGGACACAACTGAGTTGCCTGAGTTTCAGGCCCAATGCAAACAGCTGACAGCAGTGCAGAGCTTGCAAACTGTGCTGCTGCCTGCTGGCAGCTGCCAGCCCCAGGGCAGCACAGCAGGCAGGGAGTTTGTCTGCTCTTTGCGTGGCCTCCTGAGCTTCCTTTCCTCAGGAAAGCAAAGGCTGTGGGGAAAGGCTTTGAGGGTTATTGTTTGAGGGGGTGCCAAGGGAGTGAAGCCCATCAGGAAAGGGCAGCAGTGTCTGCCCAGAGCAGAGAGTCACAGGATTGGAAGGGACCTCTGGAGAGCATCCAGTCCAACCCCCCTGCCAGAGCAGGGCACACAGCAGTGCATCCAGATGGGTCTGGAAAGTCTCCAGAGGAGACTCCACCACCTCCCTGATGTTCCTGTCTTAGTCTCCTGCTCTCAGTAGTTTATGTCCCACTGGTTCTGGGGGAGGCTCCCGGGGAGGGCAGGGGGGGAGGGCAGGGGCTGGTTGTTGTCAGCTGACTCTCGGTGGTGTCTGTCAGTGTCACGAGGAACTACCTGGACTGGCTGACATCCATCCCCTGGGGCAAGTGCAGCGAGGAGAACCTGGAGCTGTCCCGAGCCCGAGAGGTGCTGGAGGAGGATCACTATGGGATGGACGACGTCAAGAAGCGAATCCTGGTAAGGCCGGGGGGGGGGGGCAGGGTGCCCCCCTGCACCCTGCTGAGCAGCAGGCTGGGGGGGGGCTGCAGCTCTCCCCTGAGGGTGTGTTAATGCATGGATGAGAGAGCAGCCTGAGAGCAGCGAGCAGTGCCTGAGCTACTCACAGCAGTGGCTGCAGACCACAGAACGCTCTGTGGCTGCTCAGTGCTGAGCAGGTGGCCAAGGGGAGCAGCAGTTGGAGCAGAGACTCCTGACAGGCTTCCGCTTGCCCTGCCCAGACCCTGCCCAGACTGTGCCGGTGCTGCCCTGCTGCCAGTGCTGCCGGTGCTGCCCCGCGCCTGCTGCCGGTGCTGCCCCGTGCCTGCTGCCGGTGCTGCCCCGCTGCCGGTGCTGCCCCGTGCCTGCTGCCGGTGCTGCCCTGCTGCCGGTGCTGCCCCGTGCCTGCTGCCGGTGCTGCCCCGTGCCTGCTGCCGGTGCTGCCCCGTGCCTGCTGCCGGTGCTGCCCTGCTGCCGGTGCTGCCCCGTGCCTGCTGCCAGTGCTGCCCTGCTGCCGGTGCTGCCCCGTGCCTGCTGCCGGTGCTGCCCTGCTGCCGGTGCTGCCCCGTGCCTGCTGCCAGTGCTGCCCTGCTGCCGGTGCTGCCCCGTGCCTGCTGCCGGTGCTGCCCTGCTGCCGGTGCTGCCCCGTGCCTGCTGCCGGTGCTGCCCCGTGCCTGCTGCCGGTGCTGCCCCGTGCCTGCTGCCGGTGCTGCCCCGTGCCTGCTGCCAGTGCTGCCCTGCTGCCGGTGCTGCCCCGTGCCTGCTGCCGGTGCTGCCCTGCTGCCGGTGCTGCCCCGTGCCTGCTGCCGGTGCTGCCCCGTGCCTGCTGCCGGTGCTGCCCCGTGCCTGCTGCCGGTGCTGCCCTGCTGCCGGTGCTGCCCCGTGCCTGCTGCCAGTGCTGCCCTGCTGCCGGTGCTGCCCCGTGCCTGCTGCCGGTGCTGCCCTGCTGCCAGTGCTGCCCCATGCCCGGTGCTGCCCCGCTGCCAGCGCTCCCCCGTGCCCGCTGCCAGCGCTCCCCCGTGCCCGCTGCCAGCGCTCCCCCGTGCCCGCTGCCAGTGCTGCCCTGCTGCCGCTGCTCTCCCCCCATGCCTGCTGCTCCCCCTGTGCCCGCTGCCAGTGCTGCCTGCTGCCACTGCTCCCACCCCATGCCCGCTGCCAGTGCTGCCTGCTGCCACTGCTCCCACCCCATGCCCGCTGCCAGTGCTGCCTGCTGCCACTGCTCCCACCCCATGCCCGCTGCCACTGCTCGCCTGTGCCCGCTGCCACTGTTCCCCTGTGCCTGCTGCCAGTGCTGCCCTGCTGCTCCCCCGTGCCCGCTGCCGGTGCTGCCTCTGCTCCCCGCCGCTGCTCCCTCTGCTCCCCGCTGCAGCCTCTGCTCACCGCCGCTGCTCTGCTCTGCAGGAGTTCATAGCAGTCAGCCAGCTGCGGGGCTCCACCCAGGGCAAGATCCTCTGCTTCTACGGCCCGCCCGGGGTGGGCAAGACGAGCATCGCGCGCTCCATCGCCAGGGCCCTCAACAGGGAGTACTTCCGCTTCAGCGTGGGGGGCATGACCGACGTGGCCGAGATCAAGGGGCACAGGTCAGTGAGCCTCAGCACTGCCTCTCCACAGCGCTTCTCGCTCGATGTGGCCACAGCTGAGGCCCAGCTGGAGCATGTCTGTGATCACAGCTGCCTGCTGCCAGCCCCTGCTGCCACCTTCCAGCAGCTCAGCAGCTCCACAGCTTTCCTAACCTGAGGAGCCCAGGGCTGGACACAGGGCTCAAGGTGTGGCCTAACCAGTGCTGAGCACAGGGCAGGATGAGCTCCCTGCTCCTGCTGGCCACACTCTTCCTGATGCAGGCCAGGATGCCATTGGCCTTCTTGGCCCCCTGGGCACACTGCTGGCTCATGTTCAGCTGCTGTCAGCCACTACCCCCAGGGCCCTCTCTGCCTGGTTTCTGCAGAAGAAAGGCTGTGGGGAGCAGTTTGCTCCTCAGTTTGTCTTTAGCTTTACAGCAATCCCTGGGGTCTTGTCTCTGTCCAGCCAAGGGAGGAAATGTTCCTTTCCCAACACTCCTTTATCCCCCCCAAAAAAAAAACCCCAACCCCAGAAGTCCCTCTTCAACCATCTCTGTTCTCAGCCTCACCTCTTAGTTTGAGCTTTTAAATGAGAGGGAAGCTGAAGACAGAAGCTGCAGCCCAGGAGTGTCCTGCAGAGGTCCATGCCTGGTCTTGGTGTGTAGTGTGGAGGTGGTGAACGCTCCTGAGAGCTGCAGAAGCTTGGTTCCCAGAAGGACAGAGCTGTTCCACCAGCTGTGAGCTGACCTTTAGAGGGCTCCCCTGACTCCAGTCTCTGCTAAAACAGGAGGACATATGTTGGAGCAATGCCAGGGAAGATCATCCAGTGCCTGAAGAAGACCAAGACAGAGAATCCTCTGATCCTGATTGATGAGGTGATGTACTTGGGCTTGCTTCTAGTGTTTGCTCCTCAAAACAGCTCTCAGCTCCTCACCCCAGTGGGAAAGGTGAAGCACTCTCCTAAAGATGCCAGGGGGGTGCTTAAATGAGCCTGAGCTGACCAGGCCCTGGGGTGACAGGGAACACATCAAAAGATGTGTGGCCAGCAGAGGCAGAGAGGGATTCTGCCACTCTTCTCTGCTGAGACCTCACCTGCAGGGCTGGAGCCCTCAGTATAGGAAGGACCTGGACCTGATGGAGAAGGGTCCAAGGGAGGCCATGAAAATGCTCAGGGGGTTGGAGCAGCTCTGCTACAAGGACAGGCTGAGGGAGCTGGGGGTGCTCAGCCTGGAGAAGAGAAGGCTCCAGGGAGACCTAATAGTGACCTGCCAGGACCTGAAGGGGTTACAAGAAGGCTGCAGAGGGACTGTTCCCAAAGGCCTGCAGGGACAGCACCAGGGGCAATGGCTTCAAACTAGAGCAGATTTGGATTGGATGTGAGGAACAAGTTCTGCAGCAGGAGGCTGCTGGAACACTGCAGCAGGTTGCCCAGGGAGGCTGTGAAGGTTCCAAGCCTGGAAGTGCTCAGGGCCAGGCTGGGTGAGGCCTTGAGCAAAGTGGTGTAGGGAGCTGTTCCTGCCCATGGCTGGGGGTTGGTGATCTCTGAGTCCCTTCCAGCCCAAGCCATCCATGCCCCTGTGCAGTGCTGTGGTCCTCCCACCATGGAGTCCTTTGCTCTGACTCCAGCTTAGCTTTGATGAACGACTCCCAGCCTCTCCTCCCTGGGAGCTCAGCTGCTGCTAGCTCTGGGCACACTCCTTGAGACTTTGTGGTGCTGCTCTGGAACCCTTGGAGTCCTGGGGCTGGTCAGGTGTGCCAAGGGCTGCTGGGGTAGGACAGTGGGGACTGGGCTGGATGCCCAGGGAGGAGAGAGCCTGGCAGGGGCTGCTCCTGAGCACACAGCTGGAGCTGCTCAGAGGGCTCCTTGAAGAGCTCTCTGTGTGGGAACTGGCTGTGGTGAGAAACTTCTTAGAGCATTTCAAGTTTTCCTCCCACAGGTGGATAAAATAGGAAGAGGCTATCAAGGGGATCCATCCTCAGCCCTTCTGGAGCTGCTGGACCCAGAGCAGAACTCCAACTTCTTGGATCATTACCTTGATGTGCCTGTGGATCTGTCCAAGGTATTCCTCTCTGCTGCAGAGGCTGTGGAGCTGGGGAAGGTCAGACTGTCAGTGCAGGGATGTCCTGGCCACCAGGAGATGCTGGCATGGTGCTCAGCTGGAAAGTTGGGCAGATGGCATTGAGGCACCAGCAGCAGAGGGCTTTAGCCAGAGTGTCTGCACAGCAGCCAGCAGCAGCCCTACAGCCCCAGCTCCCTGCAGAGCCAGGGACACAGAGATGGCAGGAGGGGCCCTGTGGCAGGAGTGGCAGAGCTGCTGCCAGCAGAAGTGACCTCCTGCTGCTGGGCATTGTCTGCACACACTTCTGTTGCAGCTTGCATTGCCTGCAGAGGCCATGGCCTGCAAATGCAGACACTCAGCTGGGGCCCTTCTGTGCTGACTCTGCAGAAGGCAGAAATAACCAAGAAGGGAGGTCTGGCTCTGCCCAGGCCAAGGCTGCCAGCTCTGTGCTGTGGTGTTCCTGCTCCTTGGGTTTGGGGGTAGGGAGGATCCCACTGCAGGGTTCTGGCATCCAGAGCTTTGCCTGTGATCAAAACCAGGTTCTGGGGAACTGTTGCTTGGAGGATGCTGGAGGGGCCTGGAACATCTGTGTGATGAGGAAAGGCTGAGAGCCCTGGGGCTGGTCAGTCTGGAGAGGAGAAGGCTGAGAGGGATCTGATCAATGGCTATCAATATCTGCAGGGTGGGGGGCAGGAAGGGGCCAGGCTGGGCCAGGCTCTGCTCAGTGGTGCCCTGTGACAGGACAAGGGGCAGTGGATGCAAACTGGAACCCAGGAGGCTCCACCTCAACATGAGGAGAAACTTCTCTGGTGTGAGGGTGCTGGAGGCCTGGAGCAGGCTGCCCAGAGAGGTTGTGGAGTCTCCTGCTCTGCAGAGCTTCCAACCCCCCCTGGCTGTGTTCCTGTGTGAGCTGCCCTGGGTGGCCCTGCTCTGGCAGGGGGTTGGGCTGGATGATCTCCAGAGGTCCCCTCCAACCCCAACCATTCTGTGATTCCAAAGCAAGTGGCTAATGAAGAGGTTTAATAGGATCCTGTAATGCTTCCAGGTGCTTTTTATTTGCACTGCCAACGTGACAGAAACCATCCCGGAGCCGCTGCGGGACAGGATGGAGGTGATCAACGTGTCAGGATATGTGGCAGAGGAGAAGCTTGCCATTGCAGAGGTAAGGGAGCTGCTCCCCTGGCTTAAAGAGGTTCCACCCAAAGCCATCAGGCACGTGGCTCTGCACAGAGGTGCTGTGCTCTGAGCCCCCTTTCAGTGCCTCCAGCGTTCTGTGCGCTCCAGAACCTGGCCCCGAGCTCAGGGCAGAGGGCTGTGGGGCAAGGCGGAAGCAGCAGGCTCCTGTCACAGCCACTGGGAGAAGCTGTGGCTGCTTCTCTCTTTCAGAGGTACTTGGTCCCTCAAGCAAGAGTGCTGTGTGGCCTGGATGAGAGCAAGGCCCAGATCAGCCCCGAGGTGCTGACCCTGCTCATCAAGCAGTACTGCAGGGAGAGCGGCGTCAGGAACCTGCAGAAGCAGGTGGAGAAGGTGAGGGCAGCGCCGCGGGGCTGGCTCCGCTCTGGCCTCCTCAGCTCTTGCTGCACAGCACAGCTGCTCTCTCCCCCCAGGTCCTGAGGAAATCTGCCTACAAAATCGTGAGTGGGGAGGCAGAGGCAGTGCAGGTGACCCCTGAGAACCTGCAGGACTTCGTGGGCAAGCCGATCTTCACGGTGGAGCGCATGTACGACACCACTCCGCCGGGGGTGGTCATGGGGCTGGCCTGGACTGCCATGGGTGAGGCACCAGGGCTCCATTCCCGTGGGGTTTGCACAGCCTGGCTCTGGCAGTCAGGCTGAGAGGCGCTGCTGGCTCTGCTGGTGGGCTGCTGCCACCTGCAGCAGTAACTTCTGTGGCCTTCAGAGGTCCAAAGAATGCCAGCAGGCTGGGAGGGACCTCTGGAGGTCATCCGCTCTCAGCCCCCTGCTAAAGCAGGGCACCCACAGCAGCCTGCCCAGGGGCACAAGGGCCAGGGGGGGTTGGAAGCTCTGCAGAGCAGGAGACTCCACAACCCCCCTGGGCAGCCTGCTCCAGGGCTCTGTCACCCTCACTGTAAAGGAGTTTCTCCTCATCTTCTGTCTTCAAGGTTGAGCCTGTTGTTCCTTGGCTCATTAGTGTGCACCACCACAAAGAGCTTGGCCCCCTCCACTTGCCCCCCACCCTTCAGAGATTGATGGACATTGATCAGATCCCTCTCAGCCTTCTCTTCTCCAAACAGCCCCAGCTGAGACCCCAGCTCACATCCACACTGCTGATGCCTCTGCACCACCAAACCCTTCTGCCTTCCCTTTGTCTCAGGATGTTGCTTTGTTTTCCTTTCCTTCCTCAGGAGGCTCCACTCTGTTTGTTGAGACATCTCTGAAGCGACCCAAAGACAAGGAGAACAAGGATGGCTCCCTGGACCTCACAGGGCAGCTGGGAGATGTGATGAAGGAGAGTGCCAAAATAGCTTACACCTTTGCCAGAGCCTTCCTGATGCAGAAGGAGCCCAGCAACGACTTCCTCATCTCTTCCCACATCCACTTGCATGTGCCAGAGGTGAGCTGCTGCAGCATTCTCAGAGCAGGCAGCACTGCTGGGCTGCTCTGAGGCTGGGAGGTGCCCTGTGTGTGCTGTGCAGCAGGCCCAGGGCCAGGAAAACCTGGCAGAGGAAGGCTTTGTCCTGGGGATGCTGTGGGAGTCCTCCTGCAGCAGGCCTGTGGTGGGGATGCAGAGGCTTGGATACTGCTGCAGGCAATGCAGCTGCTGGCCCTGGGGTGCAGGTGGGGAGACCACAGCAGAGAGAGAAGGGATTGGGATGAAATCCACAGGGAAAGCAAAGCTGAGGCCTGTGTGGTCCCAAGGCTGCAGGAGGGCTGCAGGTCCTGTAGGGGGAGTTACAAAGAGCACTCCTGGTCCCTGTGCTCTGCTTCCTTGTCCCTCTCCTAGCAGTGGGATGAAGATGAAAGCCCTCAGTGCTCAGGGGGCTCCACACTGCAGCAGGCTTGGGGCTTTAGGATGACCAATTCTGTGCTGACCTGATGCTGACCTCTGTTGTTTCTGTGGCTGGCTCAGCTTCCAAGCATTCCTGCTGGGTTTTGCTTCAGCCTGAGCCTGATGAGCACTGTGGTGGCACCAGGCCAGAGCCCAAACTGAAGCCTCAGGGACTTCATGGCTCAGGTGAGGCCTGGCAGAGCTGTTGACAGGGGAGCCAGCTCAGGTCACCTCCAGCAGTGACCCTTCTGCAGAGCCCCCCCAGAGCTGGGGCTACTGTTCTTTTCCTCCCCTGGATTCAGGGGTGACAAATGAAGGCAGGAACCCCTTAGCCCTGTAGCAACCACATTCCAGACATGCAGGGAGCAGAGAATCTCCCAGGTCTTCCCAGTGAGAGGTGCCAGCATGCCAAGGTGTCTCCTGCAACACATTCCCACCCCAGGGTGCCAGGGTGAGGCTGTTGCCCCTGGCACCCCTGGAATCTCTGGCCAGCCTGATCTAGTGTGGGGTGTCCCTGCCCATGGCAGGGGGGTTGGAACTAGATGATCCTTGTGCTCCCTTCCTTGTGCTTCCCAACCCTGACTGATGCTATGGTACTGTGATACTGATTGTGTTGCTCTAGGTAGCTAAGGAATTGGGCAGCTCAGGAACTCTGCCCTCAGAGCAGTGCCTGCCACAGGCCACCTTGAAACAGCAGAGCCAGAGGCTGTGCCTGGGGTTGCTGCTCTTGCAGGGAGCTAAAGGGGGGCTGTGTTTGGTTGCTTTTCACAGGGAGCCACACCAAAGGATGGACCAAGTGCAGGCTGCACCATAGTCACAGCCCTGCTGTCGCTGGCCATGGACCGCCCAGTGAGGCAGAACCTGGCCATGACTGGGGAAGTGTCCCTGACTGGGAAGATCCTGCCCGTGGGTGGAATCAAGGAGAAGACAATTGCAGTAAGAGCTCCTCCCTTGCCTCTCTGCATGCTCTGGGGGACAGCCCTGGGCTGGGCTCAGTGCTGCCTGTGACAGCCACTGATGGCTCCTGGAGTGGGGGCACAAAGGGGTCCTGCTTGTGCCTCTGGCTGTCAGGAAGGAGGTGGGACCCCAGCTTTGTGCCAGGGCATCTGTGTTAATCCACTTTAGTACTAGAAGTGAGGGTGGGAGGTGCCCTCAGTGTTAATGCTGCCTGACTGGCCCCAGGCTCAGCAGTCTGGGCTGAGAGGATCGTTGAAGGAGGGCATCCAGTATAGAGCTGACAGTATCCCAGCACTCAGCCTCTCCCCCCCCAGCACTCACAGCCTCTCTCCCCAGGCCAAGCGTGCCGGCGTCACCTGCATCGTGCTGCCCTCGGAGAACAAGAAGGATTACTACGACCTGGCAGCCTTCATCACGGAGGGGCTGGAGGTTCACTTCGTGGAGCACTACCAGGAGGTGTTTGCCATAGCCTTCCCCAAGCTGGACTCTGCTGGAGGATGACATCCCCCCGGGGTGCTGGGAGGTGATCAGGTGGCCAGCCCCAGGAGCAGGGTGAGCTGGGGGCGAGCCGGGGCCGTGCCGCAGCGGGACCGGAGCGGAGCTCTTGCTGCTGCGCAGCTGCTGCTGGCTTGGCCGGGAGAGAGCTCTGGCTCTGTAGTGACCTGCCCCACGGCCAGGGGCCCAATAAAGTTGTGAGTTTTACCTCAGCCCTGTGCCTCTTGCCAGCCACCCCCTCTGCAGCTGCTCTGGGCTCTGCTTGCTGCAGAGCTCTCAGTGGTTTCACCAGTTCCAGATGCTGCTTCCAGAGGAACTCTGGGGCTGTGCCTCACACAGAGCTCCTGCTGGACCTGCAGGTGAGCTCAGAACCCTCAGCTCTGGGGCTGTGCCTCACAAGGAGCTCCTGATGGCCCTGTAGGTGAGCTCAGAACCCTCAGCTCTGGGGCTGTGCCTCACACAGAGCTCCTGCTGGACCTGTAGGTGAGCTCAGAACCCTCAGCTCTGGGGCTGTGCCTCACACAGAGCTCCTGCTGGACCTGCAGGTGAGCTCAGAACCCTCAGCTCTGGGGCTGTGCCTCACACAGAGCTCCTGCTGGACCTGTAGGTGAGCTGAGAAACTTGTCTCAGCTTAGAAGCCTGGGCTGGAGAGGAAGCAAATCAGGCCAGTTCAGCAGTGCTGCTGCATTCAGCTCCCAAGGGACAGGGTGCTCCAGGGGACAGCACAGATTGGTACCAGCAGAAACAAGCCCAGGCTTAAAGGGCAGAGCCCTGCACCCAGAAGCAAGGTGCTAGGCACCAGGAATTGGTGCTGCACTCCACCAGAAGCTCTTGGCCACTGCAGCAGCTGCTTTGTTCCAAGTGAAAAAGGGAACTGAACATCCTGGCCCAGCTGGGCCAGGAACTGGAGGGCTTCATCCCTCAGCAACTGCTAGAGAAGCTGAATTTGAGAGGGGAGGAGGAGCTGTTACATCAGGTGTGATTGAAATGTGTTTGTGGGGGAGAGCAGCTCCTGTCCTGCCTCCCAGCCAGGCTGGCACAGTCCTTAGTGGGGAGTAAACTCATCCTGCTGGCATCTGGGGAGCTCTGGCTGCCTGCACTTTTCATTTGGCAATGTGCTGCAGAAATAGGGCAGCAGAGGGTACAAGGGGAGCAGGAGCCAGAGAAGCTTCAGGAGGAGCAGGCTGGGGCAGGAGCAAAGCTGCTACTGGTTTCAACATCAGTTTTTGTCCACTGACCTCTCCTACCACACTACCCAGGTTCAGAGACAGACTGGGAGGTGGAGGCAGCTTGGCCACAGAGAGGCTTCCACACCCTGGGACAGGCCAGCTCCACATGCTCTGCAGGGTCACCCTTCTAGGAGAGGCCACAAGCCAGCACAGGAGCTCCAGGAGCAGCATCTCCAGCTGCAAGGAAAGAGTCACACAAGTTCTGCACTACTGCAGGGCAGGGCCCTCAGCACCCCCAGGGGCAGCCCAGCCCAAGGTGCCATCAACAGCCACTCACTGGGGTTGTGAGAAAGGATTTATTGGAGCCAGGCCACAGCTCAGTCCTTCTTTGCAGCTGCTTTCCTCATGGCTGCCAGGACATTGCTCAGCTCTTCTCTCTTCCTCTTGGCACGGATGTGAGTGCCAACCTGCAGAGAGAGCAGCACAAGGTGAGTGCCAGCCTGCAGGGGCACTCACACTCAGTGTCCACCCCAGCACACAACACAACTTGGCTGCAGGATGGTGAAGTCCTGGTAGCCAGAGACCAGACCTGCCCATCCACCTCCAGTGGCCAGCCAGGCACCACCTGCCCTCACCTCTGCAGCACCTGACTCAGCCCTGTGCACTCAGCCCAGCCCCAGCCCTCTCCTGGGCTGATCCCCAGCAGTGTGGGCAGCAGGGGCAGGGAGGGGATTCTGCCCTCTGCTGTGCTCTGCTCAGTCCCTCCTGCAGTGCTGGGGCAGCTCTGGAGGCCTCAGCACAGACAGGGACCTGGTGGAGCAGGGCCAGAGGAGGCCACAGCAATGCTGGCAGGGCTGGAAGCCCTCTGCTGGGAGGCCAGGCTGAGAGCCTGGGGCAGCCTGAAGAGGAGAAGGCTCCAGGAGAGCTGGGCAGGGACTTCTGACAAAGACATGGAGTGACAGGATGAGAGATGATGGCTTCAAACTGGAAGAAGCTGGATTCAGGATAGTCACTGGCAAGAAATTGTTCCCCATGGAGCTGGTGAGGCACTGGAGCAGGTTACTGGGAGATGATGTAGAGGCTCCAAGCGTGGAGGTGTTCAAGGCCAGGCTGGATGAGGCCTTGAGCAGCCTGTGCTGGTGGGGGCAGGGGCTTGGAACTGGATGATCTTGAAGGCCCCTTCCAACCCAAACCATTCTGTGACTTTTTACTCAGGTACTTGGTGCAAGGTGGAAGCTGCTTCCAGCTCTCATGGCTGCCACCAATGAACTCATGGTTCCCAGTCTCCCCCAGCACTGCTCTGCTCTTCCCATACCCAAGGTGCAGATAGTGCAGAACCAGCACAGCAGGTCTGGAGCCCCAGCTCTCCCACCCAGCCCACAGCACATTGCCCTCCCCAGGCAACTGCGAACCAAAGAGGAGGAGTTAAACAGCAAAGACTCCCCAGGGAAAGGCAGGAAGGGCCCCCAGCAGCCTGGGCCATGCCCATGAGGATGCCAGCCTGACCTACCCGCTTCTTGATGAACTTGAGAGCTCGTTTGTCCTTGGACACCTTCAGCAGCTCCATGGCTCTCCGCTCGTAGGGCGCGAAGCCGCAGACCTCCCGGATCATGTCCCGCACGAACTTGGTGTGCTTGGTGAGGCGCTGGGGGCAGAGGGCAGGGGGCATGGGCAACCTGACCACAGCCAGGCTGGGCCGGACTGAGCTCCAAACCCAGCCCCTGGCATGCCCCAGGGCGCGCCAGCCCCTGCCAGATGCCCTGCAGCAGTGACCCCGAGCAGGTCGGCCGCGCTCTGTGCTCTGCTCCTCCCCTTCAGCAGCAGTGTGCACACAGCAGGGTCGCAGAGGGTCTGCTCTGCTGCACCCCTCAGCCACCACATCCAACCACACTGCTTCAGCAAGCGGGGAGACAAGCTGCCAGCTGCCCTAACCTCTCCTGGCACACATCCACGGCACCTGGGTAACTGCCACTGTGTCGCTGCTGGGCAGGGGACAGCCCTGGGGTTGCCAAGGGGCACAGAGGGAGCCTTCAGAACGCCCCCAGCCTCTTTCTGTGCCACTGCTGGTTCTGGCTGGGGAAGGGTTAATGCTCCCCACAGCAGCTGGCACGGGCTGGGGCTGTGCTGGCAGCACTGCTGGTCACACAGGGCTGGGTCCTCACTGCTGACCCAAGGGCTGCTCTGCTCCCCACACCACAGCAGGCTGCACAAGGAGCTGGGAGGGGGCAGGGCTGGGACAGCTGACCCCAGGTGACCAAAGGGACATCCCAGCCCATACCACAGCCTGCCCAGCACAGAGAGCTGGGGGAAGAACACCGTGGGGGACACCTGAGTGCTGGGGTTCCTGCTCCCAAGTCACCCTTATGGGTGCTGCAGCCTGGCTCTCCTGGGGCTGGCTGAGCCTGCAGTGGGGATGAGCTCCTTGGTTTGCTTCTCTTGTGCAGAGCTTTTGGGGCACCTGGTCAGGAGTCCTCATCTCAACCCAGGACTTTCCTCACTTGTTCTGATTCTCTTCCCCCTCTCAGCAGAGGGGAGTGAGTGAGTGGCTGCGGTGGGGCTGAGCTGCCAGCTGAAGTTACACCAACACCCCGCTGCCTGCTGAGCCTCAGCAGTGCCTGGAACTCATCTGCCTTGGGGCTGCTCTGCTGCCAGCTCTGCCGTACCCAACGCCTTCACTCCACACCCGCTCCCACACACGCATTCGGTGCTTCTCACCATTCAAGCCCCCCTCCATGGGCACCTCCCCAGCCCAGCCTGCAGCAATGCAGCAGCCACACATTCAGCTCCCACCCACCGCTGCTGGTGTGGCCGCCCGCACCGGGGCACCTACACCTCCGTTAGACCTCCAAGTCAGACGGCACAGCAAGCACCTGCAGGCACCCAACAGCCTCCTGCAGTCCAGCACAGCCACCCCACCACCGGCGGCTGCTCGGAAGGAGCCGAGCTGCAGCCTTCCCTCAGGGCGGCCCTGAGCTGCGAGGAGCTCTAGCCGGGAGATGGAGGCGGAACTGGATCGGCACTGCCCTGTTCCTGGTACGCCCGTACAGCGAACCGCGCACCCCAGGAGCCGTCCGGAGCTCCCCGTCAGGCTGCGGCGGGCAGCAGCCCCTGCGCCCGACCCAGCCCCGCAGCTGCCGGCAGAACCTCCCCGGGGGCCCGGCGCGGCCGCACTCGCCTGACACTCACCCCGCGGCGCCGGCACTGCCTGGG
The DNA here is from genome assembly GCF_026170545.1 of Melanerpes formicivorus. Lineage (NCBI taxonomy): Eukaryota > Metazoa > Chordata > Aves > Piciformes > Picidae > Melanerpes > Melanerpes formicivorus. The sequence continues at coordinate 2,087,681 of NW_027142386.1, read as the reverse complement.
CTTGGACACGTTCTTCGTCACCTTGTAGCCCTTGTTGAGGCCCACGGCCATGGGGTAGCGGATCGCCATGTCTGCGGGAGAGAGCGGTCAGACCGGCCGCCGATGGAGGCGGATGGACGCCAAGCCCCGGCCCGGCCCTTACCTGCTGCTCGCTGATGGCGCCGCGCCGGAAGGAGGGAGCGCGCGCGGGACGCCGGGACAGTGCCTCTTCCGGCCGCGCGCCGCCACCAGGGCGCGGGCAGGGGCCGGGAGGGGAGGGCGCCCCCTGCGGGCAGGCGGTGTCCTCGCCGCCGGCCGCAGAGAGCTTAGGCCGCCAGCCCGGGTTGGAACCGGAGGGGGTCGGTTAGGCCACGGCCAGCGGCGGCGCGGCGGAAGGGCTCGAGGCTCCTCCCTCCGCGCTGCTGCCGGCCGTTGCTCGGCGGCGGCCCGAGAAGTTGGTTGCTTCAGCTTGGATGTGAGGAAGAAGTTGTTCCCCAGGAGGGTGGTGAGAGCCTGGCACAGGCTGCCCAGGGAGGTGGTGGCAGCCTCAGCCCTGGAGGTGTTTGCAGCCAAGCTGGAGGTGGCTGTGAGCAACCTGCTGTGGTGTGAGGTGTCCCTGCCCGTGGCAGGGGGTTGGAACTGGCTGAGCCTGGAGGTCCCTTCCAGCCCTGCCAGCTCTGCGGTTCTAACCCCTGCCAGAGCAGGGTCACCCAGGGCAGCTCACACAGAGCACAGCCAGCTGGGGCTGGAAAGCCTCCGCAGAAGGAGACTCCACAACCCCTCTGGGCAGCCTGCTGCAGGGCTCTGCCACCCTCACAGTGCAGCAGCTCCTCCTCATGTTCAGGTTGGACTTCCTCTGTTCAGCTCTGTGCTCACTGCCTCTTGTCCTGTCCCTGGGGACCACTGAGGAGAGTCTGGCTCCATCCTCCTGCCACCCACCCTTGGTTCTCTGTAAGCACTGATCCCCTTCAGCCTCCTCTGCCAGCTAAGCAGCCCCAGCATCCTCAGCCTCTCCATTCCTTAGAACTGAAACCACTGAGCTGGGAAGAAAAATACTAACTGACAAGACCACAGTAAATCTTGGCTTTTTAAACACACAACTGAGCTTCACACCTTGCTGCCAGGCACAGACACTCTTTGGTGCCACAGGACTCTGCAGGGCAGCTGTCCCTGACAAATGCCACCTGTGGGGAACTGTGATCCACCTGTGGAGCCCTTGGTGGGCCAAGAAGAGACTGACCTTGAACAGATTGTTGTGCACCCTTGAATACCTGGAAAGGCCCTGAGCTGAAGGTGTAGGCAGCTTGCAGCTGCTTGTGACAGACCCTTGGGTAACCTGCTTGAGGCAGAGAAACTGCAGGGTTGAGACTGAGGAGCTGCAGGAGAAGAGACTCAGCCTAATGCAGCAATAACTATGGCAGGATGGCAATAACCACAAGAATCTAAGAGCAACTTGCTAACCAGCTGGAAGCAGCCAGGTCAGCGTGATAAACACATCAATATGTGCTGGGTGAAGGAAGAAGAACTCTGCTTACAACCACAAGCGTATGTGTCGCTTCTGGCTGCCGCCGTGACAGTGCCAGCCGCCGGTGGGCGCCGCCGGGCTGGCCCCAGCGCTGCTCTCCGCAAGAGGGCAGGGTCCGGACAGACAGCTGCGGGCTGGGGCCGGGGCTGGAGCCGGGGCTGGAGCCGGAGCCGGGGCTGGAGCCGGGGCTGGAGCCGGGGCTGGAGCCGGGGCTGACGCTGGGGCTGGAGCCGGGGCTGGAGCCGGGGCTGACGCTGGGGCTGGAGCCGGGGCGGGAGCCGGGGCTGGAGCCAGGGATGGAGCCGGAGCTGGGGCGGGGCTGGAGCCGGAGCTGGGGCCGGGGCTGGAGCCGGGGCTGGAGCCGGGGCTGGGGCCAGGGCTGGAGCCGGAGCTGGCGCCGGGGCTGGGGCCAGGGCTGGAGCCGGGGCTGGCCCCGCGCCTGCCGCCGCCCTTGTGCCTGGGGATGGCTGCTCGGGGGGTGCAGACCGCAGGATGCCAGGGGTCGGAAGGGACCTCCGGAGCTCATCCAGTCCAACCCCCTGCCAGAGCAGGACCACAGAACCCAGCACAGGGCACACAGGAGCACACCCAGATGGCTCTGGAAAGTCTCCAGAGTCTCCACAACCTCTCTGGGCAGCCTGCTCCAATGCTCTGGGACCCTCACAGTGAAGTTCCTCCTCATGTAAAGGTGGAACCTCCTGTGCTGGCGTTTCCATCCCTTGCCTCTTGTCCTGTGTGGCAGGGTGCAAGTGAGCAGAGCCTGGCCCCTCCCTCTTGACCCCCAGCCCTCAGATATTTAGGTTCCCTGTCTGGGACCCCTCCTGCTTTGTCTCTGTGCCCACCAGGCTCTCTGCCCCTGAAACAACCCCTTGCCTAGGGCAGAAGGCTGCTGAGCTCTGCAGCTGGGCTGTGAGCACCAACCCCCAGCAGTGTGCTGCAGGCATGGGGGCTCTGCCCCACCACCCTGACTGCTGCCATGATCCCTTCCTGACACCTTCTGCTTCTCCACTCGACCTGCAGACACTTTGCTGGGCAGTTCCCAAACTCTCCTTGGGTTTCTCCTCATTTTAGCTTCCTATGCTTCATTGAACACCCCAAAAGCAAAAGGCTCTTTCAGACCTTGGCTTCCCACCGTAAGACCCTGGGAGAAAATCCATTTCCAGCAGCTTTTCCCCATCCCAGCAGTGGGAAATGCCTCTCCCACGTTCCCAGCACTTGCAAACAGTTTGTACCTCAGCTGAATTTCCCTTTCTTCTGGATTCTGCATCAAGGCTCCACACTCCCTGACTTATTCCTTTCCCAGAGCCACTGTGAGCACATCACAGAATCCCAGCATGGTGAGGCTGGAAGGGACCTCTGGAGGTCATCCAGTCCAAGCCCCCCTGCCAGGGCAGGTCACACAGGAACACATCCAGATGAGCCTTTAAAGTCTCCAGAGCAGGAGACTCCACAACCTCTCTGGGCAGCCTGCTCCAGGCCTACAGCACCCTCACACCAAACAAGTTTCCCCTCCTGCTCAGACTGGAACCTCCTGGGCTCCAGTTTGTACTCCTTGCTCCTTGTCCTGGCCCTGGGCACCACTGAAACCCTGCACAGGGCTCCTCACACCCAGCACTGCTGCAGCTGAGGATGGAAATACCCCCAGGCACCAAGATAGAACAGGGCTCTGAAAAGAGGATGTGGAGGCAGCAGGAGTGATAAGATCTGCCTCTGCCAGCTAGGGAGTAGCTGTCAGACCCAGCAGTGATGAGGAGCAAGGTCCCCTTGCTGGGGCAGCTCTGCTGTGCTGGCACTGCCTGGGCAACTGGCAGGAGCTGGCACCAAAGCTTCACTGTGCTCTTGGAGGAGGCAGGAGAGAGCTGGGGAAGGGATCCAGCCAGCCCCTGTGGGTCACATGCTGGAGGTGGAGGAGTGCCTGGAGTGTAAAGGGGTTGTCCAGGGAGCAGAGCCAAGCCAAGATCCTTGCTTAAGCTTCTTGAGAGGGCAGTGAAGGTCACTGCAGAGCTGCCCTCTGAATGGAACCTCTGAATGAAACCTCTGCCCTCCACCCCTGGAGTGCCTCTGCTGCCTGCAGAGCTGTGCTCGAAGCTTGCTGAGGAAGCCCCAGCCCAGGGGAGCCTGCTCAGGCTCAGGCTCAGGCTCAGCCCAGCCAGGCTGACCTGTGGCTGCCTCTGCTGGGCAGTGACCATATTCCTCACTCTGTCACACAGCTCCCAAGCCCTGCTTGGAGGCAGTCAGGTGGTGGTGGTTTAGTAGCTAGGTTTAAGCTTGTGTTTAACCCAAGCCCTGCTTGGCACATCAGAGAGCACCTTTCACACTGGCCCTTGCTTCTTCCAGCTGAAGCAATCTGAACCTGACTCCAGAGAAACCTCTGGTCTGGGGAAGCCCTGGCAGTGTCCCCCAGGAGTATTTCATAACTTGCAGAAGCCAGCAGCCCCTAGCACCAAACCAGGAGAGGAAACAGCTAAATCATAGAGTCACAGAATGGGTTGGGCTGGAAGGGACCTCCAAAGCTCAGCCAGTCCAACCCCCTGCACTCAGCAGGGACATCCTCCACTAGATCAGCTTGCCCAGAGCCCTGTCCAGCCTCACCTTGAGGATCTCCAGGGATGGGACCTCAGACACCTCCCTGGGCAACCTGTTGCAGTGTTCCAGCAGCCTCCTGGTGCAGAACTTGCTCCTCACATCCAATCTCAATCTGCTCTGCTCTGGTTTGAAGCCATTGCCCCTGGTGCTGTCCCTGCAGGCCTTTGGGAACAGTCCCTCTGCAGCCTTCTTGTAGGATGCCTTCAGGTCCTGGCAGGCTGCTCTAAGGTCTCCCTGGAGCCTTCTCTTCCCCAGGCTGAACCCCCCCAGCTCCCTCAGCCTGTCCTTGTAGCAGAGCTGCTCCAACCCCCTGATTAATTTTGTGGCCTCCCCCTACCCCACCCCAGAGGCAAGGCACCAACTGCTTCCCTCCAGCCATGGTGTCCCCTCTGAAGCAGCACTGTGTGGGTGGCACAGCCACGCTCAGCACTGTGTGGGCAGTGCCCTCATGAAGGGCAGCAGCCCTGCAGCAGTTCCCCTGAGGAGACAGCACTGAGCAGGGAGGCTTCCTGTCTGTGTAAGCTCAGGTTTTGTGCAGAGGCTCCTCTGAGAGCACTGCTGGAGCTGTCACCTGTGCTGCCACAGACTGGCATCTGTTCTGCCTCCAGCTGCTGCAGGAGCTGTTGAACAACCCCTGCCTGTTCCCTGGAGGAAGCTGAGCCATGGGTTTCATCCACCTGGCCAGTCCAACTGCCTGCTCTGAGCAGAGGAGCCCTCTGCAGCTGCCAGTTCCTCTGCTGAAGGAAAGGATTTAACCCTTCTGGGGCTGGACTGGGGCTTGCACCACGTGGACTCCACCATCTGGGCAAAGATCCTTCCCCTCTGTGGCCATGCATGGAAATGCTCTCATTTCCTATCCACTGCTGCAGTTGGAGGTGCAGGAGAGCCTCAGCTTTGGTCTTCCTTGGCAGCTGCTCATCAGTGCCAGCTGCAGAGGGTGTGCTCGGGGCACCAGCTCCTCCTGGCACTGAGGAGCACTGAGGTGTGGCAGTCATCCTGGCATTCCACCTGCTGCTCCCTCCCCAGGCCAGCTTCCCCTCCAGCAGGTCCAGTGGCTCCTTGCTTTGCTGCTGCTGGGCATGGGAAGGGTCACCCTTCTCAGGTGGGAAAGGCATCTCCAGCCCTACAGACTTCCCTCTGGACAAGCTCAGCCACCACTGCTGTCTCTGCTGCCTTTGATGAGGTGGCCAATGCCTGGCAGTGCCAGGATGGTCCCCATGGGGATGTGTCCATGCCCTTGGGGTCCATGCAGGCAGAGGCAGAAGGTTGGGAGGTGTGGCTGTGGCAGCCAGGGTGCATTGCCCCTTTGGGCAGCCCTGGGGGGCCAGCTGAGCTCAGCCCAGTTGTGTCCCAGCCATGAGCAGCCTCCACAGGCTGGCATCTCAGTGAAGCCTGTCAGGACCCCAAGGTTCAGCTGGAAGTTCAGAGCTGGCTCTCATTCCTAGCTCAGTGAGTGCTTGGCCCTCCATGGCTCTCCTGTACCTGGCCATGGCTGTTCAGAACTGGCAGGAGGCTCCAGGCCCAGGATGCAGCTCCTGGCAGTGCACAGGAGCAGGGGCTGCCAGCACAGGAGCCTGCAGAGAGGCTCCTGGGGTGCCAAGGCCCCAGCTGTGGAAGAGGAGGTCAGAGGAGAAGGGGGGCTCAGTCTGCAGCATGCACAAGAGGCATGGGCAGCACAAGGGGTGGGGGCTGGGGAGCCAGGGCTGTGCCCTGGGCAGGTGGCTGTGTGGCAGCTGCAGGAGAAGGAGCCCAGGCTGCAGAGTGCCTGTGGGAAGGACCCCTCACCCCTCTGGCACAGGCTTTCCCCCAGCCCTGAGGGGAGCCATGGGGAGGCCTTGGTGCCAGCGGACTGGCACTGCCCGTGGCTGGACTCTGCCTGCCCAGGCTGTGCCCACTGAGCAAGGCCACAGCTCTGACCCACCCCAAGAGGGCTGTGCCAGGCAGGAGCCTGCAGAGGCAAGAAGGGCTCCTCAGCAGACAGGGTGCCCTTCACTCCTCCACTGACACCACTGCAGAGGAGCAGCTGGGTGTGAGCTGGCTCTCAGCTGTGCTCTGTGCCTGCCCTGTGCCAAGGCTGCTCTCCTGACACAGCTTCTTCAGCAAGGCCTTGGGGCTTGGACATTCCCTGCTCCTTGGAGCCTGGGGCCATCTGCAGAGCCTGGGGCAGGCCTGTGACCTCCTGCAGGGCAGGGAGCAGCCTCCAGCCACAGAGCTGCTCAGGCCAAGGGAAGCCAGCAAAGCAGGAAGAATGATGCAGGAGATGAGGGCAAAGATAAGGTCCTGCCCTGAGTCATTTCTTTCAGAAGAGGACCTACCAACAGGCCAAGGATTGCAGGGACAACCCTGCAAGCCTGGTGCCTGAAGAGGCAGCAACAGGAGGGGATCCACCTTGCAAGGGGGTGTTGGTCCTTCCTGGCATGCATGCCAGCAGGAGAGGCCTGTGCAAAGCCAGTGTTGCTGTTTCTTTTGCAGGAGAAGGCATTTGTGACAAGCACCAACAGGAAAATTGGTGATGAATTGTCTGGTGTGGCCTTGGTGCTGCCTGCTGCTGACACCAAAGGAGAAGTGTTCAGGGTGGGGAGGAGAAAACCCTTTGAATGAAGAAGGAAATAAAATGGAAGAGGTTTGTGTGCAGAGCAGGCAAAGGCAAAGGCTGAGCAGTCACAGGGCCATGGGGGCTCTCCCAGGGATGGACTCTCCAGGCAGGGTTTCCTCCTTCAGCTTTCTGGTGATGCAGCCAGAGAGGCACAGAATCACAGGGGAGACCTTGCAGATCACCCACCCCAAGCCTCACCCCTGCCAGGGCACCACCACCCCATGGCCCTCAGCACCACATCTCCATGCCTTGGAAACCCCTCCAGGGATGGGGACTCCACCACTGCCCTGTGCAGCCTGGGCCAGGCCTTGACAACCTTTTTGGAGTAGAAATTGGTCCTCCTGTCCAACCTAAGCCTCCCCTGGGGCAACCTGAGGCCATCTCCTCTTGTTCACTTGTTTGTTCCTGGGGAGAAGAGATCAACCCTGACTTGGCTCCAACCTCCTTTCAGGGAGTTGTAGGGAGCCAGGAGGTCTCCCCTGAGCCTCAGCCACTGCTGTCCTGAGGTTGGCTGAGCAGCTATGAGGCACCGAGGTGCCCAGTCCCCCTGCTGGAAGGACTCCAGCTCCTCACCAGGTGTAGGCTGGAGGCTTTCCTCCCTCTGGCCTGGGGCCAGTCCTGCAGACCCAAGCCCTGCACTGGGAGGCTGGGTGTGGTGGTCACTGAGGCAGAACCACGGAGTGACAGCATCAAAATGTGTTTGCTCAGCAGCAGGGCTGTGGTGGGGGGTTGGTGATTGCTGCTTTGCAGCAGGCAGGGCAGGCTGGCACACAGCAGAGCTCCTGCCCAGCCAGTCCAGGTCAGACCAGCACAACACCCTCAGGCAGTTTGCAGATGACACTGAACAGGGCGGGATGCAGATCTGCTGCAGGGCAGGAGGCTCTGCAGAGGGATTTGGCCAGGCTGGATCCATGGCTGAGGTCAGAGGGATGAGGTTCAACCAGGCCAAGGGCTGGGTCCTGCACTTGGGTCACAACAACCCCAGGAAGGCTCCAGGCTGGGGGCAGAGTGTATGGAAACTGCCTGGAGGAAAAGGCTCTGGGGGTGCTGGGTGCCAGCAGCTGGACATGAGCCAGCAGTGCCCAGCTGGGCAAGAAGGGCAGCAGCAGCCTGGCCTGGAGCAGCAGTGGTGTGGGCAGCAGGAGCAGGGCAGGGATGGTGCCCCTGGACTGGGCACTGGGGAGGGTACAGCTCAAATCCTTGGCTCAGTTTTGTGCCCTCACTTCAAGAAGAACATTGAGAGGCTGGAGCAGGTCTGGAGAAGGGCAACAAAGCTGAGGAAGGGTCTGGAGAAGAGGGCTGGGGAGGAGCAGCTGAGGGGGCTGGGGGTGTTCAGGGGGGGTGGGGGGTGGGGTGTCGGGGTGGTTTTGTTGGTTTATCAGAGTCAAACTGCAATCCTGAGCCACCTGCGGGGCAGAGGCTGAGCCAGCCCGGCCAGCCCTGAGGATCACAACAGGTTACTGCAGCTGCCTGGGGGAAAGAGATGCAAACAGCCGGCAGGGAGCCAGCTGCAGTTGCTCCGTGCATTTGAAACTGCGGCGCCAAACAGTTGTTTTGAACAGCCCAGGGGGCTGGCTGTGCTCATCGGCCAGGGGAGCGCTGCCGGCCTTGGTACAGCCCCGGGCGGGGCGGGGGGAGCGCTGCCGGCCTTGGTACAGCCCCGGGCGGGGCGGGGGGAGCGCTGCCAGCCTTGGTACAGCCCCGGGCGGGGCGGGGGGAGCGCTGCCGGCTTTGGTACAGCCCCGGGCGGGGCGGGGGGAGCGCTGCCGGCCCCAGCCGCAGCCCCGCGGCAGCAGCGATGAGCTCAGAGGATCGCGGAGCGGGGCTGGGATCGCTCCTGGCTGACACAGAGAAGCTTTGTAAGCCCACGGGAGCCGCGGCCAGAGCCGGCCCCCACCCTGCTCCGCTGCAGCCTCCGAGCTGCAAACCGCCCAGAGATGAGGACTCGATGTGGCCTAGCAGCGCCGAGAGCCTGCGGCTGTCCGGGCAGGCTGCGGAGTCTTTGGAGCCCTGGAAGTGCAACCGAGACATGGAGCTGCTGGAGGGGGCTGGGGGAGGGTCATGAGGATGAGCAGAGAGTGCAGCACTTCCCTACGGGTTCAGGCTGGGAGAGCTGGGGCTGTTCAGCCTGGAGAAGAGAAGGCTCCAGGGAGACCTCAGAGCAGCCTTCCAGTACCTGAAGGGCTCCAGGAGAGCTGGGGAGGGACTTTGGACCAGGGCTGGGAGTGCCAGGATGAGGAACAATGACTTTGAGCTGGGAGAGGGGAGACTGAGACTGGAGATGAGGAAGAAATTGAGAGTGAGGGTGGGGAGAGACTGGCACAGGTTGCCCAGGGAGGCTGTGGCTGCCTCCTGCCTGGAGGTGTTCAAGGCCAGGCTGGATGAGGCCTTGAGCAAGCTGTGCTGGTGGGAGGTGTCCCTGCCCATGGCAGGGGCTTGGAGCTGGCTGAGCTTGAAGATCCTTTCCAACCATTCTATGAATCTATGAATGAACTCCAGCTCTCTGTGTGAAAATCAAAGCTCCTCACTCCAGAGCCCATGGCCCTGATCTGTCATTAGAAGTGATCTGAATGATCCCTTCCTTGAACTCAGATGCCTGCACAAACAGCAGCTTGCCCTTGGCTCCATCTCTGCAGGCTCCAGGGCTGCTGGCAGCCTGACTAGAAGGAAGTGGCTGCATTGTTCCTACCTGGCCACCTCAACTCTTTTCAATGCTGTTTGCACAGAGATTTGCTGCCAAGAAATCTATGTTCCTATTAGCCTGGAAGGACTCCTGAGCTCTGGGGAGCCAGGGAGGGGAAGCCCCAGCAGCTAATGCTGCACTGAAGGCTGTGCTGTAGCTCACACTGCCACACTTCTTTGCCTGCCACAGGCTGTGAGCAGTGGTGCTGGAGAAAGCCTCCCAGGCATGGCTCTTCTGAGCATCTGCTGTCAAAGTAAATCACTCTGTGCAAAAGGGACAAAGTGGAACTGTGGACAGTTGAGGAGCCCTGGGCTCTGCCACCCCCTGCTTCCTTTGCCACTTTTCTGTTGAGGTGGGGAAAGGATATGAGAGGGGATTTAAATGACATTTCTGGTCACATGAGAGCCAGGGCCTGGTTCCAGTGCAAGAGCCTGAAGAGCCACCCACACCCTCTCCCCACAAAGGAATGAACAATCCCAGGCACAGACCTGAATTCTCCTCCTTGGGTTTGCTTAACTCTTCCCCCACTGTGACACCTCACCTGCAGTGCTGTGTCCACCCATGGACCCCCAGCACAAAAAGGACAAGGACCTGCTGGAGCAGGTGCAGAGGAGGCCACAAAAACCATCAGAGAACCTCTGCCATTGGGCCAGGCTGGGGTTGTGAAGCCTGGAGAACAGAAGGCTCCAGGGAGACCTCAGAGCTGCATTTCAGTATCTGCAGGGAGCCTGCAGGCAGGCTGGGGAGGGACTGCTCAGAAGGGGCTGTGGGGATAGGCTGAGGAGCAGTGGTTTGAAAGTGGAGCAGGGCAGAGTTAGGTTGGACATCAGGAGCAAGTTCTGCACAGTGAGGGTGGGGAACAGGTTGCTCAGGGAGGTGGTGGAGGCTCCATCCCTGGAGACATCCAAGATCAGACTTCATGGGGCCCTGGGCAGCCTGCTCTGGCTGGAGGTGCCCCTGCTGCCTGCAGGGGGTTGGCTGAGATGCTCTTTGAGGGTCCCTTCCAACTCGATGTAATCTGTGACACAAGTTGAAATCTGCCTCAACAAGGAGGTTAAGGCTGCAGCAGAGGCTTCTACCAAACACTGTGTGCCTGGAACTAGAAATAAACACAGCCTGTGAATGTCAGAGTGTCTTGAGAATGCTCCATGTGCTGCAGACTGCTGCCTGTCTGCCTTTACCCCACAACTCTGCACTGTGTTCCTCCCTCTTACATGACTCCCAGCAAACCTTCCCATGGCAGATGAGGAAGCTCTCATCCATGACACATGCCACACCAGTAATCTTCTCTGCCTGCTGTGGTGCTTTCTGTCCTGGCACTGCTGGGAGCAATTTTAGTCAAGGAAAGCTGGAATTGTGGAGCAGAAATCCGTGGTGAGGTCTGAGTGCTTCTTCCAGATTTGCAGTGGCTGCTGGCAAGTTTCAAAGCACTAATGCTGGGGCTGGGTTGAATTTGGACAGATAGGAAACTGTTCTGTGCCATCCATTCAAGCCTTGCCCCTTCCTGGAGTTAATGAAAATGTCTGAGACAATCAATTGAACACTGAGAGGCTGTTCAGAGGGAGATAAGGGACATGAGGCAGGGGGACAAGTTAGGCAAGCACAGAAATGACAGAAATAATCCTGCTGCTAAAGACAGAGAGATAACAGAGTGTAGAATGAGAAGGGCATGGCAGCAGCTGCTGAGAAAGTAAAGCAGTTGAGTAAGAAGTGGCAGTGGAAATCCTGCACCTCCAGCCCTGTCTTCACAGAGTCATTGTGAAATCCCAGGCAGCATCAGAACGTTTGTCACACCCAGCTGTACAGGAAGCTGGGCAGGGGCTGAGATGCTCTGCACCACAGCAGACCTGAGGTCCCCCTTTGTGTCACTGCTGCCAGTAATCCATTGATGGCAGAACCACTCGGTGCTGGGCAGAGCCTGTCACTGCTCTCTGAGTTCCCTCACACCTCAAACATTGATTTTATCCTACCTGGGCAGTCAGATAAGTTGCAAGAACCTTTGAGCTAGAGCTCCAGTGCTGGGCTCAGGGCACTTCTAAGTTGCTGGCTCTATCAGGGTGGAACCTGGCCGTGCAGCAGCCTTCTCCTGTGCTCTGCTTTCCACGGAGTAAACCCGAGGGGGCAGGAGCCTTGGTGTGCTCCAAACAGCTTCCCAGTCTGCAAAGCCATGGGGATGCACCCCCAGGGATGGCCATGGCTCCTCTGCCACCCAGCCAGGTAAGGCTGAGACATCCCTTCATCATTAAACAGCAAACAATTGTGCCTGAGGCTAACAAATTAATTCTACCTTCTGAAAGCAGAGGGATCATAGAATCATGGAATTGTTAGGCTTGGAAGGGACCTCAAGGATCATCTAGTTCCAACCCTCCTGCCATGAGCAGGGTCCTCTCACACTAGATCAGGTTGGTCAGAGCCACATCCAGGAGTTCATTACAGAGTTGTTTTGGCAGGCAGGGAACTGTTAGGGTCATTAATGAAAAACTAATTGCTAAATATTGAGAGAAGAATGGCAGCAGTGACTGCTGGGAGGCTAACCTCTCTCATCAGAGTGATCCGAGGGGGCCAGCATTTGAACAGATGCTAATTCCACAGCTGAAGCAGGCATTGTGCTCTTTGTAAGACACACTTGTCTGGTGGGCTCTCAGCTCCGGTACTTCCCCTCCTCCCTTGGTGCTTTCCTCCCCCTTAGCCCTCCTCCCAGTCTGCTTTTCGGCAGAGAGAGGAGCTTCCAAGTTCAGTTAAGAGTGGAGAAGAGTGGCAAGGATGGAAGTGTGCAAATGTTCTGGTCACTGCTGAGGAAAAGGAGCTCCTAAAAATGTAGAAAATGTGAGGTATTGTTGTTGAGGCATATTTCAGGGAGTATATTCATAAAACCAACAAGAAGAATCTTTTTACTGCCACACTGTCGATCCCAGCACTGGGGAGGGCGAGGGGGTGGGGGGAAGCAAACCAAATCCTTTGAAACAGTCCAAGTTTCTAAGCCATTACCTTAAAAAAACCCTGACAGAATAATGAGGGAGTTTGGGCTAAACGTCATGATTTACATCTGAACTCCACGTATCAATCAAAAAGCTTGACAAGTGTCTCCAAGCTCTGCCAGCTGTGCAAACCGCAAGAGGAGAAAGCGGCTAACCCACCCAGGCGTGCTCGTGGCAGAGGATTTCAGCATTCCTAACATATTTCCACCCCCCTGCCTTCACGTAACCCAAGTTTCTAACTCAGCTCGCAGGAATCGCTGGCACCGCGAGGGAGAAAGAGTTCACCCCGAGTGCAGGGCTGGCCGCTGGCCGGGCGTCTGTCGGCTCGAAGGGAGGGAGGGAACAACGCCGCAGCCCCGGGAGGCGGCCGGGGGCTGGAGCCGCTCCAGGGGCGGTTGGTGAACAGTTTGCAGCCGGGCGCCAAAATTCAAAACTCGCAGTCCCGCCGCAGATCCGCAGCCGCGGGCGGCACAAAGAGGCAGGAGGCGGCTCCGGGGCCGCCCCCGCTGCGGCGCCCCGGCCCCGGCGGGGCAGGCTCTGACCCCGCTGCCGAACAAAGAGACCGCGGCAGCCTGGGACTTGTAGTCCGCTCGGGCTGCTGCCTTTCCCGGCCAGCAGCAGGGCGAGTTCAGCCGGAAAGCTGCCTCACACCAACCGCAGGATCGACATTGTATCACAGTGTACCAGAGCATAGCACATTATCACGGTTTTCTTTCTATCTATCTATCTATCTATCTATCTATCTATCTATCTATCTATCTATCTATCTATCAATATACATATATATATACACATATATATATACACATATATATACACACACATATATTCAACTATATATATTCAATTATATATCTCTATATATGTTCAAGTATATATTAATATTATTAATATATATATTATAAATTTATATATAATATATAACTTATATATTATGTGGCTATATATTACATTATATATATATAATATATATATTTTCTAGCTATATCTATCTATATCTATATTTTATATCTATATTTATATAGATATTTTATATCTATATTTATAAATATAGATATTAAATATATATTTATAAATTTATAAATATAGATATTTATATCTATATTTATATAGAATATATATATATAGATATACTTATACACACATATATATACACACACACATATATATATACATATATACACACACACACATATATACACACACATATATATTCATAGTATCATAGTATCAGTCAGGGTTGGAAGGGACCACAAGGATCATCTAGTTCCAACCCCCCCGCCATGGGCAGGGACACCCCACACTAGATCAGCCTGGCCAGAGCCTCAGCCAGCCTGGGCTTAAACACCTCCGGGGCTGGGGCCTCAACCACCTCCCTGGGCAACCCATTCCAGGGCTTCACCACTCTCATGGGGAAGAACTTCCTCCCCACCTCCAGCTTCATTCCATTCCCCCTAGTCCTATCACTGCCTGAGATCCTGAGCAGTCCCTCCCCAGCCTTCCTGTAGCCCCCTTCAGATCCTATCACTACTTGAGATCCTATTCAATTATATATATTAATATATATTCAAGTATATATTTATATAGCTCATATATTCAATTATATCTATTCAATTTTATATATACATACATTCAATGATATGTATGTGTGCATATTCAATTATATCTATTCAAATATACATAATTTTATATAGATATATATTCAATTATATACATATATATGTAATTTTTTAATATATATATATTCAATTCTTGACAGAGAGGGTGAGGAGACACTGGAACAGGTTGTGTCATATAATATATTATGTCACAGAATGTATGATGTCATATGCTATCACCATACCATATCCTATAATGTTATACCATATTATATCACATGATCTTATCATATATGTGAGATTCTTTCCCGTGAGAGAGGAGAGCCGCTGGCACAGGTTGTATCATAAGCCCTGAGGAGAGAGATTTGGGGGTGCTGGTGGACAGAGAGCTCAACAGGAGCTCTCAGTGTGCACTTGCAGCCCACAAAGCCAATCAGATCCTGGGCTGCATCAGGAGAAGTGTGGCCAGCAGGTCGAGGGAGGTGATCCTCCCCCTCTGCTCAGCTCTGGTGAGACCCCACCTGGAGTACTGCCTCCAGTTCTGGAGCCCCTATTCCAAGAGGGATCTGGAGGTGCTGGAACATGTCCAGAGCAGGGCCAGGAGGATGCTCAGAGGGCTGGAGCTGCTCTGCTGTGAGGACAGACTGAAGGAGTTGGGGCTGTTCAGTCTGCAGAAGAGAAGGCTCCCAGGTGACCTCATTGTGGCCTTCCAGTATCTGAAGGGGGCTACAGGAAGGCTGGGGAAGGACTGCTCAGGATCTCAGGTAGTGATAGGACTAGGGGGAATGGAATGAAGCTGGAGGTGGAGAGATTCAGGCTGGAGGTGAGGAGGAAGTTCTTCCCCATGAGAGTGGTGAAGCCCTGGAATGGGTTGTCCAGGGAGGTGGTTGGGGCCCCAGCCCTGGAGGTGTTTAAGCCCAGGCTGGATGAGGCTCTGGGCAGGCTGATCTAGTGTGGGGTGTCCCTGCCCATGGCAGGGGGGTTGGAACTAGATGATCCTTGTGGTCCCTTCCAACCCTGACTGATACTCTGATACTCTGTGATTCTATGCATTTCACTGATAAAGACCTGCAGGCAGGTGCAGGGATCCATCGCTTACCTTCCTTCTAGCTGTAAGGCCCTCAAGCAACCCACTCCAACCACAGCTTCACAGGCAGTGTGGAAATCCCTGTTCTGAGCTTGCTGTAGGAGACAAAGGAGGTGTTCAAGGCTGTCCTAGGAGAGGTGATACCCAAGCCCGGTGGGAAGGGCACTCTGTTAGCTACAGAGGAAACCAGGGAAACTCTTGGTATCAAATGTCCATTTCGAAACAAATGCATTGAGGTGAACCCCTGCTGTTTATATGGGTCTGGTGCCAAAGACTGGCAGTGAGCACAGCAGGAACTCACAGCTGTTTGCCAACAGGGGTACTCAGCACCCAGAAGGCCTGCTTTTAGTCTGAGCTTTTCCACTTCAAGGAGCACTCCCCGTTAGGATCCCAGATCCTTGCTATCAGGATCACCAAGGCTCTAATTTGAGGATCCCAGCTCATTGCCATGAGGCTTTAATTTGAGGATCCCAGATCCTTACCAATCCTCTGTTTTGAGGATTTGTTCAGCCTGGCTCCCTGGTTTTTTTCCCTTTTCATATCTGGTTTGCAGTATTTTCTTGCTCTTTCCCATTTCTCTGTCTAGATCAGTTCTCTCTCTCACACACAGAACTTCTTTGCATTATACCCGTGCTGCTTTTCCCCCTTTGCTATCCATGCATACAGATGACAGACTTTGAACCTGCTTTTTCTACTTCTCCAGCAGAAAAATCTCCATTTTCTCAGCCTTCCCTGGTAGCCAAAAGGCTCAACCACAAAAAGAGTTTCTCAACCTCCACAGAGTTTTGGGACATGAGGGATTAGCTCCTAGGAATGGTAATCCAGTTTATACCAGCTAATACAGAAGAACTGGCAGAAGCTGGGGTACAGTGAAAGGCATAAAGGGTGAAAGGGGTGGAAGCCTCATCCCTGGAGGTTTTTAAGGCCAGGCTGGATGTGTCTCTGGGCAACCTAATCTAGTGTGAGGTGTCCCTGCCCATGGTATGGGAGTTGGAACTGGACAACCCTTGAGGTCCCTTCCAACTCTAACGATTCTATGATTCTCAAATAGGGAGTTTGGGGGAACAAAATAGGTTTTTTGGGGAAAAAAATAGTGCAGATCTTTAGGAAAGGGAAACCTAAACCTCTCAGAAGATGTTTGCTGGGTCTGCAGAAGTTTTTCAGGATAGCTTCCCTCTTGAACACCCTGTTTGGAGGGTAGGAGACGTTGCAAGGCCTCAGCAAAACTTTGGATGGAAGTTCTTCCATCCGCAGCACAGCGTGGTGAGGGTCTGCAGCACAGCGTGGTGAGGGTCTGCAGCATGGTGAGGGTCAGCAGCACAGCGTGGTGAGGGTCAGCAGCACAGCGTGGTGAGGGTCTGCAGCACAGCGTGGTGAGGGTCAGCAGCACAGCTTGGTGAGGGTCTGCAGCACAGCTTGGTGAGGGTCAGCAGCACAGCGTGGTGAGGGTCAGCAGCACAGCTTGGTGAGGGTCTGCAGCACAGCGGGGTGAGGGTCTGCAGCACAGCGGGGTGAGGGGCAGCAGCACAGCGTGGTGAGGGTCTGCAGCACGGCGTGGTGAGGGTCTGCAGCACAGCGGGGTGAGGGTCTGCAGCACAGCGTGGTGAGGGTCAGCAGCACAGCGTGGTGAGGGTCAGCAGCACAGCTTGGTGAGGGTCAGCAGCACAGCGTGGTGAGGGTCAGCAACACGGTGAGGGTCTGCAGCACAGCGTGGTGAGGGGCAGCAGCACAGCGTGGTGAGGGTCAGCAACATGGTGAGGGGCAGCAGCACAGCGTGGTGAGGGGCAGCAGCACAGCGTGGTGAGGGGCAGCAGCACAGCGTGGTGAGGGGCAGCAGCACAGCGTGGTGAGGGGCAGCAGCACAGCGTGGTGAGGGGCAGCAGCACAGCGTGGTGAGGGACAGCAGCACAGCGGCGCTTCCAACCCGTGCCTGTTGCAGGCTGTGCCAGCAGCTAACGTCTCTGGGCTTCCACAGAGGATGGGCAGGGGTGCGTGACAAGCTGTAGGGAAGGGTCTGGGGGCTCGCCTGAACGGCCACTGCTGCTGAGCGGGGCCAGGGGCGGCCGCTGGCAGGTGAGGGGCGTGAGAAGCAATGCTGCTCAGTAACTCCGCTGTCTCCCGGCTTCATAAACCAACAAACAAAGATCAGGAACAGCCCCTCGCCTGCCGCGCTTCCTTTACTGTCTAGCGTTGTGTTTTACTACATGCCATGAGCTACGCTCTGGTGTGAAACAGCCTCAGTGCCCTCTCGCAACCCACAAAATGGACGGCAGCCCAGACTGCGCCTCCCGGCGTGCCCTGCGGCGCGGCCATCTTGGCGCCGAGACTTCATTTCCCAGGCGGCGTGGCGGCGGGGGAAGGCGATGTCCGCCATCTTACCGCTGCCTCCTCCCCCGGTGCGGCTGGATTGAATGAGCCCGCTGCCCGCCTGCCCGCGAACTGAGCGCCATGTCAGGCACCCCGAGCCGCGGCACCCCCGGCGGGACCCCGCTGTCGCCGACCCGCATCTCCCGCCTGCAGGAGAAGGAGGAGCTGCGGCAGCTCAATGACCGCCTGGCCGTTTACATCGACCGTGTGCGGTCGCTGGAGCTGGAGAATGACCGGCTGCTGCTCAAGATCTCCGAGAAGGAGGAGGTCACTACGCGGGAGGTACGGCGCGAGGCGGCCCGCCGGCCCTTGCCCGCGGCTGCGGGGCGGGAGGGCGAGCGGTGGCGGCGGCCAGCTGGGCGCAGCTCTCCCGCCGCGTCCTGGGGAGCGGGTCCGCGGCCCAAGGGCTCGGCCGCCCTGTTCCCGCGCGGCGCCTCGGCCCGCCCGGCGCGGGGCGCGCTGGGGCGGCTCCGCGCGCTCGGCGCCATCCGCCTCCCGCCGTGCGGCTCCCGCCAGACCCCGGCCCGCGCCGCCGGGCTCGGCCCGCGCCGGTGGGGTCTGGCTGTGCCCGGCTGCTGGGCTCGGGGCTGGGGCAGGAGCTGGCGGCGTGGGGGGGGTGTGGGGGTGTGTGCAGATCCGTCTCCCGCCTTTGCGGCCCCACGGGGGCTGCCGGGGGCTCTCTGGCCGCCATGCAGGGCAGCGAGCCGGCCCGGCGAGGCGCGGTGGGGGCGGCTCCGGCCGGGGTCGTCACCGAGTGAGAAGTCTAACGCCGCCGGCGCCGCTGGCGGGATCGGGCCCGGTCGTGGCGGGAGGCGGCCCCGGGCGGCGGGGCGGGCGCGGCGCTGCGCGGCGGGAGGGCGGCGGCGGCGGCGGCGGGCTCGGGCTGCTCTGCGTGTTTGGGGCAGGTAGGGCTGGCAGCCGGACCCCGCTGCCGGGGTCCCGGGCGCGGGGGTCTGGTGAGCCCCGGGCCGCTTCCCCGCTGCAGGCTGTTCCCGCGCAGGCTGAGGCTGCTCCAGCGCGGCCCCGCGCGCGGCACATGCGTCCTGTGCCCGAGTTAACCCAAATGCTGCTTGTGCCCTGCGGGCTGCGGGGAGGGGGCGAGGGTGGGAGAGGGGCTTAGCCGAACTTCGCTTTTCACCAGGGGAAACCCTTGTAGTTCCCGCAAATGCGAGGAATTAAATCATTGCAGCGTGAATCACTCTGAGCCGCTTCCTGTGAGCACCACGGCGAAACTGGCTGATCGCTCTTCCTCGGCCACGCGGTGCTTTCCCCCCTTCTGCTGAATCTGCTTTCCCCCGGACTCTTTCCCAGGGAGAGGAAGGATGTAGCCAGTGGCACAGCTGGGGCCGGTCCCACCCATCCTGTGCTGGCCCAGACCCCCTCTGCTCCGCCGCTGGGGCAGGTTGCAGTGTGGGGTGTCCCACCTCTGAGATGAAGTGAAACTGCTGTGGGAGGCCAGCAGATAACAGCCTTTGCTGGAGCTTGTGTGATGCAATGGATTGGTATCTGTTGGCTGCTTTTTTTTCCCCTCTTGAAGGGTCTGCTTTGAGGATGCTAGGGGAGGAGGGTGGGTTTGAATTAATGTGGTCTAAGCAGACCAGATATGATAGTGTCTCGTCTGGGGAGTGATTGCAATCGGTGTACACCCAGGATTGAAGTCCCTTCAAAGTGGCTTTGTACCACGTAATGATAGATTAGAGCTGCTGCGTTTGCAGAAGAGCTGAATGCTTCTGAACGTGAAATGCGGCTGCAGCCCTTGTCCTGTGCGAGATCAGGCTGCAAACAAAATAACCCCGTCTGGCTCCTGGGGCTCGTCAGTTGTGGATTGCTGGAGGCTGTGGAAGGAGTGTGAATTTCAAATGAGGGGGGCAGGATGTGTTTCTGTTGACGGCACACACGGGAGGAGTAACACGAGACGGGCAGGCAGCCCTCGCTGTAATCTCATTAGGCTCCTCGTATGAACGCAAACCGACTCCTGTGTGTTACCAGTGCTACTCCAGTCCAAATGGGAAATGGACCTGAAGATTCTGATGGGAATATTTTGCTTACTTAGCCTTTGAGCTTTCCTTCTTCACTTCCAGACTTCATAAAAGGTCCTAATTCTTAGCCAGTCTCCATGGGCGACCTCAGAGCTGCCTTCTAATACCTGAAGGGATCCTACAGGAAGGCTGCAGAGGAACTTTTCCTGAGGGGGTGTGGAGACAGGCCAAGGGGGAATGGTTTGAAGCTGAGGCAGAGCAGGGTTAGACTGGAGCTGAGGAAGAAGCTCTTCAGCATGAGGGTGGTGAGACTCCAGAGGCTCTGGACCACAGGCTGCCCAGGCAGGTTGTGGCTGCTTCCTCCCTGGAGGTGTTCAAGGCGAGGCTGGCTGAAGTCTTAAGCAGTCTAGCTGAGAGGCATCTGGGGAGGTTGGAGTAGAGGGTCTGTGAGGTCCCTTCCAACCTGAGGCTGTCTAGGATTCTGTGAGCCATTGTCAGGATTCCTCAGGCTCTCCTTTGTCACGTCAGAGATGATGTAAGAGCTTTCAGCTGGTCTCTGGACCACGCTTGTGAGCTGCCTCCCCACCCCGTGAGGACAGCCTGCTGCTTTGCTGACAGATGGCCAAAAAAGGAGACTTCTAGCTTGCAGTGATTGAGGGCAGTGGGAGCAGCAGAGCTTCAGATTGCTGCCAGCTTTTGGGGTTGACTGGAAGGGGAGAATCCTGTCCTTTCCCTTTCAGTTGCAGTCTGGTCAGGTGGAGCTCCTGCTGGCAGGTCACTCTCACCTTGCCCTGTTGCAGGGTGTTCAGGAGATGGTCAGGTGTAGCATGAAATGAGATACAAATGAAAAACAAGCCTTCCAAAAGCCAGGCAGACCCCAAAGCACCTCTGAACCCTGGGCAGAGGCACAGAGCAGCACTGAGCAGTGATACTCTTCTGGCTGCCTCATTCTGTCTTTACGTTCACTTTACGTGCTTCGGGTGGAGTGTTGTCTCCTCCTGGGGTGTCCAAGGTGAAAAATCATCCTGGCTGTCCCCAGCTGGGTGTGAATGTAGCTCTGGGTTTGGATCTTTTGGTTTTGTGGTGGCTTTTTGAGCTGTCTGAGTCTGGTGGTGTTGGGGGAGTGGCAGGGAACGCTTCTGCGGTGGATGGTGGGTGCATGGCGTGTGCTGGCGAGCAGGTGTGACTGCTCACCACTGGGGTCTGTGTTAGCACCTTGGCAGCAGGATGCATCCATAATCCAAGCAAATGGGAGGCTGAGGAGCTGTGTGACAAGCAGTAGAGAAGAGTATCACAATATCACTTAGGTTGGAAAGGACCTCGGTGTCATGAGAGGTGTTTGTCCACTGCTTATCACTCCAGTGTCTCATCTTGACTCTGTCTGAGAAGGGGACTGGGCTGATGCCCTCTCCACCCATGCCTGCACACATGGGAACAAAGGCTTGGCATTTCTGATCAAGATCTAGTTTAGGGGAGGCTCCTCTAGATGAGAGAAGTTCTGATGATGCTCTTCAGGCAAGGACCTTAGCCACTGCCAGAAGGTCTTTAATCATCAGCTTCCAGGATGTTCTCTCTCCCTGCTGTAATCACTCATCTGCAGAAGAGAGAAGAAAGCAGCCACTTTCTCCTCTGGGCAATCTCCTTAGGCTGACAAACCACAGCTGCATCCTGGCTGTGAAACAAAGCAACTCCTGTGGCTTTTGGTGGACATGGAGCTGCCACCTCTGAACAGCAGAGAAAAGGAACTCTGCTGAAGTTGATTCATCTTAGTCCTCTGCTAATTATAGTCCTTTGTCCTGCTTTTCCTCAGCACATCCAGTGCTGTTCTGCTTTTACTTGGATGCAGTGGGCCTGGAGCAAGCAAGATGTATAGAGAGCCCTCAGACAAACTTCCTTCTGTAGCTGGAGGAGCCTCTAACTGCTCTCACTCTTTATCTGGTTGCTCTCTTGCATGGATCCCCCCATGTAGCTCAGCCTAGGACAGAAACTTAGCTCATCCTCTTGGCTTTCCACCTCCCTAGTATGTGACCAAGGCTCTTCAACAACCTGATTTGTGAGGCTGGGAGGGGGAAACACTGGAAGGGTCAAGAAGAGAAGAGCTCTGGACCTCCCCTCAGCTGATTCCCTGCAGTGCTGTGATTGCAACCTCCCTGAGCAGATGTGATGGGCATGGGAGGGCTTGCTGCCCTGTTCTGAGGACATCCCCCTGGGCTCACCCACAGGAAGGAGAACTATAGAGAGATGATCATCCCTGTGGGCCTCAGCCACTGACAGCCATTGTTCTTGTGCCAAAAGCAGTATCTTCTGGGGCTTCCCTCTGCTGTGTCTTCCCAGCTCCGTGGGTGTGCTGCAGTCTTGTATGTCCCAGCCATCAGACCTCTGACTGGAGTCTCCCCTGGTCTCCACTTAGCTGCCAGTACTGCAGCTGCTGTGCCCTGTGTGTGCACCCTGTGTAGTGAGCAGAACCTCTCTCCTGGCCTGGCTGGGGTCTGGTGCTGCCTAACTGCCACCTGCCAAATTCATCTTGAGATGCTGCTGTGGATGGTTGGTCACCCAGGAGCTGAGCCCCCAGGCCAGGGTCTTCTGGCACTGTAGACATCATCAGGGAGGTGATGGTGGTGATGTTCTTCATTGTTCTGGAGAACTTGGCTGGTGTCCTTGGTGAGGCTGAGCCATGGCTGGCTGGCAGTCCTTTGTCAGCCCCCAGCTGGCTGAAGGAGAACCCAGGGAGCCATGCCTGGGGAGAACAGCCCTGTGCTTTGTGCCCTGATGGAATGAGTGGTTCATCCCCACATTGGTGTGGGCTCCCCTGTGGTTGGATGGGACCTGCTTCTTGCCTAGCACGTGGGTTCTCTGCCTTCTTGGCATGCTCCTGTGTCTCTGGTGGTGACTTGCAGCCTGTCTCCAGTGAGGGGTCTGTGTTCCTCTCTCTGTGAGGCTCTGCACATTGAGCTTCCTTGGGTGCTCCCAGCACAGGCTGGCAGGTTAAAGAGCATCCAGCAGCCCTTCCTTTCAGACTGTGCTGTGGAAGCCTCTCCTTTTCTCTTGTCCTGCATGTGCTCTGCTTCCTTGTGCCCAATGTTGCCCAGTTACAAACCTGCAGGCTGTACAGAGGACAAAGCACATTCTTGGTGCAGGATGTGGGGTGTCTGGCCTGGCCTGTGTGCAGGAGGAGTCGGACTGGGCTGCACACTGACACCTGGACCAGGCTGCTGCCTCTCTTCTGGGTCCTGCTGAGCTCCCATTTGAGGTTTTAGCTTTGTTCATTGCCTCCAGCTGGAGGGGCTGTGTTTTCAGAGAGGAGAGTCCCATCTGCAGGCCTGACCTGTCCTCTGGGGAGGTTTGCTGCTCCCCAGGGGCTTGATTCTGGGTGTTGTAGAGAGGCTGCTGAGGCTCACCTGGCCATGTGAGCCCTGCTGCTCTTCAGTGATGCTGGCAGGGGTGGCCTAGAGAGGCTCAAACATGAGTGGTGGCTCTGGATGGTTGCTGATGGTGTGGGGACCCAGGTGGTGTGCAGGGGGGTAGGGCTGGAGGATGGCTGAGCAGATCCTGCAGAGCAACTGGATTGCACAACTGCTGCTGGCAGCAGGACTTTGGGTTTTGTGGCCATGGAACAGTCTTTCAGGACTGACAACTGCTTCAAAGGGGCAGAAGCCAGCTGACTAAGTAGGGCAAGTGTGTGTTTGCCAACAGGGCTGGTCAGCCTGCTAAGAAAAACTTCAGGCTGGGAATGGTGGAGGAGGGAGAGATTCCTCTCAGGTAAGATCAGGTGAGGAAGTGGTGGATGGAGTGAGCAAGTGAAAGGCCTGGGGTGATGCAAACAGAAGAGAAAGCAGCAGAAGAGGGCTGGAAGGGAGACAGCCAAGCACAGGCACCTGGAGAAGGGAGTGTGGGGAAGCTCTCCTGCCCCTCCCAGGGAAGCATCAGGTGTGGGTGCCTGTGAACACCTGTGGCATGGATGTGGGGGTGAGAAGTGTGTGGGCAGTCACAGAGCTGTGACCTTGTGAGATCAGGGGTGGCTCCTGTGGCTGGAATGCTGTGGTTGGATCCAGGCTTGGCAGGAGGGAGAGCAGGGGGAGTTGCTCTTGATGGGAGAGAGCAGTGGGGATGCCTGGAGCTCTGCCTGTGGACAGGGAGCTTGCTGCTGCTTGCTGGGAGCTTGTTGGTCAGGCTGGGTGAGCAGACCCAGATGGATTACACTGTGATGTGTCTCTGCTGCTGACCTGATCAAGAACAAGAGGTAAGTGAGGCCTCCTCCAGCCAGCTGGGAGAAGCCTTTCATGCCTCAGTCCTTGCACTCTGCTAGAGCTAAGCATAAATAGGAAGATTTGGTCAGGAATGTCAGGGGAGTGACCATGAGATCTTTAGAGGATGGAGCAGAGCAAAAAGCAGGACCACAACCCTGGACATCAGGAGAGTGACCATTGAGCTGCTTCAGGTCTGCTCTTGGAAGAACTGCATGGGCTGTAGCTCTGGAGAGAAAAGGCTGAGAGCTGGATTGATGCTGGAGGATAACCTCCTCCAAGCTCAGGGGTGCTCCACCATGGAGCAAAGGTGGTAAGAGAGCTGTGTGGGTGAGGAGGCAGGCTGATGTACTCAGTGCCTCCTTGTGCTCAGACCACACTGCAGGAGGCTCAGCCCCCTGAGACCAGAGGGAGGTCTGGCACAGGGAAAGCTTACTCTTGGTAGAGGAGGATCAGAGCAGGGAACATCTGAGCAAGCTGGATGTCAGTCCATGGAGTCTGGATCCACTCACCCAGGAGGGAAGTGGCTGACATCATTGTGAGGCCACTCTCAGTTACCTGTGAAATGATGATTAGGGGAGGCTCCTGGAGACCAGGAGAAAGCCAATGGCAGCATCAGGAGGGGCAGGATGGGAGATCCAGGGAGCTGCAGGCTGATCAAAGGTGCTGAGAACAAGTCAGCTTGGGTTCCTTGACAGCACCTTAGCAGACCTGCTCCTCTGTGCTGCTGAGAACTGGGTGAAGAGTTACTTTCTCCTGTGGCTTCCTGAATTAGCTGCTCAGGTGTCAGTCCCCACCTGGGTTGCAGCTGGGGCTAATGGTGACCTCTTGGAGTTGCAGCAGTTTCTGCCTTTGACCTCCTGTCTTGTCCCTGTGTTGTGTGCAGCTGCAGGTCAGCAGGCACTGTGTGAATCAGCACTGTCCCTGTGCTCTGAATGCTGCTTGTGGCTCCCTTAGCCTCCTGCAGAACATCTAGAGCTCAGAAGTGTGTGGGGGAAGGTTGCCAAGAGAGGCAGAGCAGCAGCAGAATCATTTCTGACCAGGAGCAAAGCTGGAAATGGGAAGAGCTCTGAGGTCTCTTTAAGTCACAAGCAGATACTCAGCACCTCTCCCAGGACAGACTGAAGGCAGCAAATGAAGCTATCAGGCAGGAGCTCTTACCTGAGCAGTTGTGCTTGTGTGCTGCTCTCTGCTGTGGGAACCAAAAGCTGAGGAGGTTTACAGAGGGATTAGACAGCTTTGTGTTGGGTGCCTGCTGGGTTTTGGTTCCTGGAAGCGAGTTTTGGCTCAGCATGTTTTCCTCTCTGGAGCTGGGAGCACAGGTGAGTGAAGGAGCTTTGCCTGCCTGCCTCACTCTACAACTTCCCTTCAGCATTTACCTTTCAGCTGCTCTGCTTCTGCTGCCCACACTGGAAGGGTTGGCCTAGGTTCCTGGGATGGGTTTGTGTCTGGCTCAGGTGTGAGGAGTAGGAGACAGTGAGCTGTGGTAACCCAAGTCAAGGGATGAGAAGCAACAGATGAAGGAAGGCATTTGAATTGGTATTCACTGCTAGGAGAGGAGAGGGAGCTGGCAGATGCCATCAGGCAGGGTGTCTCTGGCATCCAGTGATCTCTGGGGGGGCTCAAGCACAGGTGGGTGCTGCTGGGTGGCACTCTGCTCTGAAGTGGAACTGGTTGCTAGGTGCATTCATTCGTCTTCCTCCTGTTGCTGTGGCCACTGGCAGCTGTTCCTGTTGGCTTCTGGGTTGGATTTTGTCCAGGAGG
This sequence comes from Melanerpes formicivorus, assembly GCF_026170545.1. NCBI lineage: Eukaryota > Metazoa > Chordata > Aves > Piciformes > Picidae > Melanerpes > Melanerpes formicivorus. The sequence goes on along the minus strand of NW_027142386.1, from coordinate 2,062,295 downwards.
TGCCTGTGAGGCTTGTCCTGGGAAGTCCTGCTGTGGTCCAACAGCATGTTGTTAAGAGTGGCTGGAAATGCCACTGCACTGGGGACCAAAGTGAGTTGTAAATGTGAAGCAATTGAAGAGTGGGCTGAAGAGTGCCAGCAGGGCCAGGGCAAAGCAGCCTCCTGTCTCTGCACTGCCAGAGGCACTGCTGGGACCAGGCTTCTCTGGAGATTCTTCAGTCAGTAAAGTTCCCTTCCATCCAGCAGAACAGAATCTGAGGGGTGGCACTTGGAGCACTCAGTGCTGAGCTAGCAGAGTGCTTTCAGTGAGGGCTGGGCTTGCTGGCAACCCCTGGTCCCAGGCTGCTTCAGCTGGGCTGGCCCTCCTCACCTTCATAGTATCATTCAGGGTTGGAAGGGACCACAAGGATCATCTAGTTCCAACCCCCCTGCCATGGACAGGGACACCCCACACTAGATCAGCCTGGCTAGAGCCTCATCCAGCCTGGGCTTAAACACCTCCAGGGACAGGGCCTCAACCACCTCCCTGGACAACCCATTCCAGGGCTTCACCACTCTCATGGGGAAGAACTTCCTCCTCCCCTCCAGCCTGAATCTCCCCACCTCCAGCTTCATTCCATTCCCCCTAGTCCTATCACTACCTGAGATACCTGAACCTTCCCTTCAGCCTGCTGCTGTGTCTGGCTCTCTCTACTTGATCAGTGCTGAAGGTTAGTGTGCTGCTTTGGGTGATCTGGAAAGACCATCTTGCACTGTCCTCCAGTTCAGCTTGAGCTTGAGCAGCTAAAACTTTTACCAGTAATAGATTCACAGCATGGTTTTGGCTGGTTACAAACCTCTGAGAGGGAGTCCAACCACTGGCCTAATACCCCCATGGCCATTACACCACAGCTCAGTGTGCCACATCTGCATGGTTCTTGACCACCACCTCCCTGGGCAGCCTCTGCCAAGCCCTGACCACTCTGGCAGCAAAGAAATGTTTCCTCCTTCCCAACCTAGCCCTCCCCTGGCACAACTCCAGGCCATTTCCTCTCCTATCACCTGATCCTAGGGAGCAGAGCCCAACCCCCATTTCCCTGTAATCTCTTTGCAGGGAGCTGTGGAGAGCAAGGAGGTCTCAGCCTCCTCTTCTCCACAGTAAACAACCCCAGCTCCCTCAGCTGCTCCTCACCAAATCTGTTCTCCAGACCCTTCCCCAGCTTCCTTGTGCTTCTCTGGACCTGCTCCAGTGTTGCCATATTCTCCTTGCATCCTGTTGTTGGAGTTCTGAGCAGGGGGCTGAGGATTTTGTTGCAGCAACTGAAGGTCTTGCTGCTGCTTCTTTGTGCTGGAATCTGCATCATCTCCCTCAGCACAGGAAGGACATGGACCTGATGGAGCAGGTTCAGAGGAGAGCCAGGAAAATGATCAGGGAGTCAGAGCAGCTCTGCTACAAGGACAGGCTGAGGGAGCTGGGGGGGTTCAGCCTGGAGAAGAGAAGGCTCCAGGGAGACCTTAGAGCAGCCTGCCAGCACCTGAAGGGGCTACAAGAAGGCTGCAGAGAGACTGTTCCCAAAGGCCTGCAGGGACAGCACCAGGGGCAATGGCTTCAAACTAGAGCAGAGCAGCTTGAGATTGGATGTGAGGAACAAGTTCTGCTCCAGGAGGCTGCTGGAACACTGCTGCCGGTTGCCCAGGGAGGTGTCTGAGGCTCCATCCCTGGAGATCCTCAAGGTGAGGCTGGACAGGGCTCTGGGAAGCTGATCTAGTGGAGGATTTCCCTGCCCCTTGCAGCTGGACTAGATGACCTGTGGAGGTCCCTTCCAGCCCAAACCTGTGATTCTATGTCTGGGTTGTTTCAGCTAATGCACTGCTCAGGCAGAAGAGCCAAGTGAAGAAGTAGCTTCTTGACTCATGTTCTGGACTGTGAGTTAGACCAATGTGCTGCCTGCTCAGGGATGTTCCTGGGGTAAGAGCAGAGAAGAGGTTAGCATGCTGCTGGAGAACACCTAGTGGGCTGCCACCAGTGGAGACCCTGAGTGACCCAGGCCTTGCTGCTGAAGAAGCTCAAGTCTCTGCTGCTCTGTTTCCCAACAGCTTCTGCAACTGTTTCCACCACACAGACTTCAGCTCCATCCAGCTATGCTCTCTCTACCCAGGAGCTGAGTTAGGTATTTGCTCTCTCTTCAGAGGGTTGTTCTGGTGGTGGTTATGCTCTCTGGTGTCTGTCATGCCACAAGAAGCAGCAAACAATTGCTGCTTTTGAAAGCAGCACACCAGCAGCAGAGTGCTGTGAGAGTATGCACACAAAACCAGGGAGGAAGGCTTTCTCCCTCTGTGCTTGGACAGAGCAATCCCAGCTCCTGCCTGGGAGTACTGGGAGGAGGTTTGTCCTTGTGTCCTGCATGTGATGTGTGGGGTGTGTGTGTCTGAACCTACAGCAACAAGCCCCAAGCTGCTGGTAGGTGTCCCAGCTCAAGGGCTGAGCACACCCAAGAGCTGAAGGCACATGGTCTGAAGAATTGCTGACAGGAGAGGAGCAGCCCTGTAGTTGCAGTACCTGATGGTGCAGACTCAGTGCTTGGCCTGTGGGCAGCTGGTTGTGGTTGCAGATGTGTTTGCTCTCCTGGGTTCTCCAGGATGAAAGTCCTGATGGCCTGGGAATCTCCCTGGTTCCCTTGGTGGTGTGGAGAGGAGGCCACAGAGGTGGTTAGAAGGCTGGAGCACCTCTCTTAGGGGGCAGACTGGGAGAGCTGGGGCTGTTCAGCCTGGAGGAGAGAAGGCTCCAGGGAGTCCTTGGAGCTGCATTTCAGTGTCTGCAGAGGAGCTGCAGGCAGGCTGGGGAGGGTCTGCTCAGAAGGGGCTGTGGGGATAGGCCAAGGGGCAAGGGTTTGGACCTGGAGCAGGGCAGAGTTAGGTTGGACATCAGGAGGAAGTTCTGCAGAGTGAGGCTGGGGAGACACTGGAACAGGCTGCCCAGGGAGGTGGTTGGGACCCCACCAGATTGCTCAAGGCCTCATCCAACCTGGCCTTGTGGCATGGAGACTTTCAAGATGAGACTTGATGTGGCCCTGGGCAGCCTGCTCCAGTTGGTGATGTCCTTGCTGACTGTGCAGGATTGGCCAAGATGATCTTTTGAGAGTCCCAATGCAGTCTGTGCTCCTGCAGCACAGAGTTGTATTGGCTTCTGCTGGAGACAGGCAAACAAAACCTGCTGTCAAGCTTTATTCAACTGCACTCTTTAAAGGCAGGAAGAGAGATTGCAGGGACAGCCAAGCCAGGTCCTTAGATTCACAGAATGGGTTGGGTTGGAAGGGAGCTTCAAGATCATCCAGTTCCAGCCCCCTGCCATGGGCAGGGACACCTCCCACCAGCACAGGCTGCTCAGGGCCTCATCCAGCCTGGCCTTGGTGTATCACAGTATCACTAAGGTTGGAAATGACCTCAAGGATCATCGAGTCCAAGCTGTCACCACAGACCTCATGACCAGACCATGGCACCAAGTGCCACATCCAATCCCCTCTTGAACACCTCCAGGGATGGGGACTCCACCACCTCCCTGGGCAGCACATCCCAATGGTGAACGACTTGCTCGGTGAAGAACTTCCTCCTCACCTCGAGTCTAAACCTCCCCTGGCACAGCTTGAGACTGTGTCCTCTTGTTCTGGTGCTGGTTGCCTGAGAGAAGAGACCAACCCCCAGCTGGCTACAACCTCCCTTCAGGGAGTTGTAGAGGGCAATGAGGTCACCCCTGAGCCTCCTCTTCTCCAGGCTAAGCAACCCCAGCTCCCTCAGCCTCTCCTCACAGGGCTGTGCTCCAGACCCCTCCCCAGCTTTGTTGCCCTTCTCTGGACACCTTCAAGTCTCTCAATGTCCTTAACCTGAGGGTCCCAGAACTGGACACAGGACTCCAGGTGAGGCCTAACCAGTGCTGAGCACAGGGCACAATGACCTCCCTTCTCCTGCTGGCCACACTGTTCCTGATGCAGGCCAGGATGCCATTGGCCCCCTTGGCCCCCTGGGCACACTGCTGGCTCATGTTCATGCAGCTGTCAATCAGCACCCCCAGGTCCCTCTCTGTTTGGCATCTCTCAGCCACTCTGCCCCCAGCCTGTAGCTCTGCATGGGGTTGTTGTGGCCAAAGTGCAGCCCCTGGCACTTGGACTTGTTGACCTGTTGGCCTCTGCCCATCTGTCCAGTCTGTGCAGGTCCCTCTGTGTGCTTGTACAGGAAGGCTCCTCAGCCTCCCTGCTGCCACAGTTCAGCTGCTTTCAGGAGTTTGCTGAGGATCTGAAGTTTGCTCACAGCCTCACTGCTTTCAGTCAGGCTTTCTGAAGACCAGATGGTTGAGTCTGTCTTCTGGTGCTGCAGCAGACACTCCCAGGAGCAGCATGCTTTGCTTCCTTGTTTCTACACCTTATGCTTTGGTAGGGAATTTCTCTTCCTCAGGTGGTGCATCCTGCTTTGGGCTCTCTTCCCTGAGTGCTGTGTCTCAGAACTTCCACCAGTAAGAGCTGGTCTGGTATTTCCTAGAAGTAATAGCAGAAGCCTTCCAAGGTCTTGGCAGTGTGGCTGTCTGCTACACCTTTGAGAGTGTCTTGCATTCCTCAAAAGGCTTCCAGGTGCCTTGCTGTGATCTGAGCAGCTGATAAAGTATTGAGCTGAGACAGGGAGAGGTCTGGAGATCCTTATCCTCAGAGGCAGAGAAGCTCAGCTCTGAACAGGTCTCCTTTCTGCAGTGTGTGTAGTTCCAGATGACTTTCAGCTTGCCAGTGCAAAAGCAGCAGGGTCAGGCTGAGCCTCCCATCTGTATTGCACAACTCAAGACTTCAGGGGCTCAAAACACTTCCCAAAGCAGCAGCAGCTTTGGAAATGAAGGTGAGGAGTTTGAGATGTGATTCTATCACAGTATCACCAAGGCTGGAAGAGACCTCAGAGATCATCAAGTCCAACCTGGCACCACAGACCTCAGGACTAGACCATGGCACCAAGTGCCACATCCAATCCCCTCTTGAACACCTCCAGGGATGGGGACTCCACCACCTCCCTGGGCAGCACATCCCAATGGCTAACAACTCTCTCAGGGAAGAACTTTCTCCTCACCTCCAGCCTAAACCTCCCCTGGCACAGCTTGAGACTGTGTCCTCTTGTTCTGGTGCTGGTTACCTGGGAGAAGAGACCAACCCCCTCCTGGCTCCAACCTCCCTTCAGGGAGTTGTAGACAGCAATGAGGTCTCCCCTGAGCCTCCTCTTCTCCAGGCTAAACAACCCCAGCTCCCTCAGCCTCTCCTCACAGGGCTGTGCTCAAGGCCTCTCCCCAGCCTTGTTGCCCTTCTCTGGACACCTTCAAGTCTCTCAATGTCCTTCCTAAACTGAGAGGCCCAGAACTGGCCACAGGACTCAAGGTGTGAAGGGTGCAGTGATCTGCTTCAGCTGCTGCTCGGAGGGCTGGCACACTTCAGGCTGTGCCCTGCTGGGAGTTGGAGTGCCATGTGTGGGAGCAGGGCACTTCTGCTTGCAGGTGCATGTGAGTCGAAAAGGTGTGATGCAGAACCTCCCTGCAGCCCTCTTTCAAAGCAGGCTGAGTGAAGCCTGGGCTGGGGGTTGAGTGCTGGGGAGGTGCCTGGGTGTCTCATGTCTGAATGCCTTTTCTTCCCCAGGTGAGTGGCATCAAGAATCTGTATGAGTCTGAGCTGGCTGATGCTCGAAGAGTTCTGGATGAGACTGCCAAGGAGAGGGCCAGGCTACAGATTGAAATAGGCAAACTGGGAGCAGAGCTTGAGGAGTTCAACAAGAGGTAAGAGAAGTCCTCTGTGCTTCCTTTCAAATGAGCCTGGGCAGTATCTGCATTGGGAATTGCAGAGCCAGAGAATGCTTGGGGTTGGCAAAGGCTTCTCAGCTCATCCAGTCCAACCATTCCCTAACTCTGAGGAGGCTGGGGCTAAGCTGTGTCCCTCAGCACCACATTGCTGCAGCTCTGAAACCCCCCCAGGGCTGGGGATTCAGCCACTTCTCTGGGCAGCCTGTTGCCCTTTTTGAGAGCCCATTCAGTGAAGAAGTTTATTCTAATGTCCAACCTAATCCTCCCCTGGTGCAACTTAAGGCTGTTTTCTCTTGCCTTCCTTCCCTGGGAGAAGGGCCCAACCCCCACCTCACTGCAGCCTCCTCTCAGGGGGCTGTAGAGAACAATGAGGTCTCCCTCAGCCTCCTCTTCTCCACACAATCCCTCAGCTGCTCCTCCCCAGCCCTGTTCTCCAGACCCTTCCCCAGCTTTGTTGCCCTTCTCCAGACCTCCTCCAGCCTCTCAATGTCCTTGGAGTGAGTGGCCCAAAACCTCTGTGATGATATTGCTGTGCTCATGATACCATTGATGCTTCTCAAAATGCCTTTTTGGAAGCACTGCAGGTTGGGGAGCAGCCTCCAGGCTTGTGAGAGGAAGTTGCTCAGCTGGCTGGCACAGGCAGGCAGAGCAGCCAAGCCCACCAGGATCTGCAGAAGTGTCTTTGTAGATGCTGTGGTTGGAGCCATGTGGATATGGAGAGGCTGAGCTGCTGAGGTGTAGCTGCTCCTGGCTTCTCCTACCCCTCCTGGTGCCAGCATGCACTTGTGCCTGGGAAACTGGAGTGAGCAAGTGATGGAGGTTCATCTGACTCACCCAGGGAAGGCTCAGTTTCAAACAGGATCAGTCTTCCTGCCTGCTTCCCTGCACTGGCTGGTGGCAGACCTGAAGGAGAAAGGACCAGGCTGGCCCTGAGCAGTTTGGGCATGTGGAAACAGAGTGACCTTGGACAAATGCAGCTGCAGTGTAAATGTGCTGGGAAAGGACCTTGTACTGCCCACCTTCAGAAGCCTGCTGTGCAGTCTGCCTCTGAGACCTGGGCTGAAACCACTTTGACCCATGGCTTCTGCTCCCACTGGGGAGCTGTGCAACCAAATACTGCTTAGCACTTGAAACTGCATTGAGAAATGAATACATGTGGTGGCAGAATGTGCATTGTTCTGTGCTCCTGATTGAAGTGTATCAGTAGATAGGATTTGGGGGTTGCAGAATTGGTCCCTCCATCACCTGTCTGTGGATTGTAGAGTCACAGAGCTGTCAGGGTTGGAAGGGACCTCAAGGCTCAGCCAGTTCCAACCCCCCTGCCATGGGCAGGGACACCTCACACCACAGCAGGTTGCTCACAGCCACATCCAGGCTGCAAGGGTCCCTCAAAAATAATTTACAGAGTCCTAGCAGGAGAATTCTGAGTTGTCCCTACCCAAATTATGCAGAACTCCCAAACCCTTCATTTCCAACAGCAAAACTCCCTGAAGCCAGGCAGAGCATATGGTGAGGAATTAACCAGCACAGTTCAGTGGAGTTACTCAGCTGAGCCAGAGAGAACACTTAGGGAGTGACAGCCATGAAGCTGAGAGAGCCAAGGAAGGGCTGGAGCAAGGAGAGGCAAAGGTTCATTGGAATTCACAGATCAATGATTTACTCTGATGGAACACTACAGAGCCCTGGAACTTCCAGATAAATGGAACACAGAGAAAACCTCTGGTTGGAAGAGACCTCAAAGCTCATCCAGGCCAACCTTCAACCCAGTTCAGGGTCAAATCCTAAGCCATGTCCCTAAGCACCAGGTCCACAGCTGCTTTAACACCTCCAGGGATGGTGACTCCACCACTGCCCTGGGCAGACCATTCCAGTGTTTGAGAATCCTCTCTGTGAGGAACTACTTCCTAGCATCCAGCCCCAACCTCCCCTGGCACAGCTTTGCCCCTACAACAACTCTCCAGGTATGACTCTAGTGTCTGAGTGCAAGGTCCTGCAGCTGGGTCAGGGCAATCCCAGGCACTGATGCAGGCTGGGCAGGGCCTGGCTTGAGAGCAGCCCTGAGGAAAAGGCCTTGGGGGTGCTGGGGGATGAGAAGCTGAACAGGAGGCAGCAGTGAGCACTTGCAGCCCAGAGAGCAGCACTGCCCCTACCCATGCTCAGACAACCACCTGTGCTGTGCACTCACCTTGCCAGGCTCCTCAGCTAGGTCTTAGTCAGCCTTGGAAACCCTCTCTGCTAACTAGGTCAGGCATAAACCTCTGAAGATGAGTGGGGTGAGTCTCACCCAGCCCCAGGGTGATGCTCCTCTTGGGGCTGATTTCCCTTTGGAAGGCCTCAGGGCAGCAGCCCTGGCACTTATTGCAGTTCTGTGTGGCAGTTAGTGTCACAGGGCCATCAAAGCTGTCTTTCATCCTGGTGGTAGCTGAACTCCTGTTGCTGCTGCTGTGGTGGAACTGCAGCCTCCCTCCCCAGGACTGCTGAGCCAGCCCTGGGGGCATGAGCTGCTGGCCAGTCCTAGCAGAGGTAGCTTTGGCCTGGTTGGGGACTTCAGGACAGGGCACTTTCCTTACTGTGGCTGTTCACACCCTCAGCAGCGTTGCAGGTCCCTAGGTCAGGCCAAGCTGGGAGGCAGATACCTGTAAGCCTCACCCACCTGCTCCTTTGAGCAGGATTCCTGCTTGCTTTGCCAGCCCCCAGCTCTGTAAGTGTCTTGCTGCAGCCTCCTCTGCCTGCCCCCCACGTGCTCACTGGAAGGTTGCCCTTGAGCAGACTCGGCTGGTTTGGGCAAGAGGGGCTCTGGAGGCTTACCCCAGGCTGGTGGCCTTCAGGAGAGCAGTGGCACATCCCAACAGGCTCATCACAACTTCCAGGCATCTTGAAGACCCCCAGAAGCAGGCTGCACCTTTGTAAGGCCTTCTGTCAGTCCTTTGCACAAAGACAATGAAGCAGGCTGGAGTGACAAATGCTAAGAGCAGTGTGAATGAGGCAGCCAGGGCTGCCTTCGTGTGCCAGCCTTCAGCAGGGAGCAGGAGTCACTTATCACTGTCAGGAGGTCTTTGTGGAGCTGTGCACTGAGCACTGCTCTGCGTGTCTGTGGCCCTGGGAACACTCAGCTGCTGCAGCAGGGAGGCAGCCACGGGCTGTCAGCTCCCCCTGCTCGCTGTGGAGTGGCAGCTGGTGCTGCAGAGGGCAGAGCCCTGCCAGATCTGCCTGCCTGTGCCCCACACACAGGCTGGCTTCTCTCTTCTGGGTGGCACATGTGATGCCAGGGCTCGTGGAGAGTGTTCAGAAGACTTCCCAGTTGCTGCTGGAGTAACTGTGTGACTCAGGAGGCTTGTTTGGTCTGCATGTCTCCTGCAAGCTGCTGAGCTTGAAGACACCACACATATGTTTGCAGAGCAGCATTCACAGCAACAGATTGGATCAATGCTGAAGAGATTGGTTCCAGTTAAATGAAAGCAAATGCAGAGAGCTGCACCAAGGGGAGAGCACAGGAGCCTTACTGCTCCAGTCTGCCACAAAAGAAATGTGTCTGTTTATTCTCTGCTGAAGCATGTAAAGGAATCCTGTCTGGAGGGCACAGCAGGACCCCACAGGCCAGCAGTTCTGCACAGTGAACCTGAGCATCCTCTTTTAGCATAGAGTTAATCAGGTTGGAAAAGACCTTGGAGATCATCAAGACCAACCTATCACCCAGCACCATCTGATCAACTCAACCATGGCACCAAGTGCCTCATCCAGTCTGCTCCTAAACACCTCCAGGGATGGGGACTCCACCACCTCCCTGGGCAGCACATCCCAATGGCTAACAACTCTCTCTGGGAAGAACTTTCTCCTCACCTCCAGCCTAAACCTCCCCTGGCACAGCTTGAGACTGTGTCCTCTTGTTCTGGTGATGGCTGCCTGGGAGAAGAGACCAACCCCCACCTGGCTACAACCTCCCTTCAGGGAGTTGGAGAGAGCAATGAGGTCTCCCCTGAGCCTCCTCTTCTCCAGGCTGAGCAACCCCAGCTCCCTCAGCCTCTCCTCACAGGGCTGTGCTCCAGACCCCTCCCCAGCTTTGTTGCCCTTCTCTGGACACCTTCCAGCAGCTCAACATCTTTCCTAAGCTGAGGGGCCCAGAATTTGACACAGGACTCAAGGTGTGGCCTCACCAGTGCTGAGCACAGGGCAGGATGAGCTCCCTGCTCCTACTGGCTACACTGTTCCTGATGCAGGCCAGGATGCCATTGGCCTTCTTGGCTGCCTGGGCACACTGCTGGCTCATGTTTAGCTGCTGTCAACCACTACCCCCAGGTCCCTCTCTGCCTGGCTGCTCTCAGCGACTCTGCCCCCAGCCTGGGGCACTGCCTGGGGTTGTTGTGGGCAATGTGTAGAACCCTGCACTTAGCTGTGTTCAATCTCCTGCCCTTGGCCTCTGCCTCTGTCCATATTGTAGTCACAGGCTAATGGGGAATTGAAGAGGACAGTCAAAGGAAGCAGAAGTTTGGGAGTCAGGAGGATATGTGCTGGGGAGCAAGGTGTTGGGGAGTGCAGACTGAACAGAGAGCTCTTTGAAGCCCAGAGGCAGCAGGGCTCTTCAGAGTTACTTCTGGGGCTTCTTAAAAGCAGCTCAGCTCAGCCACCACAGGCTGAAAGCTACAGCTCTATGAAAGAGAATTTTGAGGAAAGGGTGAGAGAAATGAATTGGGAGGTGAACAAAAAGCCATCCCCTGCATTCTGAGTGGTGCATGACTGGGACAGTGAGCTGGAGCTGCAGCAAGGCAGGGTGTTAGAGGGACAGGCAGGCACACAGTGGGCAGGAGGAACATGGCCTTGATGGTTGCTGTGAGGTAGCTGTTACAGCTCAAATCATCACGGTTAAAGTTACCAGAGTGACAAGCTCTGCTTGTAGTGAATGCTGCTGAGGAACCATAGAGTGGTGCAGGTTGGAAGAGACCTCCAGAGATCACCCAGTCCAAGCCCCGTGCCAGAGCAGGGTCACCCAGGGCAGGCCACAAAGGAACACATCCAGATGAGTCTTGGAAGTGTACAGAGCAGGAGACTCCACAACCTCTCTGGGCAGCCTGCCCCAGGCCTCCAGCACCCTCACACCAAAGAAGTTCCTCCTCATGCTGAGGTGGAACCTCCTGGGTTCCAGTTCGTATCCATTGTTCCTTGTCCTACCACTGGGCACCACCACAGAGAGCCTGGCACCTTCACCTTGCCCCCCACCCCTCTGGTATTTACAGACATGCATCAGATCCCTCTCAGCCTTCTCCTCTCCAGGCTAACCAGCCGTGGGGCTCTCACTCTCTCCTCATCACACAGATGTTCCAGGCTCTTCAGCATCCTCACAGCCTCTGCTGGACTCTCCCCAGCTGATCCCTGTCTCTCTTGACTTGGGGAGCCCAGAACTGGACACAGTATTCCAGGTGTGGTCTCTCCAGGTCAGAGTAGAGGGGAGGAGAGCCTCCCTAGGCCTGCTGGACATGAGTCTATTCCTGCAGGGTGACCCTGCTTCCATGCATTACCTGACCATGTGGGACCACAGCTGGGGCAAAAGCTTTGGCAGCTCCTGGGAGCCTGCTTCTTAGGAGCTGCACTGCAAAGTGAGAGGTGGCCTGGCAGGGCTGGGTTAACAGCTGGACTTGATGGTCTTCAAGTTCTCTCCCAGCCAAAATGATTCTGTGTCAGCAGTTGAGTGCTGTGCAGCAGTGAGCTGCAGGATGCCTCCACACCTTGTTTGGGGCCCAGCTTTATTGTCAGCCCTTAGCTGTCAGAGTGGCTTTTCCCTCACCTCCCAGCCATGTGTTCTCTGCTCAGCAGTGCATTTACAGCAGCTGCTACAAGCTGTGAGCTCTGGGAGAGTCACAGATTGCCTTGGGTTGGAAGGAACCCTCCGAGGTCATCTTGTCCAGCCCCCCTGCAGGCAGCAGAGACAGCTCCAGCTAGAGCAGGCTGCCCATGACCACAGCACATCTGACCCTGGATGTCTCCAGTGTTAGGGCCTCAACCACCTCCTTGGGCAACCTGTTCCAGTGCCTCCCCAGCCTCACTGTGCAGAGCTTCCTCCTGATGTCCACCCTAACCCTGCCCTGCTCCACTTTCAAACCATTGTCCCTCAGCCTATCCCCACAGCCCCTTCTGAGCAGTCCCTCCCCAGCCTGCCTGCAGCTCCCCTGCAGATATTGAAATGCAGCTCTGAGGTCTCCCTGGAGCTGCCTTCTCTGCAGGCTTTACAGCCCCAGCCTGTCTCCTTAGCAGAGGTTCTCCAGTCCTCTCATCACATTTGTGGCCTCCTCTGCACCTGCTCCAGCAGGTCGCTGTCCTTGTGCTGGGGGTCCATAGGTGCCACAGCACTGCAGGTGAGGTGTCACAGTGGGAGAAGCCTTCTCTTCAGGCAGAACAGCCCCAGCTCTCCCAGCCTGTCCCCATAGCAGAGGTTCTCCTGTCCTCTGCTCATCTCGGTGGCCTCCTCTGTTCCTGCTCTGGCTGCTCCCTGTCGCTGTGTGCTCCCGGAGCTGCTCTTCTGGCAGCGCTTGCAGGGTACCGCAGCAGCCCCCTAGCGGTGCAGGCATCCCGGGAGCGCTGTGAGCGCAGCAGCGGAGCGGCCGTGCTGGGGGCGTGTGCAGGCTCCTCCAAACACGGCTCCCTCTGCTTTCAGCTATAAGAAGAAAGATGCAGACCTGTCGGTGGCTCAGGGCCGCATCAAGGACCTGGAGGTGCTGTTCCACCGCAGCGAGGCCGAGCTCAACACCGTCCTGAACGAGAAGCGCAGCCTGGAGGCGGAGGTGGCCGACCTGCGCGCCCAGCTCGCCAAGGTAGGCCGGGGGCTGGCAGGCTGTGCTGCCTGACTTGCTTTCCTTTGCTCTTGCTGTAGAGCCTCAAACATCACTGCTCCAGCTGGCTCCTGGCTGAGCCTCTGCCTGCCCTGCTGCCTGTGAAGCGAAGTGGTGAGCGGTGCCTGGCAAGCCGGCAGAGCAGCAGGGGGGATGAAAAGCTTTGTGCCCAGCAAGGTTTGTGTTTGTCCTTTCTGCTGAGTGTTTCTATACTCAGGAGACAGCAGGTTGCTAAATGTTGTCCTTTGTAAAGTCCTGCATCGTTTCCAGCTTGTGCTGGAGTTCCTAAGGGGAGTGTGCTAGCAAGGGAAAGCACATGCAGCACTCTGGGCTTGAGGAGTTACCAGTCCTCAGCTCCACTGTTGAAGGAATCCTGCATTGTGCACACCAGCTCCACAGACTTGAGAGCTTGTTTGCCATGGCCATGAACACACACTCCTCCTTGGTTCCTTTGAGCATCAGGGGCTTGGATTTGTTGTTGGAATTGGTCACAGTATCACCAAGGTTGGAAGAGACCTCAAAGATCATCAAGTCCAACCTGTCACCATAGACCTCATGAGTAAACCACGGCACCAAGTGCCACATCCAGTCCCCTCTTGAACACCTCCAGGGATGGGGACTCCACCATCTCCCTGGGCAGCCCATTCCAAGGGCTAAGATGTCAAATGAAGACCATCAAGGGATCATGGATGGAAAAGAGGGACCTGGGCAGAATGAAAGCTTTCTCTTCCCAACTCTCTCCTAGGCTGAAGATGGTCATGCTGTGGCTAAGAAGCAGCTGGAGAAGGAGACACTCATGCGTGTGGACCTGGAGAACCGCTGCCAGAGCTTGCAAGAGGATCTGGATTTCAGGAAGAATGTGTTTGAGGAGGTACTGTCCACCCAGCAGCCTCAGCACAGCCTGCAATCTATGCAGCTTTTATTCCCCCGACTGTTAACTAGCCCAGGCAGGGGAGGTCAGTGTTAGCCTTGCTAGGAATGCACTGGAAAATGAAAGAGGGAGAGGCTGTGCAAGAGTTCCATGGTGAGGCAGTGGTGGGGCTGGCAGGAGAGCTAAGTGACAAGGGCATTGTTCCATGGGCTTCATGTAGCAGCTGGCTGCTGGGGGAAAGGGAAAGTCTTGTTCCCTCTCTAGTGCCCTGCTCCTTTCTCACACCAGCTCTGGTGCAGCCACCCTGCTCCTTGCAGGCCTGAGGTGAGGACCAGAGTTTTTGTGCAGTGAGTAATGGGAATGCAGAGGTGGGGAAGGGGAAGCATGACCTTCTGTACCAGCTTGTGATGAACACCTTGTGAGCACCATCTCTGAACCTTGGCTCTGCAGTGAGGTGGTGCCTGTGAGCAGCTGCCATCTGCTGGGGCCCTTTGTCCCACCCGTGCTGGCTGTGCTGTTTGGCTCTCCAAGCACCAAACCCTCTCAGCCCCATGAAGTGCTTGAGCTGAATTGTTGGCAGCTTAGTGGCTAAGTTGGGAGTGCCTGGGCTGGCTTGCGGGGCAGGGTTGTGTGGGTAAGCCAGGGCTTGGAGCAGGGCAGAGAAGCCAAGCACAGCAGTCACCCTGGGTCGTGCTGACTGCTGGCTCACTCCCATGCCCTGCACACAGCTGCAGTGACAGAACCATGGGTTGGGCCAGAGCCTTAGAGTAACTCTGCTTCCTGAGGAAAACTGTGGTGCTGCTGGCTGAAGGTGAAGCTAAATGAGACAGCAGAAGCTAATTTCAAAGCTTGCTGTGCTGAGGTGAGTGTTCCCTTGGCCACCCCTCAAGCTCTTTGATCCTTGCACAGACCAGTTCAATATGAGTAAAAAGGGAATTGGCTTCCTTTGGGTTTGTGAGCTCAGGGATTCAGTGAAAGTCTAGAGTTAGGACATCAAGGCTGGAAGTGTGGTAAGTGAAGCCTGCTTGTTGAGCTGCTTCGCTCAGCTCTTCACCTGATGCATTGTAGTCCACCCCAGATGCTTTGGTGCTCTCTGAGGGTTACTGCCTACAGTTACTGGGGGACTGCTGCTTGTTGGAGTTCTTAGTGTACAAATTGACCACAGAAGGGAAAGCTTCTTCCAGATGACACCAGGACACGTTGCTGTGAGCAGAGGCCATGTTTCTGAGGGTGTTTTTAGATGTAGAGAATTGCTGCAGTCATTTGCAAAGCTGCTGTGGCTTTCTGTTAGTCTGCTGTAAGTAGTGGAGTCCCCCAGGCATCACTGCTGGGTCCAGTCCTGTTCAACATCTTCATCAATGACATGGATGGAGGGACAGACAGACAGTCTGCTCAGCAAGGCTGCTGATGATACCAAACTGGGAGGCTTGGCTGAGAGACCTGAAGGCTGTGAGGCCATTCAGAGACTTGGACAGACTGAGAGCTGGGCAGGGAGGAACCTAATGAGGGTCAGCAAGGATGAGTGCAGAGTCCTGCAGCTGGGGAGGAAGAATAAACTGCAGCAGCACAGGTTGGGAGGGGATCTGCTGGGGAGCAGCCCCCAGGAGAAGGACCTGGGAGTGCTGGTGGGCAACAAGTTCTGCATGGGACAGCAGTCTGCCCTGGGGGCCAAGAAGGCCAATGGGCTCTGGGGTGCATTAAGAGGGGTGTGGCCAGCAGGGTAGGGAGGTTCTCCTCCCCCTCTACTCTGCCCTGCTGGAATATTGCACAGTTCTGGGCTCCCCAGTTCAGGAGGGACAGAGTCCAACAGAGGCTACAAGGATGCTGAAGGGACTGCAGCACTGCCTGGGGAGGAGAGGCTGAGAGCCCTGGGGGTGTTCAGTCTGGAGAGAAGCCTGAGAGGGGATCTGATCAATGTCTATCAATAGCTGAGGGCTGCTGGTCAGGAGGGAGGGGATAGGCTCTGCTCAGTTGCACCCTGGGATAGGACAAGGAAAACTTGCAGCATAGGAGGTTCCACCTCAACATGAGGGGGAACTTCTTCACTGTGAGGGTCACAGAGCACTGGAACAGGCTCCCCAGAGAGGTTGTGGAGTCTCCTTCTCTGGAGACTTTGCAGACCCATCTGGATGTGTTCCTCTGTGACCTGTGCTGGATTCCATGCTCCTGCTCTGGCAGGGGGTTGGACTGGGTGGACTCTGGAGGTCCCTTCCAACCCTAACATCCTCTGAGCCTGTGCTGGGACACCAGGCAAGCAAAGTCAGCTTTGCTTCACTTCACAGAATCACTGAGGTTGGAAGAGACCTCAAAGATCATCAAGTCCAACCTGGCACCACCGACCTCATGACCAGACCATGGCACCAAGTGCCATGAGTGAGGAACTTCTCTGCTCTTCCTCCTCAGGGCCCTGCTGCTACCATCAGGCCTCCTCCCAGTAGCAGAACCACTCCCTTCTTGTTCACCCAGCCCTGAGGGGAGAAATTGTTCCTTTCTCACACTGTGCATTCAGAGCTGGCCAAGCCTCTGCAGGGCTCAGCATGGTGAAGGGCGTGAGTGAGGCTTGCCTCACGAGCTGGGCCCAAGAGAACTAGAGCAGGGAACTTGCACTTCTCCCCCAGTGACAATTCCTTAGAGCAAACTCAGCCCAGAAATAAATATTTATGTCTTCAGGATTGCTTGGCTTGCTGCTTTACTCCTAACATAATCCAAATGTAATGAGTGGAGCTCACCCAGGCAGGCTTCAGCCAAAGAGGAGAGCTGCATGTGATTGGGATGGAAATGTGAAGGTGCAGCTTCTCTCTCTCCCTCTCTCTAATTATTGTTTCTCATTACATGTGAGTCACAAAAGGGCTTTATTTTCACTTGACTCCTTGCAGACTGTTCCTGTAGGGATGTGGATTGAGAAGAAAGAGTTTGTGGTGCAGCACCTGGAGTCTCTTTGCTGGGCAAAGATTAATTGTCTTCTTCTGCCCCCTCCCCTCGCCCCACCTTGGGACTTTGTGGCACAAAGCAGCTCAGCTTCAGCTGGACAGGGCTGGCTTTGAACCTGCTTTGAAGTTGGCTCACTGCAGAATTAGGTCCTGCCAAATGAGGAAATGGTTTATGGCTGAGGTGGTGTTAGGTCCATGGCTGGACTTGGTCTTAGAAGGCTTTTCCACCCCAAACACCTCTGTGAGAATGGTCACCTGCACCTCGTGGTGCCTGCAGCAGATCTTAGAGTCACAGAATGGTTTGGGCTGGAAGGGACCTCCAAAGCTCAGCCAGTCCAACCCCTCTGCACTCAGCAGGGACATCCTCCACTAGATCAGGTTGCCCAGAGCCCTGTCCAGCCTCACCTTGAGCATCTCCAGGGATGGAGCCTCAACCACCTCCCTGGGCAACCTGTTGCAGTGTTCCAGCAGCCTCCTGGTGCAGAACTTGTTCCTCACATCCAATCTCAATCTGCTCTGCTCTAGGTTGAAGCCATTGCCCCTGGTGCTGTCCCTGCAGGCCTTTGGGAACAGTCTCTCTGCAGCCTTCTTGTAGCCCCTTCAGGTCCTGGCAGACTGCTCTAAGGTGTCCCTGGAGCCTTCTCTTCTTCAGGCTGAACCCCCCCAGCTCCTTCAGCCTGTCCTTGTAGCAGAGCTGCTCCAACCCCCTGGTTATCTTCATGGGACTGTTGTGTCTTAGGCTTCAATGAGTTTGGTTCCTGTTTACTAAACAATTAGTACTGAGATGGTGAATTGTGGTCTGGGTGTGATTGCTTGTGCTGTTTGCCCTGATGTGGGTTTGTGTCCCCCCCCTTTGTCCTGTGTGCAGGAGATCAGGGAAACCAGGAAGCGCCACGAGCACCGCCTGATCGAGGTGGACACCAGCCGCCAGCAGGAGTACGAGTCCAAGATGACCCAGGCCCTGGAGGACCTGAGGAACCAGCATGATGAGCAAGTCAAGCTCTACAAAATGGAGCTGGAGCAGACCTACCAGGCTAAGGTAACCACTGCTGGCCACAGCAGCGGCAGGCAGGAGGTGCAGCTGGGGGGAGGGAAGCTTCCCTCAGCCCTGCCGGCCGCCTGGGAGGAGCCGATGGGAGGAAGCTTTGTCCCAGTGTTCAGATTGCCTCCTCTGCTGGTGGGGCACAGCTGCCTTTCCAGCCAGAGCTGGGAGTAGCTTTAGCCTTTTAGGCTTTTTATCTTTTAGAAAAGCCTAAAAAGAAAATAAATAACCACCACCACCCCCCTCAAGCCAGCACCTTCCCAGGAATCAGAGGAGCTTTGTTTCACTCCTCACTCCTATGGGCACAGCAGGTGGGAGAACCAGAGATTACTTAGCAAAAGAGCAGACTCATTTGCTCAGGACTCCAAAGAAAATCATGAGAGGGTCTGAAGCTTTGGGAGAGTCCCCTTGAAAAGTGTCACTTGAAAACAGAGGAGGTCTACAGAAAGGCTTGGAACTGTGGAGCAGTGCAGAGGACACCATGGGGACAGTGGATGGCAAGCAACAGACAATGCCTTCTGCTGGAAGGATGTTCTTTCTTCATGCCACAGATCCATTTCTTCCTCCAGAATGGAGGGGGTGTAGGAGACCTGGGCATTGGCTGTAAGAAGCTGGAGGGAAGGGTTGGTTTGCTTGTGCAAGGGCTCCACTTCAGCATGGGCTTGTGCATGGATGCAGTGAGCTTGCCAAATGCAGACACAGTGAGAGAGCCTCCACTGCCCCTTGCATTGTCACTTCTGCTGTGCCCTTCACAAAGCTCCTCCTGCCACTGCCCCTTGCATTGTCACTTCTGCTGTGCCCTTCACAAAGCTCTTCCTGGCCCCAGGACTCCTCTCAGTAAACCTTCTCAGATGTCAGTGATCCATGGGTAAATTACTGGATGTGGTTTCACTGGTGGTGGGGAAACTTCAGGCAAGGTACTGGGAGTTTCTTGAGCAGCTTTGGTGATGAAAACCACGGGGTGTGAACTGCAAATCGTGGAATGGTTTGGGTGAGAAGGGATCTTTAAAGCTCATCCCCAACCAGAGCAGGTTGCTCAAGAGCCCCAAACAGCCTGATCTGCAATGGTGCCAGGCATGAGGCAGCTCCAGCCTCTCTGGGCAGCCTGGGCCAGAGGCTCTCACCACTCTCAGCATCAAAAATACCTCTCTTGTCTCCAGTCTGAATCTTCTTCTTTTGGTTCCAAACCATCCCCCCATGTCCTGTCCCAACAGACCCTGCTCCAAGCTCTGTCCCCAGCTTTCTGCTCAGCCCTTTAAGCACTGCAAGGCCACCAGAAGGTCTCCCTGGAGCCTTCTCCAATCCAGGCTGCCCAAGCCCAACTCTCTCAGCCTGGCCTCCCAGCAGAGGGCTTCCAGCCCTGCCAGCACTGCTGTGGCCTCCTCTGGCCCTGCTCCACCAGGTCCCTGTCTGTGCTGAGGCCTCCAGAGCTGCCCCAGCACTGCAGGGAGGGTCTCAGCAGAGCAGAGGGAGGATGTGAACACATGGAGGGATTCAGTCCAGGAGAATGCTTCTGAAACTTCTCCAGTATTTGCCCTCTCAGTTTATCTGCCAGGTGGAGCAGGTGAGTAGAATGCAGCTCACTCAGAAGGAAGAAGCAGTAGGGCTTTTGTGAGGTAAAAGAATGATTTCCCAGGGCTGAGTGAAACTGAGCAAAGTTTGAGCAGTGGTTTGGCAAAGTTCACCTTGGGAATGGCTGCATGCAAGGAGCACAAAGGAAAAGTGAGTTTAAAGTGATTCACAGAGAGCCTGGAGACACAAGGAGGAAGGAGAACTCTCCCACTGAGTCACAAGGTCCAGGGTGGACTCACCTGCTTCCTAAACTCCTTTTGGAGCCTAGGCATGGGTGGATCCCATTCTAGTCTTGACTTGGTCAAGTGTTTATGTCTAGTGGAAGTATCCATACAGTGCTCACAGTAACACTGAGTACCTGCATGGATTGGTGATGCTTCCTGCTAGTAATTCTGGTTGGCAGCAGCTGCAGATGAGCCAGGGTGTGCTCAGGGGGCAAGAAAGCCACCAGCACCCTGGTCTGGATCAGCAATGGTGTGGCCAGCAGGAGCAGGCCAGTGATCTCACCCCTGTGATGGGCACTGCTGAGGCTGCATCTCAAGTACTGTGCCCAGTTTTGGGTCCCTCACTCCAAGAAGGACACTGAAGGGCTGGAGCAGGTCCAGAGAAGACCAAAAAAGGTGGGGAAGGGTCTGGAGAACAGGGCTGGGGAGGAGCAGCTGAGGGAGCTGGGGGTGGTTAGTGTGGAGAAGAAGAGGCTGAGGGAGACCTCATTGCTCTCTGCAGCTCCTGAGAGGAGGCTGAAGCCAGGTGGGGGTAGGGCTCTGCTCCCAGGTGATAGGAGAGGAAATGGCCTGGAATTGTGCCAGGGGAGGGTTAGGTTGGAGAGGAGGAAGAATTTCTTTGCTGGAGGAGTGGTCAGGGATTGGCACAGGCTGCCCAGGGAGGTGGTGGAGTCCCCATGCCTGGGTGAGGTGCTCAGGGCTGTGTGGAGGGAGGTGTTTGGCTCTGGCTGGACTCAAGGTCCTTAAAGGCTCTGCCAACCAGGCCATTCTGTGGCTGCATGAATTCAGCTGCTGCCAGTTGCTTAGTGAGGGTCTCTCAGGTAAGGGATCTCTCTGCCTGGGGTAAGGAGGGGTCTGTTAGTCTCAGGTGAGGAATCTTTCACCTTACAGGCATCCCTGCTGAAGGACAGGGTCACCTGGCAAGCAGTCCAGCTGCCAGTCAGGGGGAGCACAACCTGGGCCCATGCTGAGAGAGTTGGGGCTGTTCAGCCTGGAGAAGAGAAGGCTCCAGGGAGACCTCAGAGCAGCCATCCAGGCTTGGGGACTCCACCACCTCCCTGGGCAGCACATTCCAATCCCTGAGCACTCTTGCTGGGGAAAAAGTGTTCCTAATACCCAGTCTAAACCTTCCTAGTTGTAGCTTGAGGCCATTCCCTCTTGTTCTATCACTAATTGCCTCTGAGAAGAGACCAGCTCCAGCCTCTCTGCAGTGTCCTTTCAGGTAGTTGCAGAGAGCAATGAGGTCTCCCCTCAGCCTCCTCTTTTCCAAACTAAACAGCCCCAGCTCCCTCAGGAAGCCTCCCTCAGGATCCTCCTCAAAGCTCCTCTTGAGCCACTGCTCACCCAGCTTGGATTTGTGCTTGGGATTGCCCTGCCCCAGATGTGGAACCTGGCACTTGGCCTTGCTGAGCTCCACCAGGTGGGCAGCAGCTCTGCAGAGAACAGGTGCTCAGTGCAGCGAGCAGCCTTGGCAGCGCTCACAGGAGCCAGGGACAGGGAATGTTTGTCCAGCAAGGTGTCTGCATGGACTGGGCACAGGCTGAGGAGAAGCTCCTGGGTAGAGCATGCCCTGTAGAAACAGAGTCTGCAAAACACAGACTTGGAGAATGAAAAAGGGACAAGATTTGAAGAGGGGCTGAGAAGTGAAGCTGCTTTTGTCCCCTATCCAAGGATGGGGATTGCTGGGGATGAGGCTGGAATGCAGAGGGAGGAGCAGGCTTAGCTGTGGGCTTCCTCTTGTGGATTTCTGGGTGGAGATGTGTTCAGAGAGCCTGAGCTGCCAAGGAGCAGGCTGTCATGGCAGGTTGTTACATGTGGTTGGTGAGCAGGTCTTGGGCAGAAGCTCACTTCTGGCTGTGGCCACAGTCTTTGACAGTAAGCAAGGGAAGTCCTGGCTGAGGATGTGGCACGGTGCCAGCGCAGCTGAGGTGAATGGTTGGCAGCATGCACAGAACTTCTCATTCTGAGCTCAACAGGAAGTGTTGGAGCATGGAGCTGCCTTGAAGCTCCTGCAAAGCCCTCAGCCTAAAGAGGACTCTTGTGAATTTCCTTCCCACCCCAGAGCCTGGGGAGCAGCAGAGCTAATGAAGGTTGTGCAGTGCCCAAGGAACTGCTCTGCCTGTTCTTGGGACAGGGAGAGTTGAGTTGCTGGTTGGGTTCTGTGCTGTGTAGCAGAGGTGCTGAACTCAGCTGCATGGACAGATTTTCTAGGTAGCTACTTTGAAACTTAGCCTGTCACAGCTGCCAGCTGTCAGATTCAGCTCCACTTAGCCTTAGCCACCAGACATGAAGGTTGTTGGCTTGGTGAGGTGGAGAGAAACTGAAACCAAAGTATCTGGTGGCAGCTGTTGGGGAAAGAATGTAGCCTAAAGGATAGGATGTCAGCTGGAGTGCTGGGGGGGGTGGCTTTACTCCTTCTTGGAAAGGTAGAGGGTGATACAGAGACCAGCAAGGAAGGCAGTCAAGAGTGTGAGCTGGGTCCTGCACAAGGAAAGCTGAAAATAAAACTCCTTGGGAGAGGAGATAGGTTGAGAAAAGGGAAAGGTCCAGCAGGTGCCTGGGAATGGATCAGTAGCACAGGGAAAGGGAATGAGGAGTGATTGTTTCTTACTTCTCAGTAGCAGCAGGGGCAGGGAGTGTCCAGCTGCAGACTCAGAAGGAACAAAAGAAGGTTGTTCTTCATGGAGGTAAACTTCTTGCCCCATTAATTCCAAAGGCAGAGGCAAATTCCTGCCTGAGGTATGGCAGGCACCAGAACACTGCCTCTGGCTTGGCAAGGCCCTGAGCTGCAGGCAGCTCAGACACAAGCCCTGTGGGGTGTTGCATTGAGCTTAGTGCCTGGGTGTCAGGGAGCTGTCAGACCAGGAGGTGACTCAGGCAGGCTCTGCTCTGACCTGCTGTAGTGTTCTTACAGCCAGGCAGAGAGAGGGGTCACAGGAGCCGGGGCTCTGAGAAACCCCAAGGCTGTGTAATGGAGGGGCTAGGAGACAGTGGCTTCAACAGCAAAGCCACATCCTGTGGGAACAGGACTGAATGTTGAGCTTGGATAGCTTGTTACAAAGTCATGGAGTGACAGGGGATAGCTTCAGGCTGGGAGGAGCTGGATTTAGGTGAGACTTCACAAGGAGATTCTTCCCCATGAGGGTGCTGAGCAGGATGCCCAGAGAGGCTGTGATGGTTCCAAGCCTGGTAGTGTTCAAGGCCAGGCTGGATGAGGCCTTGAGCAAGCTGGGCTGGTGGGAGGTATCCCTGCTCATGGCAGGGGGTTGGGACTGGATGATCTTGAAGGTCCCTTCCAACCCAACCCATTCCATGACAGAAGTTTTGCTGGTCCTTGGGGCACTGCCTTGGCTTTGTGTGGCTCTTACTCAGCAAATTTCCAGCTACCTTTGCTTCAGGTTAAGTAGCCTCTTGTTGGTTTGTTTTTTTACCAGAAGGATGTTTGCAGGACACTTAACAACCCTTCTCCTACATGAACTCACTGCAAGTAACCTGTTGCAAACTTGCCTTGCAGCTGGAGAATGCCAAGCTGTCCTCTGACCAGAACGACAAAGCTGCCGGGGCTGCTCGCGAGGAGCTGAAGGAGGCTCGCATGAGGATAGAGACCCTCACCTACCAGCTCTCCAGCCTGCAGAAACAGGTAAAGGCACTGCCCCTGGGGGCTGGCTGTGACATCTCTGCCCCTTGAGCTGCTTCATTACCTTCCTTCATGGACCTGTACCCTTTGTGCCGTACCCGGTGGATGCCCACTGGGCGCCTGCTGACTCTCTCCTGTCCCCCTAGGCCAGCGCGGCGGAGGACCGCGTCCGGGAGCTGGAGGAGATGATGGCTGGGGAGAGGGAGAAGTTCAGGAAGATGCTAGATGCAAAGGAGAGAGAGATGACAGACATGAGGGACCAGATGCAGCTGCAGCTTACAGAGTACCAGGAGCTGCTGGATGTGAAGCTGGCACTGGACATGGAGATCAGTGCTTACAGGAAACTCCTGGAAGGAGAAGAGGAAAGGTAGGTGCAGACTCCACCTTCTTCCCTGAGCACCAGGCACTGGGATTTGCATTCCTTACACTGCTTTTTACAGCAGCTGAGCAGGAAGGCTCCAGAACCTGAAGGGGCTGCAGGAGAGCTGGACAGGGACTTCTTATAGGGGCTTGTCGGGACAGGCAAGGGGCAGTGACTTTGAGCTGGGAGAGGGAAGATTCAGAGTGGAACTGCATTTCAGTATCTGGAGGGGAGCTGCAGGCAGGCTGAGGAGGGACTGCTCAGAAGGGGCTGTGGGGAGAGGCCAAGGGGCAATGGTTTGAAAGTGGAGCAGGGCAGAGTTAGGCTGGACATCAGCAGGAAGCTCTACACAATGAGGGTGGGGAGACACTGGCACAGGTTGCCCAGGGAGGTGGTTGAGGCTCCATCCCTGGAGACATTCAGGCTCAGCCTGGCTGTGTCCCTGTGCAGCCTGCCCTGGCTGGAGCTGTCCCTGCTGCCTGCAGGGGGGTTGGACAAGATGCCCTTGGAGGGTCCCTTGCTATGCAGTGGAGTCTGTGGAGCTGTGCAGTCCTCACTGGCAGTGCTTTCCCTGGCACACAGAACTATGCTACCAGGACACCTCCCCCCTTCTGCTGCCTGCAGTCCTGAGGGGCTCAGCCGGGCTGCTCTCCCCCCGGGCTGGGTGCTGTGAGTGCAGCAGCTGCTGGCTTTGTGTGGGACCTGTCTGGAGCAGTCACTGAGACGCTGGCTTCCTTGTGCTCAGGTTGAAGCTGTCTCCAAGCCCCTCCTCCCGTGTCACCGTGTCCCGGGCCACCTCCAGCAGCAGCAGCAGCAGCACCTCCCTCATCCGCTCCTCCCGCGGCAAGCGGAAACGCTTGGAGGCAGAGGAGCTGTCCGGCACCAGCGGCATCGGCACCGGCAGCATCAGCGGCAGCAGCAGCAGCAGCTTCCAGATGTCCCAGCAGGCTTCAGCCACAGGAAGCATCAGCATAGAGGAGATAGACCTGGAGGGCAAATATGTTCAGCTGAAGAACAACTCGGAGAAGGTGAGGGTCAGCAGAGCTCCTGCAGGGCCCCCAGGAGCAGCTCCACTGAGCTCTTGCACACAGCCTTTGGCAGCACAGGGGAGCTTGGAGAGCAGGAGCTGAGCCACAAGGGGCAGCATCCTGCCCTGATTCACAGGGACACTTGGAAGCTGAAGTGCTGGCATGAGAGGGGAATGCCTCTGGAGGAAGGGCTGAGAGGCCTGGGGCTGGTTAGTGTGGAGAGAAGGCTGAGAGGGGATCTCATTAATGTCTGCAAATATCTTCAGGGTGGGTGTCAAGAACAGGAGGCCAGGCTGGGCCAGGCTCTTCTCAGTGATGTGCTGTGACACACCAGGTGCAGTGGACACAGCCTGGAACCCAGGAGGTTCCACCTCAACATGAGGAGAAACTTTGGGGTGAGGCTGCTGGAGGCCTGGAGCAGGCTGCCCAGAGAGGTTGTGGAGTCTCCTTCTGTGGAGACCTTCAAGACCCATCTGTGTTCCTGTGTGACCTGCTCAGGGTGATCCTGCTCTGGCAGGGGGGGCTGAACCTCCAGAGATCCCCTCCAACCACCACCATTCTATGACTCTGATGTGTGCTGTGGGGAAGAGAGCAGAGTTTGTGTCCCAGATACCTGAGCATGTTCATGCACACAGCCCTGCTGGCCCCAGGCAGAACCTTTTGGTGTGCACTGTGGATCTTGCTGGCTGCCCTCATGGCAGTTACACTTCAGACTGGGAGTGGGCACAGAAAAAAACTTTCAAGTGGGAGTGCAGTGTCTAACAGGCATGCAAATAGATTTCTATTTACATTATTCTAATGACAAAGAGACCTAGAGAAAGCTCTGGGGCCTGCTTGCTCTGTTTTGCTCACCCTGAATAACCTTTTGACTCTCTCTCCCCCAGGATCAGTCTTTGGGTAACTGGAGGCTGAAGAGACAAATTGGAGATGGAGAAGAAATTGCTTACAAATTTACTCCCAAGTATGTCCTCAGAGCTGGGCAGACTGTAACAGTAAGTGGAGCTCTCAGTATCTTCAACCCCCCCTTCTGCTGCTGGTACTGTGGCCAGTGTGAAGCTGACATGGGCTGGGTAACCTCTGCTTCCATGGAGCTCACTTCAGAGGAGCAGGAATTCAGTCAGAAAAAGGTGGAAGAGAAATGAGGAAGGGCTTACTGTAGTGAGAGGATGAGAGGGAAATGATTGAAGCTTGAGGAGGGCAGATTGAGAGTGGAGATGAGGAAGAAATTGTTGAGAGTGAGGGTGGGGAGAGCCTGGCACAGGCTGCCCAGGGAGGCTGTGGCTGCCTCCTGCCTGGGGGTGTTCAAGGCCAGGCTGGATGAGGCTTGAGCAAGCTGTGCTGGGGGGAGGTGTCCCTGCCCATGGCAGGGGGTTGGAACCTGATCTTTAAAGTCCTTTCCAACCCAAACCTATCAATGAAACTGCATTTCTGCCTGTGCCCCAAACTGGCAGACACTGAGGTGCTCATAAAGCTGAAGGTATCTCAGGGCAGGGGGGGAGTCAAGGCCTGTTTCAGACACCTTTCCCTGGCTTTGGGACAGGAATCCTCCTGAACATCATCATGGAACAACACTGCAGGGCACTCATTCAGTCTGGTTAGGCTGGAGTTAAGTTCAGGACAAGACATTCTCAGCCTGCAAGAGTTGCTTTTCTGGGGTTTGGATTTTATTCTCAGTCTGCACCAAACACTCTTTCAGAGGGGGGAAAGAAAATTGACTTTCAGTCAGCTTCAGGTACTTCTGCCTGAGCATCAACTGCTCAAAGGAAAGCTTAGTTTGATAGACTTAACCAAGCTGCCTTTGTGTCTTGGCCCCACAGAGTGCAGTCCCTGAGGCAGTGCTGGGGGCAAGGGTTGCATTCAGCAGAGCAGTGGTGACTGGAATCAGTTCTGTTTGATTTGGGTTTTGGTGGTGAAAGCAGAGGGAAAGTGCCAGGAGGGTTCAGGGCCAGAAGTTGGATGTGGAGAGAACAGGAGAAGGAAGGGGTTCTGTGTATTTAAATGGAGTGTGCCCAAAGAGCTCATGCCAGGATGCCTTTCTCTCCAGATTTGGGGTGCAGATGCAGGAGTATCTCACAGCCCCCCCTCTGTGCTGGTGTGGAAGAACCAAGGCAGCTGGGGCACTGGAGGCAACATCCGCACATACCTCGTGAACTCGGAGGGAGAGGTGAGCTGGGGCTGCAGGGGCAGCCTGGGCTGGGGCAGCCTGGGCTGGGGCTGCAGGACGCAGCCTGGGCTGGGGCAGCCTGGGCTGGGGCTGCAGGGGCAGCCTGGGCTGGGGCTGCAGGGGGCAGCCTGGGCTGGGGCTGCAGGGGCAGCCTGGGCTGGGGCTGCAGGGGGGAGCCTGGGCTGGGGCTGCAGGAGGGAGCCTGGGCTGGGGCTGCAGGGGGGAGCCTGGGCTGGGGCTGCAGGGGGGAGCCTGGGCTGGGGCTGCAGAAGGGAGCCTGGGCTGGGGCTGCAGGGGGCAGCCTGGGCTGGGGCTGCAGGGGGCAGCCTGGGCTGGGGCTGCAGGGGGAAGCTATGAGCTGAGCTAACTCCCAGGCTGGCTACCAGGGCAGGGGACCCAAAGAAAGCTGGATTCTAAGATCTTATTGTCTCCTAAACCTCCCAGGGAGGGGCTGGAGTCCCCACCCCTGGAGGTGCTCAGGAAATGTCTCCCTGTGGCCCTTGGGGCCAAGGGTTAGTGGCTGTGGTGGTGTTAGGTTGATGGTTGGACTCTTAGAGACCTTTTCCAATCCAATGGAACTCAGAGAGCTTCCAGCAGTGAAATCCTGAAGCCCCTGCACATAGCACTGGGGGTCTGGGGGAATGCTGGGAAGCTGCTCCCCATCCTGGTTACATCACAGACTCTTTTCCTGCAGTAGCAAACCACCCTGGGGCAGATGGTGGGGTTGGAGTTTGTGTGTTTTCATTGCAGACCAAATCGGTTCTGCTGGCAGGTCAGAGTCCCACTCTGCAGTAACCACAGTGCTCTGAGGTGCAGTCTCAGTGGTACCCTAGGGAGACAGCTCTCCTTGCACTGCTGGAGGGCTGCCAGAGGGCTCCTCTGCCTTCTGCCCACAGCCAAAAACCCCCAAGCATCCCTCCAGAAGGCTCCTGCAAGGGAGCTTTGTGCTTTGCCTGGTGTCCCTAAGAGTGCCATTATCCCAGGGAGCTGAGGGAAGCAGGCACAGTTGTGTAAGTTGTCCTGCTGCTGGCACTGCTGTGGGACACTGCAGGGACAGCAGCACAGGAGGTCCCTGTACAAACAGGGGGCACAGCTGAGGATGGGCATGGGAGTGGTTAAACTGCTGCTGAAAACACTGCAGACCTAGGTCCCTGCCACTGTGGCTGCCTTCAGCATCCTTGCTCAGAGCTGTCTGCTGAGGGCAGCTTCTTGCACAAGCAGAAGTTCACAGCTGTGGCATCAGGGCTTCAGAAGGATTCCTTACTGCTGAGAAGTGTTAAGAAGGAATTAGTATAAAGGAAGCTTCCTGGGGTCTTGGAACTGGTTTTAGGGCCTGCTTTGGAAGGCTGTCCTGGAATATTGAGTATCATAGTATCAGTCAGGGTTGGAAGGGACCACAAGGATCATCCAGTCCCAACCCCCCTGCCATGGGCAGGGACACCCCACACTAGATCAGGCTGCCCAGAGCCTCATCCAGCCTGGCCTCAAACACCTCCAGGGCTGGGGCCTCAACCACCTCCCTGGACAACCCATTCCAGGGCTTCACCACTCTCATGGGGAAGAACTTCCTCCTCACCTCCAGCCTGAATCTCCCCACCTCCAGCTTCATTCCATTCCCCCTAGTCCTATCACTACCTGAGATCCTGAGCAGTCCCTTCCCAGCCTTCCTGTAGCCCCCTTCAGATACTGGAAGGCCACAATTAGGTCACCTGGGAGCCTTCTCTTCTCCAGACTGAACAGCCCCAACTCCTTCAGTCTGTCCTCACAGGAGAGGTGCTCCAGCCCTCTGATCATCCTCCTGGCCCTGCTCTGGACACCTTCCAGCACCTCCAGGTCCCTCTTGTCATAGGGGCTCCAGAACTGGAGGCAGGACTCCAGGTGGGGTCTCCCCAGAGCTGAGCAGAGGGGGAGGATCACCTCCCTTGCCCTGCTGGCCACACTTCTCCTGATGCAGCCCAGGATCTGATTGGCTTTGTGGGCTTCAAGTGCACACTGAGAGCTCCTGTTGAGCTTTCTGTCCACCAGCACCCCCAAATCTCTCTCCTCAGGGCTTGGGGATGTTCTTTGTGCTGTGTAAGCACCCTGAGGAGCTGTCCCATACTGCAGTGTGTGTCTCAGCTGAGGCTGCTCTGAGCTTGTGTCAAATTAACTGATGACCACTTGAAACACAGCTGCTACCTCTCCACCCCCTGGCTGATGACAGAGAATGAATTCCTGAAGCTAAATTGCATTCTCATGCATTCAGTGTCTGCAGAGAGGAATGCTGTTGTGGCTTGCAGGAGATTACCAGAGGCTGCTTGCAGAGCAAACATTGAATCCAGGGCAGGTGGCTGTAAACCCCCCAGTGTCCAACCAGGGAATGACATTGGGGGTACAGTAAAAACCTAGAGCTGGACATAGACTGCTGGCAGCTCCTTGGCCTTATCATCTTAGGAAGAAATTGTTGAGAGTGAGGGTGGGGAGAGCCTGGCACAGGCTGTCCAGGGAGACTGTGGCTGCTTCCTGCCTGGAGGTGTTCAAGGCCAGGCTGGATGAGGCCTTGAGCAGCCTGGGCTGGTGGGAGGTGTCCCTGGGCATGGCAGGGGGTTGGAATTGGATGATCTTGAAGGTCTCTTCCATCCCAAACCTTTCTGGGAATCTGTGACTCTCTGATGGAGAAGAGAAGGCTCTGAGGTGACCTCATTGTGGCCTTCCAGGATCTGAAGGGGGCTACAGGAAGGCTGGGGAGGGACTGCTCAGGATCTCAGGGAGTGATAGGACCAGGGGGAATGGAATGAAGCTGGAGGTGGGGAGATTGAGGCTGGAGGTGAGGAGGAAGTTCTTCCCCATGAGAGTGGTGAAGCCCTGGAATGGGTTGTCCAGGGAGGTGGTTGGGGCCCTGTCCCTGGAGGTGTTTCAGCCCAGGCTGGATGAGGCTCTGGCCAGGCTGATCTAGTGTGGGGTGTCCCTGCCCATGGCAGGGGGGTTGGAACTAGCTGATCCTTGTGGTCCCTTCCAACCCTGACTGATGCTATGATACTATGCTACTATGCTGTGGCTGATTCTCTGCTTGCTTCCTGCTTCTCTGCCCCTGTGCAGGAGGTGGCAGTGAGAAACGTTACCAAGTCCCTGGTGCGAGAGAACGAAGAGGAGGAGGATGAGGCAGAGTTTGGAGAAGATGATCTTTTCAGCCAACAGGTAAGGAGATTGAGACCAGATGGTTAACTTGGGCCTCCTTGGCTGGATTCATCAGCTACAAGTTTTAGCAAGGGTCCCTTCAGCTTTCAGTGGCCCTGAGGTCCCTGCTCCCCTCTCCCAGTGGGTGCTGGCAGAGGGCTGGAGCCTGCGGTGTGGCCTCGGTGCAGTCTGAGTGCTTTGGCCAGGAGCTGCTGTGTGAACAGCAGTGGTGCAGCTCAGGCAGGGGCTGAGGCCAGCTCTCATGCCACAGTGTCTGTGGGAGTGCAGGACAGGTTACAGATTAGAGCACTGCAGGGACAGAGGCTGCTTTGGGGGCTGTTAATGTTGGGTTTAGCAGGCAGTGTTCTCCCAGTCCAGTATCTGCCTCTCTGTGAAAGGGTCTGGGGAGGCAGAAAAGAACCATTGGGAAATATAATCACTGTTACAAAAAAGTGTATTACTCTATAAATTAGTGACTCTGCTATAGGTTAATGACTCCATGTTGCTATAAATGAGTGGCTGTGCTGCCATCCCAGGAGAGCTGGGCAAAGGGGAACCTTGTGAAGCTCAGTAAGGACAAGTGTAGAGTCCTGCACCTGGGGAGAAACAGCAGCAGGCACCAGTGCAGTGGTCCTGCTGGAAAGCAGCTCCATGGAGAAGCCCCTTGGAGCCCTAGTGGGCAGGGAGTTCTCCATGAGGCAGCAATGTGGCCAGTGGGATCCTGGGGTGCATCAAGAAAAGTGTGGCCAGCAGGGCTAGGGAGATTCTTCTCCAACTCTGCTCTGCCCTGGTGAGACCACACCTGGAATACTGAGTCCAGTTCTGGGCTCCCCAGTTCAAGAGAGACAGAGAGCTGCTGGAGAGAGTCCAGCAGAGAGCTGTAAGGATGCTGAAGGGACTGGAACAGTCTGTGTGATGAGGAAAGGCTGAGAGCCATGAGGCTGGTTAGCCTGGAGAGGAGAAGGCTGAGAGGGATCTGATCAATGTCTATAAATATATGAGGGGTGGGTGCCAAGAAGAAGGTGCCAGGCTCTGTTTGGTGGTGCCCAGTGACAGGACAAGGAACAGTGGGTACAAACTGGGACCCAGGAGGTTCCACCTCAGCATGAGGAGGAACTTCTTTGGTGTGAGGGTGCTGGAGGCCTGGAGCAGGCTGCCCAGAGAGGTTGTGGAGGTTGTGACCTGCCCTGGGTGAGCCTGCTCTAGCAGGGGGGTTAGACTGTATGACCTCAGAGGTCCCTTCCAGCCCCTGCCATTCTGTGGTCATCTCTCTTACACCAGCTGTGTGTTTTCATGGTCGTGGTGTGGTCATGGAGGTGTTGGGCAGGAGGCTGGGCTTGCTCTTGGAAGTCTTTTCCAACCTTAATGATTCTGTGATTCTCTAAGTGGCCAGCAGCTGGCAGAGTGAAAAGGAGAAAGCTCCTTCATGGAAGTGGGGTCAGAAGGTAGCCTCCATGTGTTCCAGCTGTCCATGAATCTCTTTATGATATTACTTATCTCCATGTTTGTCATTCATTTCTCCTTCCCAGTCTCCACTCACAGCTCTTCTCCCAACAAACTCGGGGTTGAAGGTGATCTCTTGAAGTCTTTTTAGTCTCCAAGGGATGGAGCAGTGTATGGGTAATAGAAATCAGCTGAAACAGGCCTTTTCTTAGCCAAAGCAGCATAGATCTGTCTCAAATAGAAACCTCTGAAATAAAGCAAGCTAACAACATCACAATTTCATCATCTGCTTCAGTGGGGAAGGCATGGAGCTCACCAAGCAGGCTGTGGCAGCTGGAGGGGAGCAAAGCTGTCACCCTGGCAGTAGAAGTGATGCTTGCTGAGGTCTCTCTCTAGTTGTGACATTCCCTGAGCTTAACTAAACTACCAAAGGCAAAGCTTTTGACTGAGGTGAGAAGCAGTGCACAAGAAGTTCTGCATGGGACAGCAGTGTGCCCTGGGGGCCAAGAAGGCAAAAGAGCTCTTGGAGGGCATTCAGAAGAGTGTGGCCAGCAGGGCTGGGGAGGTTCTCCTCTCCCTCTACTCTGTCCTGGTGAGACCACACCTGGAGTATTGCATCCAGCTCAGGAGGGACAGGGATCTGCTGGAGAGAGTCCAACAGAGGCTACAAGGATGAGGAAGGGACTGCAGCACTGCCTGGGGAGGAGAGGCTGAGAGCCCTGGTGGTGTTCAATCTGGAGAGGAGAAGACACAGAGGGGATCTGATCAATGTCTACCAATAGCTGAGGGCTGGGGGTCAGGAAGGAAGGGACAGGGCCAGGCTCTGCTCAGTTACACCCTGGGACAGGCCAAGGGGCAATAGATGGAAACTCCAGCACAGGAGGTTCCACCTCAACATGAGGAGGAACTTCTGCACTGTGAGGCTCCCAGAGCCCTGGAGCAGGCTGCCCAGAGAGGTTGTGGAGCCTCCTTCTCTGGAGCCTTTCCAGCCCCACCTGGATGTGTTCTGTGTGCCCTGTGCTGGGTTCTCTGCTCCTGCCCTGGCAGGGGGGTTGGACTGGAAGACCTCCAGAGGTCCCTTCCCAGCCCTGACCTCCTGCCACGCTGCCAACCAGAAGCCAGGCTTGGGGTGGGGAAGCTGCTAAGACCTGAACTCAAAATCATCTCTTGTCTTATTTCACAGGGGGATCCCAGAACAACCTCTAGAGGCTGCTCAGTGATGTGAAGAAAGGAGAGAGGAAAAAAAACACAAAAAAGGAAAGGAAAAAGGAGAAAAAAAAAAAAGAAACCTATTATTTGCTCTTTCTCTTCATTAATTTCCTTTTTATTTTTGCTATTATTTGTTTTCCTTCCTCCTTCCCCCCTCCAGAGCCACTGAAAACTATTTTTATATGCATCATCTGATTTTCTTTGAGGTGTTTTACTCCTTGGTACATTTTTATATATAAAAAAAATAGCAAAAAAAAAAAACAAAAAAGAGAAAAAAGATAAAACACAAAGCAAGAAGTCTCTTCCCTGAAGAAATCTTGCCAGGATTTTTAACAGATTCCTTTATTTCCCTTCCTTCCTTCCCCCTCTGTTAAAACTCTATTGGAATGCAGCATTTTGGGGCTCCCCCCCCCCCCTTCCCCCAGACAGAGTTGAAAGTCCTTCTGTACAAACCAGCAGCAGAGAAGTTTCTAGCTGAAACGGGATGAGGCTCCTCGAGTGTGTGTGGTGAATCTGGGACTGCAGAGCTAAGCAGGAGAGCACAAAACCCCCTCCCAAAACTCAAAGAAAGAATCAAAACAACCCTACCCCACCCCAAAAAAAAAACCAACCCCATCCCCCAAACAAACTAAACCTCCAACCCCTCTCAAAATCAAAGAAAGGAACCAAAAAAAAGGCCACTCTGAAAAAGTGTTTTCACCTGCAAGGCCCCAGGAGGGGTTCCCAGTGCTGCCTCCTTGCCTGGTCCCCTCAGCAATGCCCTAATGAGGAAGATCAGACACCCCACCCCTCCCCCCCAAATTGATCAGTGCTGCTGCTGCACTGATGGGGAGCTGCATTTTGGACACTCTTGGCTTGGGCTGGTGGCATCTTGTCCTGCCCCAAGGTCTGGCAGCTGAGGGGTAGAACAGCTGAGCCCTGCCAGCAGCTCCCCTGCATGCTGTCTGCAGGCACAGAGCTGGGGCTCTGCTCACTGAGCACTGCCAGCACCCCAGGGTGTGGAGCTGCCCACCCCAGAGCTCAGCCTGCCAGCAGCTCCCCTGCATGCTGTCTGCAGGCACAGAGCTGGGGCTCTGCTCACTGAGCACTGCCAGCACCCCAGGGTGTGGAGCTGCCCACCCCAGAGCTCAGCCTGCCAGCAGCTCCCCTCCCTGCTGTCACTGCAGACATGGAGGGTTGGGGCTCTGCTCCCTGGACACTCAGCACCCCAAGGTGTGGAGCTGCCAAGCCCACACTTGCTGTTTCCAGGGGAGTTTGCCCTTGTCCCAGGTGAGGCTTTGTTAAACCCTGGCCACGAGCTGTGCTGTGCAGCCTGCCTGGTGACTGAAAGCTTTTGGGCTGCTCAGCACTGAGCAGGGATTTCAGATTTTAGCTGTTCAAACCTCTTTTACTATTGGCAGTGATAAAGAAATGCCCATTTTAGAGGCCATCCTCTGTAACCTGTGGGCTTGTTTTAATCAGGTGCAGCCTGTCCATGCTTCTCTGTTCAGAGGGGGCACTGCCAGCTGTCCTCAGGAGCAGCACTTGCAAAACAGGGCAGGAAGAGCTGAATTGCCTTTTTCTTAACCAGTCACCAGGAGCTGCTGCTGCTTGCTGCTGCTCAGGACACAGGCTCTGAGTGCTCAGATGCCCCAGGGGGAGGCACAGCAGCGCTGGGTGCACAGAGTGCCCTGTGTGAGCAGCAGGTGGCTTTGACTGCA
Organism: Melanerpes formicivorus; assembly: GCF_026170545.1. Lineage (NCBI taxonomy): Eukaryota > Metazoa > Chordata > Aves > Piciformes > Picidae > Melanerpes > Melanerpes formicivorus. The sequence continues at coordinate 2,028,338 of NW_027142386.1, read as the reverse complement.
GGGTGAGGATGCATTTGCTGACTGTGTCCCTTCAGCTGCTGCATTTCAGTGGAGCTCCCTCTGACTTTGATCCCATGTAGCAGTGCATCCTCCAGCACCAGGAGGAATAACTTGACTGCTCCAAAGAATGTATTGGCTCCTGTAGAAACAAACCTGGGGTTGGGTTTTGATTGGGTTGCTTCTGTTTTGGTTGGTTTTTCCCCCTGCCCCCTCCTCCCCCCCCAGTAGTTCTTAGTTTGGATACAGAATTTGGATACTCTTTGATGCCAGCATAGATTCCTGTGGTTTTTTTTACCTGCACTCCTGAACTCTGATCTTGTCATTCAAGTAGTTTGTAGACTCCTCAAACAAGCTCCAAGGTTTGGTGTTTTCGGTGGCTTTTGGACATTCTGTTCTCTGAAGAGTTTTGTGACTGACAGATATAACCTAGGAGGTCAGTTTAGTGGCTTTGACTGATGGCTTTGTAATGCAAGCAGGGTGGGAACAAAAGGGAGGGGGGAGGGGAAGGGGTTGTGGGAACTTAGGGATTTTATGTTGGCCATTTAAAACAAAGAAATCGATCCCAGGGCTGCTTTGCTCTGACATCACTGAAGTGAAGCTGATAGCAAAGCAGAGATCTCTTGGGATCCATTCTCAGCTGATCAGCTGGGCAAAGTAGTCTAAGATTTGGCTGTTTGGGATCTCCATTCTCAGCTCATCAGCTGGGCAAAGCAGTCTAAGATTTGGCTGTTTGGGTTCCCTAGGGATCTCCATTCTCAGCTGATCAGCTGGGCAAAGCAGTGGAACATTTGGCTCTTTGGGCTACCTAGAGATCTCCATTCTCAGCTCATCAGCTGGGCAAAGCAGTCTAAGATTTGGCTCTTTGGATTCCCTAGGGATCTCCATTCTCAGCTGGGCAAAGCAGTCTTAAGATTTGGCTGTTTGGGCTCCCTAGGGATCTCCATTCTCAGCTGATCAGCTGGGCAAAGCAGTCTAAGATTTGGTTGTTTGGGCTCCCTAGGGATCTCCATTCTCAGCTGATCAGCTGGGCAAAGTAGTCTAAGATTTGGTTGTTTGGGCTCCCTAGGGATCTCCATTCTCAGCTGATCAGCTGGGCAAAGCAGTCTAAGATTTGGCTGTTTGGGATCTCCATTCTCAGCTGATCAGCTGGGCAAAGCAGTGGAAGATTTGGCTCTTTGGGCTCCCTAGGGATCGACTTTGGCTATTGGCTGTTTTATTTCTCATGGAATTTTCCCACTCTGCTTGAGTAGAAGGTTAAATATGTAGTAAATAATCTCTCTCTCTCTCTCTCTCTCTCTCTCTCTCTCTGTAAAATGTATCTAGTGAAATTATGTTTCTCAGACATACTGTTGCCAATTACCTTGTCTCAATTAGCTGTTATGCAAATGAATGCAATCAAGGTAGAAGCATTTTGTGCAGAGCACCTTCCAACCACTGGGACAGCACTTCCCTGCCTGCCCCCACGCAGCTTCTAGCACAGAGCTGCATCCTGGTGTTGAGGGCTTTGGGGCTTGCTCTGGGGCTTGTTTTGTTGCTTTTGGTTCTGTTTGCCTCAAGGTCTGTATTTATTTGTTTTAACATGGGCCAGTTTGCAGATTTGCTCCACCCTGCTGGAGGTGGTGATTGCTCTGTGAGCTTAACTACCACAGCCCTGACTCTGGAGCTCCTTTGGGTTTGGGTTGTTGGTTGGTTGTTGTTCATTATTTTTTTTTCCTGTGATGTTTTTGGGTTTTTTTTTCCTCTGTAGAGGTTTGGGGCTAGGAGAGGCAGCTGGAATGAGGAAAAATCCTCTTGCTACCTGAGCCATAGTTTTCTCAACAGCTACTGTACAGGGAATGTGTCTTGGAGCCTTAAGGGCTGGTGCTGGCAGATCCTCTGTGGGCAGCACCCTGCCCTTCAGGACCAGGCTGCAGAAGTTGTCCTTCTTGTGCAGCTGTGTCCTTATAGCTTAGCTGATTTCCTCAGCCCCACGTTTAGGCATCTCCTGCTGTCCAGCTGGACTGGCAGGGTGGGGAAGGCTGAATGCCAGCAGCCTGAGTGGACGTGGGGGATTCTCTCACCTCAGGGCTTGCACAAAGGCTACTACTAACCCCATGGGAAAGAATCCCTGGCTGTAAAGGACAGGACAGAAAAACTACTACTGTATTCCACACCCCTTCCTCCTTGCTGGGGGTGGGGGGTGTTTCCTAGAGGCCATCCTTCCCTCTTGCTTCTGCTGCTGAGCTCCAGTGTTAACAGCACCATCCTGTTCAGCTTTGTGCTTCAGACTGGGAGGGTTTGGAGCTTTTCCCAATCCAAAAAGGATAGTTTCTTTTTTTCCCCCCCTTTTTCCAAGGTTAGATTTCCCCCCTGCCCCCCTCATTTTCAGGCTAATCAAAGTGGGTTTGTTCCAATACAATCCAGTGTCCCCTCACCCTCTTTTCCTCTTTGATCCTCTGCCCAACCCACTGAGGAAGAAGCTGGAGGCTGGTCAGTGCTTCTGCTCCAGCATCCTGGGATCAGGTGTGGAGCTCAAAGGAGAAAGAGATTTGCCTTGTCAGGAGGAAAAAAATCTCTCTGGTTAGGGACATGAGCCAGTGTGTAGCTTTTATCACCTGAGTGTAGCTCCTCATGTTCCTACTCCAGGAACACAGCTTATTCTGGCTGAAGGAGTAAAAGTGATTCCTAAGTGGTTCTCACTAGTTAGAAGGGAAAGGAGCAGCAGCATGGCTGCAGGGGCAGAGTTAAAGCCAATCATTCATTGTGTAGATCATGGCAGAATCTCAAATAAAAGGCACCAAGCACCCCCAGCTCCTCCTGCAAACACCCCCAGCTCCTCCTGCAAACACCCCCAGCTCCTCCTGCAAACACCCCCAGCTCCTCCTGCAAACACCCCAAGCTACTCCTATAAACACACTCAGCTACTCCTATAAACACACTCAGCTACTCCTAGCTTCATGACTGCTCCTGTCAGGACAGGGCCATCCCCCTGCAGAGCCAGCAGCAGTGGGGTACCCTGGGGTGTCCTGCAGCTGGGGGTAGTTACCAGGAGCCTCTGAGGCCTCATGCTGCTGCTTTCTGCTCATGGCTACAGCTGTGGTGCTGCAGCGACTCGTTGCAGGTAGCAGAGGCTGCAGTCCCTTGTTGCTGCACAGCTTTGCTTGCCAGGCTGAGGCCAGCTCAGGGCTTTGCCCTGGCACACACAGCAGCTTTACACTGCTGCAGGTCACTGTCTCCTGGTTTGCCTGGGCCTGGCTGGCACAGTTTGTGTTAGTAGCAGAAACCAAAGCTCTCAGGAAGGAAACAGAGCCCTGTTTCCCACAGCCTGTGAGGTGACAGCCAGGTGAGGCTGCCTGCAGCCAGGCTTAGCCAGGGAGGCTGCAGTGCAAGGAGCTCAGGACACCTCCACTTCAGGGATCTCACTGGGTCTAGTCACCCTTGGCTGCTGTTGATGCTCATGCTGTGTTGAAGCCCTTTAGCTGCAGCCTGCACAGAGGTTGGTTAGGAGAGGCTGCAGAAACCCTCCCTGCACCCCGAAGCGTTTGGATCTGTGTCCTTCGTGTGCAGCCTGCAGGACCGGCATCTCCTGCAGCCACTTCCCTCCCTCCTCAGCTCTTTTCTCTCCTCTTGCAAGAGTCTTATCTCCAAGCAAAGGTCTGTCCCCGTTTGGGGCTGCCTTTCATTGCCACTGTTTGGGTCCAAAGCCTGCGTGAGCAGGCCGTGAAGCCCCCTTGTGGCCCAGTGAGTGGAAGGTGAGGTAGTGATTGCATTTGTGGCTTGAATCAGAGCCTTGCTTTTAGCTTTGGATGGCCCAAGACTCCAAATTCTCTTGGGAAGAGTTTCTCTCAACTCCAAAATGGCCTGGGAAACAGAATTTTGATTTGCCCTTCCATCTTGCTTTAGCTTTAAACCAGTTTAAAGTAATTTAAAAGTGGTTTGGTTCTGTTTTATTTTGTTTGGGTTTTGTTTTTATTGCTCTTTTTGTTTTCTTTTGGGTTTTTTTTTTCCTTCCATTTTATTTTCTACAAGACCATTATTTACCTGCAGTTGTTATTTGTAAGCATCACTGCCTGCCTTGAAATGCTAAGGCCTAGAAGGGTGCAAAGGGTGCTGCACAAGCAGTGATCCTGACCTGGAGTTCAGGGGCAATGAAAAAAAAAACAAAGAAAGAATCAAAAGGGTTTTAATAAACTTCCAAATTGGGTTTGTGTTGGGTTTTTTTTTCCCCCCTAGTTAGGTTTTAACCAAGTGAGGATTCGGTGGTGGTGGTAATTGAGACGTGCCCCTGTGCTCCAGCCCTGCCCCCTCCACCATCACCACGCTCCCAACTGCAAGCCCAAAGCTGTTTCAAACAAGGGGAAGGCAAAATGCTTCCCAGCTGGGCACAGCACTGGACCTGGGCACAGCACTAGAGCTGGGCACAGCACTAGAGCTGGGCACAGCACTAGAGCTGAGCTCTCTCTTCAGGCCCTCCTGATTGGGAATCGTGGTTGGCTTCTCTTAGCCACCTCCCGGCTGGGCTCCCTTGGGCCAGGCCCACCCCGACCACCCCTGGGCAGCTGCCACAGAGGAGGGTTTGGTTCTGTCTTGGGAGGAGGTTCCAAGTCTTTGAAGAGTATAAAGGTGGTGAATGGGGGTGGGGAAGTCAGCACAAGAAGCGATGCAGATGTTCGAGGGGGAGGCTGCGGGCAGGAGGTGATGCTCTGGACTTTAGCATTTCAAAGTGGGCTCTTTCCTTTTCTTTCTAGAATATGCATGCCAAATGTCTTTTGTCTTTTTCAATGATTTGTAATATACATTTTATGACTGGAAACTTTTTGTACAACACACTCGAATAAATGTTTTGCAATTTACCTCTCTCCCTGCCTCCTGTGTGGCCCAAAGCCAAGCCCAGCCCCCAGGAGCTGGGTGAGAGGCTCAGCCCAGGAGGGACCTGCCTGTGCCCAGGGAAGCAGGGGGGCACTGAGCCACCTGCGCTCCTCTCCAAGCTGAGGGAAAAGGGGGTGTGCTCCAGGAGCAGATGGATGCTCTCCTAGGTTGCTTCTGGCTGGAAGGGAGCTTCCAAGGGCATCCTGTCCAAGGGCATTCCCCCAGGGATCAGTGCTGCCCCCCAGGGATCAGTGCTGGGCCCCGTCCTCTTGAACATCTTCACTGATGATCTGGGTGAGGGGGTCGAGTCAGTCATCAGCAAGTTTGCAGATGACACCAGGTTAGGAGCAGATGTTGGTCAGTTAGAGGGCAGAAAGGCTCTGCAGAGGGACCTCGACCAGCTGGACAGATGGGCAGAGGCCAACAGGATGGCATTCAACAAGTCCAAGTGCCAGGGGCTGCACTTTGGCCACAACAACCCCAGGCAGAGCTACAGGCTGGGGGCAGAGTGGCTGAGAGCTGCCAAACAGAGAGGGACCTGGGGGTGCTGATTGACAGCCACCTAAACATGAGCCAGCAGTGTGCCCAGGGGGCCAAGAGGGCCAATGGCATCCTGGCCTGCATTAGGAATAGTGTGGCCAGCAGGAGCAGGGAGGTCATTGTGCCCCTGGACTCTGTGTTGGTTAGGCCACACCTTGAGTCCTGTGTCCAATTCTGGGCCCCTCAGTTTACGAAGGACATCAAAACACTTGAAGGTGTCCAGAGAAGGGCAACAAGGCTGGGGAGGGGTCTGGAGCACAGCCCTGTGAGGAGAGGCTGAGGGAGCTGGGGTTGCTTAGCCTGGAGAAGAGGAGGCTCAGGGGAGACCTCATTACCCTCTACAACTACCTGAAGGGAGGTTGTAGCCAGGAGGGGGTTGGTCTCTTCTCCCAGGCACCCAGCACCAGAACAAGAGGACACAGTCTCAAGCTGTGCCAGGGGAGGTTTAGACTCGAGGTGAGGAGAAAGTTCTTCACTGAGAGAGTCATTTGTCATTGGAATGTGCTGCCCAGGGAGGTGGTGGAGTCCCCATCCCTGGAGGTGTTCAAGAGGGGATTGGATGTGGCACTTGGTGCCATAGTCTAGTCATGAGGTCTGTGGTGCCAGGTTGGACTTGGTGATCCTTGAGGTCTCTTCCAACCTTAGCTATACTGTGATACTGTGACACAGCCCCTTCTGAGCAGTCCCTCCCCAGCCTGCCTGAGCTCCCCTGCAGATATTGAAATGCAAATGAGGTCTTCCTGGAGCCTTGTCTGGTCCAGGCTGAACAGCCCCAACTCTCCCAGCCTGTCCACACAGTAGAGCTTCTGCAGCCCTTTGATCATCTTGGTGGCCTCTCGACCCTCTCCAGCAGTTCCATGTCCTTACGTTGGAGGCCCCAGAGCTGGACACTACTCCAGGGGAGGTCTCAGCAGATCAGAGTAACAGAATTACCTCTTGAGCTGCTGCAGGAGCAGCTCTTGGTGCTGCTTTCCCCTCTCACTAACAGCACCGCTGCCACCAGAGGGAAAAGCAGGAGCTGCTGGAGCAGGTAACTGGCCCTCTCCTTCACTCCCTGTGCTCTACAGCCCCTGCACTTAGGGAACTGTCTCCATGTAGCCCACTTGATCCTGGCTGAGAGAACAGGAGCAGGTCCTGAGCACAGCACTGATGGTTTTGAGGCACTAGGGAATGGGTGAGGCGCTGCTGTGAGCTGCTGTGAGCTGCTGTGCTCATCCTGGCTCAACTTGCAGGCACTTGTCAGCAGCCTGTGCTGTGTCTCTGCTCCACAGGCAGCCACCACAACAGCAGCTGGTGGTACATCTGGGGGTGTAGGGATGGTTTCTTTTCCATGGACAGGAGGATGCAGTTCCAATGCTCTGAAGATGAGAGCAGCTGTGGGTTTAGCTCTGCTGTGGTGCTCAGTTCCTCAGCTCACACAGAGGTGTGCTGAAGAGGTTATTCATTTATGAATATGAAATATGACATAGAAATGGAGTGCACGAGTGTGAAATACATCCCATAAGTGGTTTAGTGTTTCTGGTTTGGACTCGATTGGAGCAGTTACGGAATGAATGTCGGTTAGTATAACGCAGGGTGCAATTCCGCCGCTGGTCCACCAGGGGGCGACTCGACGGGACGCTGGCGGCTGCGTACAAAGATGCTACACATGGCAGAGGTTGCTCTGCTGGGTGCGGGGTTTGGAACCGAAGGAGTGGAAAGCAGGTGGAAGATGCACTGTGTCTACACTCTATCACCTGATCCTAGGGAGCAGAGCCCAACCCCCACCTCCCTGCAGCCTCCCCTCGGGGTTATTGTTGGACTCGTTGATCTTTTCCAACCAGGCAATTCCATGATTCTGTGATGAAATCACAGGAACCTGACCGGATCCTGCAGCAGGACCTTTCCTTAGTCACTTCCCTGTCAAAATCCGTGGGCCTTGGGAATTGTCATGGAATCATAGCATCCTAGAATGCCTCAAGTTGGAGGGCACCTCAGAGCTCATCTGCTCCAACCCCCAGCCATGGGCAGGGACACTTCTTGACTTAGTTGCTCAAGACCTCATCCAGCCTGGCCTTGAACACCCCCAGGGAGGAGGCATCCACAGCCTCCCTGGGCAGTCTGTTCCAGTCTCACCACCCTGACACTGAAGAGCTTCTCCCTAAGATCCAGTTTAACCTTTAACCCTGCTCTGGAAAAAAGAAGGCTCGAGGGAGACCTTAGAGCAGCCTTCCAGTACCTGAAAGGAACCTCCAGATAGGCTGGGGAGGGACTGCTCAGAAGGGGCTGTAGGGAATAGGCTGAGAGGCAATGGCTTGAAACTGAAGCAGGGCAGAGTTGGGTTGGACATCAGGAGGAAGTTCTGCAGAGTGAGGGTGAGGAGACACTGGAACAGGCTGCCCAGGGAGGTGGTGGAGGCTCCATCCCTGGAGACATTCAGGCTCAGCCTGGCTGTGTCCCTGTGCAGCCTGCTCTGGCTGGAGCTGCCTGCAGGGGGTTGGACAAGATGCCCTCAGGGTCCCTTCCCAGCCCTCTGCATCCCACCCCGAAGCCGCTCCGCTCCGCTCCGCCCCGCCAGCCCTGCCGCCGCGGGGCACGCTGGGAGTCGCAGTCCCGGCGCCGCGGTGCACGCTGGGAGCTGTAGTCCCGGCGCCGCCATTTCCCGGCAGCGTGCGGCCGCCGCCCGCGGTGACTTTGCGGCATGGAGAGCGGCTTCGGCTCAGACTTCGGTTCCGACTTCGGCTCCGGGGGCGGCGGGGGCGGCAAGCTGGACCCGGGGCTCATTATGGAGCAGGTGAAGGTGCAGATCGCCGTGGCCAACGCTCAGGAGCTGCTGCAGGTCAGGAGGGGCGGGCGGGGGGTGCCCGGGTCCCGCTCGGTGCGGGGCAGCGGGAGCGGTGCCGGTGCCGCAGCGCGGGGGAGCCCCGGCCGTGCTCGTTCCCCCTCCGCAGGGCAGCGCTCGGTCCTGCCCGGCTCGGCCGAGCGCCGCGGCCGCCCTCACGGCTCTCTCCGCAGCGCATGACCGACAAATGCTTTCGGAAGTGCATCGGGAAGCCCGGCGGCGCCCTGGACAACTCGGAGCAGGTGAGCGCGGCCGGGGGGCGGCCGGGGGGCGGCCGGGGGGCGGCCGGGGGGCGGCCGGGGGGCGGCCGGGGGGCGGCAGCCGGGGGGCGGCCGCTGAGGGCTGTGCGTCCCGCAGAAGTGCATCGCGATGTGCATGGACCGGTACATGGACTCCTGGAACACCGTGTCCCGAGCCTACAACTCTCGGCTGCAGCGGGAGAGAGCCAACATGTGACGGCGCCGGCGCCCGGGCCGGGAGGGACCACGCCGGGAAGGGACGAGCGGCCAGTCCGGGGGGGCTGGGGCTGAAGTCCCGGCGCCTTCCAGCCCCGGCCGTGGCAGAGCAATAAACCCTGGCTGAACCTTTTGCATCCCTTGGCTTTTATTGGCACCAGCCCCAGGAGCGAGTGAATTTGCCAGCCTTGAGAGCCGCCGCCAGCTGCTTGCTTTACCTCAGGCTCTTCCCAGCGGTCCAGACCGGCCAAGGGATGTAGCAGCTGAGAAACGCCTGCTGGAAGGGCTGCAAGGTGCCTTCTGTGGAAAAGGGGGAGGCCAAGACAGCAGCAAGCCCCTTGCCCCGGGAGCCAGCACGGAGCCAGCCAGCCAGGCCCTGCTCATGAGTGGAGAGGCTGCCTTAAGATGCTCCACAAGCCACACCTGGCTCTTGCTTCCCTGCACAGCTGCACCTGGGGCTCTCTTCTGGCCTCACCTGCTGTGGCTTAGCTCTAGCTGCACGTGGGGTGCAGGGCTGTGCTCAGGGGGGTTGCAGCACAGCCTCAGGAATGCAAGGACAGCAGGGCATGGAGCAGGCTGGGAAGCACTTTGGTTGGGTTCTAGAATAAAAGCTGTGGTGTGGCTGTGATCCTCTGGAACCTCTGGCTTGACCTGGGGGCTGCCTTCAAAGTGTTCTCACTTTGAGGGGGGAGCACCCCTGGGTCTGCTTGGGGGCTGAGCTCTGTGTTGTTCTGAGCTCTGGGGAGGGTCTGTGCTGGGCAGTGTGCAGCAGCTGGGAGAGCAGAGTGCTGGGGAGGAGCAGTGCCCATGGCCCTGCAGGGGCACTGGGGAAATCCCTTCTTTGGGAGCTCTGCTTTGTGTGCTGTGAAATGTTTCACTGCTGGCTGGGGCAGACAGACCAAAAGGATGAGGAATCCTTACCTGCTAGGACATTCAAAGGGATGTGGGAGAATAGAATAGAATAGAATAGACCAGACCAGGTTGGAAGAGACCTTCAAGATCATCACATCCAACCTATCATCCAACACCACCTAATCAACTAAACCATGGCACCAAGCACCCCATCAAGTCTCCTCCTAAACACCTCCAATGATGGTGACTCCTGGTTCCACTTCATCTCCCAAGTGGTGGCTTCTGTGAAGGGCTAAAGTTTCCCCACACAGGCTAGCAGGAGGTCACTGAAGCTGACCTGGAGCTTCCCAGCCAGCTCAGGCAGCACAGAGCACTTGCAGCCATGTTTGCTGTGGGGCCTTGATGGCTCTGGAGTTCTGTGGCCCTGGCTGGGCAGCAGTCCTGTCCCATTGATGGGAGTGTCCCACAAGTGCTCCAACCATCAGCCTGAGCCCATCCTGAGCTGAGCCATGCCTGGAGGCCAGGTCTCATAGCTCTGGCTGGGAAATACAGGATCACAGAATGGCTCAGGTTGGAAGGGACCCCAGGGATCATCTGGTGCAACCTTTCCAGGTGTCAGCGCAGCTGCAAGGTCCTGGCCTTGCACCCTGCCAAGCTGAGGCTTAAGCTGCCCAGGGTAGGGAATCCTCCACTTCCCCTGGGAGATGATTCCAGTGCCCAGCTGAGCTCATGAGGAAACATTTTCCTCTGGAGTCCCATGGCAATCTCCCCAGCAGTACCTTGTCCCCACCCCCTCACAGCTCCATCAGGGCAGTGAGGTCTGAGGCTTCTGCAGAGGCTCATGTGGAACAAGTGCCAGGACAAGAGGAAAGAGCTTCAGGTTGTGCCAGGGGAGGTTCAGGTTGGGTGTTGGGGAAAAAGATCTGCCCAGGAGGGTTCTCAGGCACTGAAGAGGCTGCCCAGGGAGGTGGTGGAGTCACCATCCCTGGAGGGGCTTGAAGGATGGTGCTGGGATGTGGTGCAGTGGCAGTGGCTTGGCAGCAGTGTTGGGTTGAGAGCTCAAGGCAGGCAGTTGGACTTGATGAGCTCCAAAGGCCTCATCCAGCCTCACCAGCTCCATGGTTCTGTGATAGCTCTGGGCTGGGTTGTCCCTTGGCTTGGCTTTGGGGTGCCCACTCCTAGAGCAGGGTCAGCCACACCACATGCAGCTGTGGCAGCTGTCCTGGGCACCCCTGCAGCGGCCAGGGCAGGGTCTGGTGTGCAGGATGCTCGGCCAGGGGGTCAGGACAGGTCTCATTTATTTATGGAACAGGGCTAGGGTTGTACCTTTCTATGCAAAGCAGTTACCAAGTGTCCTGGTGTCACAGCTGCAGTGTCACACAACACTGCCAGCTGCAGCTGCAGGCCATCCTCAGCCCTTTGCAGCATCCAGCCATGGAGGTGCAGTAGCTGAGGGCTGAGTGCAGCCCCTGGCAGTTGCTCCTCTCCTTCCTTGCTGTCCCTGAGTGATGAAATGCAGCTTCAGAGCTTGAGGTTCTGTGCAATCCAGCCCTGGACAGCTGTGACTTTGGTGTAGACACCAGGGAAGTATGGCCTGGCACAGCCATAGCCCCAGCTTGTGATTCCTGCTAGAAACCACTTCCCTGAGGGTTCTCTGCACGCCAGGGGCCCTCCTGCATCACCCTGCAGAGAGAAGGAGAGCAGAGGGTCCTGCATCAGCCCAGAGAGGCAGCCCAGCCTGCCCAGCTGGGGGCTGGTGCTGATGCCTGGGGCACAGCAGCACTGCTGCCCTGTTCCCCACCCCCCAGAGCTTGTCCCAGGCTGGAGCAGTGCTCGCTGCATGCACTGCTGAGCCTGGGGTCCTGGGACACAGAGGAGCCTGTTGGGAGGCACAAGAGGGCCATGGAGCAGGTTCCTTGTGTCCTGTGGCCTCTTGGCCTGCTTCTCTGGGGGCTCCCTAGCCTGGCACTGGGTGTGGGCAAGCAGACCCAGGATGGACACCTGGCAACAGCCAGTGCCAGGCTAGGGTGGGCAGAGAGCTGAGCTGGGGGGGCAGGGCAGGGACCTCCTTGCAGCACACAGCCTGGGGGCTGGGCAGGAGGCTGCTGTGTCCCTGTCTGCTGCTCTGGCACTCACTGAGCAGCTGTCCACGGTGCCCTGTGGGAAGCCAGCACACAGCATCCTGCTGCTGATCTGCACTGGGTAGAACTTCTTGCAGGCCTGGTCTCCAATCACATCCACTGCTGCCTTCTGCAGATGCTTCGACATGAGGCCTGGGGAGGCAATGCCACTGTCAGCTGGGTGCAGAGCAGGGGGCAGCAGCAGCTGAAGGGGGCTCTGTGGCCTCCTGTGCCTGCACTGGGAAGGTCAACCAGGCCTGGTTCCTCCACAGCAGGGCGAGTGCAGGAAGGTTCCTCCGGTGTGCAGCTGCCCAGGTGGGGATGGGGTCAGGGTGGTCCTGGTGCTGCAGGAGCACAGCTGGAGCAGCTGCCACAGGGGTGGGGGCAGAAAGCTTGGGAAGGCTGCAGGAGGGCAGAGGTGTAGCCAAGTGGAGGAGCACAGTGCATGGCAGCTGGGGGCCAGGGGCTGGTGGCACCAGACCCTGCCCAGTTGGTGTCCCCTGCAGGGCCTGGCACAGGGAGTGCCTGGGGCAGTGCAGAACTGTGCCCAGGTCTGGGCTCCCCGGTTCAGGAGGGACAGGGATCTGCTGGAGAGAGTCCACCAGAGGCTACAAGGATGAGGAAGGGACTGCAGCACTGCCTGGGGAGGAGAGGCTGAGAGCCCTGGGGCTGCTCAGTCTGGAAAGGAGAAGACACAGAGGGGATCTGATCAATGGCTATCAATAGCTGAGGGCTGGGGGGCAGGAGGGAGGGGACAGGGACAGCCTCTGCTCAGTTGCACCCTGGGACAGGACAAGAGGCAAGGGATGGAAACTGCAGCACAGGAGGTTCCACCTCAACATGAGGAGGAACTTCTGCACTGTGAGGGTCCCAGAGCCCTGGAGCAGGCTGCCCAGAGAGGTTGTGGAGCCTCCTTCTCTGGAGCCTTTCCAGCCCCATCTGGATGTGCTCCTGTGTGCCCTGGGCTGGGTTCTATGGCCCTGCCCTGGCAGGGGGTTGGACTGGAAGACCTCCAGAGGTCCCTTCCAAGCCCTGACCTCCTGTGCTCTGTGATGCTGTGACCTGCAGGGTTGGTGTCCCCTAGCTGGGCCGGGGTGGGTGTGGGGGAGCCCTCCCAGCCAGTACCTCCTTCCTTGGTGGAGCCCCAGCCTGTGATGAAGCACCTGGCTCCCTCAGGGAAGACGTGGGAGGTGTCTGGCAGGCAGATGGGTCTGATGGTGCTGCTGAAGGGCAGAGGGCTGCTGAGCTCCAGCAGGGCCACGTCGTAGTCCAGGCTGTAGACGTTGTAGAAGGGATGCTTGTAGATGCGGAAGACCTTGCGCACGGTGCCCTCTGTGCCGCTCAGCAGCGGCGTGCCTAGAAAGGCCACCCACAGTTTGGGGTCACTGTAGCTGCAGAGAGACAGCAGAGCTGGCTGTTAGCAGCACGGCCCCACCAGCAGGGCTGCTCCTCCCCTTGTGCTGTGGCCAAGCCCTGAGAGGCCAGGAGCCCCCCCTGCACCTCGCTGTGGGCAGAGCCAGGCCCTGCTCCCCTCTCTGCTCTGCACTCTTGCCCAGGGGGAACCTGACAGGTGCAGAGATGTGGGGCTGAGGGACAGGGACTCTGCCAGACTTGGTAGAGGACCACAGATTGCATAGGGTGGGAAGGGAGCCTCAAAAGGCTTCTTGTCCAACCCCCTGCAGGCAGCAGGGACAGCTCCAGCCAGAGCAGGCTGCACAGGGACACAGCCAGGCTGAGCCTGAATGTCTCCAGGGATGGAGCCTCAAGCATCTCCCTGGGCAACCTGTGCCAGTGTCTCCCCAGCCTCACTGTGCAGAGCTTCCTCCTGATGTCCAACCTAACTCTGCCCTGCTTCACTTTCAAACCATTGTCCCTCATCTTGTCCCTCCCAGCCCTTGTCCAAAGTCCCTCCCCAGCTCTCCTGGAGTCTCTTCAGCTACTGGAAGGCTGCTTGAAGCTCTCCCTGGAGCCTTCTCTGCTCCATGATGAGCATCCCCAGCTCTCCCAGCCTGTCCCCATAGCAGAAGTTCTCTTCATGGCCTCCTCTGGACCCTCTCCACCAGCCCCAGGTCCTTGTGTCAGGGGCCCCAGAGCTGGACACAGCACTGCAGGTGAGGTCTTAGCAGAGCAGAGCAGAGGGGCAGGATCCCCACACTGCTGTTTGAACTCCATGATCTTAGAGGACTTTGCAGCTGGAAGGGTTCTGCGTTCCTGTGACCCTCACAGGCTTGCAGCAGGGCACAGCACCCAGCACGGTGCTGCACTGAGAGGCAGGGCGAGGGCAGGGGGCTGCAGGAGGGGGCCAGGAGCTGGCAGCCCCTCTAACTTAGGTGTCAAAGCAGGGGGTGCAGGAGGGGGCCAGGAGCCAGCAGCTCCTCTAACTTAGGTGTCAAAGCAGGGGGTGCAGGAGGGGGCCAGGAGCTGGCAGCCCCTCGAACTTAGGTGTCAAAGCAGGGGGTGCAGGAGGGGGCCAGGAGCCAGCAGCTCCTCTAACTTACATGTCAAAGCAAGGGGTGCAGGAGGGGGCCAGGAGCCGGCAGCCCCTCTAACTTAGGTGTCAAAGCAGGGGGTGCAGGAGGGGGCCAGGAGCCGGCAGCCCCTCTAACTTAGGTGTCAAAGCAGGGGGCTGCAGGAAGGGGCCAGGAGCCGGCAGCTCCTCTAACTTAGGTGTCAAAGCAGGGGGTGCAGGAGGGGGCCAGGAGCTGGCAGCCCCTCGAACTTAGGTGTCAAAGCAGGGGGTGCAGGAGGGGGCCAGGAGCTGGCAGCCCCTCTAACTTACATGTCAAAGCAGTGAGCTGCGGAGAGCAGCCAGCGGTCGGCGATGAGGACAGCTCCGCACTTGTGCTCCTTGCGCCGCAGCCAGAGGCTGACCTGCCAGGGCCACTCGCCCTGCGCCGCGCTGCTGCCGCCCACGATCCTGCTGGAGCCCAGCGCGGGGCTGGAGCCCAGCGCGGGGCTGGAGCCGCAGTCTGGGGCGGGAGGAGAGGCACCGTGGCCTTAAGCAACCATCGGTGAAAGAGACACCTGCCCAGCTCCCCGGGGCAGGGGATGAATTCCCCTCAGCCTGGCACAGCCTGGCACAGCCTGGCAGGCAGGGCATGGCTTGGTGCCTGTCCCACCAGCCCAAACCGACTGCAGGTAAGCTCTGTGGCTCTCAAGAGCTGCTGGCTCAGCCTTTGCAAAAGGCTCTCCCCCCCTCCTTTCCCCTCTATACAAAGATTTTGGGGTGAATGTTGAACCTTTGAGCCAAAGCCAAGTGGTTGTTCCATCCACCCCCCCCCCGGCCCAAGGGTGGGATCTGAGCAGCTCCACTCTTGTGCTGAGCTGCTGAAGCCATTTGCTGTCCCTCCCTGGCTCCCCAAAATGAGGAATTCATAGCAAAAACAAACCCAGAAAGGGTTGGGTGGGAGTTAAAGAAAGAATCACTTGAAACCCAGGGCTGGAGCCCAGCTGTGGCTGTGCTGGAGGCAGCTGGCATAGGGGCAGGGGGTGCCCAGCTGGGGGGGCTGAGCTGTCCCACAGCAAGGAGCTGCCCTGGGGGTGGCAGCTTGGGGGTTGGAACTGGATGACCTTGCAGGTCCCTTCCAGTCCAAACCATTCTGAGATGTGCCAGGCTGCCCAGGTGGCCTCTGGGCTGGGCACTGGGGTTGGTGTTGGCAGCAAAGGAGAAGGGACCTGCTGGCAGAAGGCTTGGAGCCTGCTCACCCAGCTTGGTCTTGGTCCAGGCTCTGGCAGACCAAGTGGTACCTGGGGTGCCAGGGCCTGGCCCAGGTCCTTCATTGTACTACAGGGTGCCCAGCACAGCCCATGTGAAGTCCTTGGGTTGCCCTGAGGAGGCTGGGTGGTGCCAGGGCATAGGGCAGCAGTGCCAGGCTGCAGGGCAGCAGTGCCAGGCTGCAGGGCAACAGTGCCAGGCTGCAGGGCAGCAGTGCCAGGCTGCAGGGCAGCAGTGCCAGTCTCCATAACAGCAGTGCCAGGCCATAGGGCAGCAGTGCCAGGGCATAGGGCAGCAGTGCCAGTCTCCATGGCAGCAGTGCCAGGCTGCAGGGCAGCAGTGCCAGGCCATAGGGCAGCAGTGCCAGGCCACAGGGCAGCAGTGCCAGACCACAGGGCAGCAGTGCCAGGCTTGCAGGGCAGCAGTGCCAGGCCATAGGGCAGCAGTGCTGCAGGGCAGCAGTGCCAGGCTGCAGGGCAGCACTCACCACAGCTGAGCTCGTCCAGGCCGTTGCTGCAGTCCAGGACTCCGTCGCACTCAGGGTTCTGTTTGCCAATGCAGACCTTGCTGGAGCACCTGAAGGTGAGGCTGGTACAAGGCACCACTGCAAGGCAACAACCTGCTCAGTACCCTCTGTGCCAGGGCTGGGGGTCTCCTCCCAAGGTGCCAGCTGAGCTGCCATCAGCTTTACCTGGGGCATGGGTGGGCCTGGCAGGCTGGGTGGGCGTCAGGGCTGTGGAGCTTTGGTTCCTGGCTGTGGTCACCTCCAGGGTGGTTCTGGTCGGACTTGCAGCTGCTGTGCTCTGCTGCTGGCTGGGGAGGGCTGCAGCAGGAGCTCCACTGATGGCTGAGCTGGGGGGGGTGCCTGTGGTACCTGTGCCAGGCCTGGGCAGCTGTGAGATGGTATCCAGGATCCAGTCCCTGAGCTTGGTGATCCTGGAGTACACCCCGGGCTGCAGGGGCTGGGCACAGCCGATGCCCCAGCTCACGATGCCAGCCAGGTAGAACTCTCCTGGACTCATCTCGCAGGCCAGGGGCCCACCTGAGTCTCCCTGAGGAAGAAGCAAGGCAGTGGCTGCTCAGCAGCACTCCCCCAGGACATGGAGCTGCTGGAGAGGGTCCAGAGGAAGCCATGAAGATGAGCAGAGGGCTGGAGAACCTCTGCATGGGGACAGGCTGGGAGAGCTGGGGCTGTTCAGCCTGGAGAGGGCTCCAGGGAGACCTCAGGCATGGAGCCACACTGGGAGGACTTAGGTAGAGCCAGACTCTGCTTTCTGTAGCCTGGGGCTGTCCCCTGCCATGCAGGGGGTGTGCAGGAGCTGAGTGTGCAGAGGCTGGGGCTGGGGGGGTAGGGGTGGTGGAGTTAATGGCTCCTGGCAGCACCTTCCCAGAGGTGAAGGACAGCCCCCACCAGCTGCCACTGCCTCGGGAGGAGACCTTCCCACCCAGGGCCCCAGCCTGGCCCCAGCCAGCAGTGGGACACTGGCTCAGGGCATGCTCAGCTTGAGGCAGCTTCAAAGCTCCAAGGCTCAGCTGGGCTGAGATTTCTGAGCTGAGGTGCAGGTGGAGCTCAGCCTGGCCCCAGCAGCTCCCAAAGCGCTCCTCAAGGGAGTGCTGAGGCTGGGTGTGAGTTATCCCAGCTGTGTGTGTGTTATCCCAGCTGTCTGGAGCAAGGCTCAGAGCAGGCAGGTGCCAGGCTCTCACCTGGCAGGAGTCCACCTTGCCCTCCAGGAAGCCAGCACAGAGCATCCTGTCGGTGAGGGAGAAGTTGTAGAGGAAGTCGCAGGTCTCCTGCTCGATGATGGCCACAGAGGCTTTCTGCAGGGTCTCCGAGTTGGTGCCTGCATGGAAACCATGGAGGTGGCAGAGAGCAGGGGGAAGTGGGAGCTGAGGGCTTTGGGACTGGCCCAAGACAGGCTCTAAACCCACCCAGGAGCTGCTGGCTCACCCTGAAGAGGGTGGAGAGGAGACCATGAAGATGGTGAGGGGGCTGGAGAACTTCTGCTATGAGGACAGACTGGGAGAGTTGGGGCTGTTCAGGGAGGCCTCAGAGCAGCCTTCCAGTACCTGAAAGGGCTCCAGGAGAGCTGGGGAGGGACTTTGGACAAGGGCTGGGAGTGCCAGGACGAGGGACAATGGCTTTGATCTGGGAGAGGGGAGAATGAAACTGGAGATGAAGAAGAGATTGTTGAGAGTGAGGGTGGGCAGAGCCTGGCACAGGCTGCCCAGGGAGGCTGTGGCTGCCTCCTGCCTGGGGGTGCTCAAGGCCAGGCTGGATGAAGCCTTGAGGCACCTGGGCTGGTGGGAGGTGTCCCTGCCCATGGCAGGGGCTTGGAGCTGGATGAGCTTTGAGGTCCCTTCTAACTCATTCTGTGATCCCTGTGTCTGTCAGTCCTGCCTGTCCCTGTGGCTGTCTCCTCTCCTGCACACCCCCAGGCTCTCTGGGTCACAGTGGCTCAGGCTTTGCTGCTGAGCCTGTCCCTGCTGCAGGCAGCTCAGCTGCCCATGGGGCAGTGCTCACCATTGCCCTCGTGGAGGTCACCCCAGCCAGAGATGATGCACTTCTTGCCCACAGGGAACTCCTGGCCAGCAGCTGGGAGGCAGATGGGCTGAATGTGTTTGCTGAAGGCAAGAGGCCTGGCCAGCTCCAGCAGAGCCACATCGAAGTCCAGCACCATGGGGTTGTAGAGGGGGTGCAGGAGCACTCTTGTGATATTGACTTTCACTCTCTGCTCATCTGTTCCATTCAGGGATGTTGTTCCCATGTGGGCTTCCAGCTCCTCTGGCCTTGTCCTGCAAAAAACAGCCCCCAGCAGGGTCACACAGGAGTGCCCAGCATGGAGTGTGGCACTGACACTGCAGACAGCTTCCAGGGATCACCCTTTGGAACCTTCCTTACCAGGGCAGAGCCCAGAACACAGCAGAGCAGCCCTGCTAAGCCAGGCCCAAAGAACTGTTCAGGTGACACTGAATTGGGTGGGATGTTGATCTGCTGCAGGGCAGGAGGCTCTGCAGAGGGATCTGGCCAGGCTGGATCCATGGCTGAGGTCAGTGGGACGAGGCTCAGCAAGGCCAAGGGCTGAGTCCTGCACTTGGGTCACAACAACCCCAGCAAGGTTCCAGGCTGGGGGCAATGTGGCTGCAAACTGCTCAGCAGAAAAGGCCCTGGGGGTGCTGGGTGCCAGCAGCTGGAGATGAGCCAGCAGTGCCCAGCTGGGCAAGAAGGGCAGCAGCAGCCTGGCCTGGAGCAGCAGTGGTGTGGGCAGCAGGAGCAGGGCAGGGATGGTGCCCCTGGGCTGGGTACTGGGGAGGGCACAGCACAGATCCTGGGCTCAGTTTTGTGCCCTCACTCCAAGAAGGACATTGAGAGGCTGGAGCAGGTCCAGAGAAAGGCAACAAAGCTGGGGAAGGGTCTGGAGAAGAGGGCTGGGGAGGAGCAGCTGAGGCCCTGGGGGTGTTGAGTGTGCAGAAGAGGAGGCTGAGGGAGACCTCCTTGCTCTCTAGAGCTGCCTGAGAGGAGGCTGCAGGGAGGTGGGGGCTGGGCTCTGCTCCCTAGGATCAGGAGATGGAAGGAGAGGAACAATTTCTTTGCTGCCAGAGTCAGGGACTGGCACAGGCTGCCCAGGGAGGTGAGGGAGTCCCTGTGCCTGATGGTGTTCCAGAACCCTGTGGCCATGGCACCTGGGGCTGTGGTCTGGTGCCTGTGGTGGGGTTGGGTTGGTGTTGGTCTGGATGACCTCAGAGAGCTTTTCTCACCCAAACAATGATTAGAGAGCTGGGCACTGGAGCAGCAAGGGAAATGCAAGGCAGGCAGGGGGGAAGTGCAGCACAGAGCCAAAAGCAGATCAGGGCAGAGAGCACCGGGCGGGGAGGGAGCCGCGGGGGGCACCAGGCAGCAGCAGCGCCGCGGGGCAGGCACTCAGCACTCACTCGTTGAAGCAGTGAGCTGCGGACAGCAGCCAGCGGTCCCCGACGACGATGGCTCCGCAGAAGTGCCTGGAGTCCTCCTGCAGGCTGACCTGCCACGGGATCTCTCCCCTGGCCGCCTCCGCTCCTCCCACGATCTTGCTGGGCTTGGAGAACCCAGGGCGTGCTCCACACCCTGAAGAGAAGGCAAAGCAGAGCCTGAGCGCTGCGGGCAGAGCGCGGGTGAGGAGAGAGCTCTGCTCCCCCTGAGCCGGCACAGCCCAGGGCTGAAGTCTGCGCAGCTGCCCAAGCCCTCCCTGCTGAACGTGGTGGTGCCTGATGGCTGCTGCCCGGGAGGCTCTCCCCCTGCCCGGGAGGCTCTCCCCATGCCCGGGAGGCTCTCCCCCTGCCCGGGAGGCTCTCACTCTGTCCATGAGGCTCTCCCCCTGCCCGGGAGGCTCTCCCCATGCCCGGGAGGCTCTCACTGTGCCCGGGAGGCTCTCCCCCTGCCCGGGAGGCTCTCTCCCTGCCCGGGAGGCTCTCACTGTGCCCGGGAGGCTCTCACTCTGCCCGGGAGGCTCTCCCCCTGCCCGGGAGGCTCTCCCCCTGCCCGGGAGGCTCTCCCCCTGCCCGGGAGGCTCTTCCCCTGCCCGGGAGGCTCTCCCCCTGCCCGGGAGGCTCTCATTCTGTCCATGAGGCTCTCCCCCTGCCCGGGAGCCTCTCCCCCTGCCCGGGAGGCTCTTCCCCTGCCCGGGAGCCTCTCCCCCTGCCCGGGAGGCTCTCACTCTGTCCATGAGGCTCTCCCCCTGCCCGGGAGCCTCTCCCCCTGCCCGGGAGGCTCTCACTCTGTCCATGAGGCTCTCCCCCTGCCCGGGAGGCTCTCTCCCTGCCCGGGAGGCTCTCACTCTCTCCGGGAGGCTCTCACTCTGTCCGTGAGGCTCTCTCCCTGACCGGGAGGCTCTCTCCCTGTCCATGAGGCTCTCTCCCTGCCCGGGAGGCTCTCACTGTGCCCGGGAGGCTCTCACTCTGTCCAGGAGGCTCTCCCCCTGCCCAGGAGGCTCTTCCACTGTCTGCTGTCCTGTGCCTTGCTCTTGGTAAGTCCCTTACCCTGTGTCCCCAGCAGCTCTGTGCCTCTTTGCCCTGGCATTCCAGATAAAAATTAATCCTAGAGGGAGACACACATCCTGCAGAGCTGCTCCCTGCCTGCCGGATGCCTCCCTGCCTGATGAGTGTCTCCCTGCCTGCTGAGTGTCTCCCTGCCTGCTGGATGCCTCCTTGCATGCTGGATGCCTCCCTGCCTGCTGAGTGTCTCCCTGCCTGCTGAGTGTCTCCCTGCCTGCTGGATGCCTCTCTGCCTGCAGAGCTGTTCCCTGCCTGCTAGATGCCTCCCTGCCTGCTGGATGCCTCCCTGCCTGCTGGTAGCTCTGAGGTCCTGCAGACCTCTGTCCTCCTTCCCCTCCAGGAGTTGTTTGACTGCTCTGAGCCTGCAGCCATCAGCTGTGAGCTGCTGGGAGATCCCAGGGTGGCAAAGAGCAGTGAGTGGCCAGCAGGTTTAACAGTGCCAGCTGCTGCTGTGCCTTGGCAGCCTGCCCTGGGCCTGCTGGAGCAGACAATGACACCCAGCTGCATGGGCACAGGAGCCCATGGAGCTCACCTGGGCAGCTCCTGAGAGCCTTTGCCAGGCTGCTTTGGGCTGGGCCAGGGCCACCAGATCTGATCCTGTCCCTAGTGCCATGGCCCAGGGTCCCCACGGTCCTGTGTGTGCCCTGCTGAAGGTGATTTCAGCTCAGCAGAAGACTGCCCCTGGCACCTGCCCTGTGCCAGCCACTCTGCCTGCCAAGGTGCCCCCACCCTGTGTGTCCCATACCTTGTGGTCCTGCTGCTGCCCCTGGCTTGCTGGCAGCTGGGGCTGCCAAGGAGCTGGGGGCTGCTGTGGTGGAGTTGAGCTGCTGGGCACTGCCAACCTTGGTGTTGGTGCTGGGGTCTGTCAGGGGCACAGTGTGGTTCAGGGAGGGGGGCAGGGCAGAGATGGTCTCCAGGATCCAGTCTCTGAGCTCGGTGACTCGGGTGTAGACCCCAGGCCGCCTGGCCTCGGCGCAGCCGATGCCCCAGCTCACGATGCCAGCCAGGAAAAACCTCCCAGATGCTTCCTGGCACACCAAGGGCCCTCCAGAGTCCCCCTGCAAGAGAAACCAGCTGGTGAGTTCACCCTGGGCTCGCTCCAAGCTCTCCCTGGGCACCCTCAGCATACCTGTGCCAGGCTGGGTGTCTGTGCCCATGCATCCCTCAGCCCTGCTGATCTGCCCAGCCTAGAGTGGGGCAGCCACTCTTGGCCCTCTCCAGTGCTTGTGCTGTGTTTGGGGCATTAATCTGAGCTGCTGCCACTGGAGAAGGGCAGCTGGGCTCAGATGGTGGCTGTGGGTGTGAAGAGTCCTGCCCAAGCCCCAGGGACAGCCCTGGAAACCACAGCCCTCTGCTCCCAGCACAGCCCTCTCCCATCCCACTTCTCCTCTCCCATCCCACTTCTCCTCTCCCATCCCACTTCTCCTCTCCCATCCCACTTCTCTCCCATCCCACTTCTCCTCTCCCATCCCACTTCTTCTCTCCCATCCCACTTCTCCTCTCCCATCCCACCTCTCCTCTCCCATCCCACTTCTCCTCTCCCATCCCACTTCTTCTCTCCCATCCCACTTCTCCTCTCCCATCCCACTTCTCCTCTCCCATCCCACTTCTCCTCTCCCATC
Organism: Melanerpes formicivorus; assembly: GCF_026170545.1. Classification (NCBI taxonomy): domain Eukaryota; kingdom Metazoa; phylum Chordata; class Aves; order Piciformes; family Picidae; genus Melanerpes; species Melanerpes formicivorus. Next base: position 2,006,337 of record NW_027142386.1, on the reverse strand, counting down.
CCACTTCTCCTCTCCCCAGTGAAGCTCAGGCTGTTCTCCAGCTGCCCCCTTGTGGTGCCAGGCTGGCTCAAGGCTGCCCAGGGCACACATCCAGCTGTGCCCCAATAGCTGGCTCTGGTTTCCTTTCTGCTCCTGTCCTTTGCCATCTGGATTTTGATCTGAGGACCTGCCAGGTACATTGGTGGCAGCAGCCCTGATCACAGCTCAGGAAGTGAAGTGGCTCAAAGGGCTCCTAGCTCTGAGCACTGCAGGACACAGCCTCATGATGGTCTCCTGCAGTCCCTCATCTGTGCTTGGGCCCAAGGCATGGCCTCAAACCTTGTGGGGAAACCACGACCATGGGGTCAGATCCTGCTTCTTGGACTGCTGCTTGTTGCACCCTGAGAGGGCAAAGGCTGATGAGGGGAGGGGTGCTGGCTGCCCTGGGCACAGCTCACCTGACAGGAGTCCACTTTGCCCTCCAGGTAGCCAGCACACATCATCCTGTCGGTGAGGGCATGGCTGTAGAGGCTGGAGCACAGCTCCTGGTCCAGCAGCTCCACGGTGGCTTTCTGCAGGAACTCAGGTTTGACCACTGCCAGAGGAAGAGAGGTCAGCACCTGCCTCCTGGATGAGCCCAGGGGCTTGAGGGGAAGGCAGGTAAAAGCAGCTGGTGCCCAGGCAGCAGTGGTGCTGCCCAGGGTGCAGTGCTGGGGCTGTGAGGGGAGGGAGGCAGCCAACACAGAGTTAAGTGGCAGTGTTGATCTGCTGCAGGGCAGGAGGCTCTGCAGAGGGACCTGGATAGCTTGGACCAGTGGGCTAAGGCCAATGGGATTAGGATCAACCAGGCCAAGGGCTGGGTCCTGCCCTTGGGTCACAACAACCCCAGGAATGCTCCAGGCTGGGGGCAGAGTGGCTGCAAACTGCCCAGCAGAAAGGGACCTGGGAGTGCTGGGTGCCAGCAGCTGGAGAGGAGCCAGCAGTGCCCAGCTGGGCAAGAAGGGCAGCAGCAGCCTGGCCTGGAGCAGCAGTGGTGTGGGCAGCAGGAGCAGGGCAGGGATGGTGCCCCTGGATGGGCACTGGGGAGGCCACAGCTTGGATCCTGAGGTCAGTTTTGTGCCCTCACTCCAAGAAGGACATTGAGAGGCTGGAGCAGGTCCAGAGAAGGGCAACAAAGCTGAGGAAGGGTCTGGTGAGCACATTATGAGGAGAGGCTGAGGGAGCTGGGGGTGGTTAGTGTGGAGAGGAGGAGGCTGAGGGAGACCTCATTGCTCTCTAAGGCTCCCTAAGAGGAGGCTGCAAGGAGGCTGCTGCTGGCCTCTTCTCTCAAGTAACTAACAACAGGACAACAGGAAACAGCCTCAGACTGCCCCAGGGCAGGGTTAGCCTGGAGATGAGGAACATCAGGGATTGTCCCTGGAGGTGTTCCAGACCCCTGTGGCCATGGCACCTGGGGCCATGGTGCTGTGCCCATGGTGGGGGTGGGTTGGTGTTGGACTGGATGACCTCAGAGGGCTTTTCCAACCTTAATGGTTCTCTGATTCAATACCCACGAGCTGAGCACTGCCTGGGGTCCCTCCCCCGGTGCCTCCTGCAGCTCTCCCTCCCCGCTGTGCCCCCTCTGCCCGCGCCCTGCTCACAGAAATCCTCCTTGAGGTAGCCCCAGCCCGAGATGAGGCACTTCTTGCTGGCGGGGAACTGGTGGCCGTGCGCCGGCAGGCAGACAGGTTGGATGTACTTGGTGAAGGGGAGCGGCCGCTTCAGCTCCAGCACGGCCACGTCGTAGTCGGCGGTGTCGGGGTCGTAGGAGGGGTGGGGGATGATCCTGGCGATGCCCAGCTGCACCGCCCCCCGCTCCCAGCCCCGCAGCCAGGTGCTGCCCGTGTGGGCTGCCCACATGCCCGGCTCCTGGAACCTGGGCGGCGGAGAGAGGGGCGGCCTGAGCCTGCCGCCCCCTGCCCGCGGCTGCCCCCTGCCTCCTGCCGCCCTTGCCGGGCCGGCAGCTGCCCACGGCTGAAGCTGGCAGGGGCTGGAGAGCAGGCAGCAGCTGGGAGCTGCAGCAGCTTGTGGCAGCAGGGCAGGGGGAAGAGGGGAGGGGGAAGCTGGGGTGGGTAGAGCTGGCTGGGGTGGGCAGAGCTGGCTGGGGTGGGTAGAGCTGGCTGGGGTGGGTAGAGCTGGCTGGGGTGGGCAGAGCTGACTGGAGTGGGTAGGGTGGCTGGGGTGGGTAGAGCTGGCTGGGGTGGGTAGAGATCGATGGGGTGGGTAGAGATCGATGGGGTGGGTAGGGTGGCTGGAGTGGGTAGGGTGGCTGGAGTGGGTAGAGCTTACTGGGGTGGGTTGAGCTTGCTGGGGTGTGTAGAGTGGCTGGAGTGGGTAGAGCTTACACAGGTGGGTAAAGATTACTGGGGTGGGTAGAGCTTGCTGGGGGTTTGGGGGCGAGTGGCTGAGGTAGGCAGAGCTGTCTGAGGTGGGCAGAGCTGTTTGGGGTGGGCAGAGCTGTTTGGGGTGGGCAGAGCTGTCTGGGGTGGGCAGAGCTGGCTGGGGTGGGTAGAGCTGTCTGGGGTGGGCAGAGCTGGCTGGGGTGGGTAGAGCTGTCTGGGGTGGGTAGAGCTGTCTGGGGTAGGCAGAGCTGTCTGGGGTGGGCAGAGCTTGCTGAGGTAGGCAGAGCTGTCTGGGGTGGGTAGAGCTTGCTGGGGTGGGCAGAGCTGTCTGGGGTGGGCAGAGCTTACTCAGTGAAGCAGTGGGCAGCAGACACCAGCCACTTGCGTGTCAGGATGGCAGCCCCGCAGTAGTGCTCGTTGTTCTCCCGCAGGCTGACCTGCCACGGGAACTCGCCCCGGGACGCCTCGGAGCCGCCCACGATCCTGCTGGCAGCCTGCATGGCCGGGCGGCTCCCGCACTCTGCAAGCCGGCAGGCAGCTCAGCAGCAGCCCCCTGCGCCCCAGCAAGGCGCTCTGCGGGGCTGCTCCGGCTTCCTGCGTGCTGCCAGCACCTGCCCAGGCTGCCGGGCATCGCTGGGGGTGCCCCGGGGAGGGGGCGAACGTGCAGGCTTGGGGCAGAGCGCTGCAAGCCACTGCCCCATCACGGCGTCCTCCCTGAACCTCTTCCAGAGCAAGAGCCTCCAGAGGGAACTCCCTTGGCTGGCTTCACAAGCTCAGCCCCTGCCCCCTGCTCTGCTCCCAGCAGCTGGTGGCGCTTGCCCAGCGTGCCAGCCCTGCGGGAACGTGGCCTTGCCAGGGCCCCTTGCGGCCGCTGGTGGGACCGAGGCGTTGCCAGGCTGCAGCTCCCCTCAGCCGCTCCTGGCCTGCCAAGCTGTGCCGTGCCCTCGGCTCTCTTCGTTGCCCAGAAGCCCAGGGGTGGTACAGCTGCCAAGGCCAGCAGCAGAGGGTGGTGCCCCGTGCCCAGGAGCCCTGCTGGCACTCACCGCAGCCCTGCTCGTCGGAGCCGTCGGCGCAGTCCTGCTGCCCGTCGCACTCGGGGTTGGCCTTGGCCACACATTGGCTGTCCTGGCAGCTGAACATCTCTGCAGGGCAGCTCCCTGGGGGCAGCAGGGCTTCAGCCACCCACTGCCCTCTGCAGCCCCCCAGCAGCCCCCCAGCAGCCCCCCCGGGGCCAGCCTCTGCAGTGTCCTCCTCACCCTGCTCCCTGGCACTGCCAGAGCCTGCGGGGCAGGGCTGGGAATGGGGCTGCAGGGCTGGGAGTGGGGCTGCAGGGCAGGGCAGGGAATGGGGCTGCAGGGCAGGGAATGAGGCTGCAGGGCAGGGAATGAGGCTGCAGAGCAGGGAATGGGGCTGCAGGGCAGGGCAGGGAATGAGGCTGCAGGGCAGGGAATGAGGCTGCAGAGCAGGGAATGAGGCTGCAGAGCAGAGCAGGGAATGGGGCTGCAGGGCAGGGCAGGGCTGGGAGTGGGGCTGCAGGGCTGGGGGGCTGGGGCAGGTGGCTCTGCTGCTGCCTGGCTCTTACCTGACTTCAGTTCAGGTCCTTGGAAAGAAGCCTCACTGCTACCTGTGAGAGATGGGAAGGAGCTGGGATCAGTGAGGGCAGCCCAGCTGTGGGCACAGGAGCTGAGTGCTCCTGGGCCAGGGCTGGCAGAGGCTTGGCTTCAAACCCCATGGAATCCTTTGGGTTGGAAAAGAGCTCTGAGCTCATCCAAGCACTCTGTGGCTACCAAGGCTGGGGCTGAGCCATGGCCCTCAGCACCACATCTCTGCAGCTGTGATGCACCTGCAGGGATGGGCATTCTGCCACCTCCCTGGGCAGCCTGTGCCAGGCTTTGAGAGCCTTTCATGAAGAAGTTCCTTTTGGTGGCCAACCTGCTCCTCTCCTGGGGCAACTGGAGGCCATTTCTCCTCCTTCCATCACCTGATCCTAGGGGGAAGAGACCAATCTCCACCTTGCTGTCCTCCTGCCTGCCAGCTGCTGTCCCCCTGCCTGCCAGCTGCTGTCCCTGGCCCAGTGCCCTTCCTCAGTTTGCTCCACCACGACCCCAGTGTGCAGCCCAGGAGCAGCTCCCTGGGCTTTTGGGGTGGTCCCAGGAGCAGGCTCCAAGGCTGAAGCTCTGCAGGGCTGTTGCCTAAAGCCAAGGAGTGTCTGTGCAGCCTCCATTTGGGCTGCACAAAGGCTCCCAACGATCCAGGACCCTGCTCTTCATGACAGGGAGGGCAGAAGGAGCTGCAGAGGAGCCCACAGCTTCATGTTGTCCAGGGGCTGGGCCTGGAGTCTCTTGGTCACATGAAAGTCCAGCCCCTGGTAGAAAGAATTCCTAGCCAAGGTGGCTTCAGAGAGCAGCTCAGCTATGAGAGGCATCCACCCCAGCAGGATTTGCTGCCACAGCTCCGGGGGCTGCCTCAGGGCTGCTGTGCCCCTGCAGGAGCTGACAGCCCAGCCAGTCACCTCCTGAAGCTTCAGCTCTCCGCCCTCAGGCAGCTTCCAGGCGCTGCAGAAACACCCAGAGCAGCTTCCCTTGATGCCTGGGGCTGCTGCAGGCCCCCAGAGCTGCTCTTGCAAGGCAGAGGGCAGCCAGACAGTGCTGGGGAGGGACCTGAGGGCTCCCCACCGGTGTCTCTTGAGCAGCCTCCAGGGTCTGGCAGCCAGGCAGAGCATCCTCTGCTGCTTAGCTTTGGGTGCCTGGCAGCACCTCTGCTGCTCACATTGCTGCTGGGCAGGCAGCCTGGCCTGGGCACCCAGACCTGAAGCCCTGTGGCACATTGCTGCCTGAGCCCCAGGCTGGGATTTGCTGTGGTGCCAGCAGGACCCAAGCACAGGGCTCAGGGCTCAGGGCTCAGGGCTCAGGGCTCAGGGCTCAGGGCTCAGGGCACAGGGCTCAGGGCACCGTGCTCTGGTGGCCCAGCAGTGTCAGGAGGACCTCACCTGTCAGAGAAGCTGAGGATATGGTCCCATAGGCAGCCAGGGAGAGCCCCTGGTCGTGCAAGGCAGCTGCCAGCCCATGCCTGAGAGCTTCCTCCTCCAGGGTGGAGCTGAGGGGCTGGGAGTGCTGGGGGCTGAAGCGCAGGCGGAAGCGGACGAGGACGCTGGAGTTGCCATTCCTGCTGGGACACAGCCAGGGGCTGAGGGCTGGGAGGGCTGGGATGTCCTCACAGGAGGCTCACAGAGTGTTAGGGGCTGGAAGGGACCTCCAGAGATCACCCAGTCCAACCCCCTGCCAGTTCCCAGGGCCTGTGGGGAGCTTTTTCCTTTCACTCCTTTGGGGAGGGGTGGAAGAGTTTCTGCCTGCTCTGAGCCAAGGCAAGGGGGTGAGGAGCTCCACGGGCTGCAGGAGGGACAGGCTCTGGGGAACAAGGATCTCAAGGCAAACAAAACTGATCCTTGATCATTTCAGGCCCAGGGTTCTCTGGAGCTGTGGCCTGGGCTGCAGAAGTTGTCTGCACCTTTGGCTTTGGCCCCAGGCTCAGCTTTGGTTGAACAAAGCCATTTCCCTCTGCCTCTCTGAACCCAAAAGAGAGGATCCAGTGCCAGCCCAGGAGGAAACCCAGCCTTGACCCAAAGCAGTTTCTCTTTGCCCTGCTTTGGAACACTGGACCAAGGTCACCTTCTTGGTGCAGGTCCTCAGAGTGCCTGAGGCTGCAGGGTGAGGAGGGCTGCCCACACTCACCTGTAGCCCAGGATGGTGCAGCCTGTGCAGCTCCAGTCCAGCTGGGAGTCCTGGACACTAGACAGGAACTGCAAAGAAGGAAGGAGGGTCACAGGCTTCATCATGGGCAGAAGACCCCAGGGGCATGAGGACTAGGTGGTGCCTGGGAGCTTCAGGGAGCTGGAGCTAGCTGAGGACCTTCTCTTGTCTCTGCAGGCAGCTGAGGGCAGCTCCTGTGCAACCCTTTGCCCACCCTGGCTCAGGGCATGAGGCAGCACAGCCCTCCTCTGGCCCTTCCTACCAGCCCTCTGCTGCAAGGAGCAGCCCTGGGCACACACTGCCCACCCTGCAGAGGGCTCTCGTGGCCCTGGGGGGGGCTCTGAGTTCAGCTCAGCCCTGAGCTGGTCCCTGCTGGTGTTTGAGAGATCCTGGTTTAAGAGAGCCTCTGGTACCCAGCTCCTGCTGAATGAGGAGATTCACCCCGAGCCCTGGGGCCCCTCCCCAGAGCCCTTTCCAAGCCTTCTCCTGGGCAGACCCCACTCACCAGCCTCTCCAGGGCAGGGGTCAGCACCCTGTAGTAGTCAGAGCTCTCCAGCTGCAGGCTGCTGTTGAAGGTGATGCCACGGAGCTCCACTGTGTGCTCGAAGCTGGTCTCCCCCGAGGGCTGACAGGCTGCCAGGAGGGGAGGGGTGTCAGAGGCACAGGGGCCACACAGGGGCCACACAGAGGCCACACAGAGGCCACACAGAGCCTTGTGGCCATGGCTGGACCCAGCTTTCCTCACTGTCTGCTTCGGGACATGGGACTCATCACATCCTTGTCTGAGCAGCTTGGCTGCCCATGGCCACCCCTGCCTGCCCTGGGGGGGTCCCCAGGCCCTGCACACAGGCACCAGGAGGGCTCTGCCCTGCACTGCAGGCTGTGCCTTTCTGTCAAGCCTGAGGCAGAAGTGGGTGAGCAGATGGGCACAGCCCAGCAGTGCAGCCCCAGGTGGGCCCCAGCCTTGCCTGGGGAGAGCTGGGGGGGGACCAAAGGCAGCTGAGAAAGTGACACTGTGCAGAAGAGCTGAGCTGGTGGGACCTCAGCTGGTGGGGTCTCTGCTGCTGGGACCTGAGCTGGTGGCATCTGAGCTGCTGGGACCTGAGGTGGTGGGATCTGAGCTGCTGGGATCTGTGATGCAGGGATCTGTGCTGGTGGGACCTGAGCTGGTGGGATCTGTGCTGCTGGGACCTGAGCTGGTGGGATCTGAGCTGCTGGGACCTGAGCTGGTGGGATCTGAGCTGCTGGGACCTGAGCTGGTGGGATCTGAGCTGCTGGGATCTGTGATGCAGGGATCTGTGCTGGTGGGACCTGAGCTGGTGGGATCTGTGCTGCTGGGATCTGTGATGCAGGGAACTGAGCTGCTGGGACCTCAGCTGGGTTCTGAGCTGGCATCTGGCCATGCAGCACCAGGGGCAGCAGCAGGGAGGTGGGAAGGGAAGGAGGCAGTGGCCATGCTCTGCAGGGGGACAGTGACACAGGCTCTGGGCAGTGGCTGCAAGGGGCAGCAGGGTTTGGGGAGAGGGAACCTGGGAGGCACAGGGGCAGGTGGGAGGGCAGCAGAGCCTCTGTGTTGTGTGGCTGGGGCCAAAGTGCTCTCAGGTCAGACATCCACAGCAGGGCCACAGCCCTGGCCCCTGGGGTGTGTGCAGAAAGCTGGCCACGTTGTGCCCTCAGCAGGAGGCTCTGGAGGAGGTTTTCTCTGTGCAGGCCTTTGCTCCTCTGCAGCAGACAGAGAGAGAGCAGCCCTGGCTGCAGACCCACCCAGCAGGATCCCCAGGTAGAGAGCTGCCACACCGCCCAGCACCGCAGCAGCCACGGCCACCTTCCAGCAGCTGCCCCTCAGGCCTCTCCTCTGGGTCACCACCACGGGCTTCAGCTGGTCCATGCTTCCTGAGCAGCTCTGCAAGCAGGAGGAAGAGGAGGGAAAGGACAAGGGTGGGATGAAGTGTGCTGGGGCAGCCCCAAGCAGTGCAGCATCACCAGGAGGCAGGGGCTGGCTGCACGCTGTGAGCCTTGAGCGGCCCCAGCCGGCACTCAGGCGGTGCTGAGACAGACAGGCTGCAAGCCCCCAACACGGGAACCCCCCCCCCCCCAACACGGGAACCCCCCCCCAACACGGAACCCCTTCCCCAACACGGGAACCCCCCCCCAACACGGAACCCCTTCCCCAACACAAGGACCCCTCCCTCAGCACGGGGACCCCTCCCTCAACACAAGGACCCCTCCCCCAATACGGAACCCCTCCCTCAACCCAGGAACCCCTCCATCTACACAGGAACCCCTCCCTCAACACAGGCACCCCTCCCTCAGCACTGGAACCCCTCCCTCAACACAAGGACCTTCCCTCTACACAGGAACCCCTCCCTCAACACAAGGACCTTCCCTCTACACGGGAACCCCTCCCTGCCTGCTTACCCTTCTCCTCCTTCCTAGGAGGCCACCACTGAGCATGGCCAGGTGGGCACAAAGCAGCCTGCTGCCTCCATCTCCCAGCTCTGCACAGGAGCTTTGGGTGCCACAAGCCCTGGGTGAGCTCTGAAGCGGTGTCCCAGCCCCACAGGCTGTGCCCTGGAGCCCTTGTCCCTGCCCCTGGGCAGGCAGTCCCCAGGGTTTCGAGGTGCTGCTGCCCCAGCTCCCAGCAAGGTGTGGGCTGGGCTTGGTGTCACAGCTGGAGGCAGATCCTCCCTTGCCTGCCCCCGGGGCAGGAGAATGAGGCTCCCACAAATGGGTTGCAGCAGTGATGGGAAGTTTGAATGGGAAAGCAGCGAGTGTTGTACAGAGAGCTACAAGCACAGTGACCACAAGGATCCCAAAGCATACAGAGTCCCTCACAGCACAGTTCCAGTGCCTCAGCACCCTCATGGGGAAGAATTTCTTCCCAATGTCTCATCTCAGTCCAGCCTCTCCCATCTCAAAGCCATCACCTCTCACCCTGGCACTCCCAGCCCTTGTCACAAGTCCCTCCCCAGCTCCCCTGGAGCCCTTCAGCTCCTGGAAGGCTGCTCTGAGGTCTCTCTGGAGCCGGCTCCAGGCTGAACAGCCCCAGCTCTCAAGGTGTGAGACCAGGCAGCAGTCCCTGCCCAGCAGCCCCTTCCAACGAGAGCAGAGTGCAGCCACATCCCTAAGTATGGAACTCTGTAGTCTGAATGGAGAGTGATGGAGAGAGCCCTGCCTGGGGCTCTGGCTGGTGCCTGTGCCAATGCCAGCTGCTGTTGGACACCTCCAGAGTCACAGTATCACAGTATCACCAAGGCTGGAAGAGACCTCAAAGATCAAGTCCAACCTGTGGTCCTTGCTTGCTTCCACTGCCCCACTCTGACCTGGCTGCTGAGGCCCTGACACAAGGCTGCTGCTGTGCCCACGGGGTGTGTGAGCTGGATTGAGACTGGCTCAGGACTAAACCTCCCCCTCTGGCTGCTTAGGAGGCAGGTCCCAGGCTGAGGCTCCACAAACAGCCCAGTGCTGGTCCATGGCTCTGCAAGAACTGTGAGGAACACAAACCCTCAGAGTCAGCAGATCCTGTGGCTGGCACAGCTCAGAGCAGGGTTGAGCAGAGAGCTCCCAGAGCCTTGCCAGGCAGCACAGTTAGTGCTCAGCTGCAGCAGTGCTGCTGGCCTCAGGAGCAGCTTCCCCTGCCCTGTGCTTCCCTGGCTCTGCTGCTGCCAGGATTTGGCTTCAGGTGGCACCAGCACCCTGCCAGCAGCCCAAGCCCCTTCATGGGATCTTTTCTGCCTCCTGAGATCGTCTCAGACTGGCTCCAGCATGGTCAATGCTTCTCATGCACTGAAGGTGCTCAGATGGGACACAGCCCCCAGATGGCTTGGGGTGGAAGGGACCTTAAAGCTCATCCAGCTCCAAGCCCCTGCCGTGGGCAGGGACACCTCCCTCCAGCCCAGGTTGCTCAGGGCCACATCCAACCTCCAGGGAGGTGTCAGAAGTGCCCAGCCCAGGGCACTCTCTTGGTTTGCTGCCTGCACTCTTGCAGCACAAAGCCAGCCTGTGGCTGCCTTCTTTTAGGTGCTAGCCACAGCCTGGTGTTGCTAGGAAAGGAGCAGCCTGGGCTCTCCAGCCTCCCCCTCTGCCATGCTTCAGTCAGGGCAGCCCAAGGAAGAAGCCTCCCAAGACAAGAAGGGGCTCTGATGTCCTCTGCCCCCTAAGGCATGCAGCTACTGGATTGAAAGTCCTGCTGCACAGGTGGGAAGGAAACAGAGCCCTGAGGTGGGAAGGAGACACAGAGCCCTGAGGTGAGAAGGAGACACAGAGCCCTGAGGTGGGAAGGAGACACAGACCTGAGGTGGGAAGGA